>NC_037346.1:53925648-54565788 GCF_002263795.3 Bos taurus
TGCCTCCCTCCTTAGAAGAATCTAGATGTGGCTATACTCTGGGAAATGCAGCATCTGGGACTCCCCAAGGCCCCAGAATCATTCTCCTGTGTGAGAAGGTGACCATAACAGAGAATCCGAAGAAAATCAGCACCTCTAAACCTCTGCAGTGTCCCCTGCCCTGCCCTGCAAATGTGCACTCTGCGTGAGTGAAGTCGCTCGGTCGTGTCTGACTCTTTGCAGCCTCATGGACTGTAGCCTACCAGGCTCCTCTGTCCATGGGATTCTCCAGGCAATAGTCCTGGAGTGGATTGCCATTTCCTTCTCCAGGGGATCTTCCCAACCCAGGGCTCGAACCTGGGTCTCCCGCACTGTAGACAGACGCTTTACTGTCTGAGCCACCGGGGAAGCCGTGCACTGTAATAGTAGTCAACTGAACTGAACTGAACGGTAATCCATCGCTTAGTAACAAATTACTCCCCCACAGCGATAATCCTTTTATTATCATTTGGTTTCTGTGGCCCAGGAATTAGGGAGAGGAGTTCCGGGAGCTTCTCAGGAGGCTGCAGTGGAGACCGGACTAGGGTTCACGGCCAGTGTGAGGCACCCACTGTGGACTTTCACCAGCCCGAGACTGAGGCTCACCTGGGCTGGCGTCTCTGAATCACGGCCAGGTCCGTTCTAGAGAGGGAAGGGGCAAGTGCCCCCCTCCCCCAACCCTAGGGAATTCTGGGATCTGAGGTTCACCCATGTGTGTCTGGTCCACCCAGGGTTAAACCCTCACACTGCTGAGCCCCAGCTGCGGTGAGAGAGGAGGGAGAGGTCAGGGGAGAGCCTCCCAAGCTGAGAGGGCCTGCCCACAGAGCCAGCCCCTGGAACCAACGAGAGGCCCCGGGGGTCCTCCCTGCCTGTGCCGGCCAGAAATGAGAAAGAGCTGACCGAGTCTGCCGAAGACGACTCCGGACGGACGGACACACACAGCATGCACAGGATGTCTCTGGATGGACGGACACACACACAGACCTGGTGACAGGCTTCCCCTGCACTGTTTGGAAGCCATGGGCATGTGTTATCTGAAGTGAATAAAGGTTTAACCGCACACAGAACAAGCTGATTTATTTATGGACACATTGGCACAATGTTAAACGCTAAAACACAGGTAGGAAGGGAAGCCCGCATTGAACACCCCCTTCCCACCCCCGTCCCCGCTCTTTGTCCCTCAGGGGGACTCCCCAGATGGTACCAGCCCCTGATGGTCCTGAGCTTCCTGTAACCACCCTGCCTCCAGCCATAAAGGGAGACTGGGGAAGGGGAAAGACCAAGGTAAGAGAGGCTGCCATGGACCCTCACACATACCTCAGACTCAAGAGGGCCCTGAGCCTGAAACAAACGCTGAGTAGGTCTCCAGGTCCTGCCCAGAGTGGAAGCAGCCTCAGCCTTCACAGACCACGATGACACCCACGTGTCAAGGGCAGGCCACCCACCTTCCTGTCTGTCTGGCCCTTAGAGGCACACTGGGTCTGGGTCTGCCTCCATTCAACAAGCCTGCAGCCAAAACTCCAGGCTCTGGCCTCTGTTGCCCCGGGCAGCCGCCCCACCTGGTAGAGAAGCCCCTCACTCTCCATCCTGGCATGGCTCCCCCACCCCACAGGACTTCCACACCTGCTTGCCCAGGGGCCCACATGGGATCACAGATATCCCTCTGGGAACTATAGATGAGGGTGGGGTCCCGGAGCACCTGCCCCAGGACAAGGAAGAGACCTGAAAACAAGGGGGCGGAGATATGCCCAACCCCCTCTGCCCTCCCTGCACCTGGAAATCCAAGAGGCCCCCCAGTCCTCAGTCTCCTCCCCACCAACAGCTGCCCTGGGGAGGGGTGGGGGGAGGACAGAACATGGCATGGAAGGCCTGGTGAGGGCCTGGCATAGAGTGTTTGACGGATATCGGCTTCTCCCTTGAACTGCCCCCTCCAAGGACTGGGGCAGCTTTTCCGCCTGACGCAGGTCCCTAGGACTGGGGCCAGCTGTGGCCCACCAGGACGGGTGGGGAGGGGCGGGCACAGGCCACAGCCTCGAGAAGCAAGGGGACCCGCTGAACAGCCAAGAGCCTGCAGCGCCCCGCCCCCACTACCACCACAGCCGTCCCTGGTCCCTTTGCTCCCACTTTCTGGGTCTTGCCTTTCTCACCTCTAAGAAGAGGCCAAACCAATTAGTCCCTGAAGGCACAATGGGCAGGGGAGCCCCCCGAACATCAAGCAACAGGAGCCTGGACTCTCAGCTCTACCCTGCACCCCCAACCCTGCACGCACCCTAGGGCCCACTCCCAGCCAGGACTCCAGCCCAGCAGAACAGTCAGAACAGGGCTCCTAGCCTCCTTCCCACGGCCTCTCAGCCTCGGCCACCCCAAACCCCAGGAGGTGCAAAGGGAAATGGAGCCTCTCTCCCCCAACCTGCCTGCCTGGGACTCAGATGACCACAGAGTGGGGGGCGCCCGGCTGCCCGCCCAGGCTGAGGCCTCGGGCCGCTGTGAGCAGGAGGGCGCCGCTGAGTGACTCCGCAGCGCAGGAGCCCCAGGCCAGGGCCAGGGACCAGCCGAAGCTGATGCGGACGTCCTGCATGTGCTGGGGGCCGTACTGGCGGGCCGTCTCCGCAAAGGCCAGCTGTGAGTAGCTGATGTAGATGATGACCCCAGCCAGGGTCAGGGCGCCTGGGGAGGGGGTGCAGAGTGACCACTCAGTGCATCTGCCTGCTGAGGGCACCTGCCCTACCTGGGACCCTGGCACGGTGGTCCTGTAGACATGGCCTGTGCCCACTGGCCTTTGGGAGGATGGAGGTTCCAATTCAGTCCTGAAACCTCAGGACCTTATCCTACAAAAACCCCTTGCAAACAGCACTACCTACACCCCCAATAGGTAGTCCCTACTCACATAAATGCCCCCGAATACACAGCCCCCTCCAATCGCCCCTGGAGTTATATACACACACACACACAGCCAGTGGCCTCTACTGGCAGCCGGGAAGCGTGGGAAGCTCTGGGGCTCTGGCCAGACATCCTGAGCCAGGCCCCTGACCTGCACCTCTGGCCCCCTCCTCCTTGCAGTTCCCCTCCCCACTTCACTGGCCCACAGCCTCCCCTCCTGACCATTGCTCAGTCCCTCTTCCAGAGGCCCTGTCCCCTTTCCAGGTCTGAGTTTCAGGCCCTTCCTACAGATCCCATGACCCCGGTCTGTCCCCAAGCGAGGACACCCTCCTCCCTCCCACCCTGCATCTCTGCAGGGAGAAGACTGGCTTGCACCTAGTGCGTGGTGACCCTGGAGGGCCAGGGCAAGCAAAGAGCCGGGCACTGGGACATTTGCCTGTCCACCCAGGTTCGGGGGGACCAGCCCAGAGAGCCGCCCTCTGTCCCACCGCTGCAGGCTGATGTCAAGGCCTGCCCTTGGTGCCAGCTGCAGGGAATGTAGGTGGGGTCCTGGGACCTCCAAAGGCACATCCTGGGTGCATGGTGCTCCCTCTGGACACTGCCCAGTTAAGGCCCGAGGCAGACCTTCGGGGCTAGGTCTGCATCTCACTGGGACCCAGAGAAGGGGCAGACCCTGGGCTCCCCACACTGCCTGCCCCTTACTCAGGTCCTCTGGGATTCCTCACTTGACCAAAGATGGGAAGGACGGACTGGCCTCCACCAGCCTAGGGCTGTGGGAAGCTGTGAAGCCAAATCAACTGCAGGGCTTTGGGACTGGGGTCAGTGCCCAGCTGGGGTGGGGACGCTGAACACATCTCTCAGGCTTCTTCAGGGAACTCTGTGCAGCTGAGGCCCCAGAAACAGAAGTTCTGTCTCAGCCTACAGCAGTCAGAGCTCCCAGCCAAGTTCCCCTGTCCCACCCCCACCACCCCCACCCAGGCTGCCCCACCAGCTGAGCACGCCTCTTCAAGCTGCCAGCTACTTCCGTCCAGCCTGGCTCTGGGCAGGACCCGCTGCTCTGCCAGAGTAAGCTCCCAAGCTGGACCCCGACCTGGAACACCTGACTCTTCCTGGGGACTGAGGCGCCCAGGTCTGCCTCCTGCCAGACTGCTCTGAACCTCAGACTTCCTGGGATGACTCAGGCCTCTCCCCTGGCTGGCTCTGGAGCCTTGAGCTGGGTGATGGCCATGGGACTCATCACCCCAGGCTCCATGTGCCCCCAGGCCCCTAGCTCAGGGCCCAGCCAGCGGCGACCTAGAACCCTCCATGTCCCTCCCTCTTCTGCAGTGACAATGGGGGGGATTGGGGTGATCTGGCCTCATGAAGGTCCCCTTGGTGTGACAGTCCTGACTCCGAGCCCCCAAAGCTGGGGCCCTCGCCCCACTGCAGCCCCCCAGGCAGGCTCCTGACAGTGACACCAGGGGATCTGTTTCAACCAGGAGCCTGCCATGCAAGGAAAGCAGAGGTGCGGCCAGTCCAGCCCCAGCGCAGGGGAGCAGACGGGGTGGTCCTGGAACCCGGCCCACTGCCTGCCCTCCCTGGAGCAGGGGAGTGGCCCTGGCGCTGCCTCCAGGCTCTCCCTCTGCCTGCTGGCCCGGTGCCTTGGGTCCAAGGGCAATGCTGAGGATTCCTGTCACCGCCAGGTTTCCTGGTTACAATCCCACCCAATTACTCCTCTCAGTAGCTTCCCAAGGTCCTCTTAATTGGATTTTGGACACACACAGTCTCTGGGGTCAGGCTAGGGCCGATGTTTTGATTCTTCCTGTTCTCATTCTCTGAACCACACACCTAGGCGGCTCGGCCCCCTGGCAGATGGCACCTACTCCCTCCTGACCAAGCCTCCCAAAGGGCCCAGCAGCCCCTGGGGAGGAAGCAGGCCTGCCCAGGAGGGAGCCCTGGCCAGTGTGGTCTGGTCCTCCTGCCGCAGCCCTGGCAGGAGAGCCAGCCCAGGATGCCAGTCTCGGCTCAGGCCTTGGCCCTGGACAGGAGGGGCTACTGAGGACTGACCCGAGGAGCCTCCAGCCCACGGTCAATGACGGCCAGCCTTGGGCAGCTGGGGACAGCAGGTGGCTGGCTGGGACAGATGGCCCTGAAAGGCAGCGATGAGGATCTCAGGACCAGCTTCCTGCTGAGCTCGGGGAATCCCCAGACATCTCAGCAGGAAGCTGTGACCCGAGGGCCTGCGTCTGCCACTGCATCCCTGAGGGAGGGCTGGGCCCAGTGCCTGCAGGCTACATGAATGTCAGTGATTGCGCTGTTACTAGTCAAAGTCTGGACCTGGCTCGGTTGGGGGTCACTGCCAAGGAATCCAAGCCCCTGTGTCACCCTGTCTTAATGCTCAGCCCTGCCTGGCTGATGCCAAACCCCTACCCGTGTTGCCCCCTCCCCGGGACGGTCTTGGAAGGAAAGGGGAATGGATGGGGGCTGGTCCCACCCCCCTCATGCAGGTCCAGCAGGGTACGTCCTGGGCTCACCTCAGAGATCCTTGTGCCTCCTGCTCCCGGCAGCTCAACTCAGGGCTCCTGACCCCCGTCCCTGGCTCTGGCCCCAGCATCCCTGCCCCTCCAAAGGCCCCAGTGCCACCCAGGGCACCTCACCTGCTGCAGCTCAATCCCCAGGGTAGGCCTAGGCTCAGAGCAGCCAGGGGTTGGGGCAGTGAGACAGGCAACACCCCACTCCCAGGACCTGCAGCCCCACAGCCCCCCGACTCACCCCCCAGCAAGAAGTAGCAGCCAGTGAAGAGCAGCAGACGGATGCTCTGGGCCAGGGAGCTGAGGAGGCCACAGATCCAGCCACACACAATGAGGACGAGGCTCACAGGCAGGACCACCAAGACGGCTCGGTGCAGCGCTGCCAGGAGAGGGGGCTCAGGGAACAGGCAGGGAACCAGACCGGGCCCCCAAGGGAGGTTCAGCAGAGCACTTCAGAGCCCTGTGTGCCTGGATGTCCTCCTTCGTAGGACACGTGGGACTGTTCTGGCCCTGGCCGGAGGAGGAGCTGGGCCATCTTATTCCCTGTGATGTCTCCATGGTAACCACCCGACCCTCCCTGGCACAGGGGCAGCAGACACATGCCCCTCAACTCACCAGGTGGGAGATGCCCACTGAGTAGACCCATTTGGGAACATAAAAGAGAATCCAGAAGATGCGCAGGGAGGGCGAGACAGGCTGGGGGTCCAGCATCTGTGGTTATAAGCTAACAGCAGAGCCTGGGGGGGCCAAGGCCAGTCAGGAGAAGTTCTCAAGCAACTATGGAAATGTCCTCTGGGCAACACAGGGTCTATCTGGAAGCAGTTCTGTGGGTCTAGGAGGAGGGATTCTGAGCCTTGCCTGGAGGTCAAGGAAGGAGGGCGTGACTCCCACCCCAGCACTCACAGATGAGGTGCTGCACCGAAGTAGAGGCGTCCAGGCTCTCACTGGCAAAAGGGTCGATCAGGGGGATGCAGCTGTTGTGCCCTAAAAAGTGGAAAGAACGCACAGCCTGATGGGCTGGATATTGCTGGGTATACCCCACCCCCCGTGCTTCTCAGAGATGGGTGGGCTGCCGACTCTCACCACCCTCCACCGGGCCAAGGGCCCTCAGTTTCTCCCCTGGAACTCAGAGTTGGGGCTCAAATGGGTTTGGAGGGCTCAAGACCTTTCATTTTGCTTATATGATGTGCAAATAATATCTACATGGAGGCCTGTAGAAAAATATCAAACACTGCAAAGAGAATGCCCTCAGGCCCCCCTTGGGCCTGCTCACACATGGAGGCCAGGCTATGCCTGCATGAGAAAGGGGCATGCAATATGGGCTTTCCGGCTCTCGCACACTAGGGCGCACACACATGCACAAGTCGGAAACGCCTGGAGCCTTAGGCTGTCTGTGGGGCGGTGGAATCAACTGCGCTCTCCTTCCTCCCCGGTAGCTCTGAGGAAGGCTCTGTCTCTCTCTCTCACACACACACGTTTACACATGCTCCCACACATCCCTGCCACCCTGGGCATGTCCTGCGCAGGGGAAGCCCCCAGGCTGGTCCCAGCTTGGTGAGGCCCCCAGCTGAGGAGCGTGTGGAAGCCCACCCCTCCCGAAACGGGACAGAGCCCTTGCCTCTCTGCATTCAGGTCTGAAGCCATGTGGCGCTCCTGTTTTCTTCCCTGTGCCAGGCCGGGGGGTGTGGGGAACAGGGGCCCCGCGCCACAGCCCTGGCTGAGCCTGACAGGGAGCAGGGACCAGACTGAGCCCTGGACGGAAATGAAGACACAACTCCAGGTCACTGGGATGAGGAACCCTGGTCTTGCCAGGGCCCCAGCTCCCCACACTCGGGCCTCCCCCTGACACACGGGCTCCTACCTCAGCCCAGGGACCCTGCAGATGAGTGACAAGCACAGCGCTGAGCGCCCCTGGGTGCCAGGCCTGCCCGTGCCTCCCCCGGCCCCATTCCTCCCACCCCGACTCCCGCATCTCCAGAGGCCTCATTTTCTCCCCTTCTGACCAACGAGGCTGAGGGACAAGGTCCCAGGTCACCCCTCGATGTCCTGCCACCTGCCAAGTGACGTGCCATCGCTTGGAACACAAGACCAGTCCCCAAAGGGTGAGGGCACGGGACTGTGGAGGAAGCCTGCTCTGGAAAGTTCTTGGGGTCCTTCTGGGGCCACCCTGGGCCCCTCCTTTTCACTTCCTATCCTTGGACTGTGGGAGTTGAGCCCTCCTCCAGCCAGACTGTCAGGGAGAGAGTTGGGGGGAAGGGGTATGTACCCTTGAGGGCAGACAGGCGGGGGAGGGGTTGTCTTCTCAGCGCTGCTCTGGGGAGGGGTGCGGCCCCCTAAGTCTGAGGGGAAGGGTTGTATGGGGGAGGGACAGCCGGTACCTTCGCAGATGCGCCAGAGCCCCGAGTGGGAGGAGAGCTGCCCGTGGCCGCTGTGGTTGCCGGCGTCCGCCACCTCCAGGAGGTACCAGTAGTCGCTGGCCACGGCGGCCGCCAGCAGCGCAAAGCTGAGCAGCGCGCCCAAGGCAGCAGCCAGGAGCAGTGCACCCAGCCGCGACATGCGGTCAGGATACCAGGACCAGAGCCCAGCGGAGTGGGATGTAGGAGAGCCAAGGGAGCCAGGAGGTGAGGGGCAGCTGGGGGCTGGGGTGTGGGGGCAGCGCAGGAAGCCGGGACTTAGGGACTGGAGAGACCCGAGAGAGTCTCAAGAGAGGGGGTTCAGGGATCCTGAGGGAGTAGGTCTACCGAAGGGGCACGGGGTGTGGTGGGGGTGGGCGGGGGTTTGGGGAGCGGGGCCGGGGAGGGGCCCGGGAATGGGGAGCAGGAGCAGCAGGTGCGCTCTTCCGGGTATGGTGCCCCTCGGGTGCACAAGTAACTCCCACCTGTCTGTGATCGCCAAGCTACCTCCCAGGGGAAGGAGGAGGAAGCAGGGCTGGTGCAGCGCTGTGTTCAAATCCCAGCGTCCCTGGCTGCGGGTCCCTGGGCAAAAGCCTTAATTTCTCTAAACCTCGGCTTCTTCAGCTCCTAAATAGCCAAGCTGAGGCGGGAGGGTGGGGCCAGAAAAGCCCTGGTGGAGACTCAGCAGGAAGCTTGAATGGTGGGAGGCAGCTCCCCCCTCAACCTCCAGCCCTTACACTGGAGCACTTGGCTGCTGGTTGGCCCAGCTGTGTGGGTCTTAATCAGTCTCCAGGATCAACCACCAGAGGTTCCTGATAAAGCGGGTGGGCTTGTGAGGGGCTACAGAAGGGAGCCTGGCTTCCTATTAGTTGCAATTACTAATGCCCTGGGAGGCTAGCCTCTGCCTGTCCATCACTCGCTCACAACCTTTAGCAAAGCTTCTCCGAGGACAGGGGCAGGTGCTGGTGGGGCAGGAGGCAGAGGAGCCACAAAGGGGCCCCACTGGCAGCGGGAGGGCTGTCACGGTGAGGCTGTTGGGAGTTTAGTTTTGGGCGATGGGAGGTCCTCCACTCCAGGTCCCTGGACTCTCCACTGCTGCCCCTTCCACCAGTGCAGGGCAAAGATGGGGTCAGAGGTCTCACTGAGGGTGCTCCTTCTCAGACCACCGGCAGCTTCTCCACTTAGGGTCATGCCAGGGCTCTCATTTCCAAGTGTTTGCTTACTTTGGCCCCCTTTTCTCTAGGTTTGAGCAATATCATCAGGAAGTAGAAGTAGTCCCAACAAACTTATTGAAATAATCCTTCAGGGGGCATTCAGACACAGTGGCTAGAATTGTCCGGTATCCTGCCAGCCACGCATCTTTCTCACACCACACTCAAGACTGGGTTGGGGCACATGGTGGGGATAGGGTGGGGTAATCCTGGCTGTGGCAGTTTCTGTACCCTCTTACCTGACAGCCCTCCCCCAACCCCCGCCCTGGAAATTGGGTGCCAGCCAGAGGCCCTCCTCTCTCAGGGGGCATTGGGCCTGGAGGGTAAAAGAATCCAGCAGGCAGACAGAGAAAAGCAGGTGCTTGGGAGCAGCAGCAGTCTACAAAATTGGGGATGGGGGGAGGGACTGGGGGAGCAGGGGAGAGTGGGGGTGGAGCTGGGAAAGAAGGTAATGACCCAAACGTGACAAAGAGGGACGCCACTTCTGTGCGTTTAAGCTACGATTGAGAGATGGCGTTTTGTTGTTGTTCTTCTGAATATTTACCTGGCTGCATCAGGCCTCAGTTGTGGCCCGTGGAATCCTCCTCAGTCACATGGACTCTCAGGCTGTCGTTGCTGTCCACTGGCTGCAGACCACACCGGCTTCAGTACTGCAGGCATAGTTGCTCTGCAGCATGTAGGATCTTATTAGTTTTCTGACCAGGGATCAAATCCACGTCCCCTGCATTGCAAGGCAAGTCCTGAGAGACAGTGTTTATTTTAGGGAGAACTAGAGGAACCCTGTGGCTGCACACTCCACACACTTCCTCCCCGCCTTTCGCCTGAGCTTGTTTGAAAAGGTCTCGTTTGCATCCCCTGTCAAGGCGTGTTGAATGCTGTTTGAGGCCACTGTACCTCCAGAGCCCGCCTCTCCATAGAGGAACAGACATGTATCCCATTCCTGTTGCAGTATAGATGGCCAGGTGAGCAGTCTACACCCCATCGCTTCAAAGCTTTGGTTCAGGGTTTCAACCCCAGATGTGCCAGTGACTGATTGGACTGTCTCCAGACAATTGGTATCAGTCCTTGAGGGGCTACTCTGATGAATTCCGCCAGTCTACTTCCCTTGAAATGGACTCAAATTATACCCTAGCCCAGTTCTGAAAAGGCACCTCTTAGAATGATCCATTATTTTTCATTATTCATCCTCCTTTCATCAACTTGCAACCCCGAACTTGTGAGCACCAAGCCTGTCACCAGGCTGCTGAGGCCTCTTCAAAGCCAGCATCGACCACTTCCACTGAAATCAGGGGCATATGAGAACTTTAATGGAAGAAATCCCAATTATGTGTGACAGAGCAACAGGGCTGCAGCCAAGCCTCTTCTTGCTCTTAATATTTTTTTTTATTTGGCTGTGCCAGGTTTTAGTTGCCACAAGAGGGATCTTCTATCGTCTTTGCAGCATGTGGGACTTTTTAGCTATAGCATGCAGGATCTGGGATGCAGATGTTCCAGAAAAAACATCTATTTCTGATTTATTGACTATGCCAAAGCCTTTGACTGTGTGGATCACAATAAACTGTGGAAAATTCTGAAAGAGATGGGAATATCAGACCACCTGACCTGCCTCTTGAGAAATTTGTATACAGGTCAGGAAGCAACAGTTAGAACAGGACATGGAACTACAGACTGGTTCCAAATAGGAAAAGGAGTATGTCAAGGCTGTATATTGTCACCCTGCTTATTTAACTTCTATGCAGAGTACATCATGAGAAATGCTGGACCGGAAGAAACACAAGCTGGAATCAAGATTGCCGGGAGAAATATCAATAACCTCAGATATGTAGATGACACCACCCTTATGGCAGAAAGTGAAGAGGAACTCAAAAGCCTCTTGATGAAAGAGGAGAGTGAAAAAGTTGGCTTAAAGCTCAACATTCAGAAAATGAAGATCATGGCATTTGGTCCCATCACTTTATGGGAAATAGATGGGGAAACAGTGGAAACAGTGTCAGACTTTTATTTTTTGGGGCTCCAAAATCACTGCAGATGGTGACCGCAGCCATAAAATTAAAAGACGCTTACTCCTTGGAAGGAAGGTTATGACCAACCTAGATAGCGTATTCAAAAGCAGAGACATTACTTTGCCAAAAAAGGTCCGTCTAGTCAAGGCTATGGTTTTTCCTGTGGTCATGTATGGATGTGAGAGTTGGACTGTGAAGAAGGCTGAGCACCGAAGAATTGATACTTTTGAACTGTAGTGTTGGAGAATACTCTTGAGAGTCCCTTGGACTGCAAGGAGATCCAACCAGTCCATTCTGAAGGAGATCAGCTCTGGGATTTCTTTGGAAGGAATGATGCTGAAGCTGAAACTCCAGTACTTTGGCCACCTCATGCGAAGAGTTGACTCATTGGAAAAGACTCTGATGCTGGGAGGGATTGGGGACAGGAGGAGAAGGGGACGACAGAGGATGAGATGGCTGCTGACTCGATGGACGTGAGTCTGGGTGAACTCCGGGAGTTGGTGATGGACAGGGAAGCCTGGCGTGCTGTGATTCATGGGGTCGAAATGAGTCGACACGACTGAGTGACTGAACTGAACTGCAGGATCTGGTTGTCTGACCAGGGATCAAACCCGGGGTCCCTGTGCATGGGGAGCACGGAGTCTTAGCCACTGGACCACCAGGGACGTCTCCAGGCCTCTTTAAATTTACACTGAACTGACTTACAGTGGCTGAAAGAACAGGATGCCTGAGACCAGGGATGAACTTCCTGCTCCAGGGTGATGATGCCATAAATAGCTTCCAGCAATGGACTGGGAAGCAGCTGAAACCAGTGGTGAAATTACTCTCAGAGTAGCTCAGCATCAGCTACACTACAACTAATCTCACTGCATTTGGCAAACATCCTCCAACAGAAAATGAACCTCCCTAAATCGTCCTTCCCTACACGTCAACTCCCCAACTCAGCATGCATTATGAAGTGAATTCATCCTGGGAGGCTCTCAAGACACCGTTCTAGTCAAAGTCAACCCTTCTAAAGGGCTCTCAAATGACTGGGGTCACAGCTGGGTAGCGCTGACACGCAGGTTGGGAGCCACGTGACTGGCCACTCTCGTCTCCCAGGACTCACAGGCCTAAGAAGGGCTTATTATGGTCACCTTGGATGCACAAGCATCTGTCCAGTGACTGACTAAGAGTAAACGGGAGGAAGCCACCACTTCCCCTCATCACAGAATGCACTTGCTGTCCCCAGAATGGACACTCCCATCCTTCACAGGGCACATCTGTTCCTTCCTTATCCATCTGGCAGCCTCGTCCTCATTCCTGGACAAGCAGAATGCTCCCAGAGTTCCTTGTCTTCTTCTTGCTGCTCCCTTGGGTGCACTCATATGGATACTAGGTGGCCTGTCTTCCCACCATTCAGAGAACAAGGAGCTTGTGAGCTCCCTGGACACAGCACCCGGAAAACTAAGTACTCAAGCAAATGGATGGATAAATGTCACCACCCTGGGCCTCAAGTGGAGTCGCCACAGAAACCTAGGTCCCAGTTTGGTCCCAGTCAGCTGAAAATTGGCTGAAATGCTGGAAGCTGAGCCAGTGCAGAGGAAACCTACAGCTCAGTTGACTGACTCTGCTTTAAGGCCAGACTCACCCAGGGCGAGACAGGAACTCCCCTGCAATGGAAAGCCTGGCTCAGAGCGTGCTGGGTTGCACGGCTCACCTCTCAGCTCAGACCCTAGGTGCTGGAAGCAAGTCCAGACATTTTACCAGTTACAATTGGGAAATCTAGGTGAAGAGTACACAGAACCTGTTTTAGCTTTACAACTTCCTGTGAACCTTAGTTCAAAATAACAAGCTAAAGTCTGGTACAGTGAGGATCAATGCAATACTCCAGAGAAAGGTATCAGTTCATATATGTACTGAGAACCTTTAAAACAAAGTTGTCTGAAAAAAGGAATGGGGATGGTTT
Source organism: Bos taurus (assembly GCF_002263795.3). Classification (NCBI taxonomy): domain Eukaryota; kingdom Metazoa; phylum Chordata; class Mammalia; order Artiodactyla; family Bovidae; genus Bos; species Bos taurus. The sequence goes on from NC_037346.1 coordinate 53,938,612, forward strand.
ACTGCACTAGCCCCCTGGGGCCAGGCTGTTGCCCATAGCCCCAGCCCCCAAGGCTGGGCAGTGTCACTAGTGAGTGAGGGGCCAGCTCTGGGGTCAGACTGCCTGGATTCAAACCCAACCTGAATGCTTTCTTACTTACATGATCTTGGACAAGCTATTTCATCTATTTATAAATCTCCACTTTTGCATCCAAAAAATGTAGTTAAGATCCCAATAGACTTCACTGGCAATTGTTGACTTTTTTTTAAGTGAGTACAACCTGCAAATGGTCCACATCCCAAAGGAGTGCCAACTTGCAGGTAATGGCTGGCTGGTGCTCCATCTTTCATAGCACTGAGGATGGAGGATCCCAATTCCCCAGGCTGTCCACTGGCTCTGATCTCGCCATACCTGACAGCTCTCACCACCAGTTACAACCCTTCCAGACTCGCACTGACTTGGAAGAATCAGAGAGGCAGACACATATTTGAGAAAGTTGAGGCTGTTGCCCTTAGTAAGGGCCTAAAGCTTCATTAATGGATGTCTGGTAAACTTTCCGGACATTGGCAGCCATTAAAGCCCAGTGATATGTTTTTTTTAAGAATATAAGTTTCTAGAAGAGGAAATCTGTAAGATGGTCTGAGGGGTCAGTGCCAGCTTAGCCTTGCCCCACAGCACAACCTGACAACACAAACTGCAGCATTACCCATCGTGCAAAAGAAAGAGCAAAAACATTTTCTCAGCTTCTATGCAATGCCAGTTTGTAAGGATCAGTTACTATTCATTTAAAGATTGGCACAAATATAAAAAATAAGTGGCTGAGATGAATATAAAGGCTGAAATGCTTTTTTTCCCCATAACAAAAACCACTGCAATATTTTCCAAACTTGGAGGAAAAACTTCAATTTACTGAGATATGGCAGAAAACATGTCTGAGGTGTGTTTTTCACAGCTGGTTCACACATGCAATGAGTCCAGATGACACAAATGGCTCTTGTCTCAAGTGGCTCTTGCAGGAGCCCAAGGCTGGCTCTGTCACTCTGCAAGGACATCCCTCCCCAAGCACTGGGGCGGGATTGATCAATTGGCAAGCTAAGGGACTGCCACGAAAAGCCAAAAATATTTAAGAAACCCAGTAGGGTCTGCAGTGTTTGAAATGAAGTAGTTTTTATTCTTCAGCAACTACCCAGATGACCCCCAGAGGTTCCAACAGGACAGTAACAATCCACCCTGCAGCTTTACTTCATGAAGGATGGTGAAATAAAATCTATCATCTGAAGATCAGGCCTCAGCCCTGTGTGAGCCGGCCTCGGGGAGGAGAGGAGGGGACTGCTGCGGAGGTGATGCTGTGAACATGGCGCAGATGTAGAGCAAGGGAGACACAGCCAATCAGGGCTGACAGACCATCTGCACAGCGCACCAAGTCCCCATAGCTCTGAGCCAAGTCGTTTAGAAGGGATTCAGGCCACTGCATTGTTCTCGCAGAGGAGCAGCCAGTGTGCGCCCTCCAGCTCACCAGGGCTGGCTAACCATGCAGCAATTTCATGACAGTTTCTGCCAGATATTTCCTGTTATCTTACTTCGTCTCCAAATCCACCTAAAGTTCACACTGGTGTCCCCAGTGACTAAGAAAGGCTTTGTGCTCACTTTTAACTGTAGTTTATCCTGTTATGCAAAATAATTCAAACAAGATAAGAAAACAACACTACAGAATCTTAGGATTGGCTGAGGGCTTTGTCCCAATTCCTCTTTACATGAAAATCCTGTTGCCACACACACACACAAAAGCCAGCTGAGGCTGAACAGCTTCTAGGATCCCCGCATGACTGGTGAGGAAACTGCAGCTCCAATTCAATAGGCGCCAGGCCCAAGCCCAAGCCCACAAGGCAAGCATCCTGTTAGAGGGCAGTTTGGGGCTGGAGTGGGTGTTCCATATGCTTTTTTTGCTCCAACTCTTTGCTTAGTCTGTGCTGGGGCTGAAACTCATACATCATTGCATTTATGATCTTGCAAGACTGAAAACAACATAAAAAGACATGCTTTTCTTTTTTTTTAAAGTTTTTCCCAACGAGGTTTTGCAATCTATTTTTTAAATTAATTTATTCCTTTAGGAAGATTCACATTGGAAAGACAGGAGAATTATCAGTTGCCTAATGCACATCATTAATGGAAAGTAGGTATTTGAAGAGTATTAGTAATTAAGTCCATGAACTCCTTCCTCAGATTTTTCATCCTGACCCTGTGTGCCCCACCCAATGGATGACAGCTGGTCCACAGCGGGACTCCCCAGGAAGAATCCACTCTGACTGTGTGCTCTGCTATCCAGAAGCAGTGAGCCAGGCCTCTGAAACACTGCTTTTCTGCATCAAAGACCTCCTTGTCTATTGTAGAAAAATGTTGCAACCTTGCCAGGAGCCATGGCAGAAGTATCTTCAAGCTGACCACAAAGCATGAGGCCAGCTCTACTCTCAAGACGTCAGTCCTTCTGCATCCCCCTCACCAAGTCACACATACTGCAGTCACAGAAAGGACTCTGGCACAGATCAAGTCCAGAGGCAGAGCCTGGGGTCTAATCCCATGGCTACCCCTGTGAAACTGAAAATCACAAGATGGGATGGCAAGGAACCCCTAACATACAGGGCACTTTCAGAGGCATGGCAGGGATGGGCCGTACAATCTGTCTGGGAGGAAGGGAGCTGCTGTGACACCACAGATCTGATGGGGTAAAAGAGATGGTCACAGGATCTGCAGACATCAATGTGAGATAATGTAGAACATCTGGAACATAAGTGCACATTATTATGCAAGTGAAACTTAAAATGGCATTCTTAATCCTGTTTGTCCAGTCATAATGGACCTATGATCACATTCAGGCATCACATCTCAGCTGGACAGCCAGTCACCAGCTTCGTGAAGCCCAAACGCGTTGCTGTAAAAGAGCTCTACCCACGTGAGCAAACGTCTTCCCTCACCCTGCTAAGTCCAGGAAGCAATAAAACGAAAACTACCAAAGAGAAAAGACAGGTCAGTTACTGTACTTAGCTCCAGCTATATAACAGAAGTAGACCCTGGCATCAACTTCAAGAAAAAAATAAAAAATAGTTTAAATATTCTCATTTCAAAATGTTGATGTTCTGCTTTCCTAAGGCACAGTTAAGAGGCCCCAGAGAAAAACTGGTAACGCTGAGGGGTGTGCCCTGGAAACGACATGTCTGTGTCGCCGTGCAGCAGTGGCGGGAGGTGTCACTCCAAGGCAGCCAGCTGCTCAATGGCACAGCGGACTTTCTTTGCAGTTTCTTCAAATTCTTTCTGCTTATTGTTGGTTTCTTTTGCCTGGAAATAAAGAATACACACGTGAAACTGAAGCTCTAGGCATGCTTGGATAGGGATGCCCAGCTATATGGGGTAAATATTCTCATTCACTTCCAAGGCCTCTTTTTTTTGGGGGGGGGGGCTACACCATGCAACCAGGGATCTTGGTTCCCCAACAGGGCTCAAATCCTGGCTCCCAGGCCTAACCATCAGACTGCCAGGGAATTCCCCTCAAATGCCTCTTCCCATCTGAGCTGCCTCACAATAATTTTAACAGAAGATACTGATCGATAGCTTCGCTTGTACTGTACCATTCTACCTGCTCCACACACACTAGCTTACTTACCGCTCCATGTCCCATGAGGCAGACGCCACCTTTACCTCCATTATACAGAAGAGGAAGCCGAGGTCCAGAGCACCATTCAGCTCAGGGTTACCCGCTAGTCTGTGGCAGAGCCCTACTCTTCCCCACTACCCTACATTGCTTCTGAAGCTTCCACAGAAAAGTCCACAGCTCTCCTCTCCTCCCTGGCAAGCATCAGCTTTCTCCTAAAACAGAAAATCTGCCACCTGAAGTTGCTCTTTGAATCTGGCTTCCAATCTTTCATTCTGCCAAGCGCTCTCTCCACAGGGACAAATGACAATCACGTCAGCAAATCCAGAAAGCTCTTTCCCAAATTCATTCTACTTGATTTCTCTGCCATATTAAAAAACAAACAATAGGTTTTTATTGGGTTAAATAAGAAAAACAACAGAGGTAACTTTTTTCAAAGGAGGGTGGTGGATGCAGCAGCAGGAGCACAGAGCACACGGTGTGCTACCGGGTCAGACCCCAAGCCCCAGCTCTTCCTTGGCCGCACACCAGCCAGCACCCACGTGGCTGCCTGACCAGTCAGTGGTCCTTCAAACTGACCGGCAGCATCTCAATTAAATATAGGGTCTCATTAATTCAGAGAATCACGACAGACAACACTCGTTCCTTGTTTTCAGTATTTGTAAACTGCAACATGTAATTATCTCACCTGGATAAATGTCTGTCTTAAAACTGTGCACTGCAATCCCATTGCTAATTTAGTAAATGGTTTAAAAGATCAGCTCCCAACCTTATTTCCTATCAGAGAACAGACAAGGTCTGCATGCCAGCCCACCTCCAGGAGCGATGTACTCTAGATGGTTCATCCTGGAGCTCTAGCAGGAAGCAGATGGGCCTCTGGTTACACTCATTCCCTGCACTTGGCTCTGACCCCAAACCTTACTGTCCACATCCACTCACAAGCATATGCCCATAAGGAAACAAGAGGACCTGAATTTTTGTATCAGGGATATATTATTTGCAACAAACCTCACAACTGGGTGTCACTAGAGCAGCCCTATCCAACAGAATTTTTTGCAATGATGAAAATGTTCAATTGTCTGCACAGTTCAATAAAGTAATCACTGGCCATATGTAGCTACTGAGCAGATAAAATGCCACTAGTGAAACTGAATTTTATTTGATTTTCTTTTTATTGGCTGCACCACAAGACTAGCAGGACCTTAGTTCCCTGACCAGATATCAAATCTGTGCCCCTTGCAGTAGAAGTGCAGAGTCTTAACCACTGGACCAATAGGGAATTTCCCCAAATATACACATTTAAAAATGATCTGGAAGGAAATACACCAGTTAATGGTGGTTTCCATCGGCATGGGGGTGAAGCTTTTGGTTCTTCCTTACAAAAGCTTTATATTTTATACTGATAGTTTATTACTTTATAATTAATCAAGGTAATAAAAACAAATGCATAGACTTTAAAGTATTTTGACTTCAGGTGAACAAAAAAGCAGTTGCAAAATAGAAGCAAACCATTTTCTTCCAATCTCCCCACTTTTCTCCTGGGTGTTTACACCTGGTTCTGATCTGGTTCTGCCCCCACTGCTGACACCAAGATAAGGGAGGCCCAGCATCTCCTGGGTCTCCTCCTCCAGTCCTCCTAAGCCACCTTCCTCAATAGGTTAACTACCTTCTTCCATCAGATTACAGGATCACAAGCACTCAATTTTCTAGGACTGGACTGTGACAACTGTAGTGTCTGTCTTCCTATTTGTTTCAACTACCAAAACATCTTTGTCTTTCTCAGAGATGCACAATCTGGCTGCAATCTCACTGTACTCTCCTTAACATTCCTCCCATGCGCACAGACATAGCTTTCCAACAACTGTTCTCAAAGTACACAAGCTGGTCTTTCTTTCACTTTGAACAGGGCTGGCAAAATATGCCCTGTGGGACACATCCAATCAGCCCATGGCCTGTTCTTAACCCAGTGCTAAGAATGCTTTATGTTTTTAAATATTTGTGGGGAAAAAACGAACAAAGAATAATTTCTAGGGCTTCCCTGGCAGTCTAGTGGTTAAGAATCCACCCTGCAAGGGACACCAGTTCGCTTCCTGGTCCCAGAAGACCCCACATGCTGAGGAGTAACTAAGCCCATGGGCCACAATGACTGGACCTAGAGCCTGGCTCCACAAGCCCCTGCAGCGAGAGGCCCCTGCACCACAACCACAGAGTAGCCTTCACCTCCTGCGGCTGGGAAGAGCCCGAGTGCAGCAACAAGGCTCACCACGGCCACAAAATAAAATGAGTAAGTAAATATTTTTTTAAAAAAGGAATATCTAACAGAAACTCTGTGGCCCATGATGGCTAAACACTTAACATCTGTGGCACTTCACAGAAAATGAACCGACCCCTAACCTCAAAGGCCCTCTCTAGCCCTCCTCCTAATTCCAACACAGCAGTTCCCAAAACCTTCACTGAATACATAGCTTTACTGACCACTGACTTCTCGCTTCTTGAAAAACTTTTCGATTTTGTCCTTAGCATTTAAAAAGTACCATATTAGACAGAATTATGTATATTGATCTCTAAAAAAGAACATGATTTTCAAGTTGAAAAGGATCTCAGAAACCATGGGGGTCTATCCTCCATTTTATAGGCAGGAAACTATGATCAAGACTGGTCTAAATTCACAAAGTCTGTGAGTGGCAGAGGCAAGTGTTATGTCTGGACTCCCTGCCCAGGGCTTTGCTAAAAAGAAATTAAATACCTGAATATTTATTCTTCGTAAAGCTACCAGATTTAGCACATAAAGAGAGAGGATGCTCAGTTAAATGTGAACATCTTATAAACAAGTAATTTTTTAGTAAACACCCACATAAAATGTGAGATATATTAAAAAATTATTCCTTGTGTACCTGAAATTCAGACTTAACTGGGAGCCCTGGTTTTCTCTGGCAACCTTACTTCTCTACAGCCCAGGCTGTTTGGGAGCTGCTTCTTTAACTCATGGTTTCACTCTCCCAATAACCTAGTTTACCTGTGCAAGAGTCAAAGTTTGCCTGCAAAGATCCCTTCAAGGTCCAGTAGGACTGGCACTATTTTCTCCCAATACACATAACGCTCCTTCCTGACACACTCTCTACTCTGTGTCTCCAAACCCTCTGTTCTCACCTCTGCTAACACATGTACACACTCTGTATAAAGGAGCTACCATCTGAGTTGTCACTGAAGGCAGGAATGCCAGCCTAGTCCTCATATGTCCCACCACCAGAGGTAACCACACACTGAGGGCACCTCTACTCAGGGCATGCATTTTTTTCTGATTGTACAACCCCAAGGTGACAGTCTAGGTCATATGCTTTTCTGTCCTTTTATATCTTCACACACATATCTGAGGGGTTTAGAAAGTGCTGAGGAAAAGCATCTATGCAGTGTTTGTGAGGGACCAGGAGTTCAGTACTAAAGATGCTGAACAGGATTTGCTCTTGGTTCTTATTTCCAGTGATACATACGATTTTGTTCTTGGTTCTTTCTTTATCCAGTTTCAAAAATTCACTGAGGGTTAATTCTTCAAACTGCTTCTTGACAGAAAGGAAAGCACAACCAGATGAATGCTTTTTATGTTCTTCTCTAGAAAAAACAATACACGAGCATGTTAACAGAGACAGTGAAGTAAAGGGAGAAGAGTTCATTACCACCAGTCTCCCTCCCCACCTCAGAGACACACGCTGCTCTGCTTCAGGAGCAGAGTATGAATTCTGAAGTGGATGGAACCAGTGCCCAGACCCACATTCCCGCATACCTCATCTCAGCATCTTCTTGGTCTGTGGACACCCCCCATTCCCCTCCTATGGCTGTTATATTCTATCTGGAGTCCTTTAGCAAGCAGTAGGAAAAGCATTACAGGGTGTAAATCTAAAGGTACCACATGTTAAAGCCCTTAAAAATCATCCAGGAACCGTTTGCAGTTATCTCATTTTATTGGACTTATTACATAATCTATTGGTTCAGAGAAAGGGCACTACTGGCCTGGTTTCTCCAGTGAATTCTTGTGCCTATACTACCATTCTCTCCAGTGGGAATTATCCCTGCATAGCAGACTGCACTAGAACCAGAACAGTCTGGGGAGTTCCTGGTGGTCCAGTGGTTAGGACTCTGCACTTTCATTGCTGAGGGCCCAGGTTCAATTCCTCATTAGGGAACTTAAGATCCCACAAGCTACTTGATGAAGCCAAAAAGAACAAACAACCACAACAACAACCCAGAACAATCTGGAAGAAACACACAGCCACACAAATTCCAAGAGGATAGCCAATAGTAACTATATAATCTGAAAACATTACAGCACTTGGAAATCCACTCCCAAGAATACAACCAGTATTTCTCCACTGATCCCTGGTATGATGACCATGCCATCCCAGTCAATACCGGGTCACAAGAGCAAACACGTTACTAAAAAAACAGTAATACTCTTCCTGCCAAGACGACAAACAACTCCAGAGATTCTCTAGGGCAAAAAAATTCAAGTTGTGGAAGCTACTGATTCTGATGGGGGAAAAAAATGGGAGGGGAAAAATGGGGTATTACATTACAGGAAGACAGCTGCTGTCTGTATGAATATATGCACACACGCAGGCACACACACATAAACTAGACGCGAAGAACAAAATCCAAAACAACAGAGTGTACACTTTAAGGTGTGGTTTTTCTGCTGTATGAATGATAGTCCAGATAATAAAGCTTCAGATTTAAAAACTCTAAAACAGGAAAGGCACCTGGACAGCTCTAGGTCACAGCAGGTTCTGCTCCAGCATTCTAACTTAAAAGGTATCAAGAACCCACAGGAAAATGCCTTTCTTTAACATCCACCCAGAAGGATATTCCGCCAAATCGGGTTGGATTAGGTTGAAAGCATCACCAAAGTGCCAGCAGCAGACTCATCCATGACAATAACTGTTTAGGGCACAAAGGAGGTTGGAAAGCTGACGCTCTTTCACTAATCCTTCAAAATTCATGGTTTGTTGTTTTTTTTTTTTTTGGAGGAGCCCAACACAAAACAAAAGGTCCCGATGGAACTGAGGCACCCACGAAGCCCAGTGAGGCCGGCCTGCGGGACTTACATAGGGTCGTCATCTGGTTCCCAGCCTTCCAACTCCTTGAAGCAGAAGAAACACTGAGCCAAGTCGGGCTCGTTCTCAGTGGGACAGTGGATGAAGCCTGCCGCGGCCATCTGCAAGGGAGAACTCAGCTCAGGCCCCAGCGCGGAGGAGGGAGCCCACAGAGGGCCCGGAGCCCGCGGGAGAGGTCGTCCCGGGCCTGGAAGCCCACAGCAGGGTTGGGACCCGAGGGAGAGGTCGCCCCGGGCCCGGAAGTCCACAGAAAGGCCGGAGCCCGAGGGAGAGGTCACTCACAGCCTAGAAGCCCACAGAAGGATTGGAGTCCGACGGAAACGTCGCCCCGGGCCCAAAAGCCACGGAAGGGTTGGAGTCCGCGGGACCGGTCGCCTCAGGACGGGGGCGGGACTCTTGGGGCGGGGAGGACCTGGGGACTCAGGGAGGTCTTACCCGCTCCGGGGTGCAGGCGCAGCCCTCTAAGAAAGGCCAGTTCTTAAACGTGGAGACGCGGTGGTCCTTGAGGTAGAGCTGCCAGGCCGGAGGCAAAGACTGGGCACCCATCCCGCCGCCGCCGAGCGGTGCCGCGATTCAAATCCAGCGGTTGACGGCCTCCGCGAGGCATGTCGGGAACGCGCCTCCCGCTGCCTTCTGGGAAGTGGGAAGCTGTGTGGCGCGGGGCATGCTGGGAGTCGTAGTCCTCTCGCGGCGTGACTCCGCAGCTGCTCATTCGCCACCGAGCGAACCAGGCCCCGCACTTACTACTTGCTAAGAGTGGTGGGAATAGAAGCTGGGGATGTGCTGAAGCCTCCGTGATAGTTTCAGGGAGTGGCCCCTGCGAGCACGAATGGATTAAGCTCTTTCAGCCTGCAAACTCTATTGGTTTTGTGGGTACCCCATTCCTGAAACCATTAGTGCTAGCTTCCCCAGGCGTTGTACTGGCCAGATTGGAATATGTGCTGAGGCCCGTCCATCTAGAAGGCATGCATCATCCGGGGAAAAGGTGACAGTCACATAGATGAAGTCTACAGCTTAACCTCCACCCTTGCTGGAGTGAGCTGTTCACTCTTTTATCAAATCTTTTATCGAATCTTTTCATTGACTTCTTGGAGATCCAGAAATTGATCCTTGTCACTTTGTTCTTCCCTTTCCACCAGAATTCCTCAGGAGTTAGATATCTCTTCTAAGTCCTGAGGACAGTTCTTCTCTCTTCAAGAAAATCAGAGATACCAAAGGAACATTTTATGCAAAGATGAGCTCGATAAAGGACAGAAATGGTATGGACCTAACAGAAGCAGAAGATATTAAGAAGAGGTGGCAAGAATACACAGAAGAACTGTACAAAAAAGATCTTCACGACCCAGATAATCACGATGGTGTGATCACTGACCTAGAGCCAGACATCCTGGAATGTGAAGTCAAGTGGGCCTTAGAAAGCATCACTACGAACAAAGCTAGTGGAGGTGATGGAATTCCAGTTGAACTATTCCAAATCCTGAAAGATGATGCTGTGAAAGTGCTGCACTCAATATGCCAGCAAATTTGGAAAACTCAGCAGTGGCCACAGGACTGGAAAAGGTCAGTTTTCATTCCAATCCCAAAGAAAGGCAATGCCAAAGAATGCTCAAACTACCGCACAATTGCACTCATCTCACACGCTAGTAAAGTAATGCTCAGAATTCTCCAAGCCAGGCTTCAGCAATATGTGAACCGTGAACTTCCTGATATTCAAGCTGGTTTTAGAAAAGGCAGAGGAACCAGAGATCAAATTGCCAACATCCGCTGGATCATAGAAAAAGCAAGAGAGTTCCAGAAAAACATCTATTTCTGCTTTATTGACTATGCCAAAGCCTTTGACTGTGTGGATCACAATAAACTGTGGAAAATTCTTCAAGAGATGGGAATAGCAGACCACCTGATCTGCCTCTTGACAAATTTGTATGCAGGTCAGGAAGCAACAGTTAGAACTGGACATGGAACAACAGACTGCTTTCAAATAGGAAAAAGAGTTCGTCAAGGCTGTATACTGTCACCCTGTTTATTTAACTTATATGCAGAGTACATCATGAGAAATGCTGGACCGGAAGAAACACAAGCTGGAATCAAGTTTGCCGGGAGAAATATCAATAACCTCAGATATGCAGATGACACCACCCTTATGGCAGAAAGTGAAGAGGAACTCAAAAGCCTCTTGATGAAAGTGAAAGTGGAAAGTGAACAAGTTGGCTTAAAGCTCAACATTCAGAAAACGAAGATCATGGCATCCGGTCCCACCACTTCATGGGAAATAGATGGGAAAACAGTGGAAACAGTGTCAGACTTTATTTTTCTGGGCTCCAAAATCACTACAGATGGTGATTACAGCCATGAAATTAAAAGACGCTTACTCCTTGGAAGGAAGGTTATGACAAACCTAGATAGCGTATTCAAAAGCAGAGACATTACTTAGCCAACAAAGGTTCGTCTAGTCAAGGCTATGGTTTTTCCTGTGGTCATGTATGGATGTGAGAGTTGGACTGTGAAGAAGGCTGAGCACTGAAGAATTGATGCTTTTGAACTGTGGTGTTGGAGAAGACTCTTGAGAGTCCCTTGAACTGCAAGGAGATCCAACCAGTCCATTCTGAAGAAGATCAGCCCTGGGATTTCTTTGGAAGGAATGATGCTGAAGCTGAAACTCCAGTACTTTGGCCACCGCGTGTGAAGAGTTGACTCATTGGAAAAGACTCTGATGCTGGGAGGGATTGGGGGCAGGAGGAGAAGGGGACGACAGAGGATGAGATGGCTGGATGGCATCACTGACTCGATGGATGTGAGTCTGGGTGAACTCCGGGAGTTGGTGATGGACAGGGAGGCCTGGCGTGCTGCGATTCATGGGGTCGCAAAGAGTCGGACACGACAGAGCGACTGATTTGATCTGATCTCTGTGTATTCTTGCCATCTCTTCTTAATATCTTCTGCTTCTGTTAGGTCCATACCATCTCTGTCCTTTATCGAGCCCATCTTTGCATGAAATGTTCCTTTGGTATCTCTGATTTTCTTGAAGAGATCTCTAGTCTTTCCCATTCTGTTGTTTTTCTCTATTTCTTTGCATTGATCGCTGAAGAAGGCTTTCTTATCTCTTGTTGCTAGTCTTTGGAACTCTGCATTCAGGTGTTTATATCTTTCCTTTTCTCCTTTGCTTTTCGCTTCTCTTCTTTTCACAGCTATTTGTAAGGCCTCCCTAGACAGCCATTTTGCTTTTTTGCATTTCTTTTCCATGGGGATGGTCTTGATCCCTATCTCCTGTACAATGTCTCGAACCTCATTCCATAGTTCATCAGGCACTCCATCTATCAGATCTAGGCCCTTAAATCTATTTCTCACTTGGGCCTAGAGGAGCTGTCCCACGTTGAAGGTCAGGAAGGGCGGTGATGAGGATATACCCCTCGTCCAAGGTAAGGAGCAATGGCTGCGCTTTGCTGGAGCAGCCGTGAAGAGATACCCCATGCCCAAGGTAAGAGAAACCCAATTAGGTGTTGCAAGAAGGTATCAGAGGGCAAACAAACTGAAACCATACTCACAGAAAACTAGTCAATCTAATCACACTAGGACCACAGCCTTGTCTAACTCAATGAAACTAAGCCATGCCCGTAGGGCAACCCAAGATGGGCGGGTCATGGTGGAGAGATCTGACAGAATGTAGTCCACTGGAGATGGGAATGGCAAACCACTTCAGTATTCTTGCCTTGAGAACCCCAGGAACAGTAAACAGAGGTGAAGCCTTGTGTTAAAAGAAATAATGCCCACTGCCCTCCCTCCAGGAGACCTGGTGTCCTCTCAGAGAGGTGGGAGGGGATAGGAATGTGATTCAAGGAAGTGAACAGCCCAGGACAGTACGCCTGCATAATAGAAATGATCGCCCAGGGAGCAGGCATCTGCCTGTAGGCTCAACCAGATTGGGTTCAGAGAAGGCCTGTGTAGCTGGTACCCAGCCTCAGGCAGAGGCCCCAGCCTTCCAACTCTCTGAACATCCTCTTTTGAGAGGTTTTTATGGAGGTTTCACAAGCTTGGTTGATTGAATCATTTGCCTTTGGTGATTGAGTCACCAGTTCCTCTCCACTTCTGAAGATTTGGAAGGTGGGGCTGAAACCTCCTGGCGTCTAAAGGTTTGGTCTTTCTGGCCACTGTCTAGCGGCCTGCCAAGAACTGCTCATTACAAGAGACTCTCCTATCACTTGAGAGATTCCAAAGGTTTTTTAGGAGCTGTGTGCCAAGAATCAGGCACAAAAACCAAACATCTATTTATCACAGAGGCAAATTTTCTATGTAAACTCTCTGGATTTTTAAATTGTTGGCAACAAATCCTGGTGGACACTGTGATGATCCAACAAAGCAATTTTGAGATTGTAAATCATCAGTGCTAGATATTACCTTATGGCCATCTAGTCTCACCAAACCTTTTGTGAACATGTTTTTCCTCTGTTGTAAGAGTGACACATCAATGCTGTAAAAGCAAAAACCATGCAATTGTTGCAGCCACGCGTTCTGGGAAACAAACTCCCTCAGAAGGACAATGCAGATAGTGGAGTGCAGGTTACTGCACCGGCAGGCCCAAGGCAGAGTCTCCTCTTAGCCAAGGACCCTGACCAGTTTTTGTGAAAACCTTATATACCCTAAGTGTACTTGCTCAAACCCACCTCCCCAAATTCCTTGAAACTAGTCTGGACAAGGTAAAGAGAGATACGATCAAAGTTAACCCATGATTCACGTGCCACAAGACTAGATAAACAGTGAATATTTATCAATAGGCCTGTGATCATATCCCGATAAACATAATGGGATTTACCACTTTGTTCTGTTACAGAGATAATTAGCATATTCTTTTAGGCAATGGAGAATCCAAGTCCTGAGGCTCTTTTATTGGGGGGTCTGGTTTTCCATTGGTATGCCATTTCTCTAGACACCGGGCACAAAGTTCAGAGTCCATTGGGAGGGCGACCATGCGTGTAGCCTAATGTTCGCAGCCTGGCCTAAGATGGAGTCCAGCTCTGTCTGTTTCCTCCTTCACAATAGGAAGTCTTTCTCTCCCCCAAGACCTCTAGCAGAAGGAAACTTTGCAGCAGTTTCTACATGTACTTCTAGGGGTGGTGTGTGTGTGTGTGTATCAGTTGGTGTCCTGTCTTTTCAGGTAACAGCACATCTCAGCTTTATCAGCACCCAGAGATTGCAACTATCTAACGTTTTGTAAAATCTGCGTGGTGTATATTAGATGGTCTGCTGATCTACTCTAATTCCAATCAGCCAGTTTCCCATTGGGTAGCTCCAGTTTTGTTGTTGTTGCTGTTATGAACTGTATTGATACTGCCGCCAACAGACACACACACATCCAAATAGGCCTGGAGCATAAACATCAGCAAGCAAGATTTCCGGCAGTGTGTATGTGCCTTCAGCATTTTTCATTACAGCCAACTTGCCCTCTCAGTCATCAGAGTGGGACACGGTTTGCTTTGCAGTCTTGTCTGCCTTTTTCATCCTGCCTATTTTAATCAGAGTTCTACCAATATTGATGGCATCTGTTTAAAAATATGTATCTTACAGATAATTCCCTGGCAGTTCAGTGGTTAAGACTTGGCACTTTCACTGCCAAGAGCACAGGTTTAGTCTGTTTGAGAAACTAAAATCCCACGAACTGCGTGGTGTAGCCAAAAAATATATACAATTTTAAAAATAAATAAAAATATACATCTTCTGGACAAACACCATCAAGTCAATGTATTTCTGTGATTCATTTTCTATTTAGCACCAACATGTTCCAACTTATTTTCCATTTAAAATTTTATTTTACTGAAAACTTCACCTGCTTAGTCTTTTCTATAAGGTTTTTTAAAAAAATTATTACTTGTATTTTTATCACAATAAGAGTAACATATATAACATGAATAAGATGTAAATAGCAAAGTTGCTGTATGTGATAACATTGCATATACAGAGAAATCTCAACATTTTGGGTTTTGGTTACTTTTCATTTCTATGCCTACTGAAAGAGGTATAATTAAGTGGAAGAATTCAGAATATCTGCATTTTTTCCCTCTATCATTCTATTATATATACACATGGGGTCGCAAATAGTCGGACACGACTGAGTGACTGATCTGATCTGATATATACACACACACAATTATATATGGTAAAATATACATAGTATAAAATTTAGTTTTAGCCATTTTTTTAAATTGAAGTATAACTGACCGACAACTGTGTGCTTGTTCCAGCTGCACAACATATTGATTTAATGTTCTAACTCATTACAAAACAATCGCCACCATTTCAACCATTTTTAACGTACAGCTCAGTGGCGTTAAGTACATTCACTTTGCCATGCAACCATCACCCCCATCCACCCCCAGAACATTTTCTTTCATCTTCCCCAACTGAAACTTTATCTATTAACAATTTCTGTAGGGTTTTGTAGCAAAATTTTAAATTCATGGATTAGCTTTTGGCTGTATCAAATTTTATTAAAACCAGGTTCTACCATTTTGAGCCTTTGACCTCCTATGTCTGGGGTCCATTTTTTAACATCTGAATTTTTTTAAATATTTATTTTGCTTATGTATTTGGTTGTGCCAGGTCTTAGCTGCGGCCTGTAGATCTTTGAGTTCTGTCTTGTAGGATCTAGTTCCCTGACCAGGGATCGAACCTGGGCCCCCTGAACTGGGAGTGTGGAGTCTTAGCCTCTGGACCGCCAGGGAAATTCCACTTTTTGGTGACTTTTATTTATATCATTTTAAAGTTGCAATAATAGTACAAGGAATAATCATGTACCCTTTACTCAGATATTGTTTACATTTTGCAGATGTGTATTATCATTCTCACTCTCTTCCTTTCTTTCTCTCTATAACACACACACACATAACACACTCATATACACATATATGTATATATTTTTTAATCTGAGCCATTTTTTGAGATTTTCTTGAGGCATGGCTGATTGACAATATTATATAAATTAACTTTCATGTATACAAAGTGATTTACAATTTTTAAACATTATACTCCATATACAGTTGTATCGGCTATTTTCCCTGTGCTGTACAACAAATCCTTGTAGCTTATTTGGGTTTTTATTTTATTTATTTATTTATTTTTGGCTCTGCTGGGTCTTCATGGCAGTGCGGGCTTTTCTCTAGTGGTGGGAAGCAGGGGCTACTCTCCAGTTGGGGCACGAGGGCCTCTCACTGCAGTGGCCTCTTGTGGAGCACAGGCTCTACACTGTGCAGGCTTCAGGAGCTGCAGCACATGAGCTCAGTAGCTGTGGCTCCCGGGCTCCAGAGCACAGGCTCGATAGCTATGGAGCACGGGCTTAGCTTTTCCACAGTATGTGGAATCTTCCTGGATCAGGGATCAAACCCACGTCTCCTGCATTGGCAGGCAGATTCTTTACCACTGAGCCACAAGGGCTAATTTGGTCAAAGTGTTAGTTCCAAAGATAACATCCCAGGGCTTTCTGGGATGAAGCCAGACGTCAGGTGGAGCCCAGGACCGAGCAGACATGAAAAAGTGGAGCAAAATCAATAAATAAAAGGGACAGGGACTTCCCTGAACCACTGGGCGGTCCAGTGGTTAAGACTCCACACTCCCAGTGCAGGGGCTTTTGTGGTTCAATCCCAGGTCTGGGGACTGAGATCCCACATGCCGTGTGGTTTGGCAAAACAAAAACAAAAAAAGGAACAAAAACTGGTTTAGAGAGCTCTTTCTCTTCACGTTGGCTGCAAGTTGTCATTTCTTCTTCACCTTCTCAGCCGGAGGGGTGCTCTGGGTGACACACACGGCGTGGACCTGGGCCAGACCTTCCCTGAGCCCACCTGATCTAGGCGGGGGGAGGGCCATGGAGATCTGTACTCAGCTTCAGAGCAGCATGAAGAATTGATTCTGGCCGGGGGGCGCGGGGCGGGGCGGGGTCGGGGGATGAGTGAACAAACAGAGGCGCTCCGGGGTCAGGTAGAGCTGAGGCCAGCAGGAGAGGGAAGCAGGGGGGTTCCCAGAAAAGCTTCCCAGTCGGGATACACGCTGGCGGTGGCAGGGTTCAGGTGTCATCAGGACTCCTGGAAGATTGTTTTCAAAATAATCTGCAGCAGGAAGGAAAAAATACAATAGCTCTGGAGTTGGAGAGGCTCTTGGGAGGATCTCTTGGGAAGGAATTTGATTAAAGAAACAGGCTGCCTTTGTGGTCACAGAAATGTAACTTAAATGAGCTCCTTTCCATCTCTCATTTGAAATGTTTCCATGAACCAAACATACACTTCCCTCCGCCTCGGCTCGCTGCCTGTTTCTGTATGAACCATGAGCTAAGAATGGCTTGATGTTTTTAAACGGTTGGGGAAAAGAATCGAAACAAGGATATTTTTTGTGACATGTAAAAATTACGTAACATTCAAATTTCTGCATCCATAAATAGTTTTATTGGAGCATGTGTGTGCTAAGTAGCTTCAGTTGTGTCTGACTCTTTGTGACCCTGTGGACTGTAGCCCGCCAGGCTCCTCCATGGGATTCTCCAGTCAAGAATACTGGAGCGGGTTGGCATTTCCTCCTCCAGGGGATCTTCCTAACCCAGGGATCCAACCTGGATCTCCTAAGTCTCCTGCATTGACAGGCAGATTCCCTACCACTGAGCCACCAGGGAAGCCCACGAGGCAGCTTTTGAGTAGCAATGGCAAGAGTTGGGTAGTTTTGTCAGAGACCATATGGCTTCCCAAATCTAAAATATTTATTAGGTTTTTAAAAAACAGATGTCATTTATGGCTAAGGTGGCTCAGTGTTAAACAACCTGCCTGCCAATGCAGGCAATGCATGTTGGATCACTGGGTTTGGAAGATCCCGGGTTTGGAAGATCCCCTAGTCAGACCCATCCAAGCGCATATGTATACACATTTATGAATGCTTGTTTTTTTCCTCAGTTAAAAAAGTAATACAAGGGATGTGTCCCTGGTGGTCCAGTGGCTCAGACTCCATGCTTCCAATGCAGGGAGCATGGTGTTTGATCCCTGGCTGGGGAACTAAGATTCAACATGCTACATAGCACAGCAAAATAAATAAATTAAATTAATTAAACACGGAGTATTCATTTTAAAAAGTAACACATGTTCACGGTAGAAAATATGGAAATCAATTTTTTTTTAAAAGCACTTGCGATACCACTGGTCAATGGTTTTTTCGGATGCATATACATGCCTCTAAGGGCTCCAAAATCACTGCAGATGGTGACTGCAACCATGAAATTAAAAGATGCTTACTCCTTGGAAGAAAAGTTATAACCAACCTAGATAGCATGTTGAAAAGCAGAGACATTACTTTGCCAACAAAGGTCTGTCTAGTCAAGGCTATGGTTTTTCCAGTGGTCATGTATGGATGTATGGATGCATACATACATATGTCTTCACAGACCAACTGTGAAGAAGGCTGTGCGCCGAAGAATTGATGCTTTTGAACTGTGGTGTTGGAGAAGACTCTTGAGAGTCCCTTGGACTGCAAGGAGATCCAACCGGTCCATTCTGAAGGAGATCAGTCCTGGGTGTTCTTTGGAAGGAATGTTGCTAAAGCTGAAACTCCAGTACTTTGGCCACCTCATGCGAAGAGTTGACTCATTGGAAAAGACTCTGATGTTGGGAGGGATTGGGGGCAGAAGGAGAAGGGGATGACAGAGAATAAGATGGCTGGATGGCATCACCGACTCGATGGACGTTAGTTTGAGTGAATTCCGGGAGTTGGAGGAAAAGGGGACGACAGAGGATGAGATGGCTGGATGGCATCACCGACTTGATGGACATGAGTTTGAGTGAACTCCGGGAGATGGTGATATATAGGGAGGCCTGGCGTGCTGCGATTCATGGGGTCGCAAAGAGTTGGACATGACTGAGCGACTGAACTGAACTGAAGGGTCTGGCTGTATAAGTATCATGAAACTAGGGAGATGCTAGGTTAGTTATTTTTTGTGTTTTTGCTCTTACTTTTGAATCAATTTAATATATCCTAAGAAATTTTCACAAACTTCAATCTATTACCTGATTATATCAGCAATTAACCTCATTAGATATTTAGGTTGTTTCCAAGTTTTGAACATTAATAAAGCTGTAGAGACTATTTTTCAGTGTTTCTCTGATTATCCTGAAAACAAATTCCAAGCATCAGAATTACTGGGTCAGCAGACTTGCATCCATTTTGCCAAGCTGTACCCCAGAAACATCAAGTCAACATGTGTTTCCACCAGAAGGACCAAGGAAGCCTCCCCCACTTCACCACATTCTCATCAGCACTGGACATAATCATACTAGAACATTTCCATCGAGAGGTGGGAGAGGACTCATTTTCAGTCACATTTCTATGATCAATGTGAAGTGAAAGTGAAAGTCGCTCAGTTGTGTCTGACTCTTTGCAACCCCATGGACTATACATACAGTCCATGGAATTCTCCAGGCCAGAATACTGGAGTGGGTAGCCTTTTCCTTCTTCAGGGGATCTTTCCAACCCAGGGATTGAACCCAGGTCTCCCGCTTTGCAGGTAGATTCTTTACCAGCTGAGCCACAAGGGAAGCCCTATGATCAATAGTGCATTTTAATCTTCCACCATTCTACTGGCCATCTATATTTATTTTTTAATTATCACTAATTCTTTGTCCATTTTTTCTATTTATTTCTGTTCTTAAAGAGGAATAAGACCTGCTCTTACTACACTTAATAAGAGGTACAAACTACTATATATAAAATAAATAAGCTACAAGGTTATATTGTACACTGCATGAAATATAGCCAATTTTTATAACTTTCAATGGAGAATAAGCTATATAGAAATATTGTATCACTATGTTACACATACTATTGCAAATCACCTAATTTCAGTTAAAAAAAGAAAAAGAACCATTTTATTGATTTGAAGGACTTCCCTGGTGGCTCAGTGGTAAAGAATCCACCTGCTAATGCAGGAGACATGGGTTCGATTCCTGGGTAGGGAAGATCTCCTGGAGAAGGAAAATGGCCACCCACTTCAGTATTTTTGCCTGGGAAATCCCATGGACAGAGAAGCCTGGTGGGCTACAGTTTAAGGGGTTGCAAAAGAGCTGGACATGACTTGGCGACTAAACCGCAACTGATTTGAAAGTGCTCTTTGTGTGGTAAGGATATTAACTATGTTAATTAAAACTGAATGCTATGGGGAGTTCTCTGGCAGTCCAGTGGTTAGGACTCTGGACTTTCACTTCGGAGGGCCAGGGTTCAATCACTGGTTGGGGAACTAAGATCCCGAAGCAGCCAAACCAAACCAAACAAAACCAAAAATCTGAATGCTATCAAAGTCCTATTGTGGTGGCAGCTAATCAGGGCTGGAGGGAGGGGGAATTGGAGGAAGGTGGTGAAAGGTACAAACCTTCAGTTATAAGATAAATTATAAGATAAATAAGCACTAGGGATATGATGTACAGTGTGATCAATTTAATTAACACTGCTGTATGTTATATATGAAAGCTGTTAACAGAATAAATCCTAAGAATTCTCATTACAAGGGAAAATTTTTCTTTTTCTTTTCTTTTGCATCTATGAGATGGTAGATGTTCACTAAAACTACTATGGTTCATTTCATGATGTTTGTAAGTCAAATCACTATACTGTACACCTTAAACTTACACAGCTCTGTGTGTCAATTTTAACTCGATGAAACTGGAGGGAAAAAGTAAATATTAAAAAAAAAGTACGGCTAATCAGGTACCCACTTTCTGAGAAAAAGAAAAGAGAAAGTAGTAACTGTATATTTTCTGGGTCCATGGAAAATATTTTCCCCAATCTATCCATTGATTTTTTAAAATAATTTTTTAAATTGAAGTATAGGTGATTTACAATGTTTCAGGTATATAGCAAAGTGATTAAGTTATATATATATATAACTTTACTCTTTTTCAAGTTCTTTTCCGTTATAGGTTATTACAAAATACTGAATATAGTTCCCTCTGATATAGTTCCCTCTATACGGTAGTAGGTCCTTGCTGTTTATTTTACATGTCTGTTAATTCCGAATTCCTAATTTATCCCCCTCCTTCCCTTTCGGTAACTGCAAGTTTGCTTTCTTGTCTGTGAGTTATTTTGGTCTTGTAAATAAATTCCCCTGTATTGTTTTTAAGATTCCACATATAAGTGAAATCAGATGATACGCGTCTTTGGCCTCACTTAGTATAATAATCTCTAGGTCCATTTATATTGCTGCAAAAGGCATTATATCATTCCTTTTATGGCTGAGTAAAATTCCAGTGTTTGTATGTGTTTGTATAAAACACATCTTCTTTATCCATTCATCTATGGGTGGACATTTAAGCTATTATAAATAGTGCTTCTATGAACACTGGGGTGCGTGTATCTTTTCGAATTAGAGTTTTGTCTTTTCTGGACAAAACAAAAATTCCAGTCCTGGACATAAGTCAGGAGCAGAATCGTTGCATTGCTGGATCATATGGTAACTCTAATTTTAGTTTTTTAAGGAACCTCCATGTGGTTCTCCATAGTGGCTGCGCCAATTTACATTCCATCAACAGTGTAGGAGAGTTCCTTTTTATCCTCAGACTTTTTTTATTCTTACCCTTACACTTTTAAAAGGGTTCACCACATTAAATTTGTACTAAACATTCATGTGGTCAAATCCATCCAACCTATCCCCATGGAGCTGGGTTGTCTGTGCTTACACACAAGCAGGCTAATACTTTTCACACCTGCCTGGCCCCATGAAGATCCCATTGGTGTGCCCAGGACCAGCCTCTGCAGATCACCTGGGGCTGTTTCAGAGGCAGGTGAAGTTCAGGAAGCAAGAGTGGCCCTCCATCCTTATCTTCAGGTCCCTTGGATGCCAGGATGCCAAAGAACCAGCAAGGGGACTCCCTGTACCATCTGCCTGCCCACCCTGCCTCACGTGTAAGGGCTG
Source organism: Bos taurus (assembly GCF_002263795.3). NCBI lineage: Eukaryota > Metazoa > Chordata > Mammalia > Artiodactyla > Bovidae > Bos > Bos taurus. The sequence goes on from NC_037346.1 coordinate 53,960,264, forward strand.
TGGCAAGACACATTCTGTCACAGTGAAGGGATGCACCCTACCTGGGTGAGCACATAGTCCTCCTGGGTTAGGTTCCAAAGGATTTCAAAGTGGTCCATATCATGGAGCTCTTCAAAGGAGGCTTTCCACCCTCCTTGGCACAATGTCTGTGTAAGAGAAATGAGGGAAGAGGAAACATGAGGCTCGTTGGCCGGGAGGGCGGGCGGAGCTGGAGAAGGGCTCTCGCACCTGCTTACCAGCTGCTCACTAAGTATTTGTTGAAGAAATGATTGGTATCATAGGGTCCATTTAGGTGAAATAAACAGGAAAATAATAAGATTGGACGACCCTCAACCTCAAGCCAAAAGAGGGGTGCCCGGGGTACCTGATAAAACTCCCTGGACTGTCGGTGGAATTCCGGGCTGTCGTGTTGGCCCACAGTCACCAGGATGCGGCAGGCTGGATCCGCGGGCTGGGTGGGGGCCGTCTCCAGCTGCCACAGCGGGCTGTTCCTCTGAGCATCCTCCCTGGTGTGGGGGTAGGTGTGGTCAGGACAGAGGAAAGCATTTGCTGCACCCCCGGCCCTCCTCACTGGCTGCAGGCCAGCTGAGGGGGATGAGGGGACAAGTGACTTACAGGGCTGGGAGGAGGGGGGCATTCTCAGAGGTGTGCATGATGGGCTCCAGGTCGTAGACTCCACTCAGCAGGAAGAAGCCTGTGAAGGCAGAGAACAGTCACTGAGCCAGGCTGCTGGATGGGGCAAGATGGGGCCAACCTGCCTCCAGGGTCAGAGGGGCAAGACAAGGGAAGCGGCAGAGAAGAAGCAAAGCAGGCCCTGCTCCCTGGGCCCAAAGCCCCCAGGTCAAGCCACTCACAGCTGTTGAGATTTCAAGCAACTGGTATAGACCCTCAGGCCCATCAGGGCAGGGTGAAGGCTGCCTAGTCAGACTCATTCTCCGTGGAAACCTTTGAGGTTGGGCGTGACTCCATGCTTGGTCCAGTCGGCCAGGAGCATCATGGCAGCGAGGTGGGCCCCAGCAGAGTGTCCACACAGGTAAATTCCCCTTCAGTGGGTCAGAGCAGAGAGCAGGGTTTGCCTTCAGTGTAATCAAAGCCACAGCCCAGTATCGAGGGGATCCCATTTGCCTTCTGCTCCAAAGCCAGAAGGGATGGCTGGGCTGCATCCAAGGAGATGAATCCACTGTCCTCCCACCCAGTCTGACAAAAGGAAAGTTTGCAGTGGTACCCACTGGTTGCCTGGATACTGCTTCTGGACAAACATGATGCTCTGGGTCACCTGGTCTACCATCTGGTCCAGGGTGCCTGTGCAGAGGGCAGGAGCTGTGTCAGGCTCCATCAGGGGCTCTCTCCCCTCCAAATCCCAGTGGCCCTTGTACCTGCAAGACCACTCGTTACCTTTGGGGGCAATGTCATAAGCCACTATCACCACGGCCACTCCCTGTGCTGTCAGTGGGTTGACCATGAAGGCTGATGTGTCCTTGCTGCAGAAGGAGACAAAGACATAACAACTGGAGGCCACTTGGCCACTAGACTGCTTCAGTGTCTGGTCCACCCGGAGCCCTGCCCCTCTCTGACCCAGGGCGGTAAGGGAAGAAGTGAGGCTCTGTCCTTATCACATCACATGCTAGCTGTGGCGCCCTAGAGACTATATTTAATCTCTAAGCCCGGTTTCTTCCTCTGTGAAATAGAGATAATTATGTTCTTTCTCTTCGGATGCTGTTTCTGAGAACTGAAGATCAGACATGCAGGGAGCCTCACAAGGCAAAGGGTAAAAATGCAATAAGTGCAACATTAAAATGCCGTGGTTGAAGGGCAGTAGATCCTATAATAAGCAACTCCTTAGTATGATCCTAGGGAACAACAGTGTCCGTGAAAATCCAAATACCCCTCTGCTTATCTTAGGGTACCCACTGGGGCCAATCCCAGTTTGCCTGGGACTCTCTCTTTTTTTACTGCTAAAGGCCCCAACCCCCAGGAAACCACTCAGTTCTGAGCAAAATGGGATGGTTAGTCACTGTGGTTCTCCATGATTGGAGAGTAGACTGAACATGCTTTTCACTGAATATAGTGGGTTCAACAGTGTCTTTCCTCAAAAGACATGTCCAAATCCTAAACCCTGGTACCTGTAAATGTGACCTCATTTGCAATAGGGTCTATGCAGGTATGGGCTTTGCAGGGGGTTCAGTGGGTAAAGACTCCACCTGCAATGCAGGAGACTCAGGATATGTGGGTTCAATCCCTGGGTCAGGAAGATCCCCTGGGGCAGGGCATGGCATCCCACTCCAGTATTCTTGCCTGGAGAACCCCATGAACAGAGGAGCCTGGTGGGCTACAGTCCGTAGGGTCACAAAGAGTCAGACACGACTGAAGCGACTGAGCACACACACAATGCAGACATAATTAAGAATCTTGAGACGGGATCATCCTGGATTTAAGATGGGCCCTAAACCCAATAACTGGTGATGTTGTAACAGAAATGAGAGGAAGGATGGAGATGCAGACACATGAAGACCATGTGAAGATCAAAGCTCAGTTTGAAGTGATGCAGCCACAAGGTGAAAAAAGCTTGGAGCCCCAGAAGCTGGAGCCTTCGGAGGGAGCGCCGCCCTGCCCACACCTTGATTTCAGACTCCTGGCCTCCAGGACTGTGAGAGAAGACATTTCTGTCCTAGGAAGCCCCCACGTTTGCAGTAAGTTGTTGCAGCAGTCCCAGGAAAGGAAGAGGCCAGGCAAAGACGAATCTCCTCTTTTCTCCATTCATTCACATTCCGTGGCTCACCTTCCGCTCTGCCAGTATCCTCCGTGAAAAAACACCAGGAAAGGCATAGCTGTAGGACAAAACAAAGGGCGTGTGGGCCAAGGCAGGGCTCCCAGCTGAGATCCGAGGGCAACCACCAGCCCCCAGTTACCTTCAGATACTGCCTCGGGAAGGTAGATGTCCAATTTCTCTCCGTCGCCGTCTCCGTAGGGGACATTGAGCAGGCTCCTCCCGGTGGCCCGGGCCCTCTTGGTGACTGTCTCCGGAAATGGACAAATCACTGTCAGTACAACCTCAGGCAGCAGCACGTTCTGTTATTATTTTGCCGAAAGCCCCTTTGGGTTGACCAGTTGGCTCCAGAGGTCAGTGCTTCCCCGAGTCCATATGGTAATTGGGCCTGGGGTCTGAAGCATTCCCCCAGATGCATAGTTAAAAAGACATCAGACTGGCCCATCTGGGTGGAGGCAGTACTATCTTCAATGTCTGTCTCTGGTGAGCTGGCAGTTGACCGGCACCATTTCTACCTCTACTCTATTACATGTTTATTATGAGTGTTACCCTTGGCTACATGCTCCTGGAAGTATAAACTTGTCCAAGTATTTGAAAAAATAATCTTCTAGAAACTAAGATATAAAATCACTTGAAACAAATAGATAATAAAACACTGCTACTGCTAAGTCACTTCAGTCGTGTCCGACTCTGTGCAACCCCACAGACGCCAGCCCACCAGGCTCCGCCATCCCTGGGATTCTCCAGGCAAGAACACTGCAGTGGGTTGCTATTTCTTCTCTGATGCATGAAAGTGAAATGTGAAAGTGAAGCCGCTCAGTCATGTCCGACTCTTAGTGACCCCATGGACTGCAGCCTACCAGGCTCCTCCGCCCATGGGATTTCCCAGGCAAAAGTACTATAAAACACTATGAATACATAATTGAGTGCCATGATGGCAGAGGTCAGAGTGATGTGAAAATTGGCTTAGGACTGGGGTTGAGAGAAAGGAGGAAAGGGACTGTAAATAAATTAAATATCAAAGGCGAAGGCGTAGAGGTGGGAGTGAAACACAGCAGGACTCTATGGTCCTTGTCCCCCATGTCATCTGCTGCCTTTTGTCTGTGGAATATTAGCCAAAGAATAAGTTTAATCAGAGAAGTGAGAAAATGCAGAAACGAAGGAAAACAGTCAAAGAAGACCAAATAATAATAATAATGTCATAAAACATAGGCAAGGACTTTTAGTTCCTTCTCAAGGGCTATAGATTATATTGTGAGCTGTCTTACAGATAAAGCCCGCACCATGTGGAAAAATTTAACTACAGGATGACTAGATTATAGCCAGACGATGCAATCTGCCACAATTGTAAGAACTGGCCTCAGAGAAATGGAAACAAGCCGACTGTGGAACTGAAGATTAACTGTACCTAAAATAATTAAGATGATGCTGGTCAGACCACTGGTGACCAATTTCAAGATGATTGTCAGAGCTGACTGTGCTGTTTCTGCCTGTAGCTCCCTCCCTCTGTCTATAAAAGCTCTTGCCCAGGGGGCAAGTCAGCATTTGAACAGGTGTCTGCCGCACCCTCGCCTGCTGAGTTGCTGGCATCCAAAATAAAGCAAATTTTCATTCCCACCAACCTGGCCTCTTTATTGGCTTTTGAGAGGCGAGCAGCCAGCTGGGCCCCACTTTCATGAAGAGGAAGGGACTCTCTATGTTCATGGACTTTCAATGTCCCTCAAAGGCCCCACTTTCATCACTGAAACCCGGGCAGCTCAGCTCCCGCCAGCACTGGGCACCAGGGAGTGTAAACTGGTAAGTTCTTCCTGTGGGGCAACTTGGAAATAGGTACTAAAGCCCAAGAAAATCATATTCCTTGATGCATAAGACCTTATCCATCCATTATTATAAGAAGTAATCAGAAATATTTTTAAGGACTTGCTTTAAAGATGCTCACACTAATGCTATTTATGACACTGAAACATTTTAGACACAGCCCAGGGGACCTACAACAGAAAACTGGCCAAATACATTATGGTATATCCCCTTTCTCTCCTTTATTTTTGACCTCAGCATTCATCCATCCTTCAAATATTTTTATTTACTGTCACCCTCACTAGACCATAAGCTCTGTGACAACAAGGGCTTTGCTTTGCCCACCTCTGTACAACAGAACCGGGCACATCAAAACCACTTAAAATAAAATTGTGTAGGGAATTCCCCAGCAGTCCAATGGTTAGGACTCTGTGCTTTCACTGCCGACAGCTCGAGTTCAATCCCTGGTCTGGAACGAAGATCCCACAAGTTATGCAATGAATAAATATTTCACTACACAGTGTTGGGTCAATTGAATGGGAAAAAAAAGTTTTTCGATCCCTATCTCATACCATATCAGATCAGTTCCAGATAGACTACAGCTTTAAATATAAGAGCAAAGACAATAAACCTTTTATTTTTATGTTGCTTTTTAATGATATGTTTTTTAATATTTATTTTTATTTATTATTTGGCATTGCATTTATGATAATAATTTGAAATGTATTTTTAAAAATATTTTTATTTGTTTTATTTTTGGCTGTGCTGGGCCTTCTTTGCTGCACACAGGCTTTCTCTAGATGCTGCAGGGATCTCTAGATCCTTCACTGCGGTGCATGGGCCGTGGCTTCTCTTGTTGCAGACCACAGGCTCTAGACGCAAGGGCTTCAGCAGTTCCGGTGTGTGGCCTAAATAGTTCTGGTCCTTGGGCTTAGTTGCTTCGTGGCATGTGGGATGTTCCAGGACCAGGGATCGAACTGGTGTCCCCGGCATTGCAAGGTGGATCCTTTTTTTGTTTGCTTTGACACGAAAGTAGGATTTATTGGTGGACGTGAGTAAAGAAGAGACAACGCCAAGGCTCTCATGGGTGCAGGGCCCACCATTTGTCCAAGGGAACACTATCAGGCTGTGTTGACCCCACAGCCATCTGGCATGAACTATTACTCTGCTTACATGTTTCAAATTTATCCAAATTAAACTTGGCAAATTCCCACTTCTGGTGGCCAGGGAACTTGAACCTGGCCCTGCGCAGGGCCTCAGTCACATGCTCCTTGTTCTGCAGCTTGGTGAGGATGGATACATCTTGTTGATGCGGATGACATGGAAGGGGTGGCGCCCCACTTGGATGTGAAAACCATCTTTGCCCTGTTTTCACCATGGACTTGTTGGCACAAACCCAGGCAGGCTCCAGGGCTTTGGAGGAGAGTTGCTCACACTCGTCTGACACTGTGTGGCCACGGAGTGGGAACCCATCCACTTTTGCCTTCTGCTCCAGGTCAAAGATGCAGATCTTAGCATCAGGGACACCTTGGCAGAAGTCAGACTTCGGGTTCAGTTTGTTCTGACAATACCAGTAACACCGGGTGGGGCGGCAACCCATGGTGAGACTAGGATCTTAAATGGGGTGCCGAAGGGAAAGAGCGAGGTGGATTCTTAATCACTGGACCACCAGGGAAGCCCTAACTTGAAATGTCTTTTAAGAATGTCATCATATTTTGTAAACTGTGTTGAAAAGTTGACGGGCAGGTACCTGTGAAAGTTATGAGCTATCTGAGCATTAAGTGAGATGCCATTACTTACTTTTTCTTTTGAAGAAATAATAATCGGCTTATAAAAATATACAGCAGCCATTTCCATGAAATACCCCTGACAAGGTGACTGTCATGGATATGGAATCTCTCTCCCCTAAATCCAAATGGCAGCATATGAAATGCATTTCTGCCTGTTTCACTTAATATTTCTTGGAGAGCTTTCCTAATCAGTACATAGACAGCTTCCTCATTCTTCTCTTTCTTTTTTAATAAATAGGTAACTTGCTATTCCGTCCTATGGCTGCACCTTAATTTATTTAACTGGTTGTGCCAGTTTTTAGGCCAAAGCAAACCTCACCAGATCATCAGGAAAGTCTCTTGGCTCCCTCTCTGTTTATCCTGAATCCTGAATTTTCTCCCTGCGCCCACTGAGACCACCCTGGATCCCCCTCACCTCTCCCCCGTTTTCACCAGGGCTCCCTGCAGCCCTGCAGGTGTGAGCCAGGTGTAACTTACATCACATCCCATTGATCTGAGGTTCCTGTCTGTTGCTGGGGCTGCCCTAACAAAATGTCATACATACACTCAGGGGCTTCGACAACAAGACCCTGGAAGGGAGGATCAAGGTGCCGGCAGGGGAGGTGTCTGGCGAGGGTCCTCCCCGGGATGGCAGAGGGCTTTCTGGCTGGGGGCTCCCGTGGCCTCTTTGGGTTTGGGAGCAGCTCTCCCTCTCTCTAGGGAGACGAACCCTCTGTGTCTCTTCAAACAATCCTACTGGATCAGGACTCCATCCTTCTGACCTCATTTAACTTTTTTCTTCCTTAGAGGCCCCCTCTCTAAACACAGCCCCACTAGGAGCTAGGAGTTCAACGTGTGAGGTTTTTAATAATAATAATTATTATTTTTTAAATATTTATTTATTTATTTGGCTGCATCAGGTCTCAGTTGCAGCACTCAGGCTTAGTTGCTCCTCGGCACATGTGACCTTAGTTCTCTAAGCAGGGAGCAAACCTGCGTTGCCTGTATTGGAAGGCAGATTCTTAACCACCAGGGAAGTCCCAAGTAATTTTTCTAAGGGAAGACAGTTTTTTCTCCTATTCTTTTCTTTGGTTGTGCTGTGCAGCATATCTTAGTTCCCCAACCAGGAGTCGAACCCCTGCCCCTTCAGTGGAAGCTTGGAGTCTTAACCACTGGACCTCCAGGGAAGTCCCTTCAACACATGAATTTTTCAGTCCATGACAGCCCCACACTCCCTCCAAAAAGCCCCAGAGCTCCCCTGCTCACCTTCCCTGAGAGGTCTGCCAACCACCTTCCCTCCAGGTGTGAAGGTGTTTGTTCTGGACAAACTCCTCATACCGCAGGCTCAGCAAAGGGGAGCGATTTAATTAACACAAGAGTTCTGGAAGTACACGTGCACCCATGAGATTTATGTTGTGCCAAAACGAAGAAAAAGGTAATGAAACGTATGCTCTAAGTTGAAGAGCAATTAAGACCAGGCAGCTGTCAAGATTCGTTGTCACGTGTTAAAAAAAGTCTCCCTCTGATATTAAAAAACCCAGCTGAGCCTGACACAGAGAAACTGCCTCTCTCCAGGAAGTGGCGTGATGGGTTGATGGCAGGCAGCTGGGTGCAGGGACAGAGACTAGGGTGACTCACTGTCTCCCCCCAGAGCCTGAATACTGCCAGCCCTCCAGGTGCTGCATCTACAGGCAGGGACACTGGGGGGCTTCAACAAGACGCTCCAGGATAAACCCAATTACAAACTTCCTTTTTTGAGAAAGCAAAAATTCATTTTCTATTGCTTACAGTCCAAAGTGTCACAGCTCTGACAGAGAGAAACTACCCGTCTCCAGACCCAACTGAGCACTGTGTGAGAGCAATTAGGAGAGGTAGGGGCCAGAATCCCTAGAGACTAATGCAGGCGTGGGGCGGGGAGACCCATCAGATGGTGTCAGAAAGCTGAAGATCAAGAGTTTATCAGGTGCTGTGGGAGCAATTTAAGAAGTGGTTAGGGTCCACCAGCCTTTTTTTAAATTTATTTTCTGTACACTCTTTTTTTTTTTTTGGCCTGGTCACACAGTATGTGAGATCGTAGTTCCCTGACCAGGGATTGAACCTGCGCCCCCTGCGTTGGAAGCATGGGGCCTTAACCACATGACCATCAGGGAAGTCCCCTCATCTAGTTTCAGAACTCTTCCCTCTCAGTCTTTTAATTCACTTAGAAAACAAATATTTATATAAGCAGCGATCTTGTGCCCATTTTGGAATTTTGCAGTGATAAAATAGGAAAAAAAAATATCCCAATCATATGTGGCTTACCCCTTAAAGAGGGGGACAAGCAGTTGTAACTGTCAGGTAGCAACATGTTCTATAGAAATGAGCCAGATCTGAAAAGACCACACACTGTGTGATTCCAACTATTCTGGGAGAAGTAAAACAATGGAAACAGTGAAAAGATCAGTGACTTCTGGGGGCTGGCGGGCGGGGGGGGGGGGGGGGGGAGGGAAGAATAGACAAATACAGGATTTTTAAGTCTGTCTGTGAACACAAATAGGGAGGGAGTATCTGGTCTGGCAGGACGAGTGGACAAGCTGGAGAAGCTCTGGGAGGTTGTGGGGTAGTGGGGGTTTCTGGGGTTCAGTCATGTTTAGTCCAAAGTCAGAGAAAAAGCAACTTTCCTTCTGATTCTCCACATACGGGATCTTAGTTCCTCAACCAGGGATCAAACTGAGGCCCCTGCAGTGGAACCCTGAGATCTTAACCACTGGACTGCCGAAGAAGTCCCAACCATTTTAAAGTGAACAAGTCAAAATTGATGGTGTTATTAAAAAGAAAAAAGTGAACAATTCAGTGGCACTTAGCACATTCACAACGCTTTGCAACCATCACCTCTATCTAGTTCCTGAACATTTGTTTCAGGGGTTCCCTGGTGGCTCAGTGGTAAAAGAATCTGCCTGCCAATGCAGGAGATGCAAGTTCAATCCCTGGGTCCAGAAGATTGCCTGGAGAAGAAAATGGCAACCCTCTCCAGTATTCTTGCCTGAGAAATCCTATGGACAGAGGAGCCTGGTGGACTACAGTCCATGGGGTCACAAAGAGTCAGACATGACTTAGTGACTAAACAACAAAACATTTTTTTTCATCTCAGAGGGATACCCATTAAGCAGCCCCTGTAATCACAGCTTTGTGTCTCTACAGATTGCCCTGTTCTGGATGCTTCACATAAATGGAATCATACATATAAATAATAATCATACATATAAATGTGACCTTTTGTGCCTTCCTTCTTTCAGTGAGCACTGTGTTTCAGTGTCCATCATGTTCTAGTATGCATCAGTAGTTCATTCCTTTCTTGTGCCCAAAATAATTCCATTGCACGGACATATCACACTTTGTTTATCCAGTCATCTGTGGATGAATTTGGACTTTTCCCACCTTTTGGCAATTGTGAATAATGCTGCTATGAACATGTGTGTACATGTATTTGAGTACTTATTTTCAATTATTTGGGGTTAGAATTTTTTAACTGAACTATTGTTGACTTATTACATTACATTAGTTTCAGGTATATGACACAGTGATTCAACATTTTATAGATTATAGTCCATTTAAAGTTATTACAAAATAATGGCTGTATTTCCCTCTGCTGTACAATAATATATCCTTGTTGCTTATCTATTTTACACATAGTATTTTCTATCTCTTCTAGAAAGAATTTTTAACACTGTTCATACTATCAAAAGAAAAAAAAAAGATTGCAGGGAGCTACCTTGTGGTCCATTGGTTAGGACTTGTAGATTTCCATGGCGGTGAAATTCTTGGTCAGGTAACTAAGATCCTGCAAGCCCTGCAGCTCAGCCAAAAAAAAAAAAAAAACACAAAAAAACCCCACAACAAACCAGGATTGCACCCTATTAATACAGAACGTTTTCTTCCAGGAGAAAATAAAAAGAGACTAGAAGAAACCGCATTACAATGTGAACAATGGGTGGCAGAATTATTGATGGCTTTATTTTCCAAAATCCTTTTCAGTAAGCAAATGCTCCTTTTGTAATCAGAAAACAATTGTTGCCTAAAAATGGCCAGCCTCAGATAGTGCAGGGCGGGGCTATTACAATGTGGTCTGTGAACAATGGGTGCCCCATAATGTTTGCTACTGGCCCATGACGCAGGTGTCGGTAAACATTTATATATTAATATATGCAGTTTGGCAGAATGGCTGTTTCTATTGAAATTAGGACTAAGAAATTTGGGCTTTCAAACAAATTGTACGTGAATGTTCACAGCCGCACTTTTCACAATCGCCAAAAGGGGGAAATAGCCCAATGTCCATCAGCGGATGAATGGATAAACAAAACGTGGTCCATCCACACAACGGAAAATTATTCGTCCATAAATAGGAATGAAGCCCGGGCAGGCTATAACAAGGACGGACCTCCAAAACCTTGTGCTAAGGGAAAGCGGCCAGACACAAAAGATCACATCTTGTAGGATTCCATTTATAGGAAACATCCAGAATAGGAAAATCCATAGAGATAGAAAGCAGTCATTTGTTGCCAGGGCCTGCCTAACGGGTAGGGAGGTATCCTTCCAGGGTGATGAAAAATGTTTTGGAACCACACAGAGGAGATGATACAACAACATGAATGTACTGAATGCCGCTGACTTGTACACTGTAAAATGGTTAAAATGGTACATTTTAAGTTAGGTGTATCCTATCACAGATAAACAAAAGTGGGCCCTTTGGTTTTATCTGGTGGAAAGGAAAAAGAGCCAACTCAGCCTTAAAAAGTAGGATCCCTCGGAGAGGCTGTCAGTTGCAGAAGCTGTCAATCACGAGGCCCCCACCCACCTCGATGGTGATTGGCTCTCCTAGGGCGAGGCGTGGCTTGAGGGACAGGGAGTTTGGAAATGTGCCCCCAGCCTGGTTACACACACACCTTCTTTAGTTTCTTGTACAATGTATTTTTGAAATTAGTTTCTTGTACAATGAGAAACTCTGGGTTGGACGAAACACAAGCTGAAATCAAGATTGCCGGGAGAAATATCAATAACCTCAGATATGCAGATGACACCACCCTTATGGCAGAAAGTGAAGAGGAACTAAAAAGCCTCCTGATGAGTGAAAAAGTTGGCTTAAAGCTCAACATTCAGAAAACGAAGATCATGGCATCTGGTCCCATCATTTCATGGGAAATAGATGGGGAAACAGTGGAAACAGTGTCAGACTTTATTTTGGGGGGCTCCAAAATCACTGCAGATAGTGATTGCAGCCATGAAATTACTCCTTGGAAGGAAAGTTATGACCAACCTAGATAGCATATTCAAAAGCAGAGACATTACTTTGCCAACAAAGGTCCGTCTAGTCAAGGCTATGGTTTTTCCTGTGGTCATGTATGGATGTGAGAGTTGGACTGTGAAAAAAGCTGAGCGCCGAAGAATTGATGCCTTTAAACTGTGGTGTTGGAGAAGACTCTTGAGGGTCCTTTGGACTGCAAGGAGATTCAACCAGTCCATTCTGAAGGAGATCAGCCCTGGGATTTCTTTGGAAGGAATGATGCTAAAGCTGAAACTCCAGTACTTTGGCCACCTCATGCGAAGAGTTGACTCATTGGAAAAGACTCTGATGCTGGGAGGGATTTGGGGCAGGAAGAGAAGGGGACGACAGAGGATGAGATGGCTGGATGGCATCACTGCCTCGATGGACGTTAGTTTGAGTGAACTCCGGGAGTTGGTGATGGACAGGGAGGCCTGGAGTGCTGCGATTCATGGGGTCGCAAAGAGTCAGACACGACTGAGCAACTGAACTGAACTGAACTGAACAATGTATTTTTGAAGAGGAAAAAAAAAAGAAACTAAAATAGTTGCTTAAGTTTACTGCAACTCATTTGAAAAGACCCTGATGCTGGGAAAGATTGAAGGCAGGAGAAGGGGACAACAGAGGATGAGATGGTTGGATGGCATCACAGACTCAATGGACATGAGTTTGAGTCAACTCCGGGAGTTGATGATGGACAGGGAGGCCTGGCATGCTGCAGTCCATGGGGTCACAAAGAGTCGGACACGACTGAGAGACTGAACTGAACTGAAATTTACTGCTATGCTCACTGCTTCCACTTCTGGAAAGTGGCCTGCTTATTGATGCTCACCACCTCTGCTTCTGTGAACCGGCCTGCTTATGGCTTCAACCAAACTGCGTAGGCTGGAAAGTCACTAGGACCCGGAAGCCCACGCATATAAAAGATACCCAGAATAAAGCCCGGGGGCTCAGACACTGGAGGCGAATCCGCTGAGCACATGCCGGTGCTGGATAAACCCTGTTGTTCTGCATCTCCCAGTGTTGTAATCTCTTTCCGTCGCCACGGCTTTCTAAAACATTTTTACTGAGAGTCTTATTAAACAAATTTAATAGCTACTGGTAGAGGACACAGTTCTTCCAACTTCCCTCTGCCCGTGTTCACTAGCCTGGGAGAGGCCAGGTCTTGGGGGAGAATAAACATGACCTACTCATTGGAAGAGAACAGTGCCCACCGCAAGTTACTGGTGGAAGATGTTAGGATGGAGTAGATCAAAAGAAAAACAATGTCCTTCCTGGTGCAAAAAAGGAAAAGGGAGTTTACCTCCCTCCCTTTTCTTGGAGAATTTATTTTTAGGAGACATCATCATAAATCCTTTCTCTACCCCTTCGGGAATGCATGTAAATATTTTTTAAAGCTAAATGATTCTCTTACCAGTTTTACAACTTAGGAATGTTTTTCTCAAAGACCTGGGAGCTCTTTGGGTTTTTACTGATGTGGACCATTTTTAAAGTTTTTTATTGAAGTTTTTACAATACTGTTTCTATTTTCTGTTTTTGTTTTTTGACTGTGAGGCATGTGGGCTCCCTGACCAGAGATCAAACATGCACCCCCTGAATTGGAGGATGAAGTCTTAACCACCGGACTACCAGGGGAGTCCTTGGGAGCTATCTCTTTGAAATGTATTATCAGCAAGATAATCCATGGGAGGACAGGATCCTAATTCCAATACCCATCCAGCTACAACTTGCAAAGCCATTTTTTGTCATAAGGATATGGGGATTTTTTGTTTTCCTCTGGATAATGACAATTTGCAAACTCAGATGGCCAGCCTAATGACTAGGTGGATTTAGGAGGGACTAGGGTAGCAGATGGGCTTCCCTGGTGGCTCAGATGGTAAAGAATCCGCCTGCAATACGGGAGACCTGGGTTCCATCCCTGAGTTGGGAAGATCCCCTGGAGGAGGGCACGGCAACCCACTCCAGTATTCTTTCCTAGGAAATCCCACGGATAGAGGAGCCTGGCAGGCTGCAGTCCACAGAGTCGCAAAGAGTCAGCGACTGAACGACAACAATGTGGTGATGCCTTGGGGAGGTACTTAGGTTTAGCTGAGGTCACGAGGATGGAGCCCTCGTGGTGGGATTAGTGGCCTTATAAGAAGAAAGGTGAGCATTTCTTTCTCTTCTTTCTGCCATGTGAGGATGCAGGGGGAAGAGGTCTATCTGCAAGCCATGAAGAGACCCTCACCAGGGGACAAAATCAGCTGGCACCTTGACCTTGGACTTCTCAGCCTCCAGCCCTGGGAGAAAGAGATTCCTATTGTTTAAGCCACCCAGCCCGTGGCATTTTGTTATGTAACCTGAGCTGACCAATACAAAGACAGATAATATGTAAATGCAGTATTTTTTAAAATCAAAATTTGTGCCAAAGAAGTCGATGATGAACAAAATGTCAACATTTCCAATAGAGACAGGCTCCAACCCTTGCATGCATGGCTCTTCTCACTCACCTGGCCTGAATGCCCCATCATCACACTCACCTTCTTCACCAATGAAATGGGGCAGATGCGCTGGCGGCACCTCTAGGCCAGCTGGAGCATCGAAAACAGGAAGGGAGGTGGGATGTAAATGTAAAGCTGTCCACAGGGCTTCTCGGGAGGGATGGCTAAACACAGTCTCCGAGGGCTTACTTTGGAGTCTCAGAGTCTCTTCTTAGCCCTTGCTTCTTATGAGAGACTCCCTTTCTCTAAAGGGTCAGCTCTTTTTTCCCTCAAGACAATTACGGTAGACAAACAGGTTTGCTACCTGCTCACATAGGTGTCACTGCGCACTCAAATATATACTGAGTCTATAGAGACATATTTGGTGCCGAGCTAGGCATGGTAGGGAACTCTGGAGAGCCCAGGACACAGCTCCAGCTCTATCAGGAGAGGGAAGGTGCTGAAATGTGCTGGAATAAACCCCCACTAGCCTGTCCCTCCAGCTGGGTTATCTCGGTGTAGAGAACATCGATCCCGGGAGCTCCATCTGGCCTGCTGGAACAAAGTGCCTTTGCCAACCTCCAATTTTCCGACTTGCAGGAGGGGCTGGCTGCTTCCTCACCCACACATTCCCTGTGGAACCTGCCTGCCCGGCCCAGCTCAAAAGGTGGCAGCACACACTCTGGAGACCCAGGACTGAGATGGGAATCAACCTTGAGACTTCACTAGCTTACAGATTCCCAAGCCCTGATTTCATTAAAAAGAAAAAAAGCTTCTTTGACTTGGTAAATAGCAACAACATTCCACTTTCAGCAGCTGCGTGGGAGACCTTCCTTTTTTCACTCTACTTCTCTGGACCACTGTAGCCTTAAGGCCTGGGCATAGCTGGCTGGTTGGCTGATCAGGCAGGGATGTGGAACACAGTCTCTGAGCCTCCCTCCCCCTGGCAGTCCTGCAGCCAGGGCTCCCCAAGCAGATGAGATGCCTGGACTTTGGGAACTGTCCGGAGAGGCTGGGGCTATGAGGCTCCTCCTCCCTGCCCCAGCATCTTGAACCACTGCCACATGCTAAAGTCCACCCAAAGCGGCCACAGAGAGGTCCCCCAGTACCTTCGTTTCCAATCTGTGAATAGGTCCTCATGGCCTCCTCTGCTCCCAGTCTGACAACCCATCTGCTGGGGGAGTACTGGTTATCCAGCTCCTGTGGGACACAGACACAAGGTTCTGTAAGACCTCTGACCTCCATGCAGACCCTGCCCCCGCCCCTCCACGTGCCTGGATGCTCTTCTCTGCCTGGAGAAGCCCCTTCCCTGATATCTCTTATAGATGCCCTTAGCTTCCTTCAAGCTCCTCCAGCCTCCAGCCTGGCAACCCAGGCCCCACTGTCCCCCCACTAATTAACTAGATGTTTCAGATACAACAGAAACAAGATTGCAAGTGCTGTCAGACACTTGCAGTGAGGGCAGTGCCTTGCCTTTAACCAGCAGAACAGCCTTAAAGGGAAATGAGGACCCATAAAGGTGTCCCAGTGAATGCCGCCATGGGCACCACTTCTACAGCAAAGATCACAGGAAGCTAGAGAGCTGGGGTAGTCATTGCAGAGACAGTGACGTGAAGTTGATCTTCCCTGACAGGACATGAAGCTGACTGAAGGTCACAGCAGAATCAGTGACCCAGAGGTGAAGAGGAAGGAATCAAAGGTCAGATGATTGGAAATGCTGACCAGCCTCAATTGCTGAAACGCAGAGGAAGCGGGGCTGGAGGGTGGAGAGTGAGTCTTGGATGTCAAGCTAAGACGTTCAGACTTAATCAGAAAGTTGTAAGGAACCAGGTTTTGGAGAAAGCACTCAGACACACAACAACCACCACAAAACAAATAAAGAAAGCAAACAAAAAATGGGCAAAGGCTGGACTGGGAAATTTGAAGAAAGGGTGGCCTCACGGAAAGGTCTTAGGCTCTACAGTCAGATGGGCTGGGTGCCATCCAAGCTTCAACACTTGCAGGCTCTTTTACCCTGGGCGACTTTCTTACAGTCAGTTCCGTCATTTGTATAATGAGCAAAACAACAGTACTTCACTTCATGTACACACCCTATAGCTTTGATCACGGTTAGCCTGGTGAGGCTGAAAGCTATAAGGCATGTACATGAAGTAAAGCTAAGCACTCAGATGTGGGTTTCCTCCTCGTCCCATTGAACAGGGCTCTTGGCCAGTGGTGTTTGGGTCTGTACCGTCTGTGGTCATAGGATGTTTGCAGCCATACCTGGCACACTCTGTGATTGCTATCATCGTCCTTTTTGCTATTATTTACTTATAAGAATGGTAATGCAATGGGTTCTGAGAGTGCTCTCATATTGTAGGGGTTTGTGTGAGAAAAGAGAAAGACGAGAGAGAGACAGAGAGACACACACGCACACACAGAGGATGGAATCTCTTGGGGGCAGTATCCATAACTGTCATCACATTCTTAGATGTGTCCATGATCTGAGAAAGAACTGCTGCTTAAAATGCAGGAAAAGTAATCCGGAAATTGAATGATAATCATAAGGAGTGTTTTGCATATGTGGTTTCTTTCTTTTTTAATGAAGGAGAGAGAAAGAGTGGCTTTATTTCCTTGCCAGGCAAAGGGGGAACACAGGAGGCTAGCGGATCAAGAACTGCGCCCCACACATGAGGTTTCTAACCCTCACGACCATCCTGCAGTAATACCAGCCTTTCTGCTTCCTTCGGGTCTGGCACATTCTCTGCACATTGCATAACCTCAGATTAAGGTTAGGAACTTCGGCCCCAACCTCCTCTGGGGTTAATATTTATAAATATTAATATAGCCAGGGCTTCCATATTCTACCCTTAAAATCAGGCTAGCAAAAGCCTGTCTGTGGAGAGAAGTAAAATAAATCCGAGTGCTAAAGCTTTGGGGACCTGCTACACTGTACCAACAGCCCCCACAGGAATGATTCTAAACTTTTCTCTTAACTCTCATGTAATGTCTGAGCTACACTCCTAGCCCCAGCCTCTCTCCCTGTGATTCTCCTACCTCTTTAGACATCCTCTTCCAGGGAGCCTCGTGCCTGTGATTTCCACCGGAGACGTCCATCCCCGCTTTGTACCACCAGACGCACATGTACCACAGTGCCACATGTACCGCGTGTGCGCGCGACCCAGCCTTTTTATAGCAGGTGGGCAGGGCTCCTACCAGGCCCTGATGAACTACGCTCACCTCTCTGATGACAGACCAGGCCCCATCCCGGAGGAGCCACGCCCACCTTCCGGGGACAGAGCCTGGTACGCGCGTTTCTGGTCCCTCCCACGAGGGGGCGGGCTGAGGCCAAATCTCCCTCCAATCCCGCGGCCGCGCGGTGATTGGTTCCGGGATGGCGGCCCCGGCTTCCGATTGGCCTGCTCGCCGGGGATAACATGCCCTGCGCGGGAACCGGCGGGAGCCTGCAAGGCGGCGGCAGCGGCGCAGAGTGCTTGGTTTGCCAGCTCCCTGAAGGTGCCATGAGCTGCATCAACCTGCCCAACGTGCTGCCAGGCTCCCCCAGCAAGACCCGGGGGCAGATCCAGGTGCGGGCGCCGGGGAGGGGTCGGGGTCAGGGTCGGAGTCGTGACTGGTAGCGGGGAGGTCCCTGGATATCCATGCGCCCCGGGGCCCGAAGTGACCTCTCCTTTTCTCCTAGGTGATTCTCGGACCCATGTTCTCAGGAAAAAGGTAATGGCCTTGCGGGACGGGGGTGGCCCAGGACCTCCTCCCCTGCTTCCCTGCTCCTCCTCCAGCCCCCCCGGAACGCCATCCACCCGTGACGCCCCCCACCCCGCCCCGAACCTGCGGCCCCTCTCAGAACACTGGCCCCCCCAGAACATCTCCCGCTGTCCGACCCCCGCTTTCCCGCCCAGAACGTCTCTCCTCCGTGGAATACCTCGCGGAGGAGGCGCTCCTCCCATTTCCGTCAGACCCTCCTCCGCTTGGGGCCTTGCAACCACCCATCCTTCCGGGAGCTGGTCGTCGTTAAGCCCCTTTAAAGCCCCACCTGAAGGGCGTGTGCACGGTGGCCGGGCCCTGAGCGCCCTGCGGTGTTTGTCGCTTCCTTCCAGTGTGACTGTTTCCTTAGACGGCCCAGGAAGGTAGTCACTCTGAACACTGCAGAGTCAAGCCACTGGCAACTTTGCTTCCTTGAAGTGATAGACCGAATCCCAGACCGAGGTGGCGCCAGCGAGCTCCCAGTAACTCCCCTGACCCCTTCCTATATGGCCCTGGGGGAGAGCCCTCCAGCTCAAAGCCCTTGCCCACGATGGTGAGGCTCAGGGTGGGCTCATGGACACAGACTCGATGCTCTCCTTGTTGCACCAAAAAGTTCTGTTAGTTCAGGTTAGGTGAAGAACTGTGGGGTGAGATGATTTTGGAATGGAATCTGGACCCCTCTCCCCTGCATGTGGTCTTTTCCTTTGCCCACACCACCTGTGCTCCTAACAGAATCACTCCTCCAGCCCTTCCCTGGACCACCTGAGGGCTCCTCCTTGACACCCTCCCTGTAGAGAATGACTTCCTGCCCAGACATGCTCCTCCTTCCTGGGTCTAGACTGAAACTCTGTGCTGGGGCCCTCTCTGTCCTCACAGGTCTTTCCCACACCCTGCCCTGCAACCTTCCCCTCCATGGGTGGGACTCAGGCTGTAGACCCCCAGAAGGCGGTGGGGAACCCAGCTTGAGCTGATGGGGTCTTCCTCGCCCACATTAACGCTTGGGCCTTACCTTGCAGTACTGAGCTGATGAGACGGGTCCGTCGCTTCCAGGTTGCCCAGTACAAGTGCCTGGTGATCAAATATGCCAAAGACACGCGTTACAGCAGCCTCTTCTCCACACATGACCGGTCAGTCCCTACCTCTTCCATCCTGTCCCCACACCTTTTGTGAGAAGCCCGGTGTAAATTCACAGAACATACTGTCAGAGTTCTTTAGAGTGGATGGTTAATAATGCTGATGCCTGACAAGGAACCGTTTAAATCTGCAAACTTTCCTAGTTGCTTGGCATGGTACCCTACAACTTGGCCTTTCTTGGGACTCTAGCCCAGTGGTTCTTAACCCAGTGGAGGTGATTTTGCCTTCTAGAGTCTATTTGTAATGTCTGGAGATCTTTTTAGTTTTTAACCACAGGAGGAGATAAGGGCATGATGGCAACTAGTCGGTAGAGGAATACCACTAAACATTCTATGATGCATAGACCGCCTCATGACAAAGAATGATCCAGCCCCAAATGTCAGTAGTATCTGACTAAGGATACTACTCTTGACCTCCTGCTCTTGACCTCCATGGAGGATGCAGGCTGGTTTTGTTGGCTGCAGAGTGAATTTTATTTAAATTTGTAGTTGGCTTGTCCTCGACTTCCCGTCGTCTCACGGCCTTCGAGCATCCCCCTTCTACGTCTGTCTGCCTGCGCCCTGTGGACATTTCAGTCCACTGCCTGAGGTTGGAGGTGAAATTTAGTACCGTTCCTGCCATTCCGTGCAGCAGACTGGGGCCTCATACTTTGGAGCCTGAGACACTGTTGTTGTCTTCCAGACTTGTCCACCTGAGCCCCCAGCAGCAAGGCCATGCTGTGAGTGGTTTCAGGGTGGGACCTTTTTTTTTTTTCTTTTTAAAGTAAGAGGTGGATTTATTTAGAGAGAAACATACACCACAGACAGAGTGTGGCCCATCTCAGAAGGAGAGAGTGGCCTCAACATACGGCATGGTTAGTTTTTACAGGCTGGGTGATTTCATAGGCTAACGAGTGGGGTTCTGAAGGCGGGCAGGTGCTGAGGCTTAGAGGGCCCTGGACTCCGAGTTAAGTTAAACATTGAGTGACATTTCCCTGACCTGCTGTCTGTTGCAGGCAGGTCATTTACATCTCCAAATTTGCCTTCTCATCCCTAAAACATAGGCCTCCGCCGCATGGGACTCGGGGAGCATCAGGGGAGGACAGTGAGGCAGTAGAGGCAACACTGCAGCGAACAGAAGGGCAGCTTCTGGAGTCTGTTCAATGGCGTGAAATCCGAGCCCTGCCCCAGGGTCACAAACCCTTTCTGACATGGGCTCTAGAGGCCTGGACAAGCCCCAGCAGAGGCCGAGCGCTTGGCAGGGTGACAAAGCTCCAGAGACGCTGCTCTTGCTAGAGATGGAACCAGCTTACTGCCTTGCCTGCTCTCTGGTTTTCTTTATTTGGGGAAGGGTGGGGGGTTTAAAATGCAGGAAGTAGTTTCACACTCTTCCCAGAGCTTGAAGCAGGATGACCGTAAAGTAACTGTAAGATAATCACTACGGCATCGTTTTAAAAGTGAAGTAAAAGTTGCTCAGTCGTGTCCAACTCTTTGCCACCCCTCTGTCTGTGGGAGTTTTCCTGGCAAGAATACTGGAGTGGGTTGCCAGGGATTGAACCCAGGTCTCCTGCCTTGCAGGCAGATTCTTTATGGTCTGAGGCATTCTAGCTGTAAACTGCAGAACCTTCAGGAAGCTCCTAGCCCCTTGCAAGGCTAGTTCAGAGGAGCAGGCAGAAATGGAGACAGGAGAAAATAACATTGTAGAAAAACAGAAACTTTTTAAAAAGAAGACAAAGAACTAGCTTTCCTTTTCCAGAAGGCCTGGCTGTGGGGGCAGGGCAGGATTCACTGAGTCATTTAATGCACTGGAACATTCCCACATGCTGCCTTTCGCTTTCATACTCTGCTGGGTGGGAATCTGCCTTTAGGACATACGAGGCAGCAGCATGAATGTGGATTTGAATGCCGACTCTGCCTGTTAATAGCTCTATGGTCTGTAAGAAATCCTGTGATCAGCCAGAGGAGTCCACAGGAGGGAATTCTAGGTCACTGCCCTGCTGATTGGTGTTCCCAGCTTATCTCTGCCAGCGCACGGGGCTGCAAGTCTTAGATTCTGGTGCTAATGGTCTACCCAGGGCCATGGTAAGACTTTCATGGGCCCCTTCCTCTATCAGAAGAAAAAGATTATACTCTATGAGTACATTGCTAGAAAGACAAAAATAATTCAGACAGAGTCACATTCTGGTTTTTTAAAAAATAATTTTATTGATTTATTTTTATTTTTTGGGGCTGGATCTCCTGTGCTGTTCAGGTTTTTCTCTAGGTGAGGCGAGCGAGGGCTACTGGAGTTGCGGTGAGCAGGCTTTTCACTGGGGTGGCTTCTCTTGGGCACACGGGCTCCAGTCGCTGTAGCTCTTGGCTCTAGAGCACAGGCTTAGTAGCTGTGGCGCCTGGGCTTCCTTGCTGTGCAGCGAGCGGGATCCAGGATCAGAGCTTGAACCTGTGCCTCCTCCACTGGCAGGCAGACTCTTTACCACTGAGCCACCAGGGAAGCCCCTTATTCTGATTTTTAAGAGAATTTAAAACATTTCATTCATCCCCAAAGCGTCATGGGCCCTGGACACTGTAGCTCATGAATTAGCCCCTTCTGTGTCCCGGCCCCTCCCCTCCCCTTACACACACAGCAGAGAAGAGCTTGGCATCCAGGTTGACCTTTACATTGGGCATGGCTAATTTCCAGTCCAAAGCATAAAGTGAAATAGCTCATGTTGAATAGCTGGTTTTCTGAAGAAAGACCTTTACTATCCTTCCCAGATGCCTTCCCACGGGCACTAACTTCTCATCAAAGCTCTGGGCAGATGGCTTGACCTGCTTTGCAAGGAAGGGGTGGTCGTGAGGGCGCTCCCCTGCCTTGCCCACACTCTGGCTTTCTGTCCCCAGGAACACCATGGAGGCCCTGCCAGCCTGTCTGCTCCGGGACGTGATCCAGGATGCGCAGAGGGTGGCTGTCATAGGCATCGACGAAGGGCAGTTTGTAAGTTGACTTGTCCTGACATTGCTCTTCCTGTGAACCCCTTAAGTCCCCCTTTTTCCTCTGCTGGTTTGGAGGTTATTGGTTCTATTCTGATCTTTAAGTAGGTAAATATTGTTAAGTTAATTTGCTTTAACTAGTATCTGAAAACCCTTTGAATTTCCCTTACTGCTTTCTGTGTTTCTGAGTTGTTTTTTTTTTAAATATGTATTTATTTGGCTGCTTGGGTCTCATTCAGTCTTCATTGCAGCATGGGGGATCTGGCTTCCTGACCAGGGATCAAACCTGGGCCCCCTTCATTGGGAGCACAGACTCTTGGCCACTGGACCACCAGGAAATTCCCCTCCGTGTTACCGTTACATGGAATTTATTGTACCTTTAAAAAAAAAAATTTACAATGAACAAAAAAGTTTGATTTCTCAATACCAGAAGGAAGGGTTTGGTTTGGTTTGGCTCATTGATACTTCTTGCTTGTTTTTTTTGTTTGTTTGTTTGTTTTTATTCATTTGGCGGTGCCACGTCTTAGTTGCGGCATGTGGGATCTAGTTTCCTGACCAGGGACTGAACCCTGCGTTGGGAGCATAGAGTCTTAGCCGCTGGACCACTGGGGAAGTCCCTCTTGCTTGTTCTTTATGGGTTTATTTTTCCTCCTGCTGAAATACACCCTTTAGTAGTTCTTACAGCCAGGCTGTGTCGGTGGGAAGCTCTCCGTCTTGATGTGAAGATGGCTTTGTTTTGTTTTCTAGTTAGCGGGGTTGCACGTGGCCAGTGTTTCCCCTTGCTGCTTTGGAAAGCAGCAGACGCGTGCCTTAGAGCTCAGGAGAAGGCCTCTCTGATCCCTTTCCTGGGCAGGGAGCCCGTCTATTCTCTCTCAGAGCAGTGTGGTCCAGGGGGGTCTTCTTTTTATTTATCCTGTTTTATACTGGCTGTGGCTTATTTAACAGTCTGCTCTTGGGGTTTTCGTTTGTTTCTGCTGTATTGGAGTACAGTCGATTGACAGTGAATTAGTTTCAAGCGTACAGCAAAGTGAATCAGTTATACGCATACACACATCCACTCTTTGTTATTGGTTCTTTTTCCATATGGGCATTACAGAATATTGAGTGGAGTTCCCTGTGCTATGCAGTAGGTCCTCATTAGTTATCTGTTTTATATATAGTAGTGTGTGTATGTCAACCCCAATCTCCTAATTTATCCTCGCCCACCTCATGCCCCTGGTAACCATAAATTTGTTTTCTACATCTGTGACTCTGTTTTTGTTTTGTAAAAAAGTTCATTTGTACCTTTTTTTTAGACTTCACATATAAGTGATATTATATGATATCTTTCTCTGACTCACTCCAGGTCCGTTCATGTTGCGGCAAGTAGCATTATTTCGTTCTTTTTTAATGGCTGAGTAGTATTCCATTGTATATATGTACTGCATCTTTTTTATCCATTCATCTGTTGATGGACATTTAGATACCCTTGTTTAAGAATCAAGCATCAATTCTGTTCCTTCTGTTGTCTTTCTGGAAACCTCTTTTTAAAGTCATCTCCAGCTCACTCTGCATCCGGGTCATTAGGAGCGTGCTCTCTGGCTGAGCTTGTGGGTTGTCTCTTGTGATTTTAGTTTCTCTCCAGCGTTTTTGCAGTGTTTTATTTCTTCAAATGTGTCTTGAATGGATGAAACTAAAACTCCCAAGGGACTTTACTTCAACCCCCCCACCTCCACCCATTACGTTAGGGTAATGTGGCTCCTGTGACAAATAAACCCTAATTTTCAGTAGCTTACCATGAAAGAAAGGTATTCCAAGTCATCAGTGGTGGGATGGCCTGCCAACGAGGCCCCTGTCTTCACATGTGACTTCCAAGATCAGTCCAGGTGGCTGCATGCTGACGGTAGAGAGGAGACAACCCAGAGGTCCCTAGAACCCAGTGGTCCCTGGGTGGTTTCCATATGCCAGGGTCCGCATGTGTGCCTTGCCTCCGCTGCCTTCTCACCACTGGAGTTTTGGCATACGGTTCCCTTATCTGTGGACTTCCCTGGTGGCTCAGAGGTTAAAGCGTCTACCTGCAGTGCGGGAGACCTGGGTTCAATCCCTGGGTCAGGAAGATCCCCTGGAGAAGGAAATGGCAACCCAGTCCAGTTTTCTTGCCTGGAGAACCCCATGGACAGAGGAGCCTGGTGGGCTACAGCCCACGGGGTCACAAAGAGTCCACACGACTGAGAGACTTCACTTCACTCCCTTATCTGTGCATTTGGTCCAGTGCTGTGCCCTGGAGGAAGAGGAAATAGAAAATTAAGGAAATACTTTTCTTTGTTAGGTGAGTGGTTGGCAATCTGCCTGCCCTGCCTTCCAGGTCCCAGGGCAGGGTGGAGCCAGTGGCTCGGGCTGTAATGGGCTGTAATGTCCTCCAGGGATGTCTCAGGCTCTGTTATGGTGATCACAGCTCCATGCTTCCCTCCCACCTGAGACTGGGGATCCTCTATCCCCACACTGGGTGTATCTTTCGGTGTGTGCCCTCTGGAGATGGACTGCTGGCTGCGCGGACCTGCTCCGGGAGCCAGGCTGCATCCGTCTATTCACCCACCTTGTTGTGACCACTCTATCTCTGACCTCAGAGATGGTCAGCTTGCTTCTGAACACAGCTGTGTCGTAGCTGGCCTCTTCATGCACACACACACGTACACTTAGGTTTTCTTTTGTGGCTTCATGGTGGAGGGACTTGGGGTAAGAGGGGCTTCAGGGGAGAACAGGGCTGCAGCTCTTCCCTTTCTTTCCTAGACTCTGAGCTCCAGAAGGCTCTGGGGAGCCTGGGTCAGTTTTGGGGGGTGGCTCTCAGAACAAGGAATGAGAGCTTTGGGGAAGCTCTCCCATCCTTCAGGCCCGGTGTGTGCCCACTAACCACTCTGCTCCCTGGCTGTAGGTAAAGCGTCTTCTCAGGGCTGAGCTGGACACCCTGGCAGGGACCTTCCTCTTCTGACACCTCCTTGGTTGAGAGCCAAGTGCCCTGGTTCGGGAGCTGGTGGGCCACTGGACCCCCAGTTCTGTTCTGTTTCTATGGCTGCTTCCTCTCTGGCCAGCAAGTCACAGTTGAGTTTCCATCACAAGTATTTATTAAATGCCCTATAGAAACATCGCCAGTCTTCTGTTCGATCCTCACCCCTGTGGGTCTTGCTTAGCAAGAAGTCTGGAGGCTGCCTCTCTACGTGGGGCCGGACAAAAGGACTGCCCCTTCCTTCCTTCATCCTTCCTGTGCAGACGAGGTGTCAGGGAGGGGTGTGTCTGAAGTCCCCAGGCTACCAGCTGAGGGTGCAGTGATAGCTGGGCAGCTGGCTCCTGGGCACGCCAGCCTCACGGGGTCACCCTGAGTGCCCGTCTTATCTCTGTTTTACCACAAGTACGAAGGGGGCTCATCTGGGAAAAGTCAGGAAGGGCTGTATCTAAGAAGAAAGTCCATAATTGACGACTAATGTCTTCTGTCCAGAGACCACCAGGAATAGCCCCAGAACTGAACAACTGGGGATTGTAGTTGCAGGGAGACACTGGCATGAGAACTGGGGGGTGTGGGTGAGGGCTTGGTTATTACGAAATGGGGGCGGTGTCAGGTCATTCCTGGGAGGGTTTTGGAGGCCGGTTTGGCTCTTGATTTGGTGTCCTGGGAAGAGCGATGATTCTGACCAGCATCTTAAACGTCACCTGTAGGGAGGGTCGACCAGGAGGCCGAAGCAGCAGGGGTCACTCCTTTAGCCAGGAGGGGGGACATTTGGTACCCCATAGCCTAGGTGATGCTTACTTACGTTCTGTCCATGCTCAGACATGCTTAGGGAGGGGTCTGGTTTGTTTGTTTTGACCATGCCACACAACGTGTGGGATCTTAGTTCCTGGACTAGGGATTGAACCTGGGTCTACGGGAGTGAGAGCTCTGAATCCTAACCACTGGACCCCCAGGGTATTCCCTAGAAGGGGTCTGGTTTTGCCCTGTGTGACCGGGCCAGAAGCTCATGAAATTAACTCTATGAAATTAGTTGTATGAAATTAATTCTGTTCAGCACAGCAACCCCAAGGCCCACTGTGAGCACAGGCAGCTCCTGCCGCTGGTCTGCCCTTCTCTTTCGCTGCCCAGAAAAACAAAACAAAAATCACAGAACATTTTGTCTGCATCCTTCCAGTCTCCGTACATATATATCTATTTATAGATTGGGTTCATATCACGTGTTGTGACCATCTTTCCACATCAACAGACACCTATCCTTGTGAATGTACCGTGTCTTGCATGACCCGGCCCCTTGGGTATGGCACTTAAAGGCTATGATGGACGTGTGGGTGGACATTGGGCTGTCATCTGGTGTATTGGGGTTTATCTGGTGTATTGGAATCACTGGCCAAGGGGTCGGGTTTGTTCATGCAGTGTTTTCTGAGCTTGAGCCGTATGGCGGCAGTGTTCTAGGTGTTGGGGGTACAGCCAGGGTCTCGCCCTTGCGCTTCCATTCTAGCTGGGGGAAAGAGATATGTAAAAGTTTTGGCAACTAGGGAAGAGAAAAGCCATGTGAGTAGGTGGAGCCCCGGTGGGGATCATGCTTTATGAGGACGGTCAGAAAGGGGCTGGAAGGAAAGTGGGGTGAAGTTCCCAGGCAGGAGTGTGCTCCAGATCAGGGGCTTTGGCCTGGTCAGCAGGAAGGACTTCAGCGTTCACCCTGGGAGAGCCTGGAAGCCGCCCAGGACAGTCCTCTGCTGTAGGGGCATGGATGGCTTGCAGGAGGGGGGCGGGGACTGCCGGGTCTGCAGACGTCCCCCGTGGAGGGCAGGCGGCGGTGGCTGCGCACACATATTCTGTTCTGACTGCCTTTCTCTTTTCTTACTGAGTGGCTGACGTTGTCCCTGTTTTCTCCTTTTGTAAAGAGCCTCCTCTTGGTTTGTCTTTCCTCTGGGTCATGTGATATAGCCAGCGCCACTTTGTTACATGCTGTAAATATTTCTTCCTGGTTTATTTGCCTCTGTATTTGGTCTGGGCATCTCATTTAGTCTTTACCATTCGTGGTGGAGCGGCTGAATCCTTCACTGTCACATCCTTCGCCCTGTCCCCTCCTGTGGTCTCTGCAACCATCAACGCCAGCCGGGCTGCTAGGAAGCGAGGTCTCCGCCTGGGCAGGGCCGGGGTGCTTCCGTCGAGCATCACGAGGCTGCGACCACTGGGCAACATGACGACAAGGGCGGATCTCCTTCCTGGCTGCCTGACCTCCACTTCCACCGCTTTCGGTCCTCCCCGCCCCCATCATACCTTGTTCAGGAAGCGGCTCTCGGCAGGTCAGCCCTGGTGCTGGGTGAGCAGATGAACCACACGGGCAGGCTTGTCACTGTCAAGAAACCCTACCTGTTGCTTTTCTTGCCGGATCCCCTGTGGTGATCATTTTTGTCTCCCAAGAAAATTCTGCGTTGGCTAGGTCCTCTGAAGCCCCGCTTTAAATGTAACTTGTATTGGGGTCTTTGGCTGCTGTAACATGCACTGCAGACCAGGTGGTTTAAACCACAGACATTCATTTTCTATAGCTCTGGAGGCTGGGAGCCCAAGATCAAGGTGTGGGCAGGGCAGGTTCCCCCAAGGCCGTGAGGGAGAGTCTGTCCCAGGCCGGTCCCCTCGGCGTGCAGGTGGCCATCTGCTCCCTGCCTCTTCACATTCGTCTGCTCCTCTGTCTGTCCCTGGGTCCACATTTCCCCTTTTTGCGAGGACACCATTTCTACTGGAGTGAAGCCCACCCTACACACCTGCTTTAACTGGATGACCTCTGCAAAGACCCTCTGTCCAAATAAGGTCACATTCTGAGGTATTGGGGGTCAGGGTTTCAGCATAAGGATTGGGGGGGTGGGAGGGTTCCCAAGTCAGCCCGTAACATAACCTAAAAAAATGAGTGGTGATAGAAACAAACGGCAGTAACGTGGTTGGTTACCAGTGGGCCTTCGGGGATGCTGCAGACAACCTGGGCAGCTCTGACTGTACCTTGGATCATTCAGGACCCCCTTCTGGGGGCCCCGGGTTCAGTGTTTGGGCAGAGAGTAGGATGGCATGTGAGCAGGGCACAAAGTTCAGGTGGAAGAACTAAGCTCTCTGACCGCGGGCATCACTGTAGCAGGCAGGGTGGAGGACCCCTCTCGGTCCCCAAACCCTGGTGTGGAGGGACCATGACTGGACAGGGAGGGTAAGATGAAGAAGGTGCTCCTTCCAGGGTGGTTCTGCTCTCCACCTTCCCCGTGGATTTCTGGCAGTGTCTAGAAACGGTTTTGTTTGTGACAACAGGGATCGGGGTGGGGGGCACTGGCTGACAGGTCCTTGCAGGCTGGGGGCTGCATTTCTGTGACCTGTGACATGTCCTTTAGAGAAAAGGAGGGGCCTCACCTGGAGCCAGGCTGGAGCCTAGGGGTGGGAGGTGCCATTTCCATAGTGCAGGCTCGGCAAACCCTGCAGAGGGCAGTCAGATCTGGCTTTGGTGGATCCCGCTGGAACTGGTTTGGGTTCTCTAAGCCCTGTCCTGGTCCTCGTCTGGGTGAGCCCTCGGGTCTTGTAACTACACACCTCCACAAGTAGCTTGGAGAGAGACCCTCTGCCCAAACACTGGAACTCCCCACTTCACCCAACCCACAGACCAGATAGATGATTGACCAGTGAAAGGTCACAAAAAGATTCGTTTAAGTAGTGGCCCCTTGGGCCACTTGAAATGAAATTTTATTTACCAAGTAAGGACTTTCCGCAGGTGGTGTGTTGAGCCATCCTGCTCTGTAAGTGGCCAGTGGAACTCCTGCCCCTTCTCCAGGCATCACATGGTACATTATGTTTAAAAGAAGAAAATAAAAGCAAACACACAGAGCCTGCCTCTCAGCCAAATAGCATATGTAATAAATTATTTGTGTGTCCTTAATCCTTAAACATCACCAGGGGCCTTCCTTGCCTTTTCCTGGGCTCAGGAACGTGAAGTCATTGCCAGTGTCACAGCCAATGGAGAACCTGGTTCAAGCCCGAGGCAGCGTCAGATCTGAGCTTTGGTCCACTGCAGTGGCAGACAGCCTCTCCACCTGGGTTGCATCACCCTGGTGGCAGGTCCAGGCGCCTAGCCTGGAGTGCGGCCTGGCTCTGCTGTGGAAAGTTGGTGCCATGGGGGAGCAAGTTGGGAAGCTGTGGGTGGGAGAGCTGGGGTGGCCCTGTTCTCAGCTCCACCTGGATGCGGGTAGTGGAGCTTCTGGGCCTGGCAGCGTGTCCGCAGCTCCCGGAAGCTGCTGCCCAGGGCAGAAGCTCACTCCTCCTCCTCCTCTCACCCTTTCCTCCAGTTCCCTGACATTGTGGAGTTCTGCGAGAACATGGCCAACTCGGGGAAGACTGTCATTGTGGCTGCGCTGGATGGGACCTTTCAGAGGAAGGTGAAGTGTCTGGTCCAGGTCTTAGGGTGGGTCCGGGGACCTAGGGGCCTGGGCAGTGCACAGAAATGGACAGCCCAGCGTGCCCTGGATGCCCACACCATGCCCAAGCCCAGGCACTCGGGCCAGCCAGTCCCAGCTCCCTGGGGTGCCCCGACTCCACCCGCCTAGGGCAGGTGCTCTGGGGGAAGGCGAGGTCCAGGCTTAGTTTCCTGGCTTCAGGGCTGTGAGTCAGGGTCTCCAGGAAAAGCCCACCCGGCGAAATGAGTGTGCACTCGTCTTTCTGTGGATTGTACAGGCTTTTGGGACCATCTTGAACCTGGTGCCCCTGGCAGAGAGCGTGGTCAAGCTGACGGCAGTGTGCATGGAGTGCTTCCGAGAGGCCGCCTACACCAAGAGGCTGGGCGTGGAGAAGGAGGTAGCTACTCCCTGCCTTCTCCCAGGGGTGGGGCGCCTACACCTAGAGGCTGGGTGTGGAGGAGGAGGTAGCTGCCCCCTGCCTTCTCCAAGGGATGGGTGGGTGGGGGGCAGGCAGGGGCGCCTACACCAAGAAGCTGGGTGTGGAGAAGGAAGTAGCCGCCCTCTGCCTTCTCCCAAGGGCGAGGGATGGGGCGCTGCGCCCCCCACCCCGCTCAATCCAGGGGCTTCCTGTCGCACGGTCAGGTCGAGGTCATCGGAGGAGCAGACAAGTACCACTCCGTGTGCCGCCTATGCTACTTCAAGAAGGCCTCGGGTCAGCCCGCCGTGCTGGACAGCGAAGAGAATAAGGAGAACTGCCCGATGACGCTGGGAAAGCCCGCGGAGGCCCCAGGAGTCCGGAAGCTGTTTGCCACTCATCAGATCTGGCAGTGCAGCCAGGCCAACTGAGGTCCTGGCCCCTCCCCATGGCAGGCGCTCACCCACCACCTGCTCCCCCCAACTCGCCCGCTGTCGCCCCCTGGCGGATGCCCGCGAGCTGCCCAGCCTTCTTGGAGGAGGAAGTGGTGGGGGAGGGGCATGGGGGGAGGTGGAGGTTTCACCACCAGCAGTCCCTGCTGCTGTGCCCTTTCCCAGGCCAAGGAGGCGGCTGGTGGTCTGCACTGCACACTTCCCTCCTCGCCTGCCCACCAGCTTTTCTCAGTTCCCATCCCGGCTGCGGGGCGATCACAGTCTCCCGAGGCCGGAGCTGGCCGCCCTGCAGGGCGGGATCTGGCCGCTGCAGCCATCCCTCTTGGGGTGAGGCCAAGCCACAAGCTGCTGTGACATCGGCGTCGCCGGCTTCTTCCCAGTTTGTGGCATTTGCTGTTGAGTTTCTGTTCTCACTGGGAAGTCCATACCCCAGCACCTCTGGCTCAGCGTGGGCCTCCTCCCACGCAAAGACTTGGTCCCTCTGCCTGGGACAGGGCTCCCGGCTGCCCCTGGGGATGGCTGGACTTATTCTTATTTCCTTTTGGGCTAAAAGCCCTTCCTGATCTGGCGATCATTTTCTCCGGAATTACAGCTTCTTCCACGTGGGTGGCACTCACCCTGCTCTGGGGCTCAGCTCCCATGGGCTTGTCTTCTAAGGAGGTGGGGGCTGTGTGTGTGTGTGGAACTGGTAACTAATATTAAAATTTATTGGTTGGTAAAAGCATATTTCTCTTTTAACTGTCTGGGATTCCCCGGGTCTCACTATAGACAACCTCTGACATGATTCAGGTATGGGGATTTCCTTTCAAATCTTTTTCTAGTACTCCTGACCCCTTAACCACAAATCTTTTTTGTAACTGAGAGATGAGCATCAAGTATTCTAAGAGGCACGTTTGCCTGTTCTTCTGTCTGGGAGGGTTTCAGGTCAAGATGAGTGGATGCAGGAGCCTGGGGCTTGGTTGGAAAAGATGAAGCCTTGGTTTGTGCTGCCAGCTGGGGCTGTGAGGTCAGGTTTTATTTTGTGAAACAGACACTTGACAATTCAGGAGCCAGGAAGACCAGCTCTGCCGTGCCTTGGGAAACGGGCAGTGGGCAGCTTATGGGAGGGTGGGGTGGGCCTGGGCTGTGGGTGTGCCCCATGCAGAGGGGGTCCCAGTTCCCCACCCTTACCCCAGCTTCTCCCTCCCACTGGCTTGGTTACAGAGGTGCAGTACCACAGTCAGACCATAATCCCCAAACCCTGTTAGTTTTTACTCGGGGTTTTGAAACTATTGGGGCCCTCTTTTGACAGCTCCCTCTCACTGTTGGAAAGGGGAAGTCCAGAGTTGCCTCGGGGGCCCTGGCCTCCTGCCTGAGCGGAGCTCATTCCCAGGCATGGGCTGGGCAGTTAGGCCAGCTCCCCAAGGGTCTGAGATGGGCTGCAGGGGTTCCAAGCCCTGTCTACAGGAAGCAGAGGACCCTTGCCCCTCCAGGGGCACGCCAGGACCCTGGCAAGGCGGCCCAGAAAAGCCATGTTGTTTACAAGCTGAGCACAGTTGCTATTTTAAGATGCTGATGGAGGGCAGTGTGAGGCATGAGACCCCAGGCGGGGTGGGGGTGGGGGGAGCTGCTGGGCACAGTGGAGGGGCAGGCTGCCACAACTTAGGTTCCGTAAGGCCTCAGCTGCAGCTTGTACCTTGCACCTGTGGAATTTCTCTTCCTTCCAGCCCTAAGGAGAGGCCCCACCAATGACAATGGAGATTATGAATGAGAAAACCATTTATTCCATCTCCAGAATTAGTCTAACAGAATCCAAGGGTGCTGTGTGTCCTTCCCCCAAGGCTTTGTAATATACATTCAGAGCAGCCTGGGGGCTGTGGGTACATCCCACACCTCCTGACAGACCTGGGATATTTACATAAAGCTGGGTGTTGTCAGGCAAAGCCCCTCCCTGCAGCCACAGGGCGGGATCAGAGACAGGGTCTCCCAAGGGTGGGCACCAGCCCTGCCCCTCGGCTGCCAGGAAGGTGACCCAGAGGCACTGGCACAGAGTGTGACCACAGGTCCAAGCGAGCAGACACTTCAGCAGTGAGCACGGCTGGCTGCCCGAAGAGCAGGCAGGGGGCTGAGGCGGAACAAACCTGAGTGAGGAGGGAAGGAGCCCCGGCCCAGTGCCTGCAGCAGGAGCGAGGAGAAGGCCCCGCAGCCTCGTCTTTGGCAGAGAACCCCAAATGGCTGCAGCCACCAGCGCCTGGACGTGGGCCCGGCTCCTGGGCTGGGGAGAAGCTAAGGCACTTGTCAAAACAGCATATTGGGCGCCTGGAGCTATTCCCGGTGGGGATGCCGGTCATTAAAAGCAACAAAAACCCTTTCCTAAAAAATGCCCTCGAGGAGTGGTGGGTGAAGCCCTTGGGGCACAGGCACTTCAGGGCTCTCTCTCCAGGCCCTGTGTCAGTTCGGACATCGAGAGGGGCCAGCGGCCCTAGGAGCCAAGCCTTGGGGGAGGAGCCAGGGAGGAGGGGAGGCCCCCAGGCACCCTCCTCCCTCCCCATACCATCCTGGCTGCAGCTCAGTACACAGGGGGCGGCTGGTAGCCCTCGGTGCTCTCGGCGTTCTGGGTGAAGGGCGGCTGCTGGTAGGTGTCCGCAGGCACGCCTGGGTAGGAGGCGTAGGCCGTGCTCGGGTCCGGAGTGGGGTCCACGTAGTTCTGGATGAATTCGTCCACTCCAGCCTTGTAGCGCTGGTAGGCCAGGAAGGCCAGCACGCACTGCAGGGAGCCCCGAGGTTTGGGTAACTCAGCCCTGCACCACCCTTCACCAGAGACACCAGGACCCTGTCCCGCCCTGGGTCCACTTACCCAGGAGAAGATGGAGAAGAAGCTGAAGGTGATGGCCGCCCGGGCTGAGTCGGCTTCTACATGCACATCGTTCTTCTTGGTGGCCGCCCACTGATTGGTGAGGAAGCAGAAGCCAACGAACCACAGGAAGGTCCAGAGAGCTGGGGCGAAGGCCAAGAGGGGAGGGTTAGCTCCACAGAGCGGCAGGAGGACAGGGGCCCCCTGGGAGCAAGAAGCCTCCAGGGCTGTAGAGGTGCTGATTCAGAAGCTGGGGTGGGGACAGGATGCCATCTCTAGGGCTCTGCTCCAAGCCCAACTCAGCTCCAGGGGGTTTCAGCAGACACTGAGAAATCCTTGTGTGCCAGCCTGACCGTGGGCGAGGTCAGGAGACCCAGGGCTGCTCCCACCCCTCCCCAGCCTGCAGTCACAGCCCCCTAGAGCTTCTGGGAACACTGCTGTTCCTGTTCACCCCAAGGTCAAGTGGAGCTGCAGCCAGCTGGCCGGTACCTGAGAAGAGCAGGTCACCGATGACCAGGTACTTGCGGTCAGTGGCATTGCTGATCTGGGGGAAGTAGATGTCGACCACGAAGAAGAAGGCCGAGGCCAGGAAGGCCAGCACCCCGATGGCGCTGCCGTAGCGGCAGGCGTCCTCGTTGCGGTTGAACACGCAGTACTGCTGCTGGGAATCGTGGGTGTTGCTGTAGCCCTCGCCGAAGATGCATGAGAACACGATCAAGGCAAAGACCTGAGCGGGAGGCAGGGGAAGGGCTGAGTGACTGCCACCCTTGTGGGCCACACCCCCAGGTGGCACACGGAGTGGGACCCTGATGGGAGGGGACACTGGCCTCCCCGATCCTGCTTTTCCCCTGCTGGAGCTTGGTGACCCAGCCCTTCCTGAACTTGGGGAGCGAGTCCCCTCCCCACTCCCTTCTCCAGACACCCGTTATAAGGGGCATGGATTCCTGGGGATTCCTGGACTGAGGACAGTGGGGAGTGCAGGGGGGTCTCCTGGGAGGTGACGGCCCACCCCGCTGTCTGCCTGGGGGATGGCTCTGCTGGACCACTCCCACTTGTAGTGAGTTTTAAGCGGGATGGCTCACAAAGTCAGAGTAACCCAAGCTTGGAGTCTCACCCCCTGATCACCACCTGCCTGTCACCTCTACAGCGCCAGCCTCTGCCTGAAAACCCAGTGATGGAGAACTCCTTCCACTTCAGGAAAACCATGCCTCTGAACTGAAACCATGTCCCCAGACTGCCAACTCCCACGGCCCCCTCCGACTCTTCCCTGCTTCAGGCTGGGCTCCCCAGTTTGGCCAGTCTTCCTCCTACGAAGAATTCTGGGCTCTTTGGCATCCTGGCCCCTGGCCTCCCAGGGAATCCCTGTTGGCTTCTGCCCATAGCTGGTCCTACCCACACAGGGCACCTCAGGTGGGTCTGCCCAGCAGGCCCGTGGACACAGCTCTGTACTCAGACCCTGGAGGCACTGGGGTAGGGGGGTCAAGAGTGTGCAGCACCCACAACTCTGGGAGGGGCTCCAGGCCCTTGGGAACAGCCTCACATCACCTGTCTCCACCTCAAACTGAAAGGCTACCGCCCAACTCAGCCGTATGTGAGTCTGGACACCTGGCTCCCTCTGGGACTAGCCCAGGCCTCTCCCCCGCCTGCCCTGCCTGTCTGCACAAGGCCCTCTCAATAGGCTCCGGAGCTGGCAGTCACAAGCCCCACCCCCAGCTGGAGATGAAGCCGGAACTCTGGATGCTGGGAGCAGTGTGCCAGCCTGACTCCTGGCACTGCCATCCCGAAACATGGGCATCTGCTCCTGGGGTCAGACCCCACAGGTCAGGCAGAATGCGGATGAGGGTGTCACCAGGGCAACTCACAGGGCTCCAGCCCCAGGCAGGTGCGGTGTGGCTACCTTAGGCCCAGCCCTCTGCCTGCGCGCTTCCTAACACCTTGTCCAGCTTTGAGCTCTGGTTGTCCAAGAGCAGGGGACCTCCCACCAACCCCCTGCCCCAGTAACCTGGTGCTGGAGCGGCTCACCCAGCTCAGGAGGAGGGGCACAGACTAGGGTCACTTGACCTTGGGTGGGGAAGCAGACCCATGGGCTGCTCTTGAGTGGAAGACAGGCTCTGTTTCAGGGCGGCCAGGCCTTCCCCCGCAACCCCCTGCACCCCACGTGGCTTCGGAAAGCCCCCCTCCGGATGAATTCCCCCAGGCTGGGAGTCGCGGCACGCTGGCCACCTGTCCTGGAGCCGCCTCAAACTCCTCCCATTGCCAGCAGGGCGATAGGCCTGCTCCCGGCGGCGCCTCCCGGGCCACCCGGTGCCCGGGCCGGGAGATGGGGGTGGCAGGGCCCCGGGTGGGAGGCGGCAGGGATCGGAGTGGGGGGACCGGCGGGGCCCCGGGGTGCGGGTGGTGGTGAGCGGCTGCAGGGTCCCGGGCCCCGATCGCCCGCCCCGCGCGCAGTTCCCACACCCGGGCCTCGGCCGCTGCCACCTGTCGCGCTCTCAGGCGCGCGGAGGCCCCCTCGCCCTCGCCGCCCCCGGCCTGGCGACGAAGTAGGGTCCCCGCGGCCCCGCACCCCGGCTCACCAAGCACACGGCGCGCACCACCACCTGCGGCTGCTTCAGGAAGCGTCGC
This sequence comes from Bos taurus, assembly GCF_002263795.3. Classification (NCBI taxonomy): domain Eukaryota; kingdom Metazoa; phylum Chordata; class Mammalia; order Artiodactyla; family Bovidae; genus Bos; species Bos taurus. The sequence goes on from NC_037346.1 coordinate 53,995,913, forward strand.
AGGTCGAAGGAGCCGCCCGCCCTGGGCGCGCCGTACGCCCCGCTCTCCATGTCGCCGCCGCCGCCACCCCGCCGCCGCCGCCGCGGACCGCCGAGGAGCCAGGCGGCCTCCCCGCCCCCGACTCGACTCCTCCCCTGGGGGCGTGGCCAGAGCCGCCCCAGGGACCGAGGGCAAAGTGCCGCCCAAGGCAAGCGGCGGTGCCGAGGCGGCCGCAGGGCCCCGACCGCCTGGCCTGGCCTGCGCTGCCAGCGACCGAAATCAGTCCAGCGGCCTTGGGCTCATTGTCCAGCCCATGTCTCGGCCGGGGTCTCGTCCCTCTGCGATGCTGGCCCGCAGAGTTGCTGGAAAGGGTTCAGAGAGTCCCTGGGAAGAGAGGGTCGCAAGGAGGGCTCGCCCCTCTGCTCCAGCCACTCTTTGCCCTTGCATCCCCGCCTCCTCCTCCAAGAAGTTCCGCTAGACGCCCGTCTGGGTCCCACCTGTCTACGGCCCAGGCTCTTATGCACCCCCTTTCTTCTCCCCTGTTCTACCCCAGCCCTGGGGCCACAGCCTGGACCCCTCCCCGCCTGGCCTGTCACTCTTTCCTCCTCTCTGGAGCTAAGCCTGCGAGGGGGTCGAGACCACAGTTCAGTTCACTTGCTTAGTCGTGTCCGACTCTTTGCGACCCCATGAACCGCAGCACACCAGGCCTCCCTATACATCACCAACTCCAGGAGTTTACTCAAACTCATGTACATTGAATCAGTGATGCCATCCAACCACCTCATTCTCTGTTGTCCCCTTCTCTTGCCTTCAATCTTTCCCAGCATCTGGGTCTTTTCAAATGAGTCAGTTCTTCGCATCACGTGGCCAAAGTACTGGAGTTTCAGTTTCAACATCAGTCCTTCCAATGAATATTCAGGACTGATTTCCTTTAGGATGGACTGGTTGGATCTCCTTGCAGTCCAAAGGACTCTCAAGAGTCTTCTCCAACACCACGGCCCCTCCCAATCTTCCCGGACCCAGCCTACCCTGGAGGCCTTGTAGGGAGGGCTTTGTGTGGGCCAACTACCAGGCTCCAAGCTGGTGTGCGGACAGAAAGGAAGTTCCCAGGGTGACAGGCAGGGGGCAGAGTTTAATCCAGTTCTTTCCGGAAATGGCTCAGAGCTTCCAAACTGGAATGACTGTTTGTCTGGTGAGTGGGTGGGGAGTGGGGGTTGAGTTTGGGGGTTGGGGGCTAGTTCTCCAGGGGCCTCAGGCTGACTCGGCAGGGAGGAGTTCCGGCCATCCTGGATGCAGGTAAGGCTTAATGAGGGGGTGCTGGCCAGGTGGGGCCTGGAGTCTTCCAGGTGAGCTGGACAGACAGAGGTGGGAGGTGGGGCCAGACGCCACCAGGAGATGGGGCGCCACTCCAGGGAAGAGGAGGGTGGGGAGGCAGTGGCCCTGAGTGGGTAGGTGCCTCTGGGCCTTCACATTCCACCCCACCCTCTTCCCAGACCTGAATGGAGGGTGACAAGCAGCTGAGGCAGGGGCTTACGGAGCCCGCTCCTCCTGAACCTCCCTTCCCCTGCCACCACCCCCATCCCATCCTAAAACCCTCAAACTAGCACCATGTATGTTTGATGAGGAACCCCAGGGCTGCAAGATCTAGGCTGGTGGGCTTTTCCATTATTCTTTTCTTCATTTCTTCAAATGGAGGGTCATTCCACAGGGAGCAAGGCCCAGGGCTCTCTCTCCTTGGGGCTGTACCCAGCCCACATCTTCTGGTCCCAACCTTGATGACAAAGGGGCTGAGCCTCCAGGTGAGGCTAGCACACTTCCCAGCCATCCCCTTCCCAAGGCCTCCAGAGATTTTATCGGTGCCAAGTGCATTAGTGCCCTGGGCAGGAGGAGGGGCAGGAGGCTTAGTCACTATACTAAATAAAGGGGGGCACCGAATCACCTGGAAAGTAAGCACTGGCCCCTGGTCTCTACACCCCACATTATAAAAGGGGAAACAGGCTCAGAGAGCCAACATGGCCCCCCCATGAGCCTGGCATCTGGAAAGCAGAGATTTCGGAAGAGGAGACTTGGAGGTAAGACAAGGAGAGTTTCAAGGACAGACTTCTGGAGAAAGCCCACTGGAGAGGCTGACCGAGTATTACCAAATTGGTCAACCAGGTCCGCACTGGGGGTCCTAGCCTGGGCTGAGACCCCCGATCTCAGCCGGGGAGCTTCTTTTTCTGATTGGGTTTGCACAGACACTAACAAAACCAGTGCTGTGACTGGAACAGCACCAGCTTTATTCAATGGCCAAAGACTGAAGAAGTGGGAACCTAGTTTGTAAATCAATTCAAGCCAATTCAGAGGGAGACACTAAATATATAGGAGGGTTGGAGTAAAAGGGAGGGCTTGGAAAGAGCAAGAGGAATATTTTATCCAAGAACAGGGGTGTGGTTTGGACCTGAAACCGGTGCAGCTCTCCTTTTCAGTCCTTGTAGGGGCTTTTCCAGTTATCGTCATGGTGACTGTCAACCATCCTAGCGCTGGTGGGTGTGTCTTCTAGGTAATGTATAGAGCGTATAATAAGCTCTAGATCTATTGGAAATCTAATCCTCAAAACCCATCGTGGGTCTTGTTGGTGTTAACTGGTTCTTTTTTTTTTTTTTTTTTTTTACTTTGCCGCTTCCTCCTGAAACTTAGATAAGACTAGTTGGTTGGTGTTCGAGGGAGGGGCAGGGGTGTGATTCTAGGGTGACAGGCTTGCTAACACAGGAGTGGGGAGGAGGACCAGGAGGCAGCAGTGTCTTAGGAACCACTGGAGGCGACAGGCTTAGGAGGCAGAGGTGACCACTGCCAAAGTCCAGGCAGGTGGAGCACACAGACCGGCAGCGCCTGGGGTTGGACAGCACAATGGTCATTTACATGGGTTTTCTTACAACAGGAGGTCCCGGTAAGGAATGCCAAACTGACAAGTTACCGCCAGCCCAAAGAATTCAGGAAAGGTCAAAAGGAGAAAGGAGATGATTGTCCATATGTCCTGCCAACCTCCCAGCATCCTTCTCACTGGCGTCCGTCTTGGCTGAGTTACCCACACGCCACCAGGAAGGACCCTGAGTCAGAAGGATTAGCCAGACACAACCCAGAAACTAACCCCATCACTATAAAACCCGAGACTGGGAGCCCAGTGGCAGAGCAGTGCTCCTGGGTTCCCTCGCCCTGCTGCCCTCTTCCCGGGCACCCCTTCCCAGCAAAGTCTCTTGCTTTGTCAGCACATGTGTCTCCTTGGACAGTTTATTTCCAAGTGTTAGACAAGAGCCCACCCTTGGGCCCTGGAGGGGGTCCCCCTTCCTGCAACAACTTTACAAGTCAGTGAAGTCATGGCCTTGGAGAGAGGACCCCAGGAAATCCAGCCCCTGTCTCCAGTCACCAGCTGGAAAGACGGACTGGGTTCCCATGGAGGGTAGAAGCCCCTGGCCCACCCTGGTCGCGGGTGGCCTCATCCTCCTCAGATGGTTGGGAACATGGAAGAGTGCCCCTACCAGAGGCAGCAGACCCCACTGTAAAGCGGTTAGAGCATGATCAGGGTCAGATAAAGCCGCCAATGCACTTCATGGGCACTTGACACACGCTCAGCCCTCAGTAAGCTTTGGCAAGTCACGCCTAGGCAACATGGCCCTTTCATTGCCCTGATGGTGTCATGTGTGCCCATCACACAGTGAGGCCAAACCAAAATGTCAGAGTTTGGAGCAAAGAAAGGTTTATTGCCGGGCCATGCAAGGAGCAGGGAGGAGGAGGGCTCACGCCCCCCACCTCCACCCCCTACCCCACCTCCACCCCCTACCCCACCTCAAACCCTGAACTCCTCAAAGAGTTTCAGCAAACATTATGGGCCAGGGGAAGGAAGAGGGTCTCAGGAGGGTATGTGATCAGTTCTCTGATTGGTGAGGCTGAGGGAACAGGTTGGTGTCACAGAGGTTAGCCTTATCAATCCTTGGGCACCAGAAGGTCCCAGGGTTATGAGCCCATGGTCATCAAGTAATTAATTTCTTCCATTTGGTGGTGGGTTTTAGCATCTGAGAAATTTCTGTGTCTGAGATGTGGGTTATCTGGGTAATGTATGTGGGTTTCCTATGTCTGTTATGTGGTACTTCAGAGAGGAGCTACAACAGAGTACAGATGGGAGAGGGGTCTGTCCCAGGAAGGCCCCAGAGGGTCCTGCCCAATCACAGCGGCAGCCCTGCCCTACCAACCCCCACCAGCTCTGCCCAGCCAGGGCCCCTGTGGGTCCCCTCAGGCCACCAGCAGTTCACTCCTCCCCCACATCCAGCACCCGTTTCCTAGCTGCTTTGCTTGGTCCAGATCAATGTCCAAGAAAAGAAGGCTATGATGGAGATGAGGGTGCCAACCAGCATGAAGATGGGTCCCTGGTGCAGCTTTCCTGTGAAGGAGGCGGGGGCAGCTGGGCTGGACCTGTGTTAGGCCAGGCCAGGGTAGGCATGGACACATCAGGGCACGCTTCCCTGCTCTCGGCACCTCCCACTGACCTACCAGAAGTGGCAGCTGCCCTTCTAGAAACCAAGGGGCCCTCTTACCTGGGAGTACCAGTGTGAAGGGACTGTGTTGGACATCAATGTCATTTTCAGCCTGGCACCAGAACTAGTCCGACGTCTGCTTTGGTGGGAAGGAGAAGTTGGCAGACTCCCCCCGGGTTCAGAATCTGCAGTGTGTGGGTGAGCCTGTCCCTCCTGACCAGTCTGTAGCTGGGCTGCCCGAGGATGCCTGCAGAACACCTCTACCCTGAGGCCTGGTCCGCTGTCCAGCAGGGAGCCTGCAGCTGGGGCACCGGCTCTGGCAAGGTGGGAGAGGGCAGGAGCACAGGTGAGGTTGGGAGACTTTAACACCCTCTCCCCAGCAAATTGCCTCATTACACAATGCCTAATGAGCCTAGAAGGTCTTCCCAGGTGGCTCAGTGGTAAAGAATCCGCCTGCCAAGCAGGAGATGGGGGTTTGATCCATGGGTCGGAAAAATTCCCTGGAGAAGGAAATGGCAATGCCAGTTGAAGGAAATTCCACTCCAGTATTCTTGCCGGGAAAATCCCATGGACAGAGGAGCCTGGTGGGCTACGGTCCCCGGGGTCGCAAAGACACGACTTAGTGACTGAACAGCAATGATGAGCCCAGAGGCCGGACTGGTTACTGTCTCTTCCAGGCAGCCTTCTGGATTACTCCCTCCATCCTGTATCTGAGCTCTACCCTACTTGCGGTATATACCATACAATTTCATATTTGATTTTATGCTCGTGTAGTATATTCTGCGTTGCCAGATTTAGCAACGAAAAATGCAGGACACTCAGTTAATTTTTAATTTCAGGTTAACAATGAGTAAAATTTAGGAAGTCTCTTCAAGATGACTTCTGGGAGATGAGACAGTCCAAAGAGGAAGAAGGAAACCAATGTTTATCAAGAAAATGCTGGTTTGGCAATTCCTCAAAAAATTAAAGAATTACCTTGAAGTGAAGTGAAGAAGTGAAAGTCGCTCAGTCGTGTCCAACTCTTTGCGACCCCATGGACTGTAGCCTGCCAGGCTTCTCTGTCCATGGGGATTCTCCAGGTAAGAATACTGGAGTGGGTAGCCATGCCCTTCTCCAATTACCATATGACCCAGCAATTCCACTCCAAGATATATATCAAAATAATTGAAAATAGGACGCTAACAGATACTTGTACACACATGTTCTGCTGCTGCTGCTAAGTCGCTTCAGTCTTGTCCGACTCTGTGCGACCCCATAGACGGCAGCCCACCAGGCTCCCCCGTCCCTGCGATTCTCCAGGCAACAACACTGGAGTGGGTTGCCATTTCCTTATCCAATGCATGAAAGTGAGAAGTGAAAGTGAAGTCGCTCAGTCGTGTCCAACTCTCAGCGACCTCATGGACTGCAGCCCACCAGGCTCCTCCGTCCATGGGATTTTCCAGGCAAGAGTACTGGAGTGGGGTGCCATCGCCTTCTCCACACACATGTTCACAGCAGCACTGCTCACGACAGCCGAAAGGTGGGAACAGCCCAGATGTCCATCAACGGATGGTGAATAAACACAATGTGACCCATCTCTAAGATGAAATGGTATTCAGTCATAAAAAAGGGATGAAGCAGTGACACCTGCTATTAATACACTATGAATGAATCTTAAAAACATTATACTGAGTGAAATAAGTCAGACCCAAGAGGCCGCATAGTGTATGATTCCATTCGTGCGAAATAGCCAGAACTTTAAAAATCCCCAGAGAATTTCCTGGTGGTTTAGTGCTTAAGACTCTGTGCTTCCACTGCAGGGGACATAGGTTCTATCCCTGGTCAGGGAACTAAGATCCTGTGTGCCACACAGTGTGGCAAAAAGTAATAATAATTATTATTATTATAATAAATAATAAAAAATCCCCAGAGTCAGAGAGCTGATTAGTGGTTAATAGGGGCCAGGGGAGGGGCAATGAGGAATGACTATTTGGTAGTTATGGGGTTTCCTTTTGGGAAATGGACTAAATGCTACTGAATTATTACTTTAAAATGTGTCATGTGAACACCTCAATTTTTTAAAGAAAAACGAAACTGCTGGAGAAAAAGTCCACCCCTTGGGTTTAGACTCTTTCTGCTCAGAACATTGCTACAGAAATGAAATGAGGACATGAGTAGGAAACATGGAGAAATCTGGAACGCAGGTTGGGAGGGCTGACACTGGATTCAACTTCTAGAGTCAACAGTTTTGTCCGTGCTTGCAGGGGCCAGGTGCTCTGCCAGTCCCGCATATCACCGCCTCCCTGGACTGAGGCAGGAGACCAGAAAGTTAACTATCTGCTGGCTGAACAAAGCAGTTGCTCTCGGGTTACATGCTGAAGTGTGGCATCGGCTCCTTGCATCTGTGATAAAGTGGTGAACCTTGAGTCGTGTGGTCCTGGTGTTCATTGAGGACACCCTGAAGCTGGGATTTCCTCCCAGGATGGGGACAAATGAGGTACAAAGTGGACCAGGCACCTGACAAGCTGGCCCCGCATTCAACTCTGATCCTTGGCAGTGGCCTGGAGGCATCGAGGACCTGTCCACCTTCTGAGATCAGAGATCAGAGGTTTCTGCATCCAGATCTACTCTGGTAACTTCATGGTAAACATCTCCGCCATACACATCTTTGCCGCAGGCACTTCCACTACAGACATTTTCATTTCATAACTAATTGTCCATAAGGCAATTCTGCCGTAAAAGATAAAATAACTGATTGACCGCTGGGTTTCATTTCTCTGTTGACACAGGACTCCCATGTTTATATTACATAAATCTTAGCCCATGTGACCATACAGAGACAAGTATAGATGTGATGGTCTTAAAGTAATGGGTGATAACAGCTATGTAATATTGACTTGATAGAAAATGCAGTGATAAAACTGAAAGTGTGAAAGGAGAGGATAAAGCCAGATGGCACATTATACTAGAAAACGATAACATATCAGTTTGCAAATCCTTTGGTGATTTGAAAGCACAGAGTTAAACCCCCATTTCCTGTAGAACTTTGGAACGTCTATCAACAGACATGTGACAATGTGCCAAGAGTACACAACAGTGCAAAATTTTTCCCAGCACAGTACAAGCTCTGTTGCAAACAGCATCCTAGTGTTTGGAAACTGATACCTCTCTTAATGAATGAAAAAATTTTAGTGAACGAGAAAAAGTGTGATGCTGAACGAGGAGATGAATCAATGGACAGTGGGGAGGGGGGAGGATAAAATATTATGAACGAAAGACTTGGAAGACAAGTGCTTAGATACAACCCACAAAATAAAATCAGTTATTTATGCTGCATGGCCATGAATCTGCTGCTGCTGCTGCTGCTGCTAAGTCACATCAGTCATGTCCGACTCTGTGTGACCCCATAGACGGCAGCCCACCAGGCCCCTCCATCCCTGGGATTCTCCAGGTAAGAATACTGGAGTGGGTTGCCATTGCCTTCTCCAGGCCATGAATCTACACACATTTTAAAAAATTGTTTTGCTGCCACATGGCATGTGGGATCTTAGTTCCCTAACCAGGGATCAAATCCTTGCCCACTGCATTAGAAGTGCAGAGTCTTAACCACTGAACCACCGGGGAAGTTCCTACATATGTTTTAAATATATTAAAATATTTTCTGTTTCATACCAAAGTCTTTATTTTTTCAATTCATTTTTCATGGTTCACTGTGTCCTTTTAAATGTCCCTCTTTTATTTACTTTTTATATTCATATGGCAAAATTGCCTTCTGGCCAGCTAGTTAATTAGGTATGTGGTGACGATGCCTAAGACAAAGATGTTTACTGCAAAAATAACTGGACACCACCACACCTACTCTGGGGACATGGGCTGTGGGGGTGGTGGCCAGGCTCCTGCTCCCAGAGGGTCAACATCTGACTCAAAGGGACAGTCAGAAGGCAGGAGGGTATGATCCAGACCACAGGAGATGCTATGGTGGAGGGATCATAAACTCAGAGAAGAGGGACGGAACTAGAGAAACAGGCCACTTTAGGAAAGGCGAGGACTTCAGAAACACAGGGAAAGCAGATGCCCACAGCACCCAGAGAACTCTCCTCCCTGGACCCAGGACCAAAACCCACCCTGCAGCTCCTGGCAGCAGGCATTCATCCATCCACACAGACTCTGCTTGCGAGTAATTTTGTGTTTTGTAGGTAGATCCTGAAGTTGATTTTGATGTAGCAAGCATCTTGGGACTTCCCGGCTAGTTGCTAAGACTCTAGGCTCCCAGTGGAGGGGGTCTGGGTTCTATCCCTGGTCAGGGAACTAGATCCCACGTGCTGTAACTAAGACCCAATGCAGGGCTTCCCTGGTGGCTCAGATGGTAAAAGAATCCGCCTGCAATGCAGGAGGCCTGGGTTCGATCCCTGGGTTGGGAAGATCCCCTGGAGGAGGGCATGGCAACCTACTCTAGTAATGTTGCCTGGAGAATCCTCATGAACAGAGGAGCCTGGCGGACTACAGTCCATGGGGTCACAAAGAGTCGGACATGACTGAGCACAAAATCCAAGCATCTCTAAGATCTTCCTTTTGACCTGGGCTTGCCCACAGTGAATTCTCTGACAGTGATCAGGATTAAACAAAGGTGCCTTCTGAGTGGGGGCTTGGGAGAGAGGGCTGAATGATGCACGGTGGGTACCTACCAGACTTTTCGAGGAGAATGTGGAGGGGGTGCTCGGGCGGGGGTAGAGATGGGTGTATGAAATCCAAATATATACTTCATACATCATCTTCGTCCTGCCAGGAACGTTGGCTCTGGAAGTGGTGTGATCAGAAAACTACTCACTGAACAGAAAATTGGAAGAAACTAGAATATGATGTTCTTCAGAGACATTTTCTAGGGATCCTAAAGTTTCTGACCACTAAGTATATTTCTTTCTCCACCAGTGGTTCTCAACCTGGGGTGATCCTGCCTCCAAGGACATTTTTGTGTCTGGGGACAGTTTTGGTTATCACCAATGAGGGGTAAGATGCTCCTGGCATCGAGTTGGGGAGAGGCCAGGGAAGTTGCTAAACTCACTACGATGCCAGGGCAGCCCCTATTAAAAAACCACCCAGCCCCAGTGGCAATAACGTCAACGCTGGGAAACTGGTCTAGACCACCAGCAACAGGCTTGCTGAATCAGGATTCTCCCCTTGCCCAGGGTTGCTCCGTCATCACAAATGTTTTCCCATCTGAGGCTCTTTCTAAACTTCATGAGAACCCTGGATTTTTTTCCGTACTTTTTTCCAAACACTCTTTTGTGCAAAGAAAGAGTTAAGTAAAGCGCTATCTAGAGTTTAATCTAGTCTCTGGGGCACCAGTTTACCGACTGCCACCAACAATCTCATCAATGTGACTCTGGGGTCAAACTGCCAACGGCTCTCTGCCCAAAGACGCTCTTGGGGCCAGAATCTTCCTCCCTGGGGAAATGTGGGACCAGGCTTAAAGGTGATGGTATTTTTTGCCCCCTTCGTTGTGAGCAAATGACCTTGACTTGACAAAAGTGGAAAGAAAAAGCTGGCCCAGCTTCATTTCCATTTCGGTGGCCATTAATAGAAGCCTGATTTACATAAGTTCAGAGACAGGAGCCACTTTCTATTTTCGTTTCCTACAGGGCAGAGCTTTCACTTTTTATTCTGGCCAGGCTTGTGTCGTTCTTCTCTTTTGATTATTTAGTTAATGCATCTAGCCCACCCCCACAGATAACGAGTGGCCTATCATTTAATTAAAAATTCACCAACTGTGTCTGAACATCTGAATGATAGGATGACACACTCAGAATTTGCTCAAGTGACAAGGATTCCCTGGGGACTGGGACCGGAAGTTGAGCCTGGCCAGGGTGGGGCTGATCCAGTGGCTCTGCAGAGCCTCCCACTGTTGCTAAAGAAAGAAGGACCCTCTCAGGGCTGTGCCCAGGCCAGGGCAGCGGGGCTACTGCCCAGCTAGGCTCAGAGGCCTTGGAGATGGACCCTGCTTGTTTCTGTGATCACCCAGATGCTTGGAGATTGAAGCCCCAACCCTGGAGGCCCAATTCGTTAGATCTGAGCTGGGGCCCAAGGATCTGATTTTGAATAGGCAGCCTACCTGCTGAAAGTTGAACTGAGTCCTCCAAAAAAGATGTATTCAAGCTGTAACCCCAGGTACTTGTGAACGGGACCTTATTTGGAAATGGGGTCCTTATAGATGGACTCCAGTAACCCATGCTGGTTTAGGGTGGGCCCTTATGAGAGAAGGGGCTTCCCTGGTGGCTCAGGCAGTAAAGAGCCACCTGCAATGCTCCCTGGATGGGGAAGATCCCCTGGAGAAGGGAATGGCAACCCATTCCAGTATTCTTGCCTGGAGAATTCCATGGACTGAGGAGCCTGGCGGGCTACAATCCATGTGGTTACAAAGAGTCAGACATGCCTGAGCAGCTAACACACACACACAAGAGAACAGACAAAGACACATACGCACAGGTCTTGTAAACACAGAGGCAGAATTTGGAGCGATGCTGTCACAAGCCAGGGGATGCCAAGGACTACCACAGCCCCCACAAGCAAGGCTTCAGACTTCTGCCTCCAGAACCAGTAGAGAATCATTTTCTGCATTGTGCTTCCTTAGAGCAGCCCCCTTCCAAGTGATGCTTATGAATGGTCTAGAGCCTCACCCTGGGGATTTCGAAGTGGGTTTTAGGAGTGGAGAGGGGAGGAACAGTCATCAAGACTTCTTTGTGTGTGCTCTGTTTGCATCTGTCCGTCAACCAGATGACTGCCTCCAAACATTGTCCTCTGTTCATGGCAGCCCCACAGAAGACTCCAGGCTCCCAGGTCACCCTCATTTTCCTGGCTCACCCTTTCTAAGGCTCTGAAAGTCCTCCTTTGTATGCCACCACTCCTCTTGAAGGATGGTAGGCGCAGTCAGCATCAAATCCCTTAGCTTTCCTCCCACGTCTCACCTTCTGCACCGAATAGACCAGCCTCCCCTTCCCTGGGCGGTGCTTGCATGCACCTACAGCCTTCCCCGCACTGGCTGTGGATGGCGAGGGTGGGCATCCTCTCACATTCCTGGACCACTCTCCCCCTCCCTCCCTAAACACCAGTCTGGAACTCCGTGTCTTCAGATACTGCACCCTGTCCTCTGAGTTGCAATGACCTAGAAAACACCCACCCTCCCTTGAAGACTCTTGCAGCTGGTTCCTGCTACACTCCATACTGCACTTGCCATGATTCCTGGGGAATTCAAATACACAGAGAGAACCTTTCCAAAATCTTGGCTCTTCCATTCCTTAACATCCAATGTTTCAGGCCCAACCTCTTGCTCCCACTGATAGTAATCAGTAATTGTAAGGCTGCCCTTGACTTCGCCAATCTTTCCGTTGCTCAGACCAAAAACCCAGAAGTCATCTTCCACAGCTCCCTCTTTCCCACCCGCTTCCATCCGTCAGCAATGGCTGTTGGCCTGACCATCAGAATACATCTTGAGCCCTTGGCCAGGCCTCCTGGCTATCACCCAGTCTCTCCTCTGGATCCCAGGACCAGTCTAATGACTCTCTAGGATTCTACCCTTGATCCACATCCCCTCTCTTCTCAACACAGCAGCCGAACGACCCTCTGAAGAGTAAATCAGGTCAAGCCTTCTGCTACACATCCTCCCAACACTTTGCCCACAACGCCATGCCCCTACTCAGCACGACCACTCCACTGCCTCCCCTCCCCTCCTGCTTTTTGGGCTCTGGCCACGCAGGCCCTTGTCTGGACACATACTGTGCCACCACCTCCTTCGTGTCCTTTCTGTGTGTCCCCTTCTGAGAGATGACTTCCCGGTAGATGGTACCCTCCCTCCCCGCCCCCTCCCTTCCCCTCTTTCCGGCTTGCTGTACTCTGGGACCCACCACATTCTAGAGCGCTGTAGAATGTGCTTTTAGGGGGAGGGAGCTGCACCTCCAGAGGCGTGTGGGATCTTAGTTCCCTGAGCAGGAATCCAACCCGTGCCCCCTGCAGTGGAAGAGTGGAGTCTTAACCACTGGACTGCCAGGGAAGTCCCAAATGTGCTAATTTTTATTATCATCTGTCCCCCCGGCCCCCCTAGAATGTAAGCTACTTGAGGGCAAGGATCTGTTCTTTTGTTTTAAGGGGTCTCTGATTTGTTTCCCCACCTTGTGTATCCATCCTGGGGCCCCGAGTAGCACCTGGCACCAAAAGGGCTCAACCAGTACTTGTTGAATGATTGAATGAGTGATTTGTCAGTTGGTCCCTTAGGAATTCAGTTAGCAGGGCTTTGTGGCCAAGAGTCTGAGCAGAAGTCAGGGGCTGGAGGGGGATGGACTGGGTCTACCCAGGTACTTCCCAGAGACCCAGAGGCCTGGGCTGAGATTTGTTCTCATTTTATCGGAAACACCATGATGTGTTTGTTTTTAAAGCAAATGAGGAAACGATAGTTCAGCCTCTGCCGCATTCAAGTGAGACCCACCCTTCAGTGGAGCAGAGGCAGCTGTGGCCACAGCCCTGAGAGAGGAGAAGGGACAGGGCCAGTCGACACCAGAGGAGGGCAGCCTCGCTCGGAGACATGGAGAGGAGCAGGTGACTGATCACCTTGACCTTAAGGGTCACAGGGACAGAAGGGGGCATAGGAGATGGCAGGAGAAGGGAGGGGGGGCAGAAAGGTGGAGGGGGAAAGCAGAGGGGTGGAGGCGGCACCAGGAGCATCTTCTCTCCCTGGCTTTGTACCATCAAGCAGCTTTGTGGGGAGTGGGGTGGCGGGGGCGCTGACACCCTCCTGCTGCCTCCGAGAGTCGGGCAGCTTCCCCTTTGCTGCACCTCAGGGCGGGGGTGTGGTGTGGGGAGCCCAGACTTCCTCATTCTCTCACTGCCCTCCTCCTAGGCCAAGGGACCCCAGCAGAATGCCCCACGCCTGCCCTGGGGTCACCCCCACCTACAGGGACTCCCGTTACAGGTCAGTCACTGGGGTAGAGTGATTGGATATACCCCCGGGGGGACATTCCCTCTGCCCCCCTCCACTGGCAATGCCCCCACAGCCCAAGGGGAAGCATATACTTTCCTGGCTCCATGTCACTGTGCCCACCATCCTCTGCTGTCCCTGCCCACACCCCCCTGCTGAGCCGTCTCTTCTCCGACCCCCCAGGGCCCTGCAGGGCTTGAGGTTGGGGTTCCAGAACTGTCCAGCTGTCTGGCAGCAGACGCCACTCACCAGCAACAACCTCTCACCCTGCCAGCCAAGGTCTCTACCATGGGTGGGGGCCTGACTCCAGGGTCTCCAGCTGGGGGTACTCCTCCCCGCAGTGTGCTGGGTAACTCTCCTCTCTCCTGTGAGGAGCTGCTGGTGGCTGTAGGAGAGGTGAGCGTGGTCAGGAGGACCCAGGAAGGAGAGACAGCCAGAGCCTGCCCAGAGAGCCTTGTCCTGAGCTCAGAGGAGGCCCAGGACCTCACAAACATCTTCGCTCACAGAAGCTCTTTGAAGCCCAGAGCATTTTGTCTCCCGAACCCATTTTGCAGATGAGTAAAGAGTGGGCCCAGAATGGCAGTAATTGGGGTACATATGCATGCAATAGGGGCTTCCCCGCTGGCTCAGTCAGTAAAGAATCCGCCTGCAGTGCAGGAGACCTGGGTTTGATCCCTGGGTCAGGAAGATCCCCAGAAGAAGGAAATGGCTACCCACTCCAGGATACTTGCCTGGAGAATCCCATGGACAGAGGAGCCTGGTGGGCTGTGGTCCACGGGGTTGCAAGAGTCAGATACAACTTAGTGACTAAACCAACATGCATTCAATAAGGGGCTGGTCTGTGACTCGAGCCCAAATCCTCCCCTCTCTGTCTTGCGCTTCTGGAGCTGTCTGGGCCTTTGGGTCCCCCTCTTCTGTGCTCTCTAGACCCCTGGACCTTGAGCCTGCCACTTCAAGGCCTTGGCAGCAGCCCCTCCCACGATGTCCCTGAGCAGCTCACCTAGGGCCGCCAAAGAGAGCAGCAGCAGGAGCTTCAGGCCTCTGACGGACTGCCCTCCGCCCAGCAAGCAAGAGTTTCCTTGATCGAAGCCCTCTACCCAGAGCCCCTGGGTGCTTCCTGGGTGGGTGCATGCCGGCAGTGGGGAGATAACCTGGAGACCACAGCACCCCGGGGCTGGGCCCAGAACAGCAATGCTCCCCACACCCCCAGGGCATTAGGAGGGGCTCAGAGCCAATCCAGGGCTCACGGTTGCCACCACTCTAGGACCCTGGGAAGAAGATGCCCACATCCTAACCCTGGAGTACGTTCTGGTAGCTGGCCAGGGAGATGGCATTTGCTAACCTGCTGGTTTTGGGATGAGGGGATTATCCCAGAGTAGCGAGGGGGGCCTGATATAATTACGCTGTGTGCTTGGCGTGCTCAGTTGTGCCCGCCAGGCTCCTCTGTCCATGGGATTCTCCAGGCAAGAATACTGGAGTGGGTGGCCATTTCCTTCTCCAGGGGATCTTCCTGACCCAGGGATTGAATCTGCGTCTCCTGTGTCTCTTGCGTTGGCAGGCAGATTCTTGAGCCACTTGGGAAGCCTGATGGAATCATGAGGGTCCTTTTGAAGGAATGGACCCCTTAGGGCTGGGGGCTCAGGGCAGAGAGAAGGGAGGGAACGGGTGAGGTGGGGGCCAGCACCCAGCCAATCCCACAGTGGCACCAGCGTCCCCAAGGAGGACGGGCACCTCCCCAACCAGGCCTTTTTTTAATGAATGAAATGACTTTACTGAAACACTCCCTGTTATACACTGATGTAGTTGCATGCGTTTTTCTTCTGCTCTCATGGAATGTGGATCTTTGATCTGTACACAGATGCCTTCCTCGAGGACAATGTCCTGACGCCAGGGAACCATTCGCTTTCCTTGCAGGCTCTTCTCTCATCCAGAACCTCACAGGTCAATGACACTCGCACCTCAGCACAGCCCCGGAAGGGGCACCTGACCCAAGAAAGGCCAGCTACCCTTGCCTGGGCCCCTGGGTGTGGCTCGGGAGCAGCCGCTGGGGCCCATGAGGTCTGGGCGTGTCAGGAAGCTGGTCTGGCAGGATGACCCAGCCCACCTGCCAGCAGCAGGAAGGATGTGGGTGGGGTGGGGGGTTCGGGGGTGGGAACTAGAACCTGGACGCAGTGTCCTGGAGCTCCCCTGGGGACTAGCTTTATCTGTCACCTTGGTCGTCCCTTGTCCCCAGTGGGCAAGAATTGCTACTCAGAATCCTGACTTGTACCCCTGGGGACGTGCCCTGGGGACCCATCTACGTCTCTGCATTTGGGGAGCAAGAGCTAACAGTCTCTTAGCTTCCCAATGAATTCCCTCCCAGAGTCTGTTCTCACTCTGATGAGAGGGGTGGGGGAAGGAGTTGAGGATTCCAGACAGAGGGGTGGCCTCAGCTGCCGGCAGGCTGTGGCCTGAAGGCTGAGAAGCTCGAGGTTTTTCCTCTACATTGTGCTCAAGGCATCGGGTTCGAGCTGAGGCCGCTCATGAAAAGCCTCCCCCTTTTATCGATGTATTTGAGGAGCCGGGGCAGAGAGCGGCGGGTGGCCTCGAAGGACACTTCCCTCAGGCCTTGGTGGAACCAGGGCCATCTTTCTCGCCCCGCCCCGGGTGCCCCTCTCCAGCCATCACCTGTGTGCCCCTCAGATGGGGGCCGAGGCTGTTCTGCGCCCCTTTGCTACGGGCTGCAGGTGTGACAGCACTCAACAGGCGCCCCAGGTGAGCCCGGGTCACCCAGATGGAGCAGAGTTGGGGTGTCCTCAGAGCTCTCCTGTCATCCACTGGACTGACATTTTGTGATTTCTGCCCACAGAGGGCATCTCGCCTATAAAAGACGGCCTTACCAGCATCTCCTTGTTTGCCTCGCGTCCCATTCCTGGGAGGGTCCCCTGAGTGGGAGTCTGTGCTGGACTCCCTTGGCTGGTGTAGCTGGGAACCCTTTCAGGGCTGGGCAGGGAGAGTCTGGGGCCCCCAAGGTGGAGGTGCTGGGGTTTCTGCCTTCCTGCATCTGTACTGGGCTCTTGCACCTGGAGACACCCGGGCTTCACCTACTGCAGTAGCCCCATGGCCTCCCCCTGCCCACGTATGTCTTGTTTGCTACTGGTGGAGAGGCTCAAAGTCGTTACCTGCCCCCTGACTCTCCAAGCCCAGCCCCGGGCATACTGGTTCCATCTTCACTGACGGTCCTCGTGGGCCCCAAAGCCCAGTGTAGAGGCCTCAGATCCCCATTCCGTGCAGCCAAACCCCGCCTGGCCCATCCCCACACCATGGCTCAGCCTGCTCCTCTGCCTCACCTCCCACCTGCGTCCTCTCTCCTCCAAGGCCCCCAGGTCCACAAAACCCTCCTGCTGGCTCCCCGCTGAGCCCCAGGTTGCCTTGCAGGGCGGGCACGGTCGTAGGGCCACTTCCTGCCTCTCCCACTTCCTTTAGGCCAATGACTATGTTATAATAGGACCTCAACTGCTCTTCCAGGAAGGGCAGGACACCCATCAGGACGCTATACAAGTAACCACACGGAGGAGAGTGGCGTCATCCCCAGGTTTTGGCTGAGCAAACTGAGGCTCAGGGTTTGAGTTCCTCCAAGTCCCAAAGCGCATCCCCCTCACATCCGGTGATGCACTTGGCTGGTTCTCTGAAGGCACATGAAGGTGATCAGGACTGTGAGGTTTCAAGGTGACCTTGATGTTCTCCCACTTAGTGGCCATCAGCATTACCTCCCCACCCCCCAGGACTCCTTAAACCACAGGGCTGGGCTCCATTCTATTCGAGAAGGTGGGGTAGGGCCTGGGAATAGGCTTTTCTGACAAGTCCCCAGGAGCTGTTGGTGCTGGTGGTTGGGGACCACACGTTGACCCTAAGCTGCTAGTTGACAATGTGTCTCGCAGTGTGTGTCACTTTCTTTGCGGCCAGGCTGGTTGCCCTCTCCAGACTGAGCACACAGCTCCCTGTGTCTCCTGCAGTCTCATCACCAGCCCCAGAACAGGGCCCTGCACTTGTTGACAGATGGATGGGTCATGTGACGCTGGGTGAGAGAGAGAGACAGCGACAGAAGGAGCTGTAACAGCCAAGCCTCCAGTGACCACAGGAAGCCTCTGGACTGAGGGCGCCAGGCCAGAGCCGCCTGGACGCCGTGTCCAGGCCAAGAATCCAGCCAGGCACTGGGCCCCTGCTGCTGGAAGTAGAGGCTGGGTTGGTCAAGCACGTTCTGGGGTTTCTCCTGACCCTCCCTCCTGGGTCTTTGGGCCAGCAGTTCTCAACCCTCGCTGCTGTTGACAGTCACCTGGGAACTTGAGAAAGTCCCGATGCTGGGCTGTTCGTTGCACCTGGATCATTGGCATCAGAATTGCTGGCACAGAGCCAGCATTCGACAGGCTTCTCAAGTGTTCTCTGAGGCTGAGAACCATGGATTGAGAACCTCTGCAACCTCAGCACTGGAGGCTTGGGAATCTTGGACACGGCCCTGCCTGCCTGGGCAGGGGGCTCCTCTACCTCCCTGGAGCCCACACTCTGCGTCTCAGGGTGCAGATCAGTTCTGAGTGCTGCCCCTTGGGGACTCATAACGACTGTGGGTCTTAATGGCCCCCACGTGATGGAGGAATTACAGGAGGCTGTGCGGGTGCCTGCAGTCAGAGCATGGCAAGTGCGTCTGCAGGTCTGCTTTCACTACGGCCAGGCCTTTCCCTTCTGACAGACCGCGGTCTCCGAGCCTTTATAAGGGTACTCCACACACTAAACAACTCCTAAGCACCCCCGGTGGATGCGTATTCATAAAGCACGTTCATGGGTCGCTATGCTAATATATTATGTATTTTATAAAACTTTAACAAAAATAGAAAACTTTAAAGGACAGAGATAAAAATATAAATACAAGTTCCCATATTTTCTTCCTGCTGCCCCTGGGTGTATGCACCCCACCTTAGGGCACCCTGTTGGAGGGTCCACTGAGGGAACCAGGGATCAGGAACGTGGGGCGAGGGGGCAGGAGGTTGGGGTGCTGCACGTGGGGGCCTGGTGAAGTTCTGGGCAGTGGTGGTCGTGGTGGCGGGGGCGGGGGGTCAGTGCTACAGCTCCGAACCGCTGGGGAAGCGGAATCTATGGGCGGGGACCGAGACACCGCGCAACCCGGCGGGGTCTTCAAGGGAGGGTCCTGGCTTGCGTGGCCTGGGTCCCGGGGAGCCCGGGCACGGAAATCCGGGGCAGAAGGATCTCGGGCGTGATCCTCGGGACACAGGGGACTCAGGCCCCAGAGAGTCGCCGGAGCCCGGCTCCGCTAGCAGCCGCGACAGGTCATCCACCAGGTGCCACTTCTCCTGGACTTGCTGAGGCCGAGGCAGGGGGCGAGCAGGCCGGTTAGGAGCCGCAACTCCTCTCACCCGCAGGCGGGCGGGGGAGAATGCAGCCGGGCTAGCAGTAGCCGCTCTGAGGCCCCGCCCCAACCGGAGCTAGCCCGGCTTCCCCGCCCCGCTGCGGCCTCGCCCTACTAATCTCCCGCCCTACGCTAGACTCCGCCCCGTCAAGGTCCCGCCCCTACCCGCCCACGTACGGTAGAGACCACGCCCACCCAAGACACCGCCCCTCAAGACCACGACTACCAGATACCGCCCCTTCTCAAAGACCACGCCCGTCAGACACCGCCCTATCTCAAGGCCACGCCCATCACACCGCCCGGGCATGAGACCACGCCCCCACCAGAGTCCCGCCTCCCTGACATTAGGCCAAACCCACACTCGTGTTAAACCGGGTCTCCAGGCCTAAAGCCACGTTTCTGTCGCCCGGCTCCGCCTGGCCTGAGGCCAAGCCTGAGGTCCCGGTTCCCTCTCTCCATCTTCCCTGCTTTTATCGGCGGCCCGCGGCCCCAACAGGGTCTCGCCAGCAGTCCCCTTGGCCCCAGTCCTGCGGATACTTACCCACACCAGCTGCTTCCGCAGTCTCCGGATGGCTCTGGAACTGGCCTGGGACTGGGAGATGCACACGGTCAGGACAAGGCTTTGGAGAGAAGGGGAGGTATGGTCAGTCAGCCCCCTACTTCCTCCTTCCCCCCCTCAATCTCTTAGAAAACACCCCCTGGGGGTCCTCTCTCTTCCAGGATCCCAGACACAGCCTTTCTTTCTCCTCTCCTTCCTCCCGCGTGTCGCTCAGCCCCTCTCCTCTGGACGGCAGGCTCACAGTGCGTCTGCACCAGGCACCATACTGCTCCAGTGGTCATTTCAGGGGCTTTTACAGGTGAGGATGTAAGGGCGCTTGCCCAGGGGCATCGGGGAACCTCCAGGCCGCCAGACCTGGCCCCTCTCCATCCCTGGCTGTCCTTGTCTGGCTCCTGGATCCCCTGAGACTGGCTGGGGTGCCCATGGACAAAAGGATCCTCCCCTCCCAGGTGCCCGTTCCCTTGGCCCTCCGCTGCCCTGAAAGGCACCTGAGTAGGATGAGAAGCGGGAAGCTGAAGGCGTGGGAACCCAGGTAGTAGAGGATGCGCTGGCTGGGGGGTGGGAGCCAGAGGGCCACCAGCTCAGGGACCACCTGCCAGGGGGCTGAGTAGTTGGCAAAGAGGCCACAGTCCCAGGAGGAGCGGATGCTGGGAAAGAGATGGACAGAGGAGGGCCAGGGTCAGCGACCAGGCGAGGAGCCCCGGCCCAGCTGCCTCGGGCCCTCTGCTCCGCTCACCTGCTGACCACATAGCCCAGGGGTACGGCGGCCAGAAGCAGGCCCAGGAGGAGCACCAGCTGGAAGAAGAAGATGGAGCTGGAGGCGCGGAATCGCCGAGGGGACGCCCTGGAGTTCCTCAGCAGAGTGTACTGGGGGGAGAGGGAAAAAGGACACAGGGGGGCATCCTCAGCGCAGTGTGCAGACTGGAAGTGATTGGTCAGCGCAGTCTGCAGACCAGAGGTGCAGTGTGCAGATTGGAAGTGGCTGGCAGGGCAGCCGCAGGATGTGAGGGCTGCCCCGCCGATGGCGCTCAAGGTGCCCACGCAGGTGCACCCCTGCGCCCTGCCGGCCCCAGAGTCCTCACCTTCTTGATATAGAAGGTGAGGAAAATGAAGATGCTGTTGAGCAGGGGCAGCAGGGGGCAGTAGAAGAGGCCCATCCAGGTGACTGTCTGCCCCTCCACGATGTCCAGCACGTTCTTGGGCACCAGGAACTCCTCTCGGTCCAGCCAAACCCAGAACCGGCCAGAGAACCGCTCCACCAACATCCTGGGGAGGGAGGGAACAGGTCCCCACCACCCAAGAGGAGTGTGTGAACCTCACTGGTCCGGGCCCTGGACCTTCGCACACACGCACTCACACGGGACACACGAGTGTAGAACTGCTCACAGCCTTGGCCGTGGCCACTGGCCATCCCCCCAGACACACCCACGCCGCCCCCGTGGTGTCCCCACGTGGCTCACCTCCTAGGCAGGCTGACAAGGAAGGCGAAGGCCACCGTGAGGAGGAAGTTGAAGATGCTGAGTTTGTACAGCTCCTCTCCCACCGAATTCTCCCAGCACTGATCAGAGGGGGTATCTATCACTACCCTCGGTCCCCAACCACCCCTTACCCACCCAATAGGGGGACCCTGAAGTATAGGAGCCATGCCTGGAGTCTGATATGATTAGCTAAGTTAAAATCCAGGCCTGGAGAATAAGACGGGCAGCCAGTTGGAGCTGCCTCCTCTGCACAGGGCAGTGTGATGCGAATGGCACTCCCTGGAGGTGACTGCTGAGTGCACAGCTCTGCCCACAGCCTCTCACAAAGGTGAGACCAGAGAGGGGCAAGGAGATCAAAGAGGTGGGGCTTTGCAGAGGACAAAGGGAGAGGCCCGGATGGAGCCACCAGCCACCTGGTAGTCACAGGCGTTGTAGCCGTAGGACTCACAGCTGGTCTTGTTTCTGCCGATGCACAGCACGGTCTGGCCCAGCGAGAAGGAGAACATTCCCAGGCTGGCCAGCTTAAGCACCACGCACCTGGGGGTTGGGGTGGGGGCGGAGACTGTGTCAGGGGAGTAGCCCAGGTACAGGGCACATCTACCCAGGACACAGGTGTGGCTGACATCTGCACAACCTCAAGTTTTTTCCTGGGACCAGCCCCCTCTAAACCCAGGGCCCAGCTTCCTTCCAACCTGCTCCATCCATGGCAATGTTTCCCAAAGTGTGTTCCCCAGACGACTCACAGGAGAATGGTTCTGTTTAGATCAGTATGGCAAACAGTGCACAGTCGAGCCATCCTTCCCACAACACCCAGCTTGGAGAGTCACAGGAGGCACACATGGGACTTTATATCATTAATGCAGGTGAGATCATTCTTCTAAGACCTATTCCCAGGTGGCTTGCTGCTGCTAAGTCACTTCAGTCGTGTCCAACTCTGTGTGACCCCATAGACGGCAGCCCACCAAGCTGCCCCGTCCCTGGGATTCTCCAGGCAAGAACACTGGAGTGGGTTGCCATTTCCTTCTCCAATGCATGAAAGTGAAAAGTGAAAGTGAAGTCGCTCAGTCGTATCCAACTCTTCGAGACCCCATGGACTGCAGCCCACCAGGCTCCTCCATCCATGGGATTTTCCAGGCAAGAGTACTGGAGTGGGGTGCCATTGCCTTCTCCGCCCAGGTGGCTTAGTGGGCGAATAATCTGCCTGCAATGCAGGAGACACGGGTTCAATCCCTGGGTCAGGAAGATCCCCTGGAGAAGTAAATGGCAATCCACTCCAGTATTCTTGCCTGGAGAATCCTACGGACAGAGGAGACTAGCGGACTATAGTCCATGGGGTCGCAAAGAGTTGGACGCGACTGAGCATACTATTCACACTGTCCATATACCACAAACAAGTGCGTGCATGCTCCTGAATAATATATAACTGATCACACAGGTAGGGTGGCCCAACCCAGAACCATCGCTGCATGTTATATACAAGTGTGCACTTTCTTTTTTTACTTTTTCTCTGTATTCTGTGACTGAGCCTGCGTCACCTGCTTTGGAAGCAGGGAGTCTTAACCACTGGACCGCCGGGGAAGTCTCACAAAGTGTGGACTTTGAATGCTGATGCATGTCAAGAGGCTGGTGGAAACAGTGGTTCTCCTGTCGAGGAAGGCACAGGTGGGTAGGGGCTTATTTTTATCTTTCATCCTTTGAGCATTTTGAATTGCATGTGCTATTACCTATCTGTAGTCAAAGCTGTAGTTTTTTCCGTAGTCATGTATGAATGTGAGAGTTGGACTATAGAGAAAGCTGAGCACCAAAGAATTGATACTTTTGAACTGTGGTGTTGGAGAAGACTCTTGAGAGTCCCTTGGACTGCAAGGTGATCCAACCAAGAAATCAGTCCTGAATATTCACTGGAAGGACTGATGCTGAAGCTGAAACTCCAATACTTTGGCCATCTCATGCAAAGAACTGACTCATTTGAAAAGACCCTGATGCTGGGAAAGATTGAAGGCAGGAGGAGAAGGGGATGACAGGATGAGATGGTTGGATGGCATCACTGACTCGATGGACATGAGTTTGAGCAAGCTCTGGGAGTTGGTGATGGACAGGGAGGCCTGGAGTGCTGCAGTCCATGGGGTCGCAAAGAGTCGGACACGACTGAGCGACTGAACCGAACTGAACTGATTACCTATGTGTGCGTGTTATTACCCGTTCCAATAATAAAGTTTCAAACCAAACACAGTCTACCTTGGAGGGACTCGGAATGGGCTGCGGACAGCTTCTGTGCCAGGGAAGGCTGAGGAAAAGCAGGCCCTGCTGAATGACTGGTGGGTGGCAGAGAACCTGAGCTGGAGCTGGGGGGGCTAGGGAGGCAGTGGCTGGGTCCAAGGCAGGACCTGAGTCCTGAAGAGGGAGACAGAGCAGAGCCTGGGGGTGGAGGTGGGCTTGAGTGAACCTGCACTCAGCAGGCGTGGGGAGATTCCCTTGACTGAGGCACTTGACCCTTTCAAACCTCAGTGTCCTCATCTATCCAGTGGTGGCGAGGATGGTCTTAACTTCACAGGTCATGGGAGGGCTATCAAGGTGAGGCCTGTAAACCCTCAGGGCACATGGGAGGGAGCTGTGTTCCTAGGGCGGTGACTGTAGTACCCTGTGTCCCTGAAAAACAGTCACGGGCTTGCTTTGGATGGTGGGGACAGAAGAACCTTAGACGGGCCCCCCGAGACTGTGTGTGAGGGTGGCTGCCTGCCTTCCCTTGCTCGGGGCCCCCAGTACTAGGCGATAATCAAGACAGGTGGCAGGACACAGTGTTCCCCTGCCCTCCACCCACTGTCACACCTGTCACCCCCCAGGTGGCACTCACCAGATAAGGGTGAGGTTGACCTCAGTGTTGGGAGGGTAGTTCTCCAGCTGGACCAGGAAAACGAACAGCAGGGGACCCAGAAAGTTGACCAGGGCGATGACCCCAGGGGGCAGGTACTGGAGCAGCAGAAACAAGGACTCCTGTGGGGAGAAGCAGGTAAGGGGGTGCTGTGGGCTGGAGGGCCCCCAGCAGCTCGCCCATGCCCTACGACCCATTCAAGTGTTGCTCTGAGGCAGGGCGGGCATCTGGGAGCCTCTGGACTATTCCCAGTGACAGCGTGGTGGTTGGGGGAGAGCCACAGGCAGAGCCAGTCTGACTTGGTCGTGACCATGGGCAAATTGCTTTAACCTCTCGCAGTCTCAGTTTCTTCTCCTGCAGAGTGGGGCCATCCCATCCCCTCCCCCAGATCTGGCTGGGATGAAATAAATGCATGTCAGCCGCCTGGCACCTCCTTGTTGTCCTGCGAGTACTTGGTGGCCCAGAAGATGGCGCTGATGGCTCCAACCACCAGGAGCCCGATGAGGATGTTGACCCGAAGGTAGGTGAGCAGGTGGCAGGCCCTGTGAGCCCGGGTCTGCTGCTGCAGGAGCAGCAAGTGACGCCCCTCCTCCAGCTCCATCTGTCACGGGGGCAGGGCAGGCACGGGTTAGGGCTGGCCCAGGTGGAAGGGCAGCGGGGCCAGCAAACAGCCCCAGGTTGGTGTGGGTGGGGAGACAGGCTGCAAGCCCTAGGCAAAGCTGGGGTGATAGTAGGCTGGGGACAGACGGGTTGGTTTTATCCAGAGCCCCCCACTCCAGCACCATGCAGGTGCGTGCTCACACCCCAACATGGCCCAGCACCCCACTTCCCTCAAGCTGGAAAATCCTGTGTGCACACACTCTTACACTCCCACACTCAAGCCACACACTCATACACAAAGTCCCATGTGCTCTCACACTCATCCACACCTACACTCACATCTCACATTCATGCACGTCCTCATGCACACCTTGAATTCATTGCTGATCTCATGCCTCTTGATGGTGGCGGCCTCCTGCCCCCGGATGCAGAAGTCCCAGGACGAGAAGACCTTTGCACTGAGAGGTGACCGGTAGTCCTGGCCCAGGAACATCTTCTGTGGCAGCCCCTTCACCATCCTGGAGGGGGCGGTGGGGGGCAGGGCTCAGCCTTGGCTCAGCCCTGATCTGGGGTGGGAAGCCCCGGGCAGCCCCAGGGGCAGGCTTGGACCTTGGCCTGACTGGGGGTGGGGTGGGGATACAGGAGTCGTGGCTCTGCCCCTGAGTTCTGCAGCTGGGAATGCAGAGTTCCGGGCCTGGAGTCTGCCGGCAGGGACTCCCCACCAGCTTGAGGGTACCACACTGAGGAGGAATGATTAGGGGAGACCCGGGGCTCTGCTCTCACCTCCGCAGAATCCCACAGAAGCAAAGGAGCAGGCAGGCCAGTGGGCTCAGGAGGTAGGCCAGGCGGATACTGTATGTCGAGCTGCTTTCGGGCCCCGCCCGGTACGCTCCGTAAAAGAGATAGGTGTTGTTGAAGGCCTGTGGATGTCAGACAACGATAACAGACCCAGGCTGTGTGCTGAGCGTTTTCTTGCTATTAACACAGTAACCCTGACAATAACCCCATCAGGTAGAGAATAAGAGTATCCTCATTTCACAGAGGCCCAGAGGGGTTAGGCAACTTGCCCAAGGACACACAGCTTGGAAGAAAAAGCCAGAACTGGAACACGGCAACCCATACAGGAACCACGCCGTGGCTTCCAGGAATGAGGGTAAGGTGGTGCTTATCCCAGAAGCCTGGACACTTTTCCCTTCTTGTCCTTCGTACCCCCACCCCACCTGGGCTCTGAGGGCTATGGGCACATGCATGGGCCTGGATGGTGCACAGTGGCCACAGCCTCTCTCGTGACTCGGCTGCTGACCCAGACAGCCTGTCTAGGAAGGATTGTCCCCCTAGAAGCCAACATGCCCTTGGAGGGGTCGGGGGTCATCTTGGACTGGGGTCTCCTGAGGCCATATCCTCAGGTCCCCCAGCCTCCCTACTCCTTGGCCAGGACAGACTCACTCACCCTGCCGGTAAAAACATTCCAGAGTAGATTGTTGAACTTGGAAACACCGGTCTGGGGTAGGTGGCCACTACCAGGACACTGGAGAGCTGTTAAGAAGGGAGAGGGGTCCCATAGGGGAGGGTCCCCAAGGCATAGGGGAGGCTCTGCCCCTCCCACTCCATAGCCCCCAATTTTGGGAGGCCTGAGAAGGGTCCTGAGGGCATGTCAGGAGGCTGGCATGCAAATAGTAAGGTCAGGCAGAGTCTCAGGGCTGGACCCAAGCAGGTTGATGCCCAGGGTTGGGACACAGAGGATTGGGGCTGTCCCAGCATGGGAATGCTGGACCAGCTCCCAGGGTTCAGGTGGGCTCAGGAGAACTGTTCTCTCCATGGGCCGGGCACTCACTGAAGTTCAGAGCCGGTCCTGGGTCAGGGGGCCGGAGCCAGACCAGGGGCAGCAGGACAAAGCTGCTGGTCAGAAGCAGGGTCAGCAGGTTAAGTAGCAGCAGGAAGCGAAGGAAGGTGAAATAGGACTGGATTCCAGTGCCAAAGAGGCCTGCGGGAGACAGCAGGGGAGTCAGGAGGCGCCCAGCTGTGGGCCCGACTGGTCATCCTAGGGCTGACCAACCCAGGGAGGGTGTGGGTGACTAGCCTCCCCAGGACCTCAGTTTAATGGCCAGTTCCGCAGGCTTGCCTAGCAGTACCTCTAACAGCCACGAGGGCGCGCCATCGTCCACCAACGTTTTGGGGGACTGGCTCTGGGGGCAGAGGCGGGTGTGTGACCTCAAAGCCACGTGATTGAGGGGTGATTTGGTGGAGGGGTGGAAACGGTGCAACGGCAAAGGGGGGTGATGCCCTCTTCTGGTTTCTAAACTAGACGCTGAGACTCCAGAGAGGGGAGGAGGAAGGTGGGGGTTGGGGTTCAGGTCGTACCGCCGATCTCGTAGAGAGCCCCCTCCCAGAGCCCACAGCCCCGGGTCAGCCGCCGAGCTGCCTCCCCCAGTCGCCGACCCGCAGTCTGCCGCCTGCGACGCCACTGCTGCCAGCAGGAGGTCTTCACCCCCTCGGGCTCCCGTAGCTGCCTGGGATGGGGTGGTGATGGGGAGGGGGTTGCCCTGAGTCAGCCAGCATGCTCACCTGGCCAGGCAGAGCAGCACCCTGGGCCAAAGTCTTTCCAGGGCTGATGTTTCCACCCCGCGCCCGTCCAACAGGTGCATTTCCCCCCACCCCCCCACCCCCACCCCCACTGCTTGGCCTCCGCAGTATTAGGCAGGGCTCTCCGGCACACACCGGATAAAGCGCTTGTCCATCATGGCGTAGGGCAGCACCCGCACCGGGTGCTGGGAGAGACACAGCCGCTTCATCTCCTGCTCACATAGCTCCTCGCCCCCTGGCTCCGCTTCTGGCTCCCCCGGGGCCTGCACCGACCACTGCCTCTGCATCTCTGCGGTGGGGTGGAAGTTGGGGCGGCAACGCGCCCCTTCCTGGGAGAGATGTGGGGTGGTTGTTGAGGGAGCCTCACAGTCTTGGCCCTGGTATGGTCAGTAATGAAGAGAAATACTGTTGGAGGAGATCTGGCTCAGTGTCCAGCCACGTCTCAAAGCAACATATGGCCTCAGTGTTCCCATCTATCAAATGGGGAGAAAGGAGTCCAAAGGGCTCTGAAAGATGGGACGTCACAAAGGAAGCTAAGGCCAGGTGGGGCCACCATTAAGCACGGTGGGGCCACAAGGCCAGCTCTGCCCTACTCCAACCTGCTCCCAGGGGCCACAGGCCTTCACCAGCACCCTTTGGCAAGAGACAATTCCACGTGCTGATTCTCCCACTGGGACCGCAATAGTTCCGGCCCCGAACCCCAACAGTTCCCAGGATTCAGCATTTGCAGCAGCACCTCGAATCTGGACCTGCTGGGACCTCCTCTGTCTTCCATCTGGTGGTCCAGCTCCCGGGTCTGGGCCACCAGGGTTCCCCAAGGAACCCAGATGGGGGGGCGTGGCTACAGCATCAGCGGTGGGAAAGGGAGGAAGGAAGGGGCCCCTCTGCTGCTCAGCTGCGGTTCTCACCCCTCCCCCGGCCAGCCACCAGCAGCTTCTGGGCTTCAATTCTCTCTCCCACTCCTCTGACGATCCGCCTGACCCCCCACACACAACTCTGCACCCACTCACCTGGGCCCCAGAGACCAAGTGCCCGGAGGAGACCGTCCTCCGACCGGCTCCCGCCACGCCGGGCAGGGTTGCGAGAGTCGAGGGGAGCGGGGTCACATGACAGGAACCGTAGCTCCCCACCTTCTGGTCGCCGCCTCTCCCCTCTGTACTCTTCTCTCCCCGACCTCCGGCAGTTTCCCCGCTCTGCACCGAGGCCCGCACTTCCTGCCGGGGCGAGGGGCGCGGGCGGGCAGGTGAGAGGCGCCGCGGCTGAGCGCTGCGCTGGGGTCCGGCCCTGCCCCTTCCCGCCGGGCACCCGGGCTGGCGACACGGCGTCTGGGACAGGGTTTGACCCCGCAGGGCTGCGGGTGGCGGGCTGCGAGCCCCGCCTCTTATCCGCCGGGAGCCCCGGCGGGCTGTGCTGGGCTCGCAAGGCGCGAAGAGTACAAAAACTTAGTGGGTGGGTCCCATCACTTGGAGCTGCCGGCCCTGGCGGTATTTCTCAACATCCCGCCTCCCATCATCGGCACTTGAGCCGAGTCGGCCCGGCGCCTGGCCTGTAGGAAGCGCTCAGGAACAGGCTCCACTCACGCCCCTACTCCACTCACGCCCCTGCTCCACTCACGCCCCGCCCCAGCGACTTGTTTCAGAGCCCTCTTGGCCCCTTTCTCTCTGCTGGGACCCCGTGGGAGGCCCCGCGATCCTGCCCTTGCTTTTTCTCCCTCTCCACCTCCTTCAGGACCCCGTCATTTCTAAGGAGCTCAGAGGTTTTCCTGCCTCTCTGCGCAGTCCCCTTCCTGGTTTTCCAGACCCCTCCTCTATGCCCCAGGCTGCGTGCTGGTGCTGGGCACACAGTGAGCACAGAGAGGGGCCCGAGAGCTGTGAAATGGACTGGCAAATGTACATGTCAATAGAAAGTACCACATGCTCCAACAGGGGTCAATCCCAGAAGACTCCATGGAAGAGGTGACTTTCAAGTTGGGCCTGGGATTGTGCAAATACAACAAGCTGGAGCATGGGCGTGCAGGGCGGGGAACAGTGTTGGCAGGGAGAGGCAGGGACTAGGCAGGGCTTGTTCTCCATGCTGAGGTGCTTGCGCCAAGACCCAGCCGGAGGTAGACTCTGTGTGGACATCCTGGCTTGGCCTACCTGTCCTCCCCTCCAGGAGGGCCCTCTCCTTCCTTTCTGCCTTCCAGCTCACTTTCACTGCCCACCTTCCCAGGCTTCTCCCAGCCAAGAATGGCTCCCACCACTGTCCAGAGGCCACCCTTTTCTCAAACCCAGGGGACTCTCCTCTGGCCCTCTCCCGGACTCTCTCGAGGTCAGCTTTCTAGGTAGAGTTCCTGGGTGGACAAGATTCAGGTCGTGGTGGATGACCCCCCTGGAGGCTGACTGACCACTCAGCCTGCTTCCTCATCTCTGAACTAGGGTCACCGGTGCCCCCCACCCTGCCTTGTGGGGGAATAACTGAGCAAATAGGAATGGGGACAGTCCCCATCTAGCACACAGGAAGTGTGCCGGAACTCGGCGGGAGAAACAGCAAAAGCCACGCCCAGACTGGGGCGGAGATAAGCCCCAGGTTCCACCAGACAGTTTGCGGGAGTTGCCGGAGGCTGTGCAGGAGGAAGGGGTTACCCAATCTGGTGTGGCAGGGCCGGCCCCATTCGTGTGGTTTTGCTGCCTGGTGTTATTTTGATCATCGCTCTGAGAAGCGGGCAGGTCTGCGATTACTGTCCCCGTTTGAAACTTGGGGAAACTGAGTCCCACAGAAATTGGCTTCGACCAGAGACTAGAAGGCTTCTAGATACTCGGCCGCCTTCATCCTGCTCAGACCTCTGGGTGGGTGAGGATAAGGGTCGAAAGCTGGCGGGGAGAGGGCACAGTTCGTCGAGGGCTCGATGGGCAGGAGAAGCGGGGCGCCCCCCCCCAACCCCGCCGTCGGGTCACGTGACTTATCGGAGGCGGGTCACCACGTGGGCCGGGCTGGGCGGTGCAGTTCTGTGGCTCCGCCAGGTCTGCCTCGTCTCGGGTTGTCCACTTGCTCCCTCTGACCTCTCGGTCCCTCCCGCAGTTGGTGGAGTCCGAACACAGTTCCCGGCGGCCCTTGCTGGGCAGGGGCGGGGGACAGGTGAGTCGCCGCCCGTCCCCGCTCCCCAGCGCCCCCCAGGTAAGCGGCCAGGATGTGGGACCCTGGTGGGGCGGAGCGATAACTCTGCGGCTTAGGGGTGGTCCCCGCCCCCTCCCAACCCCATCCAGTTCCCTTGAGGCCACCAGCTAGACCCCCTCCAAGTTCCTTTGGGACTCTGAGACCACTAGGCACTGAGTTCCCTCCCGCGGTTCTTCTGTATCTCCCTGAGTTTTGCGGAGGGTCCCGCTGGGGGACCGGCTGATCCCACTGCACCACCCGCCCCTCCCCCTCGCCCCTGCAGGTGCTTCAGGGGGAGGGCAGCGGTTTTTGTTTCTCCGGCAGGGAAGGGGTAGAGGCCCCCGTAGGTACCACTGATCGAAAGTGAGGGGGTGGGAGACTGGCAGATGAGGGTCCAGGGGCTCTCAGAGCTGTCACCGCCACTGGGCTCGCAGGCGTGGCTGCCACTCTGCCTTGATGGTAACTGCCCCCAGAGGACTCGCTTCCGGCTGGGGTGGAGTTTCTGGAGACTGGGCCCGGCCCTGCACCTCCCTACCCAGCTCAGGGCTCAGTAATGGTGCGCCCCGGAAACTCCTGCCCGACTTGTCCCCACCTGGGCAAGGGTACCAGGGCCCTGGGTACCACCCAGGCAGAAGTCCAAAGCAGTGCCCAGGTGCCAGTGCCCAGGTGAGCCCCCAGCCCCCACGCAGCCTCTGAGCACCTCCCACACGCCCTGCTCCTCCCTCCTGGAGAAGGGGTGTGTGGGAGAGGCCTGTAGCTCAGAACTTGGGAAGGTCTGTGTTTCCTGGAAGGAATTCCCGCTCTAGACTGTGGGGGCACTCTCAGCCCCGGCTCCAGCCACTTTTCCTTTTAGGCCGAGTCAAGAGTCCACCCCTGACCTCTGCTGGTTTCTCCACACTGTGCTCCTGTGGGAGGAAAGGGAGGGGGCTTGGGCTGTGTGGGGCCTGGGCTCTGAGACTGGACACCCCCAAGCGGGGGCACTGTCTGGGCACAGCCCTAGTGGGCTGGGCACCCCGGCCTCGCCTGAGGAAGCCCCTTGAGCTGAGCCAGCTTTCCTAAGTGCTGAGCTCCCTGGCGTTAAGGGTGGGGAGAGGGGCGGGGGTGGGGGACAGGGCAGACTGAGGGCTGGGCCCAGTCTTGCTGGGGCAGAGTCCTGCAGGCGTCAGCTGGTGGCTGGGAGCCCGCTCCCCCCCACCCCGCCCTACTCCCACAGGGTGGAGAGCCTGGACAAGGCCACCCTGGTTCTGTTGTCCTGGGTGACAGCAGAGCCCGGACAAAGGCTGGACAAAGGCTGCCTGTTTAAGGCCCAGCCCCCTCCCCAGCCAGCTGCCTAGGCCCGCCCCGAGGTGATGGAATGTAAGGAACTCTCAGGAGGGCTGAGACCTTGATGTGCCCAGCTTGGCACAGAGTGACCGCCGTGGAGGGGGGACGCAGTCTGGGGTGCAGCTGAGGCCATGCTGTCTGCTGTTCTGTCCGGCGCTGGTGAGGGGTGAGGGGCGCGGGCCCAGGCCGCTGGATCCTGTGAGATTTCTGGCAGGAGGAAGTGCTGCGGGGTCACGGGTGGGCACAGGAAAGGCCCCAGCTGTCCTGACCTTTCTCCCCAAGAGGGGGACTCCCCAGGTCAGAACCTTAGGAATGGAGAGCTGCATCCGCAGGCCCCCACCTGCCCATCCTCCTGCAGGAATGGCGCCACTGAGGAAACCAGTGGGGAACTGCCCAGACTCCCCTCCCTTCCTTCCTCCCTAACCGCCCTCCTCCCCTCTGGTGGTGGAGGAGTCTCCCTGTCAGTCCATTCCTGCCTGCGGTTTTTCTCGGGTCACTCACTGGTGCTTCCCAGGTGGCGCTAGTGGTAAAGAACCTGCCTGCCAATGCAGGAGACCTGAGAGACGCAGGTTCAATCCTTGGGTTGGGAAGATCCCCTGGAGGAGGGCATGGTAACCCACTCCAGTATTCTTTGGGTTTGTCTGGTGGCTCAGATGGCAAAGAATCTGCCTGCAGTGCGGGAGACCCGGATTTCATCCCTGGGTTGGGAAAAGTCCCCTGGAGAAGGAAATGGCCACCTACCCCAGTATTCTTGCCTGGAGAATTCCATGGACAGAGGATCCTGGTGGGCTACGGTCCATGGAGGTCACAAAGAGTGGGAACGACTGAGTGACTAACAACACTGGACCGTGTGACCGTGTGTTTCGTGTTTGTCTGTAGATGGGGGCAGGGTTGGGGCTCAGGCAGCCCAGGCTGGAAGCGGCACCTCCCACGGTCCCCAGGGAGTGGGTGGCGGGGCTGGGTGCCAGGCTCACTTTGCTGTAACGCTTCCTGTCTCATCAGATGGGCAGCGGGAGGCTCTGGAGGCCGTGTCCAGGCTCTGAACTGCGCTAGGGCTGTGGACTTGCTGGCAGTGGGCTGCAGACATGTCCCAGTCGCCAGCCTTTGTCCTCAATGTCCTCGAGACCCCAGAGGACCCAGAGGGGTAGGTGCTCTGGGGTGGGGCTGGGGGCCGGGATGTGTCACCCCCAGGGAGAGGTGGGCTGGATCTCAGCCCTTTGGAGGGGGAAGGCTGCTGGGGTGAGGACTGGGTCAGCAGCAGCCTGACCTCCCCGCCACATCCCCCGTTCTGGATCCAGCAGCCAAGAGCCCAGCCCCTATGATGAGAGCGAAGTGCATGACTCCTTCCACCAGCTCATCCAGGAGCAGAGCCGCTGGGTGGCCGAGGAGGGGCTGGAGCTGCAGCAGAGGCAGCCGGAGACTGGCGCCCTGGGGGCCTCAGGTGAGCCCACCTGTCCAGGTGCTGGGATGCGGTGGGCAGGGCACTGAGCCTCTCACCCTCTGAGGAAGCCCCTCCTAGCGGCCTGGGGAGGGGGCTGGGCGGGGAGATCTCCGGCCGGCAGGATCCGTAGAACCTCTGGACAAGTCTTAACTTTGCTGGACAGGCAGCGACCACGAGACCATGCTGGGGCCTGAGGGTGCCCCCGTCTACAGCATGGCCACGCTCCGCATCTTGGCCAGCATGCCCAGTCGCACCATTGGTGAGTGGGACCCTTTTCCTTCGGACCCTGGGCTGGGCTGGGGTTTCTGGCTAAAGATCTACAGATCCCAGAGCTGGGCCCCTTCTGCTCCCACCTCACCCTATCTGCTGCCTGGAGGCCCAGCCCAGCCCCAGGCAGCCTCGCTGGGTTCTAAAAAAATGACTCCAGAGTCATCATGGGGATAAAAATAGGCTCTTGGGAACCGGTGGAGCTTGAGGTCTCTTATGAAGGGACTTTCCTGGGTCCTGGGAAGCAGTGTGTGTGTGGGGGGTGGTGGTCCCTGCTCCACGTGAGGGGGCCGCATCCCTCCACTGACCAGTGGCCTCTGCAGGCCGGAGCCGTGGGGCCATCATCTCCCAGTACTACAGCCGCACGGTGAAGCTGCGTCGCAGGGCCGGCCGGCCGCAGCTCAGGGACATGGGCCGCTCAGCCCGGCCCAGCCTCCGCCTGTACGACCTGGAGCTGGACTCTGCGGTCCTGGAGGAGGAGGGTGAGTGGGGGTGGGGCGGGGCCTCACTGGGGAGGACATCTGCTGGCGGGGTGGGGGCTGGGGTGCAGCGGGCTGTCTGAAGGTCCCCTGGAGTGAGGTCCCTTTGCAGGCGTGCAGGAGGGTCTTGGTGTCCCGGCCATTGGGACAGAGAAGCATGGGCCTCTCCGGCTGCACAGGATCTGACTCAGCAGCCAGGCACTCTACAATGTCTGTCGAGTGTTTGTAGTGTCACAGACGCTGGTATTGGCTTTGGGATGTGATGGTGGTGAGCATATCCATTCAGTTCTCGTGCAGTTTATCATCTGGTGAAACAGGAACCAAATAAACGGATAAGTGATGGTTAAGGAGATCCAACCAGTCCATTCTGAAGGAGATCAGCCCTGGGATTTCTTTGGAAGGAATGATGCTGAAGCTGAAACTCCAGTACTTTGGCCACCTCATGCGAAGAGTTGACTCATTGGAAAAGACACTGATGCTGGGAGGGATTGGGGACAGGAGGAGAAGGGGACGACAGAGGATGAGATGGCTGGATGGCATCACTGACTCGATGGATGTGAGTCTGAGTGAACTCCGGGAGTTGGTGATGGACAGGGAGGCCTGGCGTGCTGCGATTCACGGGGTCGCAAAGAGTTGGACACGACTGAGCGACTGAACTGAACTGAACTGAACTGAAAACTCAGATTGAGATGAGATGTGATGGCTGGATGGTGTAGCTGATGCAATGGACATGAACATGGGCATACTTTGGGAGACGGTGAGGGACAGGGAGGCCTGGCGTGTTGCAGTCCATGGGGTCACAAAGAGCTGGACACAACCCGGTGACTGAACAGCAACAACAAAGCTCAGACAAGGGCAGCTGAGGAAAAGTGCCTGGCAGGAGAGCGTTGCAGCGCCCATCTAGCCTAGAGGAATCCTGGGAGGCTTCCTGGAGGACGTGACACTAGAGCTGATGGGGGCATGTGCAAAGGCCCCGGGGTGGGAGCCTCCTGGCTTCCCTGAGCATCTGGGAGGCTGGTGTGGGGGAGTTGGGGAACAAAAGAGAAAAGCTGTAGGAAGGCGCAGGGTCCAGCGCACAGGTCAGTCTTCAACCAAGTGATCTCTGGCAGCAGCGCCCAGGGCCTTGGGCACTTCCTGGGGCCCTCCTGTGTTTCCCCTCCCTGTTTACCCAAGGGCCCCAGCTGGTAGGTGATGGAGCAGTGCAGGGTGATGTGAGCTCAGGGGTCAGGGTGAATGTTCCAGTTTTATTGTGCGAACCAGGCTGGGTGTCTGCTTTCCGGTCATTTCTTATCTGGAAAGAGGAGTTAAAATAGCATCCCCTTTCCAGAGTGGGTGTGAGGATGAAAGGAGAGAGGCCGAGGGGTGGCCAGATCTCCAGACCCCGCCGTCCTCTACTGACCCCAGCGGGGCTTGGCATAGTGGGAAGTGGTGGGGGGCTGGGGGGCTGGGACCCCATTGCTGCTGAGTAGGGGGAGCATATAGGGCTCCAGTGCATGGGGGGATCAGAGCAAGATGCTCGAGGGGCCCCAGGAGGGGAGTTTGGGTCAAGGAGAGGGGCACTGGGCTGGGCCTTGGAAGATGCGGGGAACTTGATTGTGTCCTGGGCTCCCGGGGGTGGAGGTAAGAGAGGGTGACGGCCGGCAGGCATGTGGGCCTGGCCCGGAGGCAGAGGCCTGGGTGGCAGGGGACGGCCGCACGGCAGGAGGGAGGGCAGGGTGCCGCGGGAACCTCAGCGCGCCTCCTTCCCCCTGCAGAGAAGCGGGGCCTCCTGGTGAAGGAGCTCCAGGGCCTGACAGCGGCCCAGCGGGACCACATGCTTCGGGGGATGCCCCTGAGCCTGGCTGAGAAACGCGGCCTGCGGTCAGTGCCCCTCCACCTCGGGTGGCCCCCAGACGCCCCTCCTCGGGTGGGCGGGGCAGGGGATGATGGCGGTCCCCGGTGGGGAGGGAGTGGACCGACCCCAGACGCTGCCTCTGCCCCCAGGGAGGAGAGCCGGCCCCCAAGGGGCAAGCACAGAGCCCAGTGGCACCGCGGGCTCCTCTCCTGCTGCGACCAGCTCCGTGACAGCTGTGTCCTGGTAGGAGCATCTGGGTACCCGGGAGGGAAGGGATGGAGTGGAGTGGGGGCGATGGGGGGGTCCTTTCTCCCTCCAAGTGACGCCTCCAGCCTGGCTCCGGGCCGGGGCTGACCTCCCTTCTCCCCTCACGGCGCCCCTGCGCTCCGGGCCCCAGACTGGACTGCGGTCCTGTTGGGGCCGGCTCCCCGCCCCGGCCCCGCCTGAGAGCCGTGCTGCCGCTGTCCCCGCAGGCCTCGCACAACCTGGGGCTGGCGCTGCTCTCGGGGCTGCAGGCCCTGATGCCCTGGCACTACGCCCTGAAGCGGATCGGGGGCCGGTTCGGCTCCAGCGTCCTGTCCTACTTCCTCTTCCTCAAGACCCTGCTGGCCTTCAACACCCTGCTGCTGCCGCCGCTGCTGGCCTTCATCGTGGGCGTGCAGGCCGCCTTCCCGCCTGCGCCCACGGGCCCGGTGCCCGCCTTCACGGGCCTGGAGCTCCTCACCGGCGGGGTGAGGCTTGGCGGGGAGGGGGCGGCGAGCAGGGGCACCCTCTCGTTACACCCCCACCCCAACTCCTGCTGTGGCTCTGGCTCCCTTGCTTTCCCTGAGACCCTGGAAGCCCTAGGGCAGCCGCGCTCCTCCGTTCACCTCCGTGTTCCCCTCACCCCGCCTGCTCTCTGGCCCTTTCCTGTCTGCCTTTCTCCTCGCTCCGCCTTCTAGGTGCCCTGCAAGCCTGAGGGTGGGTCAGCTGCCAGGAGGGCAGACTCCCTGACCCTGCCAGGCGTTTTCTCCGCAGGGCTACTTCACCCACAGTGTCATGTACTACGGCTACTACAGTAACGCCACGTTGAACCAGCCTTGTGCCTCCCCACTGGATGGCAGCCAGTGCACTCCCGAGGCGGGCAGCCTGCCCTACAGCATGCCGCTGGCCTACCTCTTCACTCTGGGGGCAGCTTTCTTTATCACCTGCATCACTCTGGTCTACAGGTAATGGCTCTCTGCCGTGTGAACCCAGTTCTGAGCATCACTGACCCACCCATGCATCCATCTGTTCATTCATTCATCTATCTGTCTACCTATCCATCCGTCATCACTCCCTCCGTTCATTCATCCGTTCATCTGTCCATCCATTAATCCATCTGGCTACCCATCCATTCATCATCTCTTCATCCATCCAGCCACCCATCCAGTCATCCATCTAGCTACCCACCCATCCATTTTCCCATCCACTCATCCGTCCAAAGATTGAAGGCAAGAGGAGAAGGGGGCAACACAGGATGAGATGGTTGGATGGTAGGGACATGAGTTTGAGCAAACTCCGGGAGATAGAGAAGGACTGGGAAGCTTGGCTTGTTGCAGTCCACCTTGGGGTCACAAAGTTGGACACAGCTGAGTCTGAACAACAACAATCCATCCATCATCACTCTATCCATCCATCTATCTATCAACCATGCATCCGTAGATCCTTCCTTCCATCCATACTTTCATCCACACACCCATCCACTCCACACACATTTGCTGCGCTCTGCTCAGGGCAGGAAGATAAATGAGCTCGGTGCACATCCTTGAGACGCTTGCTGTGTACAGGAGAAGACAGGCCAGTGAAGAGGCTGGGAAACTGTTGCGTTGCTCAGGTGTTATGGAGCATGGGAGTCAGACCAGCTTCCTAGGGGGGTGGCCCTAGTACCACAGAGGGAGGTTAAATAAGGGCAGCCAGGGAAAGACAGAGGAAGGTACTCTGGTTCTCAGAAGAGGCAGTGCACAGGTCCTGAGGTAAGCCAGAAGCTTCTCTAGCCACGTCTGGGTGGGAGGCAGCCGGCGTGGTGGTGGGGAGTGGAGCTGACCCCATTTCTAGCCCTTTGTGGCTGCTGGGCATCCTGCTGGACAGGTCTGACCTAGGGTGGGCGGTGGTCCACCCCAGGAGGCTGAGAGCTCTGGGCTAGAGGTGGGGCAGGGAGAGTGGCCGGAGGCCCATCAGCACTGGCCGGGGGCGGGGGGCCTCCTGTGAGTGGCCGGTGCACTTTGTCAGATCTGTTTCTCCCGGCCTCTTCGCCTTTTGCCAAGCCTGGCTCTGCTTCTCCCAGCATGTCCCGCTCTTTCGGGGAGAGCTACCGAGTGGGCAGCACCTCGGGGGTCCACGCCATCACCGTTTTCTGTTCCTGGGACTACAAAGTGACCCAGAGATGGGCCACCCGGCTTCAGCACGACAACATCCGAACCCAGCTGAAGGTGAGCTGGGGGCTCACAGCCCCCTGGGGCCACGGTCTGCCACCCCCGTGTCCAGGGGAACACCAGTTGGGGCCCTGCAGTGGGCCTTCGAGAAGGGCTTCCTCTTCTTGAAGGCCCCGTGTCCTCCGGCCCTGGCAGGAAGAGGCCTCCGCTGTGCCAGCTGGCCCGCACTCCCAGACCCCCCGGTAGCCCTGGGGTACAAGTGAGAACAATGAGGTCTCAGTCCCTTGCCCATGGCCCTTTGGGCCAGAGGGTGGCTGAGCTGGGCCTCCTGGAAGATTCTCTGCTGTTGGGGGTCCCTGCTGTGGGATTCGAGTCACAGGCGCTCAGTTTTGACCCAGCTGTCGGGCCCTCAGGGAGCGTCCCATGGCTCCTAGTCGGTGAGGGAACAGCTGTCTGCAGGCAGCACGGCTCAGTAGGCAGGTGGGGGGCAGGCCACGTCCCTGGAGACGGGGCCTCTGACGGAGCCACAGGCCGTGGTACCGGGGGCAGGCGGGAGGTGAGCCCTGGCCCCCCCGACCCCAAGCCTCCCCGTGTGTCGGCTCCGTGCGCCCCCCCGGGGTGTGGTGCGCGCGTGGGCAGGTCCCCGCGTGTCTGTGCCCTGGGGGACAGTCTCGCTGTCACCTGCAGGAGCTGCTGGCTGAATGGCAGTCACGCCAGCACCGCCGGAGCGCGTGCGGGCAGCTGCGACGGGTGGCTGTGCTGGGGCTCGTGTGGCTGCTATGTCTGGGCACCACTCTGGGCTGCACCCTAGCTGTCTACACGTTCTCGGAGCTCATGATCAAGGTGCGGAGAGGGCGCGGGCGGCCCCCGAGGAGGCCGGGGCCTCCCACTTTATTAGCTGGGGCTCCTGGCCTCCCACACCCTCCGCCCCGGCCCCCTCCAGAGGACACTTGCCTCCCGGGCCTTGTTCTCATTCTAGTTCTAACGCTATTATGACGTCCTTTTGTTTTCTTGTCTTTTGGTTTCTCTTTTCACTTTTTTTCCGACACCTGCGTTCCATCCTCCCTTCTCCGCCTCCCGCCCCCCTTCCTGTGCGGTTTGAACACAGGGCCTGGGGTGGGGGAGGTGTGCCTGCATCTGCACCTGCTCTGTCCCCCCAGACCCCTCCCTGCAGCCCCTTCCCCTCCGCGGCCGGGCCCGGCAGTGGACCTGACCCTGTCCTTGGGGCCCCTCCGGGGACCGCTGCCCCGCCCCGCCCCGCCCCAGCAGAGCCCAGTGTCCGCCGAGCGGGAGGCTGTCCTGCTGCTCCTGCCCCTGGTGGTTTGCCTCCTCAACCTGGGGGGCCCCTACCTGTTCCGCATCCTGGCCGCCCTGGAGCGGCACGACTCCCCAGTGCTGGAGGTGTACGTGGCCATCTGCAGGTGCGAGGCTAGCTGGGCCAGGTGCGGGTTTCTGGGGCGGGACTTCTGTCTCCCAGGCGCCCTGCCCTCAGCCCATGCACCCACCCTTTTCCGCAGGAACCTCATCCTCAAGATGGTCACCTTGGGGATTCTTTGCTACCACTGGCTGGGCCGCAGGGTGGGCACCCTGAAGGACCAGGTGAGGGTGGGCCGGGCGGTGCTGGTGGGGGCCTGGGGCTCCCCGGGCCCCTCACAGCAGCCAGCCCTTGCCTGACCTTCCCTGGCTCTGTCCGCAAGCGTCCTGGGGGCACCCTGGTGGCAGGGGAGGGTGAGGGCTGAGGCCGCCTCCGTTTCAGTGCTGGGAGAACTTCGTGGGCCAGGAGCTGTACCGGCTCATGGTGATGGACTTCATCTTCACGCTGCTGGACACGCTTCTGGGGGAGCTGGTGTGGAGGTGAGGCCCGCGGGCTGGGTCCCCGCACCTGGGCGTCCCCTGCAGAAGGGCTCCTAGCGTCCTCCCCTGCGTGTGTGGTGGAGGTGGGGTCACCTGGGCGGTCCTCAGGCCTCTGAAAATCAGGACCTGACCCCACACTGGGACCACAAATTTCCACCCATGACAGCTCTTCTGTAAAATATCGTTAAACTGAGAAAAACCCTGAGAAAACAGGATGTAGCGTATTTTTAGATCGGAAAGGAAAACAGGTTTCAAAATGATGCATGTAGTCTAATCCGTCAAGGGAAAAAAGGGTCGGGAGGAAGCACAGAAAGTGGAAGAATGTGTTCAGCCGTCCTGGCTGTGGGTGCTAGCATGGCAGGTGTCATTTCCTTCTTTTTTGTGTTTTCTTTGAGAACATTGGAATTTAAAAATAATAAGATTTTTACTTAAAATTTTTTCAAGATTGATTTTTATTTTTGGCCGCACCTTGTGGCATGCAGAACTTCCCCGACCAGGGATCGAACCCCTGCCCCCTGCAGTGGAAACGTGGAGTCTTAACTACTGGACCACCAGGGAGGCCTCAATAATAATAAAAATAATTTTTTTAGAAAATCTTTTTTTTCCTTGGCCGTGCTGGGTCTCCGTTGCTGTGTGCAGGCTTCTCGCTGGAGCGGCTTCTTCTGCCGTGGAACACAAGCTTTAGGGCTTGGGGCTTCAGTGATTGTGGCATGTGGGTTCAGTAGTCGTGGCTCCCGGGCTCTAGAGCACAGGCTCAGTAGTCGGGGCGCACGGGTTTAATTGCCTCATGGCATGTGGGATCTTCCGGGGCCAGGAATCAAACTGTGTCTCCTGCACTGGCAGATGGATTCTTTACCACTGAGCCACCAAGAGGGATGCCATATCTGATAGCTCAGCTGGGAAAGAATCCTCCTGCAATTCAGGAGACCTTGGTTTAATTCCTGAGTCAGGAAGATCCGCTGGAGAAGGGATACCCACTCCAGTATTCTGGCCTGGAGAATTCCATGGACTGTATAGTCCATGGGGTCGCAAAGAGTCAGACACGACTGAGCGACTTTCAATTCACTTTCACCAGGGAGGGAGTGAAAGTTGCTCAGTCGTGTCCAACTCTTTGCAACCCCACGGACTGCAGCCTGCCAGGCTTCTCTGTCCATGGAATTTTCCAGGCAAGAATACTTTCCCTTCTCCAGGGGAAGTTTTTGACCCAGGGATCGAACCTGGGTCTCCCTCATCACAGGCAGATTCTTCACCGTCTGAGCCACCAGGGAATAAGATTTTTAAAAAGCAGTA
Source organism: Bos taurus (assembly GCF_002263795.3). NCBI lineage: Eukaryota > Metazoa > Chordata > Mammalia > Artiodactyla > Bovidae > Bos > Bos taurus. Next base: position 54,036,856 of record NC_037346.1, read on the forward strand.
ACACCTTTGATGCCAACGTGCATGTTTGCACTGGGGTGTATCGCACGTGCTTAGAAAATGGACAGAGACTAAGTCAGCTGCAGTGCAGACCCCTCCGTGTGGGACCCCAGTCCGCCGTCTCCCCTCAACATCGATGGGCACTGGGAGGGGTGGGCTGGCTCGTCAGCTTGCCGTGCAGGTCAGGGTGGGGTCCCAGCCTCCCTCGGGCTGGTCTCGGGGATCGGTCCTCCTTAGTGACCCCTGGGCTCTTCTGCCCCAGGCTTTTCTCTGAGAAGCAGCTTAAGAGGAAGGGGAAGCCTGAGTTCGACATTGCAGGAAATGTTCTGGAGCTGATTTACGGGCAGACCCTGACTTGGTGAGCATCTCCCTTGTGTGTCCCATTGCCCAGCCCCCGGGGAGGCTGACCCCTTCCCCCTCAAGGCCCCAGCAAGGTCCAGTCCTGGGATTCTGGAGTGACCTGACCCCTCAGCCCCCAGTGGACCCAGGCTCCAGTCCCCTTGCTGGGCTTTCCTCAAGGTCTGATCCTGAGCCAGGCCTGGGGGGACAGTTCTGGGCCTGGGGAGCAGCCTGGGGATCAGGACCCCAGACCCTGGACTGCAGCCCTCTCTTCTCCACGCCCTCCTCAGGCTGGGGGTCCTCTTTTCCCCGCTCCTGCCCGCCATGCAGATCATTAAACTGCTGCTCCTCTTCTACATTAAGAAGGTAAAGGTGTTGCTGGGTCCTGGGGGTGGGGGCGCGGGGGGCAGCAGGCCTGGGGAGCGTGTGCAGCCAGGGTGGCCACTGGGCCGGCAACACGGAGCCCTAGGACATTAGAACTCTTCCCTGGCCTGGGTGGTATGTGGCTGGCAGCCCAGGGCCACCCTCTGGGGTCAGTCGCACAGACCCCAGCTGATTTCCGGCCCCGAATCTCTGCCTTTGGCAGGCTGGCAGCATCCCGTTAGGGTCTATGGTTGTCGCCACGTGCCCGTGTGTACAGGTCAGGGCTTCCAGCCGGGGGCTCAGAGGCACTCAGAACCAGCACCTCCTCTCCTCTGCTCCCCGTGTTTCCTCATCTGTACACAGGGGATATGGGCTGCCCAGGTGACTCAGTGGTAAAGAATCCACCTGCTGAGCGGGAGATATGGGTTCGATCCCTGGGGCGGGAAGATCCCCTGGAGAAGGAAATGGGAACCCACTCCAGTATCCTTACCTGAGAGATCCCATGGACAGAGGAGCCTGGCAGGCTACAGTCCGTGGGGTCACAAAGAGTCTGACATGCTTTAGTGACTAAACAATAAAACAAACAAAAAAACCCCATGGATGGTGCCCTAGGGGGCACTGCTGGAGATGATGTTTATAAAGCCCAGGGCGTGCGTCTGGCCCACTGGAGACCTTTAGTCAATGGAGGTGGCTTTGAGTAGCATCCCTCCTGCTTACAAGTGAGCTGGCCAAGCATCCCCCCATGTCCATTGGTCTCCCCTCTGCAGACGGGGAGGTGGCCCCACTGGCCCTCCCCAGCCTGCGGGCTTAGGATTTCAAGCGTCTGCCTCTCTGTCGGGCTGTTCTGAGGTCTTGGCTCAGGCTGGAAGCCGGGCTCAGGGTGCTGGAAGTGCAGCACCCCCTCAGCCCACAGCGGGCCTCGGTCCTGTTCGCTCTGGGAGGCCCCACCAGGCCTGGGAGTGGGGGTGGTGGATGGCAGGGTGGTGGTGGCCAAACGCAGCCTTTGTCCCCAGGCCAGCCTGATGGCCAACTGCCAGGCACCCCGCAGGCCCTGGAAGGCGTCCCACATGAGCACCGTCTTCATCTCCCTGCTCTGCTTCCCCTCCTTCCTGGGCGCGGCCGTTTTCCTCTGCTACGCTGTTTGGCAGTGAGTGGGCGCCTGGCCTCCGGGGTTGGGGTGTGGGGAGGGCCGCCTGGCGAGGCTCTGACTGCTGGCCGAGGTTCGGGTGGTGTGGAGCGGCCCTTTGCCCGGGCTCAGGGGTCACGCCGCCCACCCTCTGCCCCCAGGGTGAAGCCCTCAAGCACCTGCGGCCCCTTCCGGACCCTGGACACCATGTATGAGGCGGGGAAGGTGTGGGTGCGCCGCCTGGAGAAGGCGGGCCCCCGCGTCTCCTGGCTGCCCTGGATCCACCGCTACCTGGTGGAAGATACCTTCCCCATCTACCTGGTGTCAGCCCTGCTGCTGTGAGTGACGGGGTCCCTGGCTTCTGCCACCCCCGGGGCTCCTTCGAGGGGCCCAGCCTGACCGCCCGTCTCCCGCAGGGCTGTGATCTACCTCAACATCCAGGTGGTGAAGGGCCAGCGGAAGGTCATCTGCCTCCTCAAGGAGCAAATCAGCAACGTGAGTGCCCCTCTGAGCCCTCCACCCAGGGTCCCTCCAGGCTTTTCACCTCCCCGGGATCTGGGCTGTGGAAAGGGGTTGTTTGCTAAGCAAATTATATCAATTGAGATACATAGTTTGTATTCATCAGAGTTGTAGATGGGAGGCAGCCAGGCTGCCCATCTGCAAAGAGCCCGCTGGGAGGAGGGCTCCAGAGGTGCTTCTCCGACGACCGCCCCCCCCACCCCCAGTCCCCCAGAGGTCGCCCAGCCCTGCCTCATGGGCTGTCCCTCCCTCCTCCCTGCTCAGTTACTGGACCTCCCATCACCTTTGAGGCAAGTCACTGCCCTGACAGTCAGGGTCACTCGGGCTGGCGTTTGCCTGGACGGCAGGGGCCTTTCGCCTGGTCCTTACCCTGCCCAGGTCTGGGCTGGCTGCTCAGGAGCACGTGTCGGTGACAGCAGTTCTCCCTGAATACTCAGTGGCCTCTGACCTTGTCCCCAGGGCCCCGACATCACTCTCCCCACTGCTATTTTTTTTTCCTTTTCTCCCTTTCCTTTCCGGTTTCTCCCTTGTGTACTCAATGCTTGAGCCCACCTTGGGGCCAGCTGCTGCCTGTGTTCCCCAGGCAGTCACATCAGGGCTGGTAGCTCCCCGCCATCCTGCGTTAGAAGTGACCTGAGGGTCCACTGCGGGGGGTCAGCCAAGGCGGGACCGGGCTGGGCTGCAGCTCGTGTGAGCCTGCTGCTGGCTGGTTGGTGCAGGGGCTCAGAGTCAGGTCTTTCCAAGTGGGAGGATCCCCTGGGGACTGCTTCCACTTTTTATTGGGTTGTAAGCAATGCAATGCTTCTACAAACAGCAGGCAGGGCTCAGGCTGGGCGTTTTGGCTGAGGGGGGTTGCCTGGCCCCAGCTGTTGGAAATGGGTTGTTTTTCCCAACTGGCTCGTGCTCTGCTGTGTCGATCTTCGGGACCTGAGGTGCCCGGCGGGATGCACAGGGGCATTGAGAGGGGAACCCCTGGTTCACCTTGTTCCGCCTGCCGTTCCTCTAGGAGCTGAAGGACAGTTCCCCAGGCGGCCCTCGTGGTGGGCGGCGTCTCCCACCAAGGCTGAGCACGGGCCCGGTTCTGAGTCTGGGGCTGCTGGTCTGAGCTCCGCCAGCACTCGGAGCATCTTCTCCTGGGACTGAGCAGGGCGGCTTACTCAGGCGCACGGCCCTCTGTACCCACCAACTCGGTGGAGAGAAAATGGGGAGGACCCATCTTGGAGGTGTGTCTGTCTCAGCATCTTCCTGGGTGAGCCAGGGTCCCTGGCACCCAGGACGCATTCGAGCAGAATTGCTGTTTTCTCTTTGTGAAGGCTCCCTACCAGAAACCCAGTCTGACCCTGGAGCTGCATGGGCCCTGAAGTCTGCCGGGTGTTTAACCCGGTTCTCGACTTTAAACCTTTATGCACTTTTCACAGTCATTTGTCGAAAGAGCCCTGGGTTGGCTGATTTGTTGTTGTTGTTTAGTCGCTAAGTCACGTCCAAGTCTTTGCGACCCCATGGACTGCAGCACGCCAAGCTTCCCTGTCCTTCACCATCTCCCAGTGTTTGCTTAAACTCATATCTGTTGAGTCGGTGATGCCATCCAACCATCTCATCCTCTGTCGCCCCCTTCTCCTCCTGCCCTCAATCTTTCCCATCATCAGGGTCTTTTCCAATGAGTTGGCTCTTCGTATCTGGTGGCCAAAGTATTGGTTGATCCCTGCCCCAAAGATGTCCTTGTCCTAAACCCAGGAGCTGTGAATGAGCCATGTCACCTGGCATTGGAGTTGGGGGTTCAGGATTGCAGATGGAATTACAGTTGCTGTAATTCCATCCGCTGATCTGGAGGTGGGGAAGATTGTCCTGGATCATTTGGGTGGGCATGATAAAGCCCTTAGAAAAGGAAGTTGGAGAGTTAGTATCAGAGAAAAGGGTGTGAGAAAGACTTGACTGGACGCTGCTGGCTCTGCAGATGGGAGGAGGCTGTGAGCCCAGGGATGTGGGCAGACTCAGAAGCTGAAGAAGGCGAGGACAGATTCTCCCTGGAGGCTCCAGAAGGAACCAGCCCTCCTCACTCCTTGATTTTAGCCCAGTGAGACCACTGTGGACTTTAGAAAATTTTGTTTCCTTCTGTCTGGCTGTGCTGGGTCTTCGTTGCTGCTGGGCTTTTCTCTAGCTGCAGCGTGGGCTTCTCTTTGTGGTGGCTGGGCTTTTCTCTAGCTGCAGCGTGGGCTTCTCTTTGTGGTGGCTACTCTTGCTGCGGAGCACGGGCTCCAGGGTGCTCGGGCTTCAGTAGTTGTGGTGCTTGGACTCAGTAGTTGCGGTTCTTGGGCTCTAGAGCGCAGGCTCGATAGCTGTGGTGCACAGGCTTAGTTGCTCCATGACATGTGAGGTCTTCCCTGACCAGGGCTTGAACTTGTGTCTCCTGCATTGACAGGCGGATTCTTTACCACTGAGCCACCAGAGAAGCCCTATTGTAGACTTCTGATCTCTAGAACCGAAAGGTGTTGAATTTGTGTTGCTTTAAGCCACTAACTTTCTGTAATCGATTAGCGCAATGATAGAAAACCCATACAAACCCCATGACCCAAGCACACAGTGACCGAGGTCAGAGAGGAGGTAATTTCCCCAGGGCAGACTTACTAAGTAGCAGGACCGGTTATATATTGAGTCAGGCTTGTTTCTGGTGGCAGCCCTCGCTGTGTGAATCAGCACATTTCCCTTTTCACATTGGCTGCTAGGAGGCTAAGCTGTGTGTGTGTGTGTGTGTGTGTGTATACATGTGCCCACTGTAGGGTTCTCGGTTTTCCCTCGTTCTTGCTTGGTACCTCTGTCTCCTTTCTTTAAACTTTTCGTGTTCACGGGGTCAAATCTTTGAGAGCCCCTCCGAGTGCCATACTGGAGCAGGCCACTTCTGGATAGACATGCAGTGGACAGCTGCTCTCTGTGTTCTGGTGTTTCTAGGAGGGGGAGGACAAAATCTTCTTGATCAACAAGCTTCAGCGTGTCTACGAGAGGAAGGAGAGGAGCAGGTGAGGGGCCTGGGAGGGGAGTCTGCAGGTTGGGGGAGCAGGGAATGGACAGAGGCCCCTTCCTTCCAGGAGTCAGGGCTGGGGAGTGGCTGCTGGCCTCCCCGGGTGGCCCTTAACTTCTTGGGACTCCCCTGTCCACTTCCCCCCCCTTTTCTCCTCAGGTGTGTGGGGCATTTGGGGCAGGAGGAGAACTTAAGTATGGTGAGAAAGGAAAAAAGGAAGTGAACTGTGTGCAGGGGGCAGGGTTGAGCTGGGGTCTCTCACACCCTTTTCCTCCTCCTCTCTGCATCGCCTGTCTTGATGAGTCAGGGGGTCGGTCTAGCTGGCCTTCTCCTCAGGCCCCGCCCCTTTCTCGCCATGGGGTGAACATCCTGCCCCCAGATGCTGCTGCATCAGGAGTGCAGGGCCTGCTCCCACGGCCGCACATCTCACCCTGCATCTGTTGCCTGTGCTTAAGTCCGGGGATGGGGAGGCACACTCAGACATCTTCCTGCCGCCTGGACAGACAGACACACTCGGGGATGCACACACCCCCTTCCCCAGCCCCCACCCAGCCAGGGGGGCTGGCTGAGGTCTGCAGGTGGAAGCCCTTGGGGCTCCCCATCCCCACCCTGGGCAGCAGGAGTCCCCCCACCCTAGAATGAGCCATCTAATAAGACATCCTCCCCACACCCTGGCCAGGAGGAGGGCATGGCAGCCCACTCCAGTGTCTTTGGCTGGAGAATCCCATGGACAGAGGAGCTTGGCGGGCTGCAGTCCCTGGGGTCACCCTCGGCCAGGTGTCAGTGGTGAATCCTGGCCTCTTCCCGCTCCTTCCCCTTCTCAGAGCTCATGAGGAAGCTGCTAGGGCGTCCTGTGGCCTAAGGGGGTGACTGGCGCGCACTGCCCGAGGCCGGGGGCCCCTCGCTGACTTCCCTTTCTGGCAGGGCTGGTAGAACCGAGGAGGCCGTGACACCCCCAGCCCTGCTCACAGACGGCTGGGACGCCCAGTAAGAGCGCCAGGCTGGCAGCCTGGTTCCTGCGGCCCTGCAGGCAGATGCCGCCTGAAGTGACCCCGCTGGGACACAACTGGGGATGGGGGCAGGGGGCAGGCTCTGCAGCCCACCTGGGGCCGAGCACCCCTTGTGAACCCTGCCCGGAACTCTTATTTATTCTAATTAAACATGTTTTGCAAAATGGGCTTATCTTGTGGGAGTCTGTGCTTGTACCCAGGCCTGTCCAGGCGTGCGCAGGTATGGCTGTGCCCCCGGGGCCTGCAGCCTGCATTCTTCTGCCTCCAGTTTCTCCCTCTTTCTTCAAGGCTGTCTTCCTGGCCAGGCCCAGCCCTGTGGCCTCCCCCAGTGCCGGGCTCTGGATGGAACAGACTGCAGGGCTTCAGTGCTGAGTGCAGGGCGCCCTCTGCTGGCGCAGGCCCTCGTAGCAGGGATGCACCACACTGCAGCCTCCGGGGCTGCCCTGCTTGGGGGCTGTGGTGAGGTGGGGAGGTGGGGGGAAGAGTACAGGGGACAGATACGGAATGTGTGGTGGCGGATGATCAAGTGATGCTTTCAGTGGTTACTGGGTGGAGGGCAAATTTAGGGAGGAACTGAGGTGGGTCACGGAGAAGGCAATGGCACCCCACTCCAGTACTCTTGCCTGGAAAATCCCATGGATGAGGAGCCTGGTGGGCCGCAGTCCATGGGGTCGCTAAGAGTCGGACAAGACTCAGCGACTTCACTTTCACTTTTCACTTTCCTGCACTGGAGAAGGCAATGGCAACCCACTCCAGTGTTCTTGCCTGGAGAATCCCAGGGACGGGGGAGCCTCGTGGGCTGCCGTCTATGGGGTCGCACAGAGTCGGACATGACTGAAGCGACTTAGCAGCAGCAGCAGCAGAGATGGGTCATAGCTTTTCTTCCAAGGAGCAAGCGTCTTTTCATTTCATTCGGAAGAAAAGCTATGACCAACCTAGACAGCATATTAAAAAGCAGAGACATTACTTTGCCAAACAAAGGTCTGTCTATTCAAAGCTATGGTTTTTCCAGTAGTCTTGTATGGATGTGAGTTGGACTATAAAGAAAGCTGGGTGCCGAAGAATTGACGCTTTTGAACTGTGGTGTTGGAGAAGACTCTTGAGAGTCCCTTGGACTGCAAGGAGATCCAACCAGTCCATCCTAAAGGAAATCAGTCCTGAATATTCATTGGAAGGACTGACGCTGAAGCTGAAACTCCAATACTCTGTCCACCTGATGCGAAGAACTGACTCATTGGAAAAGTCCCTGATGCTGGGAAAGATTGAAGGTGGGAGGAGAAGGGGACGACAGAAGATGAGATGGTTGGATGGCATCACCGACTCGATGGACATGTGTTTGAGTAAACTCCGGGAGTTGGTGATGGACAGGGAGGCCTGGAGTGCAGTCCATGTGGTTGCAAAGAGTCGGACACAACTGTTCAGACATGAACATGTTGGACAGTTCAGAGTGACTGAACTGAAATAAGGTGGGTCATTTGCTAATGAGCTGTGGAGAGAGGAGCCTTTGGCAGGTGGAAGGGCAGCCAGTGTCCAGGCCTGTGGCGGAGTGAGGTGACCCCAGTCCTGCCAGGCAGAGCTTGAGGAACCCGTGGGAGGCCGTGGGCCCGAGGGTGTGGGGAGGAGGGGACGGAGCTGTCACTGACCAGGGCCCGCTGTCCGCAGGAGCTGGGGGAGCAGCCCTGCGGGAAAGGATGGGAGAGCGGCAATAGGCCCTCAATCCTCATCTCCATGGGGAACCTGGGGGAGCAAAGCCTGGCTTGGGGGGCGCAGGTGGGCCATGGGGACGCCTCTGCCATCTGCCACACTCCCAGCTGGGCCCATGCTAACCCCAGATGGTCCCTGTTTTGAGGACTGTCCCACGTCGAGGGGGCGCTCCTGCATTTGGCAGACGTGCGGGACAGACGCCACCTGACTTTCTCGGGAACCCGACATCAGGACTCTTGCTTGTGTCTAGTACCAGGCAGGTGATGCTTGGGGACCTCTGCGAGGAGCTGGCAGCGGCTCTTGGCTGCGGTTCCGGGCATAAGCACCGCTGGGTGGGTGAAGTCGGGTGGGGAGACTTGACCTGGGCTCTCAGGGCCAGCACTCCCAGATGCCCACCTCCATGTGAAGAGCGCTTTTGGATGGATGGATGGACATCATAAACTGACCACGTCCAGTCTGAGCTGGTGCCGCCAGTTATGACTGGCTGGGCTCACTTTGCCTGCCTCGCAACGACTGAGGTCAGGACAAGCTGCTGTTGACAAACGGGCCAGAAGCCTGCGGGCATTTCTGCAGGCACCGTGTGCCAGTCAGGTGGTGTCCCTGGCCATTGAGCGCTAACCGAGGTGTTGCTGTGAAGGCATTCTGCAGGCGCCCAGCACCCAGTCAGCTGACTTTAAGGAGACTGTCCCCCGCGATGTGTGTGGGCCTTGTCCAATCAGTTGAAGGACCTCAAGATCAAGGCCAAGGTTTTCCAGAGAAGAGATTCTTCCCAGGGCTGTGGCACCCAGCTGCCTGGCCGGCGGGGTTCAAATTCCAGAGTCACTAGCTCCGCCCCCGTCCCAGTCAGTTCTCTTTCCAGGCACGTCCGTCGCCCATCACAGTGGCTTCTGATACACACGTGGCCTCGAGCCTCCAGCTGTAATATTCTGTGATGGAGCCCGAGGGGCCCTGACCGAGCAAGGCTGTGGAGTCAGAGGGGCCTGGGTTTGATGCTCATCAGCTCATGGCCTTGGCACATTCCATAACCTCTCCCAGTCCCTGTTCCTCACTTTTTGGGGTTGTTGGAACAATGGGACACAGTCCCATGGTGCTTAGCACCATGCCTGGCACGTAACAGTTTTGCTTTAAAAAAAAAAAAAAGAAAAAGAAAAAAGCGTAAACTGCCGAATGAGACCCACTGGGCTCTTGCAAGTGGCTGAATTCCAGTGGGTGGGAGGCTGACAGTCTCAGCCTACCAACAGGCTCCCTCGGACACCACCTCTGCCTTGGCCACTCAGTGGAATCAACCGGGGAGATTTAAAGACCCTGATGCCTGTACACTCGACCAGAGACTCTGGTGGAATGGATTTATGATGTGCCCTGGGTTCTGGGATTTTAAGAAATTTCTGGATAATTCTGACATGCAGTCAGGACGGAGAACCAGTATCTGAAATGTCACTTAAGCCCGAAGCTTCTGTGCACTTCGGGGGTGTGTTTGGAAACAAGCTTCAGGATTTCACGGTGACTGGGGAGCCAGGCTCCTGGGTCACACCTGCAGCGTGGGACTGCCGTTCAGGGAAGTTTTCCCAGGTGGTGTGGTAAGAAACTGCCTGCCGATGCAGGAGGCGTGGGTTTGATCCCTGGGTTGGGAAGATTCCCCTGGAGAAGGCCACGGACAGAGGAGCCTGGCAGGTTACAGTCCATGGGGGTGCAGAGTCGGACACGACTGAGCTCACCACTCACACAGGCGAAGCCGGTCGACAGCACTTCTGCTGGGAGAGCTGATGTGTAGACGCTAGTAAGTTAACCGCATGTTTCCATCACGACTCCTATGTGACTTCTTGTTCCACCCCATGTGCTCTATTCTTGCAAATAATCTTCTTGAAACACCTTCCTGTCTCAGTGAACACACACTCAGCTCCTCGGGTCTTGTGGCCTATGTCCTTAGAATCAGGGCTGGCCAAGGTGGCTCCTTCCCAACCCTTTCTCCCCATTCAGAAGTCCTTTCTCCACACACCAGGCTTCTCCCCGCTGAGCATCCTGCCGTCTTTGCCTTCTCCCACAGTGTTGACAGAATGAGTTAAAAAAAAAACAACAGTACAGTTCTGAGCCTCCAATTTTTCTCTTGATTCCAGACACCAAGTCTCCTTTTCATCTGTGGGTAGCAGGGCCCGGCCCTGCTCCAGGCCAGGAGGCAGTCACTCATCCTCCTCTGTGCTCCCACGTGTCCCGTTTTCCCTGGGCTTGGGAGGAAAGAGCCACCTCCTCCAGGAAGTCTGCCTCACCTTCGGCCGTCCCGGTGGCACTGAGCTTGTTCTCCAGTGAGGCGCTGGGATGGTTTGCTCCCCTGTGGTGACTCTGGACTCACAGGGGACCAGGTGAACACCCGGGAAAGGGCTGGCTCGAGCTCCTGGTGGAGTCGTGGCCTCCAGGTTTACACAAGTTCAGGATGCCGCGTGTGTTCTGATCGTCCGTGTTCTGAGCTTCACTCTTCCTTTAGCCCTTCTTCTCCTGACGCTGGTCCTCCCGTGCTCTCTTCCTAGGTCTTCTAGAGAGGCCGGTCAGAGCCAGGAGCTTTCCGTCTTGACCTCCGGAGCCAACCTGGGTCCTGTCTTCTCGGTAAAATGTGGCCGAGGCCCCTAGGAGTGTAAGAGAGGAGGAGACACTCGCTCCATTGGTCTCTGAGCAGAAGTCACAAAGGACGTTTCGGCTGGTCTTCAAGAGGATATCTTCACAATCCCGATGAGACAGCAGAACTGGCGCTGAACTTATGGTCGTGGCAGGCGATCCTGGGGTGGGCCTGGGAGCCAGTGCCAAGTGCTCGGACTCCTGACTGCGGCCTGAAGCCCGTGGGGACAGGCTGCTGCTGCTGTAGCCAGTGCCGTCACCTCAGCAGTCCTCGTACAAGACGCTATGCACAGTCATCTAAGGCTGGGGCTTCCCTGGAGGGCCAGGGGTTAATACTTCCCCTTCAATGCAGGGGCTGCGGGTTCGATCCCTGGGTGGGGAACTAAGATCCCACGTGTCTCTCGGTCAGGAAACCAAAACATAGAACAGAAGCAATATTGTAAGTCAATAAAGACTTTAAAAATGGTCTGTATCCCCCCCCAAAAAAAACTTAAGGCTACTTTACTGAAACAAAAGAACATCTCAGTTCAGGCGCTCAGTCGTGTCTGACTCTTTGTGACCCCGTGAACCACAGCACACCAGGCCTCCCTGTCCATCACCAACTCCCAGAGTCTACCCAAGCCCATGTCCATTGAGTCGGGAGTCGGTGATGCCACCCAACCATCTCATCCTTCGTTGTCCCCTTCTCCTCCTGCCCTCAATCTTTCCCAGCATCGGGGTCTTTTGAAATGAGTCAGCTCTTCTACGACCAACAAAAAACCTTCACTAAAGACCTTCACTACTCTTTTCTCTCTGAATATTTATTTTTTTAAAAAAAATATTTATTTTTAGCTGTGCTGAATTTTCATTGCTGCGAGGGCTTTTCTCTGGCTGTGGCGAGCCGGGGCTGCTCTCTCGTTGCAGTGCTCGGGCTTCTCACTGCGGTGGCTTCCCCCGTGGCAGAGCACGGGCCCGCGGGCTTTAGCAGCTGTGGCGCCTGCGCTCAGTAGCTGTGGCCCACGGGTGTAGCTGCTCCTCGGCATGTGGAATCTTCCTGGATCCAGGATCAAACCCATGTCTCCTGCGTTGGCAGCTGGATTCTTAACCACTGAGCCACCAGGGAAGCCCTCTTTGGATATTTCTGACACCCAAACTGGGTCACGGGTTGAGCGCGAGCAGCAGTCCTTGGCTGTGGCCACATGCCACGGTTGACCCAGATGGTACTGGGTCCTGGACGGAGCGCGTGGGTCCAGGCAGGTGGCTGGCGGGGAGCCCCTAGGCTCTACTGCATTTCGATGACTCATAATAAGATTTTGGTGTTGAATGCAACATCCCAAAACAAATGGTAAAATCCTAGGTCAGGCAACTGAAACGTGGAGTGCACCTACTTACGTACATAAACTTTCGAGGACAGCATAAAAAGGCACAGGGCATTTCTTACACACAGTGGGACAGCTCTCTCTCCCAAAACATACAAAGTGAATATAGATGACATTCCTCTTTGAAAAATAAAAATAAAAAACGCATTTATTCGAATAGCCAAGAAAAAAAGAATTGCCATTTATTAAGATTCAACAAAGCATTGTACTTTTGAAAGCAACTGTCGGTGCATTTTCTTCAACAATCACATTCTATGAGGAAAGACATTAAAAGCCACAAACTTGTCTTTTAATCTCAGAGTTACAGACGTCTTTAATTCGAAATAAAAGGTCAAAAAACAAAACAAAAAAAACAAAACCCCAACAAATCCCACCCCAACAACAACAAAAAAAACGAAAACGGAGAGATTCTTTACTTCCATCCCCAATTTAAAAATATCAGTTTTCTACAACTCGATGCTAAATGCAGCATGGGAAGCTGTATGTCTAGGTGCTCACGGGCACACACGCACGCACGCACATATATTTGGTGTACATGTGTGGGGACGTGTACATCAAATATACAGAGCACAGGTAATGGCAAATGAGATGCGCTTACTCTGAGGAAGGTCTGTTTAGCTAAATACACTACTGAACTTGAGAAAAAAGTCTCGAACCAGTTTGTGCATAGTTCATGATCCTCTATAAAACCAGCTTTTGTTGATCTGCAATTTTGCAGGAACTTTTTTTTTTCTTTTCGTTTTTTGTCTTTTTTTTTTAAATTGTTTTTTGCTTTTTTGTTTTGTTTTGATAAAACCATTAAAAAGCTAATTAAAAAAAATGTAATGCACAAGTTTCCTGATCAAGCAGGCAGGGAGCACATGTTCATATATTTTTTTTTTTTTTTTAAACATACTTGAGGGTATGTTACTCCATTGTCTCTTTCTTGCAAAACAATCAAAACATTGATCATTTTTTTTTAAACATAAAGCAATTTTTAATATATAAAGCACTCTTCGAACATCTATTTCCTTTGAGTCCATTATTTGGTACATACGTAACTGCTACACGTTAGAGATTAGGTATCTTTCTTCTTTGTGGTTTTTTTTTTTCCTCTTTTTTCTTATTTTTTTTTCCTTTATTTTGTATTATTATTTTTTTTAATAACATCTTCAGTGCTAGGAGTTGGGTGACGAAACACATGAAATGGTGTGGAGCTGTCCCTCGGGAACCCTGGTTTTCCTGAGCGCGCGTCCGCGTGTGCAAGACAGTGACCACAGCTCGTCGCCTCGACGAAGGGGACCGTCGGCGAGTCCACGGCGACGGCCGGAGGGGAAAGCAACACTGTTCCATCCCAGAGCTCTGAAGCAGCGGATCTGCGTTCTGAAAATAGGTTTCTTTACGACAGAAGTCTTTTTTTTTTTTTTCTTTTTTTCTTTAAATTCCTTTTTAAAATTTTTTATTTTTAAAGTCTGAAGGAGAAAAAAAAAAAGGTCTGTAAACAGGTGGGAGCCGTCACCACTGGCTCCGACAAAAGCAGTCACAACCCACACCCAAGTGCTTGTCTCCGCTCCTCTCGAGGAACCATCCATCCTCTGCAAGGATCTATGGCCACAGTTCAGCGAGTTTTTTTTTTTTTTTTCCTTTTTTCTCTTTAACTTTATATTCCAAATGGAAAAATGGTGCAATACTCTGGTAATAATTTTCTTGCATTAGTCCACGATAAAAAGCTGCTAAAGGTAGGTATACATATTATTTCTCCAGAGATATACACTGTAATTTTTTTAAACGCAATTAACAGAGTCCTTGAGTAAACATTTACACATGAATTGTCACCGGCCCTGTCCTGTGAATTTTCTTGAACGTATAGGATTAGCTAGAGGAAGGGCAGGGACACTCAGTGCAAAGTTAGAAGCTAATAATAAACAACAAACATTTGACCAATGCGCCAAAAAAAAAAAAAAAAAAAAAAAGCACATACTGAATAAAAGGGAAAACCCACAGTTACATCCCTCACACACTTAACATATGAACACAGAAAGCACGCAGGCACACACGCTTGTTTCAACACACACACACACACACACACACACACACACACATATAGGCTGTCAACTTAGAAATGTTTCCTAGAGCCTGTTTCTGCGTACTGATGTCAACCTGGAAGTGTAGAATTAGAAAGTGTTCACATTTCATTATTGGCCTGCTGGATTCAAGTATTTGCATGTTTGATATGTCTTTTTTTTTAACTTTTAAAAAATATTTTTTTGGGGGGATTAAAAAAAATGACATGAAAAAGTAATGAAACAAGGGTAATGTGCATAGGCGGACCCGTGGGGACAGAGAGCAGAGCACAGACCGCTCCTTCCACTCGGCTCCCGGTCGGGGCCGCGGACCGCGTCCCGGTGGCGGACGCCAGCTCCCCCTGATTACGGGGCCGCCTCTGGTAATGTGCATAATCATCACAGGCTCGTTTTAAATAGGCTTTCTCGTCTCCCTCCCTCCCTCCCCACCCCTCCCTCCCTTGATAAAATAACCCTTTCCAGCCCACAATCTGAAAAGTGCCCTTCATGATAGAACTATTCTAAGCAGCTTTTATACTTAAAAAAAAAAATCAAAATGACAACACACCGTACAAACGTAAGACGACACCAAATAAAAAGCTGTGAGAAGCATCCTGTCGTGACGCGTGACGCTGCCCCGGCGCGGCCGCACTGTCTCGGGGACAGTTCGCAAGGCCTGCGTGTGGCCAAGGCTCGTCTTCAGTACTGGACAGAGGTACTCGAAAGGGCTGCCGGGCAGCTCCGGTCGGCGGGGTCCTCAGCAACACCCGGGCTGGAAAGGGTCAGCGTGTCCTCCTGCAGCTGGTGACCGCGGCACCCGCGGGGCCCCCCGGGGCTAGATGGACTCCCCACTGAGAAGGTCGCCAGGGAGCAACGTGTTCAGCGGGGTGGGGCTTCCGATGACCCTGCCGTCGTCGCTGCTGGGGGGGCCCCACAGGCTGCTCGAGTACTGGGGGACCCCGCCCCACAGCAGGTCGCTGCTCCCTTTGCCGGCCAGCCCCGGGGCATTCCAGTGGCCGGCGTCGCTCCGCACCAGGCCGTGGGCGCTGCCCGAGGTGCCCAGCCGCGTCTGGCTGGTCCCTGGGCTGGGCTGCCAGCTGGAGGTGGGTGGCAGTGCTTGGCCTTGGGCTAAGAAACGGTTCACTTCTTCTTCGCCGGCGAACTCGGCCAAGATGGTAGTGTTTCCCAGAACACACCTGGAAGGGCAGGGCGGCAATGGAAATAAGGGTTGGTGTTTTTGAGAAGATAACACAAACTCGACAAATCCTTAGCTAGACTAACCAAGAAAAAAAAAAAGAGGACACAAAATCAGAAACGAAAGGGAGGCATTATAACTGACAGTACAGAAATACTAATAGACATCTGAACCCCTGGTTTAACCACAGCATTATTTATAAATAGTCAAGATATGGCTACAAGCTAGTAGTCAACAAAGAAAATGTGAGGGGTGTGTGTGTGCATACACACACACACACACAGACACAGACATGCACACACACAGACAATGGACTACTGTGCAGGCACAAGAAAGAAGGAAATCCTTCAACAAAACAGATTAATCCTGAGGACCTTATGCTAAGGGAGGTAAGTCAAAGATCAGATAAATACTGCACGATATTTTTTATTTGGAACCCCCAAAAAGCCAAACTTGTAGACACATTTGGGAGTAGAATGGTGGTTTCCAGGAGCTGTGGGTGGAGAGATGGCAGAGGCTGGTTAAAGGGTACAGACGTCTGGTTAGATGACTAAGTTCTGGGGAGGGAAGGTGCAGCCTGGTGACCACAGTTAACAGTTCTGTATCGTTTATGTCAAAGCTGCTGACAGAGCAGATCTTCAATGTTTTCACCACAAATAGGAAGTAATAATTATGTGCCCTGGTGTCCTGTTAGCTCACACGGTGGTGAGCATTTGGCAGTTACAGAAACGTACCAGGACAACAGGCGCTACGCCTCTGAAGTGACACACCGCTGCCGTGCGTCGGTCAGATCTCAAAACAAAAACTCAAAAAAGCCACAAACACAGAAAGCAGAACGGGGGGCCATGTGAGCGGAGCAGCTGTGAGTCTTCCTGTGTCCTCCTTGTTGGCTTTCCTGTGCTGTTGTTCTTTTAAAACAGGAAAAGGACAGCTGGAGGCTTCATGTCACAGGCCACCCAGAAACAGTCCAGCAGTTCACGCTTTACTACAGCTGTTTCCAAGGCCAGAGTACGAGCTTTTCCCCCTTGCTTTAGATTTCTAGCAGCTGTGTGGTGGTGGTATCGAGAGCACATTCTTAAGGATGTGCATGCATGGACCACTGAAGGTGGGCATCGTTTAGGGTCAGTGCAGTTCATCCTGGGCTGAAAACAGGCATGACTGATTTCTGGGGCCCACACCTCAAGTGACACTGCCGAGAAGGCCTACTCACGACATCTAACTGGAGTCCTGTAATCAGGGGAGAGGAGTCGGCTGCAGGGAACACTACTAGGCCCAGGAGTGGGCACTGCCATGCGCATGCCTGGGGACATCCATGGCGAGAAGCTTCTTTCATCCCTGGGTCTCTCCTGGAGCCCCACTCCGTCCGGGGTAGGAGGGAGGGGGGAGAGCCTTGGCACTTTGGCAGCAGGGGAAACCGATATGTCACAAGACACCTCTCATGGGGTGAATTGCATCCCTTCAAATTCATATGTTGAAACCCTGAGACCTCATTGTGCCTGTGTTTGGAGAGAGTCTTTAAAGAGAGAATTGAAGTAAGATGTGCTTTTTGTAAAGAATGCACCTATCAATGCAGGAGACTCAAGAGATGCAGGTTCCATCTCTGGTCAGGAAGAGCCCTAGAGTAGGAAATGGCGGTCCATTCCAGTATCCTTGCCTGGAGAATCCCACGGACAGAGGAGCCTAGAGGACTATCGTCCATGGGGATGCTGAGTTGGGCACGACTGAGCAACGAGCACACACGTGCGAGGTCATGAGGGTGGCCCTAACTCACTTGCACCACTGTCCCTAGAAGGAGAGGACGTCGGGACACATTCAGATGGAGCAATGTGGAGACACAGCAGAAGGCAGCTGTGTGCAAGCGGAGCAGAGGCCCTGGGGGGAGGTGACCCTGCCCACACTCTGCCGGACGTCCAGCCTCCAGACCGTGAGCCAGTGGACAACGCGCCCGGGGGGCCCGCTGTGCCTCGGAGGCCCCAGGACGCTCCCGGGGCCCAGGCTGAGCGCCGCGGGCCGCAGCCAGGGCGGGCGGGGAGGGCGGGCGGGCGGGACGCACATGTGCAGGGACTTCTGGGCCTTGGCGGCTTCCTCCTTGGAGCTGTAGCGGACCACGGCGTGGCCCTGCGTCAGGTTCAGGTGGAACGTGATGAGGGGCCCGTGCTGCAGGCACAGCGTCCGCAGGGTGGAGCCGTCGATCTGAGTGAGGAAGAGGAAGGGCGGTCACGCGAGTCCTGGGCAGTCATCACTCTGCACTTCAGAGACGAGCTTTATGAAACCGGGTCCACAGTACCCCGGGACGATGTCTGTCTCAGAGGGCTTCGGACACGGACTGCGGTTTTAACCTTGTGCACCTGGGCGTTCCCCATGTAATTTACAGTCCTGGACATTTCCCCCTGGTTCGTGAGCTGGGCTGTCAGGAGGAGAGAACCCTGCTACAGCTCCGCCCCACTCCTCACCAGAGCGCTTCACCCTGAGCCTTGCGGTCCCAGCCCCCGGGACGCATGAGCACAGGCCACGTCGTCCTGGAGCGGGTGCAGGTGAGGGTGAGTTGCTCTGTTTATCAGGGTGCACTCTTCGAGCCTCAGAGGGGTGAAAAGTCAACAGTTCACCAGAACACAGGTAAATGACCACCGCTGCCCGCACTGCCTTTGGACCGAGCGAGGCCTTGGGTCATGGACAAGGCCCTCGGGCCTGCATACCCCCACCAGCTGCCTGTACCTGGGGTGTGAGGTTGCGGAGAACGAGCCAGCTGCTTGTCCTTCCTGAGGCGTCGGTACTCCAGGCGGAACCTGCGCCCAGGGGGGAAGCCGGTCACCAAGGCTGCGCCGAGTCAGACCGCTCTCCCCAGCGCCCCAGGCCCCCGCACGCGGCTCGCAAAAAGCCTGCGCTCCCAGCCTTGTCACCCCTGGAAACCAACCCAGACTCGGGGTCCCTGCAGACCCGCAGGGGCAGGTGTGGCGGCAGAGACTCGAGAATTGCCGGGAGTCTTGGTCTCCTCCTCTGCCCCCTGCCCCTCTCAACTTTAGAATCAATGCTCTCAACCCACTTGCTGGCAAAACACGCAGACTCGCAGGCTGGCTTCACTCTCAGTGGTGTAAATTCCCTGTGCACCCCCTCATCCCCGCAGTTCAGAGGGGCCCGAGGAAGCCCCCTGGGACAGGGCGCTGTGCTCACACTGGGCGTGGAGTCCCTCATGCTGGGTGAACGTGCCTCTCTGAGGGCTCAGTGTGGCCCCTCAGTGTGTGCCGAGACCCCTGGGACCTCCTGGCTCAGAGCAAAGCTGTGTATGCTAACACCCAGGGCTGACGCTGAAACATGGGCAGCAGAGCCTGGGCCTGGACAATCCCCGAGAGTCTAGGTACCCCAGCCCCCCTCAGCCATCTGGGAGTCCTTCTGAAGAAGCTGCAGGACAATATGATGGCACCTACCTTCCCTAAGGGAAAGTGGGTTAGGCACAGACACTCCCACCCCTCACCCATCCGGATGTGAGAATGGACGCGTACCCGAGGAGTAAGAGCTGGTCCAGCCGAGGGGACTGGCTCCCCAGGCAGAGGAAGGCTTGGGGTTGGTTAGCCCTGGCGGGGGCCTTGTGGGTGCAGTAGTGTTTCTGGGCACCTTCCACAGTTCGTGAGACAGAGAGGCTTGCGTGTGGGAGGCAGAGCCAGAGGACCACGTCGATTTGATGTCTGACAGCTTACCTAGAAAGGCGGAGAAACGGAGCATGGGTATTCTTGAGACCAAGAGGTCACAAAGCGTCTGGGGACTCGTGCCAGGAGAGCTCTGGCTCCAGCAGACTGCGGGACCCGAGGGAAGCACCCCATCAAGCCCCCCAACTTGAGGACCGCAGGCTGTCCTCTGAATTTTTGCCCAGAGACACAGTCTGCCGGTGGCTGTATAGATCCTGCCAGGATTGCTGATACTCAATTTGCTACGGGCATCAGACACGAGCTCGCCAGAAAAAGAGCACTTTTTTGTGGTTCAGTGCTAAAGCTAATTTCATAAATTCTGCTGGGACACGTCTTATCGCATATCAAATTAATCAAGGTCGAGGCCCTCACACACACATATATACACACACACACATATATATACACCTTTGTGCTACTTCTTTAGGTGTCAGTCTCCTAGCAAAGCAACACGCCCTTTGATGTAACCCGCCTGAACTTGCATCTCCCAGCACTATCTCCACAGCTTGGAGACCCGCTCTCTGCACCTGCAGAAGTGGGTGTGGGCCAGGTGCCCCAAGGATTGGCATCTGGGCACCTTGGCTGGGGAAAGCCTGTTGTAAGTCTCTTTGCGGAAAAAACAAAAAACAAAGCCCATGATGACTACCAGCCCTGACCCCTCCTGTGCCCAGGGACCTGCCACACAGCTGCCTCAGGAACCCAGTGTGGCGAGGGCAGCATGCAGAGAGGTTGCTGTTGCCCTGCTCCTGGGCTTGCACTGCAGCGCCAGGTGGGCACCAGCCCCGCAGCGCCAGGCGGGCACCAGCCCTGCATGGGGGCGCCCCTTCCACCCTGGCTGCTGGGGGCCGACTGCAGCTTCACGACAACAAAGGCTCATTTGAGCACAGGAGTCCCTGATCAGGAAAACTGAAACGCCAGAAAAAAATGGCCCAAGATAATGGAAGATGATTTTGTTTGCTCATTTTTTTGGCCAAATGACCGGGAAGTTTTAACGGCCTAATACATCCCCTGTGTAAACATGAGAGAGAATAAACATTAGAAGGACTAGAAGTAATGCAGAAGTTCTTGCTCTCTTTTTTAAATAAGTTGCTAAATTACAGTGGAACTACTTTCTCCCCGAGGCACTGGTATAAAGAGAATTCCTACAGCATTCTGACGCTGGTTTAAACAACAGCTAGACAAGAAGGTTGGTGGAATGCAGAAACACAGTTGAAGAAACTTATAAACAACACACTCTACTTAAATTCCACATCTTTCTGCAAACCTATCCACACTGTATGTATGTCCACATCTCTTTATATCCTTGTCTTAACATTTCCAGGTAAAAATTCCTTCAGAGTTATTATGACAAATTAATTCTCAATTCTCCTTTAAGCCTAAAAGAAATGTCTTACTGGAAAGACTTGTAAAGCCTACAGTGAGAGGAATAACCCAGGCACCGCATGGATCTGAGCGATGGGAGTTAAGTTGATAACAGCAGTTCCCAGCAGCTGCTGCCTTCAAGTCTGTGAGTTTTATATACCCCTGGTTTTGTGGTCATAAGAGGATGGTTGGGGGGAAGTGGGAGGGGAGGGGGAAGCAGACACGTTTAGGCAGTAGCGGTATTGCGTCTCGTGCTGGGGAGCTTCTATAACCCCAGGATCTTTGTGACAGGAGGTGTCAACATCCCCACTCCCCAGAGAGGGGGTGAGCAGTGCCCAAGGCCCCATTTCTGCTCGGCAAAGCTTGGGCTCACTCTCCATCACTCCATGTGGCCTTCCAGCTTGGAGGGGAGCAGACAGACCACCAGGAAAAGCCAGGCCATCAGTCTTGTTTGGAGAAAGAGAGAAAAGGCGACCTGCACGTTGAGAGGCCAGGTGCGTACCTGCAACAGTAGGAGCGGGCGCAAGGCTGCTGAAAGCGCGACTGTGGCCGGAGGCAGCGAGCGGCCAGGCACTCGAGGGAGGCAGCGCGGCGTTCTGAGATGACGGTGGGGAGGACCCTGCAGAACCAAAGGCGGCACTCTGAGAGAGGCGAGCACAGGCCAGTGGGGCGAGCCACTCAGCCCCAGGGGGGAAGAGCCCTAGCGCCCGAGAAGCAATCTCCAAGGCTGTGTTTACGGAAATGGTGGGAAATGAGCACGTGACGGGGCCGGGACCACAGTGAGGACAGGAAGACACAGGCGCACTGTGCTTTGGGGCGCCCGGGCCTTGCGAGAGGCCCTGGGGAAGGGGCTGGGGTGTGGGGTGTTGGAGACCAGGAAGCTGGAGAGGAGAGAATGACCACAGGGTGTTTTCAACAACACGTCAGGGTTTGGAAGGATCCCATGGATTTCCCCTTCCAGGTAAGATAAAAATAAAAACTCAGGGCAGACCTCCATCTTTTCATACCTCCAGCAATACCTACAAAACTGAATAAAATGAAATAAAACTCCAAGCTTTTTGTTACAGATTTTGCCCTAAAGAGACTGGTCCTTTCCCTGACTCCTTGCCCAGGTTCGTATTTCTCTCTTGAACACAGAAACATCCGGGAAACATGTACTGGCAACCGCATTGACGTGAGCCACCGGGTCTCCAGACTCGCCCCTCCTGCTGTTGAGGACCCTGTTCCTATCCTGGGAGGGGGCTGACGGGTGGGCCCCCCAAGCACCCCTGCGGTGCTGTTTCCGCGTCACCAGGTCTGTTCTCTGAGGCAAGGAGGAAGCAAAGGAAGGAGAAGGATGACGCAGGGCGACAGTGTGCTAAAAACGGGATGGACCAGAGCTCTTCAGATGCGGGAAGGGACTTGGCTGGTGTGTGCGAGCTGGCTCGGAGGGGACAGGGGCACAGAGCAGTCTGGTAGTCAAGTTTACCACCACGAACAGAATCTCAAAAGACATGCGGCCCCCGATGCAGGGCCCCACCTGGGACGGGGTGCTGAACAACCTCAGGAGTATCTTTCACAGGGACTGCCAGGTGTGTGGCACCTCCCAGGCTTGTGCAGTCTACAACCTGCACGGCTGTTCACGGCAGCCCTGCTGTAACTGACCTCCTCAGAATAGGGCGCCAGAGCTGAGGAACGCGAGAATGTATTTGTAATCTGCAGGTCTTTGATTTTAAAAGACGTCAGCTCTACTGACAACCTAACCTTAGTTCCTAAACCCTCTGCTTCAATTTACGAACAAAATGCAATCAACTCGAGATTCCAAATTATGGACTATTTAACCCAACATGGTACTTCTTTTATAGTTAATGGTAGAGCACTTGGGTTTTAACAGTGTTCTAGTTTGACATTTTTAGTGCAATAGTGGAATCTATCCCATAAAACGACGGCTAATTTTCCTTTTTAGTATCCATTTGTCAGGCACTGGCACAACTGCCTTTATCACCTGGCTAACATTCACCTCCTAACGGTTAGCACTATAAATAATACCCAAACAAATATGGGGCTAAAGTGAAATCTTAATACCAAATCAGAGCTTAACACCAATGAAAATAAAAGCCAAAAATGTAAATAAAACCCCAACACCTAAGGTACTCAGTAAAAGAAAACAGAAAACTCCATTAAGAAAATATGTAAAATAAATAAGCCAACATCAAAGAGGTTAGTGGTTATTTCTTACTCTTTTTCCTTCCAGGGCATATTTTTTCAATTTTTTGTCCTTTGTATTTTAGATTAAGCTAATCACTCAAGAATACGACAGTCTTTTGTGGCTGGGTCCTGAGCAAGCTCAGCCCCTGGGGTGCCTGAAGCCCCTCGCGTGTGGGGAACACAAGGGGGTCCCGGAGAGGGGCGGTCTGCAGGGTCTGGCCATGGCCGTTTACTCCTGGCCCGGAGGCCGTGGTGCTTTCTGTAAACAGGTTCTACATGGAGATCTGCTCCTCTGCTCCCTCCTCTCAGATAACACCAGCAGGTGGGGGCCCTTTCCTGGGTGAGGCCTGGTCTTGCGGTGGAGCTGCCTGGGACTCGCCCTTGGGTCACACAGGGCACTAGAGGCTCTGTCCTGCTGACGTCCCATTGCTGCCAGGGCCTGGGACGCTTAGCTTTCCTCTGCCCTGACATCTGTCTCGCCCGCTCGGCTCTGCCCTCAGGACCCCCTGCCCTCCAGGACGCCTGTGTCGCTTCACGGCACTCGTGTGTAAGGTGGAGGTGGCCTGCGCGCCCCAGGTGCCAGGGACCGTGGGCTGACACCGGACACCGGTCAGGAAGCTCCACTCTGCGCTGAGCAGCCTTGACTCTTTCTAAGGTCTTCTACTGCCCGGATGGGCACGCTCACCCACCCTCCACCAGCCCAAACACACCGAATCACCCCTTCGCTCAGCACAGCCCTGCAGCCACACGCAGTGTCCCGAGGGGCGAGTCTCCCCCAAACCCTCCCACCTCAAACAGGCTCCAGATCCGTAGCCTCGAGCCTCTCTTTCTCAGTCATCCGTCCCAGCCACGGGGAGGCCTGCGACCGCCCTGCTCTGAGACACTGCTGCCTTGCCACAGGAATGCCCTGCATTAGATGGGAAGGCGGAGGTCTACGCCGCCCTTCGACCTGAGCCACAGGCATGCGTGGAATCCTATCACTTCAAAGAACCACCGACAAGGAGGCCTCTCCCCACAGGCCATATGTTAGCCAGAAAGCTAAACTAACGTTTCGGGAAATACCCGAGTGGCCTTGCTAGTGCTGAGCATTGCGGGTAAGCTGGCTGTTCTTTCTGCTACTAGAATGCTGAGGAGAGAGGTGTGTTAGCCCTGGCACTCACAGAGCGTCTGCATCTGTGGGCCTCAAGGGAAGGCGAGCTACTGCCCTCCTCAGTTTTGCAACTGAATCTGCGTTTATGTTCTGTAACCTCACAGCTCAGCTCATCACTTTTGCCAACTGGATCCTTAAGCCTAAACAGGGTGTGCCAAGCTTTATAGCATCAGGAGTTTGTGCCAGGAAAAAGGACCTGGGGAATGACTTCAGTCTTTTTACCAGACATTTTGAGGAAAGGAAAAATTGCCTGAGATGGATGAGTAAGTGGCCAATTCACTTCCAGTTCAAAGAGATTTCAAGTGGAAACCTTTTCCTTAAAAAGCTTGATGGCTAACATTGTTATTTTATAACAAGAGATGCATAAGCACCGTGTATTAATAAATCCAGCAGGGACACAGAGCCCAAAGCTATCTCCATTTTCCAATAAGCACTGGTCGACTTTCCCTTATGCTGCGTCTGATGGCGAGAGAGTTCCTATCAGATGTGTCTGACACTCCCCTGCCTCGCTTCCCACACCCGCCTGCTGCCCAGAGCAGAATGCCCGCACAGAGAACACCCCACAGATGTGGGCAGGGCACCCCCTCACCTCCACTCTTGAGGAGGTAGTGTCTGACACTCCCCTGCCTCGCTTCCCACACCCGCCTGCTGCCCAGAGCAGAATGCCCGCACAGAGAACACCCCACAGATGTGGGCAGGGCACCCCCTCACCTCCACTCTTGAGGAGGTAGCGGTTGACATCCTGTATGGTGGTGTTGATGGTGGGCCCGGTGGGGACACTTCCAGGAGTGACGTCGGGGTCATTCTCCGGATCTATGTTCTGAAGTCCTTTCCAGGGAACACCAGGATGGAATTCTGGAAAATTTCAAATATGAGTATTAGAGCACCTTCGTGTTGCTTCATGATAATTTACGGAAATGTTTACAGTCTGCTAATTCAGAGGCACACTTTAGACTTCCTTCAGTAAAGCATCAGTCCTTCGGAGCAAACTAGGTACCAGAACTAAACTAAAAACGTGTTCACGTGGGAGTATAAAGCCCGGACACATTTTGAGCGGATGGAACACAGCACCCGCCCTGAGGGCTACAGAAAAGCCTGTGATGCCAACAACACCCACGATTTATCTGTGAAGGTATTGCCAATGAAAAAGCCAAAGCCATGGGGCTCGTGCTCCCAGGATGCTGAGCTTGGGTCCTGGCTTCTCTTGGGCCTCATCGCTCCCTCGGGCTTGGCTAGAGTCCTGCTGAAGCATGGAAGCACTGCATGCTCTTACCTGGGGGCCAGTTGATGCTGGAGCCGTTTGAGATTTTATCACTGTCGGATTTGGCACGTGACCAGCTATGGGGAACAGCTACAGGAGGGCTGGCTGGTGACTCGCTGCTCTGGATTAAATCGTACCGGCCATAGGAGTCGTCAATGGAGGACTTGGCTGGTGGTCCGATGCTCAGACCTCCAGGGATAGCACCTGGATGGGGGCAGGACACAAAGAGCGGAGTGAGCGGGCGCCCCTGGCCCCGGGGATGGGCCTCGCCCTCTCCTGCCAGCCTCCCTGTGGCCAGCGCTCTCCAGGGGAAGCGACTATCTCAGCCAGCCCAGACTCGACCTTGCAAGACACACTCTTTAAGAATTCTTCCAGTTTGTCATTTGGAATTCTCGATAAATGCACACCCACACCATGGCGGAGCTCTCTGGGGACAGCCAGCGAGTGTCCGTGGTCAACTGCTGTCCTTGATGTCGTCCGCGTCCCTCCCCTCATCCGCTGGCCTCTGTGTGGCCTTGGAGGCCTAACCCTACCTCCCCGGGCGACTGAGCGCTCTCCTCCAAGGAGAGTGCCTGGATACCATGTGATGATTTTCCTGTAGAACTAATCATTAGGGAGAATTTTTTCTTTTTAGAGTGCTTTATATCAAGAGAGAATTATGTTCCCTATCAAATTTCCTTTGCTGTTTATGCTACCAGGAAATTAAGAGCTAAATTCAATGCTTAACAGTGAGATCACCGCCTATGGTTATTAGCATTTTCTTTTTTTTTTTTTGGGCTGAGTGGCTTGTGGGATCTTAGTTCCCAGAATAGGGATTGAACCTGGGCCCACGCAGTGAAAGTGTCCAGTGCTAACCACTGGACCTCCAGGGAATTCCATGGTTATTAGCATTTTTGCTTTTTATCTTTTCTAAGCATTAGATTTTCCTATTGCATTTAATCATTTTATTGAAAAAATTTTCTTTCAGACAAGTTTTTGGTTGAAGATACAGATATACGTTACAAGTGTGCAGCCATGACCTGTATTCTTTGCTGCTCTGGGGCACTTTTAATTACTTCTCGATTAATAGCTCAGGTGTGAAAGTTGAGGCGTCAAGAGATTTGGTCATTGACTAGATAGGGTGTTACATACTCTAGTAAATGAAAGATATATTGCTGTTGGTTAGTTGCTAAGTCATGTCCGACTCTTTAAAAGCAATGGACTGTACCTGTGGTGGATTCATTTTGATGTTTGGCAAAACTAATACAATTATGTAAAGTTTAAAAATAAAATAAAATTAAAAAAAAAAAAAAAGCAATGGACTGTAGCCTGCCAGGCTTCTTTCTCTATTATTATTGAGGCAACACTGGTTTCTAATGTTATCTAAGTCTACGAGTACGACACTGCATTTCAACTTGTGTCCACGCCACGGGGTGCTCACCACCAACTCTTGGTTTCCACCCATCACCACAGCTGACCCCCTTTCCCCATTTCGCGCTCCACCCACCCCTTCCCCTCTGGTTACCAATACTCTGTATCTCCATGTTTGTTTGGTTTGGCCTTTTGAAATATTTTCTGTTCAGATTTCAGCACTGAATTCTTAGACTAGAAATGCAGTGTAAGTAACAAAGGGCTTCCCAGGTGGCACAGTGGTAAGGAATCCACCTGCCAACGTAGGGGACACGAGAGACATGGGTTTGATCCCAGGGTCTGGAAGATCCCCTCAAGAAGGAAGTGGCAACCCACTCCAGTACTCTTGCCTGGGAAATTCCATGGACAGAGGAGCCTTGTGGGCTACAGTCCATGGGGCTGCAAAGAGCTGGACATGACTGAGCACGTGCACGTGTGTGCCGGCACGCGCGCACACACGCACAAGTGACGAGATGAGGATGATGAGCAAGGAGAACAGAAGTGACCAGACCCTGGGGCTCCTCAGCTTGGACATACCATGCTTGCTGGGGTTCTGGTCGAGCGGAGAAGCAGCACCGGGTAAGTTATCCATCGGGTTGGGGTGAGTCCACTGAGGGAGGCGCGACTGGGACTGAGATGGGTCCTTCACTGACAAACCACCGGTCATGTCCATGCTGCTGGCGTTCATGTTTGGGTTCAGTCCAGCTAAAAGAAAAAGCACTGTTAGGACATGTCTGCTCTTCCTCCAAATGATTACTGTCTAACGCTCTCCTAGAGAAGCAATCTAAGTCTTAATTCATGGCCAAATATTTAACAAAGTGCAGACTCCACTACAGTGGGGGTGAGCTCGGCCTGGAGCTCCCGCTGGAAGTATCTTCGGAAATTTTATACTGAAAACACCTCTGGGCCCAGCAGACCCCAAGCTCTGCGCGGACAGTGAGCCCGCCCTTAGAAGGAGCCCCGAGGCAGCCTGGCTCGGGCTCCGCTGGAACGGGCACACGGTGGGTGCACGCAGGCCCCGACTCACCGAGAGGGTAGGGGGCGAAGGTGCTGGGTGAAGAAGACTGCTGCTCTTTGGTTTGCAGCTCAGGGAGGCCGGGGGCCTGGGGGTGGGGGGGGAAGCTGTCCAGGGCCGATTTGCCTGCAGAGGGGTGCAGAGACAGGTGCGGCGGGGGCGGCGGCTTCACAAGCAGGGCCTGGGCCAGCTGGCGCTGGTGCTGCTGGATCTGCTGCTGCAGGTTAGTGATTGTGCGCGCAACCTGTGGGTTGGCGGGGGGGGATGACAAGCGGTCAGCAGGGCTGGGGGGCAGCGCCTGGGTCCACCTCCACCCCAGCCCAGGTGATCCGGGGCCTTTCTCAAGGGGAGGCTGCCTGGCAGAGCCATCATCAGCGACAGCCTGACAAGGTCGGGGGAGGGGGCGGGCAGCGACCCGGCTCTGTTGTCCGGGGGCCCCTACTTGCTGCTCCTGTTGTCTCATGGGTCCGGAAACGTTCCGCTGGGCCTGTAGCATCTGCTGCTGGATCTGTAAACGTTGGTATGCCTGTGGATGGCAGAAAACATCAGCAGACTGCAAGACAGCCACCAACAAGGGGTTTGACTTCTGTACATTAAAGAAAATATGGCCCAGATTCGTTGGTCCCCTTACCATGCTGTGTTTTAAGCATATTGTGAGGCATTTTCAAAAAGAGACACATCTTTCTAAAACCTTTTTAAGTGTTTATTTATTTTGGCTGTTCTGGGTCTTCATTGCTGCGTGTGAGCTTTCTCTAGCTGCAGTGCCCAGGCTTTGCACTGTGGGGGCTTCTCTTGTTGCAGAGCACAGGTTCTAGGTGCCTGGGATCAGCAACTGTGGCGCATGGGCTTAGGTGCCCTGAGGCACGTGGGATCTTCTCCGACCAGGGACTCGAACTCGTGTGCCCTGTATTGGCAGGTAGATTCTTATCCACTGGATCACCAGGGAAGTCCTCCAAAACCTTTCTACTGCATAGACTTTGCTTGATTCATACAAACTAAAAGAAATGAGGGGGGAAAAGGTTTTTTCTTCCTTATAAATATGCAAGGTGTCCAGAATGGTTCAGACAGTGTGGCAGGACGGTGGTGAGCGGCTGCCCCAGACAGTCACAGAACAATAATTCCAGGGCTCATAGGCAACCAGGAGCTGTGTGGGGTCTCAGTCCACAGGGAGCCTGAGATCCAGGCTTGTGGCACTTCCACCACCCTGACTCTGGCCACAAAGCTGGTGAGAACGGTCATCAGAGAGTCTTCCCACAATGATGCAGAAGGCTGGATCCTTTGTTTCTAAAGTTGGCGGAATATGGTAATTTTTTTCCTTACAGCATGGATTTTTGGGGGATGTTTGGGGCAAGAGGATTTATTGAAATAGGATCCAAACAGAAGTAGAGATTATATCATGAAGCCTCATTAATCCGTAAATCAGAGGAATAAAATGCCTAGCTGAATCCTTACAGGCTCTAAAGCTTAACCTTAGGATGCATAAAACATCATTTCACCAATTTTTCTGGTAAAAAAAGTTAAAACGCCATACACACTGTTTTTAAAATGGAACACACAAAATGTAAACATACTTCCATACTTTCTTGGGATCTTTTACATGACAGGGGTCAATAAAAATTATGAATAAGGGATTCCCGAATGTCAGTACTGTCGAGAATGAGCTCAGCCGAGGTCAGAATCCAGCTGTCCTGCAGTGCGCCCAGGAGGAGGGTGCCGTTCTCCTCTGTAGGAAGAGTGCTGAACAGTATGCACGCTTCTTGGCTCCTCCCTGTCCTCCCCTGAGGTCAGTGGTCCCTTCCTGGCGCTGATGGCCCTGGGGCCTTACACCACAGTCCATGAGGCTCCTTTTTCTTTTTTTTGATGTGGACCATTTTTAAAGTCTTTATTGGATTGTTACAATATTGCTTCTGTTTTACGTTGGCCATGAGGCATGTGGGATCTTGGCTCCCCAACTAGGGATCTAAAGTGCACCCTCTGCATTGGAAAGTGAAGTCTTACTGGACCGCCAGGGAAGTTCCCGAGGCTCCCTTTTCTGAATGAAGTCCAGTTGTGGCCTGGAACCCAGGCCCAGGGCATTGGGTACTTCATTTCGGCTCATCCAGGACACTCACACCCTACCTGGCCACCACCGGGGACCAGACACGCAGACTGGTCAGATGTGTGTCTAACAAATGCTAAAGGGTCAGGACTGAGAGCCTGATCCTGTAAGGAAAGGTTCCCCTATAAGGAAAGGCTGACATCATGGTTTTGTCTCTTTGAGCCTTTTCTTTTCTTCCTTCATGACTCCTGATAATTTTCTGCGAGATGAAGCTGTTGGACAAGATGTCTAAGCAAATCAGGTGTCAACATATTAAAGAAAGAAACAAACGCTGGGTCCGTCAGGGAATATAAATTCAGGATGCATCGAGGGATACAATGCCATGGTGTTACATGGTAAAAGCAAAGCCTGTTGAAAATTAAAAATTCAACGTATGTTAAACTATAAAACTCTCAAGAAGTATTAGACTACATCAGCCTTTCTCAAGAGGGATTCTGAGAGAATTAAGTCCTAATCTCTGAGGCAGATACTGTACGTAATGAAGTAACTTGTCTTTTGCTTCTAGAATGGTATCTATGTGTATCATCCTCAGAAAAATTTAGACAAAATCCAGGAAGTGATTTGCTGGTTCTGTGTTCGGATAAGAAAGGCTGGCTGAGTGCTGACAGATGTGCCTAATTGTCAGATGGGGAGACGAAGATCACGAAGGGGCCAGAGAATTCACAAAGCCTAGTGGAAATGCCCTGGAGTGAAGAACTTCCTAAATCTTTATTTATTAAAATATTACCCTATTTATTTGGCTGCGTGGGTCTTAGTTGCGACACACAGGATCCTCAATCATTGTTGCAACACGTGTGACTTTTTTTTTTTAAAGTTTCAGCATTTGAACTCTTCGTTGTGGCATGTGGGGTCTAGCTCCCTGACCAGGGATTGAACCTAAGCCCCCTGCATTGGGAGCTTGGAATCTTAGCCACTGGACCACCAGGGAAGTCCGCTAATGCTTTTAATAGTTTACCAACTTCCTGAAAGTCTCAGCGACATTCCCTGACGTGAAGAAGAGCATAAAAGTAACTACACTTATCGGCTGGTGTGCGCGTAACTGGTTCGTGCCCGTGAACACGTGGAGAATGCCCTTCCCACGTCCTACAACCCAAGCAGATCTGCCCTGACTCACCAGCTGCAGCTGATAGAGCTGGTTCAACATCGTCATATGCTGAGGATTAATTGGCGAGGTTAATAGTGCAGGGTTGAGACCAATGTTTTTTGCTGCAAACTGCAAAAGCTGTGCTTGAACCTGTTAACACAAAATGCACCATTAGACATGAACTCTATTCAAACATTTACTTGTCTGTGTAGTTTTTCAAGGTTCAAAACTGATTGATTAAATGACAGTCGTATTTGTCTCATGAGTGAACTTCAAAAGCCATTAAAATATTTACAGACATTCCAGCATTAGTAGTTAGCACGTTTTAGCAGAGAATGTAGAAGGAAGAAAGGAAGGGAGGAGGGGAAGGAGGGAGTGACAGAAGGCAATAAAGAGATATCTTCATCCAAATATTTTAGTTACGAATGAATGCTCTAAGGTGCTGTGTTACTCCTGTCGGTTACTGATTCTGTTTTCTGCTGAAGTGAAGATGAGCGGGCATCATTCAAGGCCTGGAGACAGTGAAGGCATGTTCACTTCACTATGCCTTCCTGGGAGGAAGTTCGAGGCAGGCTTCTGCGTCTCGGACAGGCAGCTGGGACCGATCCCCATAGGAGCTCGGTAGGCGGCGGCACCACCACCTGACCAGAGGGTCCTCGTTACAGGGCGTGCAATGACCCCTCCGCAAGTTTACCGGCTCAGGCAGTGGCCTCTCCCTGCTTGTGGGACCAGACATTCCTCCTGGGGGTCCCAAGTGCCCAGGCTCCGTGTGGCACAGGCACTCACGTGACTTGCCAGCCCTGACCGTGACTCAGCTTTCCTCCCTGCTCACCTGGAGCTCACTGCTCCGCGCCGTCAGGAGCCTGGCCCTGGCCAGCTCGGTGCTCCCCACTGCGTGCTTTGTACGTTTATCACACGTTTACACAAGGTGATCTTAGGTTGTACACGGAAGGGCGTCTTTTACTTTTATAGTCATCTAACGGGTATCAGGAAAACGTTGATTTTTCTATTTATGATGGACATGTAAAGTTTCAAGAATAAATTTATCTAAGCAGGCAAGTCAATTTAGAGAAAACACATTAAGAGCCTTCACTTGAAATGAAGGCGCACAGATGAGTGATCCTCAGGACACGCTGGTTTGCAGAGAGTGGGGAAGGCTGCTCCCTGCCTCCAGGCCCCTCTCGCTGGGGTGGCCGAGTCACCAAGTCCAGGTGGTGGGACGTTAGTGGAAGGGGTCTGTCTCTCGTCTTTCTTCCTCCTGGGACGTGGCTCAGGCAGAGCTGCTGCTTTCTGCACTGCTGCCTGGGCAAGAAGTACCTGTCTGTCTTGTCTGAGGGTCTGTATTTCAGGGCCTCTCTGTTGTAGCGGCTAAAGACTGTATCTTAAGAGTGTATTCTGTTTACAAAATTTAACTATTCTTTTACCCAGACTTCAGCCATCTCAACTCCGTGCATACATTTCAGGTTAAACAATTACAGAGTAATAAGTGTGGTGGTGCTTTATTTGCTCAGTCGTGTCCGACTCTGCGACCTCATGGACTGTAGCCTGCCAAGCTCCCTCTGTCCGTGGGATTTCCCAGACTCTAATACTGGAGTGGGCTGCCACTCTCTTTTCCAGGGAATCTTCCCAACCCAAGGATAAAATTCTATGATTTACCATTTTAGTTTATTATTGAGCATTCTTACAAGGGGTAATGAGGACTGTAACATTATAATGAAAACCTCAGCCCAAAGTCTAAAATAATGGAATGTTCTAAAAGTAAACGATATTATCATGAAAAAAGTTGACACAATGCTTTATAGTTACACAAAACAACAACATCCTTTTTCTGAATTCTGTTTGCTTTCTTTTTTTAAATAAACGTAACTGACAGTCTGTAACATAGGCACTGTTATATGTTGTCCCATTTAGTTTGTCACCGAAGCGTTATTCAGCCCTTCACTGATTCTAAGAAGTTTCTTTTACATCCTAAGCAATTTCATGAGCCTCTTTGCTCCCCCACCAGTCTAGGGCAATTCAGCGGGTTCATCTGAATAATCTTCTTGCGACCAGGACAGACGTCCCGTCACTAGTGTGTGCCACTGGCCCAAGCGCTCTGACAGGAGGGGGCCCGGTCCTCGGGGAGGGGTCTGGGCATGCCTCCCAGGACAGGAGGGTCGGGTGGACAGGTTCACGCGCGAGGGCTGGCCCACTCTCCCTGCGACGCGGGCGCCAGTCTGACCTGAGGGGATAGAAACTGAGGCACTTGAGCACGGAGACTGGGCTGGGAGGAGCTCAGGGGCGGCACGGGCGGCTGCGGCGGCTGCTGCATGGTCCTGGCGGGCGCTGCTCCGCTGCTGCCAAACATGCCCAGATTGCCACTCGGTGTCTGCAGATGGGGAGGGAGGGGTGGTTACATCGTCACTGCAGGAGCAGGCGGGGGCAAAACCGCACCGGATTCCTGCCACGCACAACTCGCACCAGATGGAAGGCTTAACGAGGGCTGTCCACAGCATGTCCCAGAAGGGTCCTCTGACCCAGGTGAAGGGCGGCCCCCACAGAACAACTGCTGCCCCCCTGAGCTCATAGCAACAGCAATACCAAGGGCCCAGTGGCCAGGCCTGGCGCCATGAGCAGGGCTCCCTACGCCCCTGTCCCAGAGGTCTCTTTCCTGCCCCCTCCATCTTCCATTTTTGTTATTATTATTATTAAACTGATGGGACTTAAAAAAAAAAGTGCTGTTCAGACTTATGGACACAGTGGGAGCAGGAAAAGCTGGGATGAATTGAGAGAGTAGCATAGAAATATATACATTACCATGTGTAAAACAGATGGCTAGTGAGAAGTTGCTATATGACACAGGGAGCTCAGCCTGGTGCTCTGTGACAACCCCAGGGTGAGATGGGGTGGGTGGCTCAAGGGGGAGGGAGCATACATATAGCTCAAGGGGGCTGATTCATGCTGACATATGGCAGAAAGCAATACAACATTATAAAGCAATTATCTTCCAATTAAAAAATAAATAAATAAATAACAACACAAGCACTAAAAGAAAAAAAGAGAGAGAGAATATACAGATTAAGATAATGATTTTCAGTATAAGTGAGGTTTCTTTTCCACCAAAAGCCCCATGATCCAAAGAATAAAAAAGTACTGTTCACTTATGGTTGCCGAGAAGGAGGACTGGGGGAAGCATGTTTAGGGAGTCTGGGGCGGGTGTGTACACACTGCCGTAAGTAAAGTGGGGAACCAGCAAGGACCAACTGTGCAGCACGGGGACTCTGCGCAACCTTACGTGGCAGCCGGGACGGGAGGGGAGCTGGGAGGAGACGGACACACGTATACGCATGGCCGAGTCCCTTTGTTGTCCACCCGAAACTACCACAACACTGTTAATCAGCTATACTCCAACATAAGATAAAAAGTTGGAAAAAAAAGAAATGCTGTTCAAATTGGGTACAGATGACAGAAAATCCGCCTGCAAAGCTTACCCACATCTGTAGATCACAGAAGCCACACAGAGCTGGTTTTAGGTAGCCCACGACAAGCCCATCATGTTCAAGGGCACTAAAGTAACACTGAGCTCCGCAGGGGACCGGCACACATGTGGGTGTGGGCACCATCTGTGCTGGGGTAACGGGCAGGGATCACTAACCAGAGAGAAAACGTTTTCTAAAAGGAAATATAACTGAGCTCAACAAGACCTGAACCTGAATATATGGACAAATTCAGGCTGGTAAGTTTGTGTTAAATACAGGAACTATACTGAGTGTTTCTTTCTATCTCCTGGTTGAGTTATCTGACCCTCGGGGCCGTTGGCCTGGCCTCTGAGTCCCCAGCGGCAGCTGAAACCTCCACTGCCGCCTGATGAGCCCCATGGACAACATGAGACAGCGGTGGGGACTCCGTGGACTGGGGTGCTGCTGAAAACTGGCCTTGGCCACCCCCAACCTCACAGCATCGCTGGAAGAGAAGGCTCAGAGCTGTGTGCGTGTGAGCCTCAGCCAGGAGGAAATCAAGGACAGTTCCAGGGACGGGAAGGACATGTGCTTGCTTTCATGTCATTTCATCCCAGGGGAGAGAAGTGACATGAGGCGGCCATCGTTCAAAACCCCAGGTCCTGCCTCACGGACGTCTGACAGTGACTTGCACCTTCTCCACGACTGTCAAAGGCAGGGAACGAGGCCAAAATCACTCTGAAAACCACTGAGAACCTGCAGGAGCTGTCATCTCTATTTCTGGGGAAGAAGGGAGAGTATGGTGTTTTCCTGCAGATTAATAATGCATTTAAGGTGTCCATGGTCAGGAGAGACAGAACAGCACCGCCTCGACCTGTGAATAGACCCAGCAGCTGAGGACTGCCTGTAGCCCGCGTCACTTCAGGAGCAGTACATTGGCACCATGGGTGTTGAATGCACTCACATTTCAGTTACATGCAGAAATAACTTTGAAGCATTTCCGGTAACATGGTTAAATTTCTAGAATTGGATTCATTTCTTGACAGCAGTACTTCACTTGAAAGGAAATCCTTGTCATAGTTCAGTTCCCTTTACAGGTTCAGTGCTATTTTCATATCAGGTATTAATTAAAAATAAAGTTCATGCCTCAAACACACTGATTTAAAGGCACATAAAGGAGACCCCGGTGAGCCTCTGCCAGCAGCCTTACCTGTCTAGCAGAATTCAAGTTTTGCATGCCCAGCCCTGAGGCAATCCCGCCCAGGGCCTGGCTGGGGAGTGCACTGTTGGAAAGGGGGGGCTTCAGGCTTGGTGAAGGCAAAAATGGTGAAGTCGTGGGCTCTTCCACGAGGCCGCCATCCTGATTGGGGAAAGAAAGCGTGAGCTGTGGGCAGGGCCCGTCCACACACAAAGCACAAGTTCCCAGGACGCAGACAGGAGTGTGGATGAACATAAAGGAGTGAAAGATCAAAAACGTGTAGACGAGAGGTGGAGAAATGGGCAAAAGGAAGAGGGGAAAAGAAAAAAGAGAAACAGGATTAAGACGCTGTTTTCATTTTAACAATTATTTTACAAACACGCATGTCAGCTTACATAGTCTCATCACTACCAGCCCTGCCTATGGGGAGGTCAGGAGAGAGACAGCGTAAGTCTTAGTTGGAAAACACTTTAACCACCGTTTTCAAACAAACAGGCTCCTCTGAGAACTTACTAACAAGGCTCTAGGTATACACTAGGTTGCGATCTGCTGATATTCATCTGTTTTTGATTTCATATGACTTAACCTAATAATAAGGTAAATTATAAAGCAGACAAAAACCTTATTATTTTTTTTTTACATTTACTGAGGCATCAGGTCCTTTGTAAATTTACCTCATCTAACTTCACAACAAGCCTAGAGTATTATTTCAGATTTTAAAGATACAGAAATAAGACAGGGTCCCACACTTGGCAAATAAAAATTCAGGATGCTGAGTTAAACTGGAATTTCAGATAAACGCCTGATAATATTGCAGACTAAGTATGGTCACAAGTGATTCATTGTTGTCTGAAATTCCGATGTCCTCGGACACAGTGGTGCCGGGCACAGTGAGGACTCCATTGCGTAGAGCTCTGGTTGAAGACACTGTGTATCCGAGAACAAAGACCAGCTCTCGCCTCTTCTCCTGCGAGCCTGCTTTTTGTGTCTATCTGCTTTAGAGCTGTCTTTCCTTGCTTCTATTATTTTTCTCAAGGCCAGACATTTTGATCGAGCTAAACGGGAAACTGTGAAGCTGTCACTGGTGTGACCCCCTCTGAGGTCACACCGGTCTGGAGAAACTGCACCAAGCAGGCCAGTACTGAGGGGAGTGAAATGGCGACTCCAGCTGCTAAAACACCTAAGGTGATTTCCCCACACCTGTGGGTTTTCTGAAGTGGCTCATCCGAGCAAGGCCCACGCCCAACCACTTCTAGACCCTTCTTCTGAGATTAAACATGTAACACTTCATTTCCAATGGGAAGAACTGTGCACGTAAGACCATAAAATAGAAATCTGATGACTCTCGTCTACAGGACAAATTCAAGCGGCCAAGTTTACCCACTGGCATGAAAATCAGTTTTCAATTTCAGTATTTTTATTCATCACATCATATGAAATACTTATAACACTACCTCTTTTGAGTCAAACATTCACATATACTAGAAAAATGGGTAAAAGTCACTTAAATATTACAGTCCAGTAACTTTCTAATCCAACACAGTAAAAATGAAAAACATGTCTTGTTAAAAACAAACAAAAAGCCACCTAAACGCATACCTTGTCAAGGAAGGTGGGGCGGTCCACGGAAGACTCTTTGGAGATTGGTGGGCGGCAGCCAAGGGGCTTGGTGACCATCCCGTTGTAGTCGGTCACTCCCAGTCCACGCTTGTCCACGTCCACCTTCTTTTCCAGCAGAGCGCCTGGGGCACAGCAGATAGAGGCAGCGTTTGGAACGAGATGCCCAGGGGGTTGGCTGCGAGTGCTGAGCACAGACAGGTGCCAGCCGACATCTCAGGGAAGGAGTCAAGACCTTCACCCCCAGAGGACAGGGCCAAGCGCGGAAGGCTGTGGTCTGGCCCCTGCTCCCTATCAGCCCTGCTCCCTATCAGCCACACCTGCCCCAAGGGGGCTAGGCCCTTCCTTCCCTAAGAGGGCCTTTTCCCAGCTGTCCCGCCTCATACCCATCAACTTCCACCTGCTGAGTCCCTTCCGCTGCAAGGACCTGTCCAGACGTTGGGGACACGACAACACAAACCAGACAGGTCTGTCCTGTGCTCCTTCGATTCAGGGACTGGTGTCTGTTCAGCTGCCTCGAAGCTCTGGGGAGGCAGGACTAACTCCCTACAGATCATGCCCGGGCCCTCTGTCCTGGCAGCTGACACCACACATCTGGCATTTGCATGCGATTATAAAGTCTGACCCTCATTATTTGTGAATTCTGAGCTGCTGAATTCACCTACTTGCTAGAATACACTTGTAGCCCCCACATCAAAACTCGCAGTGCTTTTGGGTCATCTGTGGACACATACAGGGCGGGGAAGAGTCTGAACCTCAGATCACACACACACACACACACACACACACACACACTCTCTCTCTCTCCCTCCCTCCATCCCTCCCGGCTCTGCTGCTGCTGCTGTTGCGTCACTTCAGTTGTGTCCGACTCTGTGCGACCCCATAGACGGCAGCCAACCAGGCTTCCCGTCCCTGGGATTCTCCAGGCAAGAACACTGGAGTGGGTTGCCATTTCCTTCTCCAATGCATGAAAGTGAAAAGTGAAAGTGAAGTCGCTTAGTCGTGTCCGACTCTAGTGACCCCATGAACTGCAGCCTACCAGGCTCCTCCGTCCATGGGATTTTCTAGGCAAAAGGACTGGAGTGGGGTGCCATTGCCTTCTCCGCCCTCCTGGCTCAGGCTCTCACAAAGTGACAAGTGTCTTTCTCGTGGTCTATGTGGGGTCAGGTTTGACATCTCTGTGCCCTCTGTTGGTCATTTCAATGGTCCCCATGGTCCCCAAGCCAACGTCCTGAGCATTAGAAGGCTGCATGGCGCCTGCCTTGTTCAGCAGCTGCTGATGAGCAACAAGGGGGTGCAGCTGGAACAGGAAGAGTCACCAGCTGTGTGTAAGGCTGTGGGGAGGGAGCTACAGTAACATCTACAGTGCGAGATGAAGCTTCAGAAAAGATGGAAAGCAGATACGTTTGTGGACTCACAAGATGATGACTTATTTTTCTTTTTTTAAACAAGAATTTTTTTTTTTTTTTTTTAAAGCTGATGGCATTGGTGTGAGTAGAAAATTGAACAAAATCTATGATCATTATTAACTACCCAGGGTCACGTCACCCTTCTTAGCTAAGGTTTTATTATAAAGAAACATGGCTGGCATATGATTATTCATGAGACATATGTATTATACACAAACACACAGGACTTCCCAGGAAGTCCAGTGGCTAAGACTCTGCCTTCCATTGTCAGGGGGTGTGGGTTCGATTCCTGGTTGGGGAACTGAGACCCCACATGCTGCAGGTTATGGCCAGAGGAAAGGAAAGGAAAAAAAAAGCTCAACTCTCCTCACAGCCCCCCACACCCAGGGTTAACGTATCGACTGGCTGACAGAAGTGCTGTGGCCAGAGGCTTGCACAACCTCATCCCTGTGTGTCCCCAAGGAGCAAGGGTTCAGTATTTCCTCATTCAGTACTTCGGCTCCCTCAGCAGGCAACAAGCTGGGCACGGGGCCCCAGCACCTTTCTCTAAGAGGGTCACTATCTCCTCCTCAAAACAGATGAGGACAGTATCAATTCACCTATTTGTTGCAGAAATGAAAGAAAAGAAAAGAAAAAGAAACAGGAAAAGCAGACATGGTTCCATGTGGCGCTTGGCCGTTTGTCCCCGGAGACCACCCGTCCTGAAGGACTGGCCCTGCAGCAGGTGTACACCCTACGGGTGGCCTGTCTCTTGAGCACGTGTTCAACCATTGACCCATGACTCAGAACACTGAGACTCACAAACCCGTATCTTTAAAACAAAGTGTGCTTGAGGTGCATTCTTGCACTTACTCATGGCCTGATCGAGATTCATGTTGTTGCTCTTCAAGGCCTCTTCAGCCGGCTCTCTCTGCGGAGGGAAGCGGAGTTCTCATTAGGAGGTGTGGTAACAGAATGAAAGCTTGTGAAGAGCTCGGGCACCGTTACGCAGGGACGCAATCAGTAGTGACCTGACGCTGCTCCGTTTAGGAACCGGAAATACTTTTCTTCTGCGGTTAGAGACAAATGTCTTCTAAATAAAAATCCTTGTCAGAAGAAAATGTGTTGAATTGATTTTCAGAGGGAAGACGACTTTAAACCCCAAATGGCCAGGGGAGTCCTGTCACTGACCCTGTGGTCAGTAGGGTGACCTCTCCCAGGGCAGCCGCAGGGACTCATGGGGAGAGTCAGATTGCAGGATTGTCTGTTGTTGACTGCTTTTCGCCAAAAAATGTAAAAACAACATAACACAAAACAAGTACTAATGGATGCATTTTGATAATCATCTCTCGGATTGAAACAGACTAGTCTTGGTGGAGACCAAGCAGGCTCGATGCTGAAGTACCGCGGGGCCACTCTGGGCCCATCACCTCGCAGTGGGTGGGGAGGCTGGGCCCCGGGCTGAGCGAGTGTGGGGTCAGGGGCCTGCACCCTGTGAGAAGTATGTGGTCCCCTCTTCCAGTCTGGGGCCGCTCCAGACCCATCCCGAAGGGGCACCCATGGCAACCAAAAGGTAAACGCTCATTTGAGTAAAGATTTGGAGAGAAGACATCTGAAGGGACTACTCGGCAGATGCAAGAGGTATGGTTCATGATCTGAACGCTTCCACTGGCTCTTGGGAACTGAAGAGATGGGGAGCCATTTTCAGAGGCACACCCTAAGATCTCCAGCTCTCGCTACACATGATCTGAAACTCGGGCACCAAACAGGTCTGCTTGGGTTTCTTTATCTGCACGCAAGGTTTTAGTGCTTTATACCGAGGTCTCCCTTGAGATCTTGGTCAACCTTGCAGAAATGAATGAAAACTCACTTTTAGATGAAAAGAAAATAGAAAATTGTATAAGCCAATGAAGATTAAAAGTCACCCATCGTTTTTCATTCTAGTAAAAGGGTCTCACACCTTTCCAGATAGAAAGGATGTGGATCTTTGCTGTCGTTCAAAGCAAATCCTAACCCCTAAGCAGGAGTGCCCAGGTGAAAAGGGTGTGCACAAGTTAGGTTTTGCCAACAAGCTCATCCCCTGAGTCTCCCTCCTGCGCTGCACGTGACAAAGGTAGACACCGGACGCAACAGGGCGGCGCAGGCAGGACACACGCGGCAGCGCACGGGGGCCAGTCACCGGGAAGCCCATGTCTGTGAGTTGTTTGATCAGCCGGGTCATGATCCAGGCCTCGTCCTGCTTGCCAGATGTTTTCATGCCCTAGAACCAAGGGTGGGAGGAGAAAGTCCATGAGGCAGGTTCTGTGGTATTGTTTTGAATTACTGTTTATTGGAGTAGAGTTACTCGACAATACTGTTAAGTCTCCACTGTACAGCAAAGTGCAGCAGCTCTATGTATTCCTGTCCCCTCTTTTTTGGGTTTCCTTCCCATTCAGGTCACCACAGGGCAGTATAGTAGGTTCTCGTTGGTTATTTATTTTATACATAGAATCAATAGGTACATGTGTCACTCCCAATCTTCCAGCTCCTCCCACCCTTCCCTTCCCCCTTGGTATCCATACATTTGTCCTCTCTGTGTCTATTTCTGCTCTGCAAACAAGAGCTTCTGTAACATTTTTCTAGATTCCACTTAGATGCCTTAATATATATTTGCTTTTTTCCTTCGGGCCTACTTCACTCTGTATGATGTTCTCTAGGTCCACATGAGCCACATTTTAATAATGCATTTCTTCCAGAAATGGGGGACGCCCAAAGCTCATGTTGATTTAAAGTCACAGCACCCCATGTTAGCCTGAGCAATGCTGCGCTCCCCGCCACCTGACAGTGTCTGGTGGCTTCTGCTACGGAATGCTTCAGGGTGCTTTCGCAGTTGGCATGTGTGTGTGTGATGTATGGACTTAAAAAAGGCAAGATAATGATTCTTTCCCCTCAGAGGATGCATTTCGTTCATCACAAATAGGAACTGCATCCATGATCAGATAAGCATGCTAGGTGCTCCCTTGAACACAACCCTGTAATAACCATATAAAATCTACTAAAAATTACATGGCTTGTGTCCTTTTATAAGCTTTCTTCTAAAAGATGACAAAATACAGGGTGTTCGTTCCAACAGGATGAAAAGACAACAAGATGAAAGGAACGAAAAAACCTGTTAATTCTGTTAACTCATGGTCTTTGGGGCGGAGAAGACAGTGAGGAGACAGTGGTGAGGGGAGGGTGAAGACAGGAGGAGGGAGTTGACCGAAGAGGAAAGGGGGGCGGGGTGGAGAGGGGGCCGCGGGGCCTTTGCGGGGCCTCCTGCAAGGAGGGGGGTCCAACGATGCATCCACACCTCATACAAACTATCCTTCACAGCGCTTTCACATCCGGGCCTGGGACTCCCTGCAGGTACCGCAGGGAAGAGGCCGCCTCCCAACTAAGGGGACTCGGGTTCGACCCCAGGGGCCATGCCAGGCTCCTGACTCCAACTGCCAGAGATGGTTTCAACTCGGAGGTGATGCCTCTTGGCCCACCAGTACCCTCCATGGGCATGTGCGTCGAGTTTTTAAATTTTACTTTACTTGAGGAGGATCCCACATGCCAAGGAGCAATGAAGCCCAGGTGCCACAACCATACAGGCCTGAGCGCCTAGAGCGCTTCCCTACAACGGAAGCCACTGCCATGAGAAGCCCGCTCACTGCAACTGGAGAGTGGCCCCGGCTCGCCACAACTAGAGAAAAGCCAGGGCACAGCAATGAAGACCCAGGGCAGTCAAAAATAAAGAAATAAAGTTTAAAAAGCTTATTAAAAAAAAAAAAAACAAACCTGGGAGAATGGCATTGAAACATATATATTATCATATGTGAAACGGATCGCCAGTCCAGGTTCGATGCATGATTTAGGGTGCTCGGGGCTGGTGCACTGGGATGACCCAGAGGGATGGGATGGGGAGGGAGGTGGAAGGGGGGTTCAGGATGGGGAACACATGTACACACGTGGCAGATTCATGTCAGTGTATGGCAAAACCAATACAATACTGTAAAGTAATTAGCCTCAAAATAAATAAATAAAGGGGGGGGAACCTGGTAAATAACTTCAGTCGTGTCCGACTCTTTGCGACCCCATGGACTATAGCCTGCCAGGCTCCTCGGTCTATGGGATTCTTCAGGCAAGAATACTGGAGTAGGCTGCCATGCCTTCCTCCAGGGGAATCTTTCGGACCCAGGGTTTGAACCTGTGTCTCTTATGTCTCCTGCGTTGGCAGGTGGGTCCTTTTCCACTAGTGCCAGAGTCACAGGGCACAGTTTGTAGGTGACTGTAAACGAACATGCTGGCTTTTCTCAAGGAAGCAGCCTCTCTGGAGGTGATTACAATCCTTCCTGTGCAACCAGAGCCAGGTTTGCCAAGAATACACAATATTTTAATTCACCAGTTCGGTGTTTCTGGTCATTAATT
The DNA here is from genome assembly GCF_002263795.3 of Bos taurus. Taxonomy (NCBI): domain Eukaryota; kingdom Metazoa; phylum Chordata; class Mammalia; order Artiodactyla; family Bovidae; genus Bos; species Bos taurus. The sequence goes on from NC_037346.1 coordinate 54,079,435, forward strand.
GGATGCTTTGCCAGCCAGCCTGTGAAAAGACCTAATTTGAAGCCCAGGTTTTAGTTTCTGGGCTCTGCTAACTGCCAATTGAGTGGCTTTCAAACTGGAATTGTTTTAAATGGATAATACATTCACACGATTCGAGAGCAGAAACGAGGGGCACAGGGAAGCATCTTCCTCCTACTCCACGCCCAGTCCGCTGAGTTCTCCTTTGCTTTCTCATCCTTCCAGACAGTTCTGAATTCTACAGAGGCTGTTAGGAGTGTGCGTGTGACTCACACATCCACTTCTCTCTCCTCTTCCTCTGCTCCCTAAAATCGGGGATGTGCTAGACAAAGATTCTGTGCCTTGTCTTTCACTTAGCGATATATTTTGGTGATCTTTTCATATGAGTATGTTTAAAGTTTCTTTAAAAAATTTTTTTTAGTTTTTCATAATATGGAGGTAGCATAATTTAACTACTTATGCCATCAATGTACATTCAGGTTATTATAATTTTTTTTTTTTTTGATGTCCTATGACAAGTAGGAGACACAAGGGATGTGGGTTTGATCCCTGGGTTGGGAAGATCCCCTGGAGAAGAGAATGGCAACCCGCTCCAGTATTCCTGCCTGGGAAATCCCATGGACAGAGGAGCCTGGTGGGCTACAGCCCAAGGGGTCAAAAGGAGTCCAAGAGGACTGAGCACGCACGCACATACATGCACAACGTGCCCCATTATATGTTAACATAACAATATTTTTTTAATGGAAAACAATTATATTTTCTAGAACAAAAATTTTTGGTGAGACAAGTGGCACTGTCACACCTGGCTGGACCCCTCTCCACTGTGCGGCTTCACGGAAGCATCTGGATTCACGCATCAGTCCCTGCTTTCACGCTGCTGTGACAGCAATGCCGTGTCACGCTCTGCGCTCGGCAGAGACCCCCTAAGAGGGCCTCAGGACCCCCAGGGTCCTCAGGGCACTCTGAGAGCCTCGGCTCTCTCTGTCACTAACTGGAGAGACCACCTTGACACCGCGCAGGGCTCAGCATTCACCCTCCCACCCCGGGGCCACACGCACCTTCTGGAGCCCTTTCTTGGGAGCGTTCCCCCAAGAGCTGCAGGAAGAGGGGCTCTCCTGCGAAGCCGCGTTGTTCCACATGCCCCCGTCCTCGTCCTCCCACTGACTGGCGCCGAGGTTCGCGTCGTCCCCGCCGCTGCCCCAGCCTTCTTGCATAGATTTTGAAGCTAGAAAAAGAGGGAGCAGGAGCGTGTATCAGTCACCATTCCCAAAGCAGACAGGGGCACCCTGTGACACCGCTGAGGGGAGGCAGGACAGAGGGCTGTACAGCGCCTACCTCTTACTCCTCTGTCCTTTCTTACACCTAAGAACTTAATTTTTCCTGCTGGACATGTAATGTATGTGTATACGTACGTCTGTTTTTGTCTTCAAACTCCAGCTGTCTGTAATCTGTGCTGTTCCAACACCCTTAACCCACTTATTTATTTGGCTGTGCCGGGTCTTAGCTGTGGCATGTGGGGCCTTCCATCCAGGTTGGCGACATGTGGAGTCTCTAGTTGCGGTGCGTCGGGTCTAGTTCCCTGACCAGGAATGGAACCTGGGCCCCCTGCATTGGGAGCGTGGAGTCTCAGCCACTGGACCACCAGGGAAGTCCCTAGAGGTCGTTTTGAAACATGGACATTCTAACGATCAATCTTGGGGGTTACCGAAGGTGGCCGTCGCCGAGTGACATGAGATGCTGGTAAGAGGCAGAGTCCTGAGAACGATCACAGGCCTCTGAGTCACGTGGCACGCCACGCGCACCAGTGCTCCCCCGGTGCGACCAGACCCGAGCCGCCTGAGGATCCTGAAAAGTCCATGCTCGGGCTCAGCAGCCTGCACTCTTGACGAGCTCCCAGGAGATGCTCCCAGAACGACAGGAGGGACACAGCCAAGGGCTCAGACAGAGGCAAGCTGAACACTGAGTTTCAATTTCAGGATATTATTGTTTTCTCCTTTCTTAAATAAATACAAAGTAATCTTTGGTGTAAAAGTCACCCCAAACTCTCCTTCCTGGGCAATCTGAAGACCAAAGATCAGGCGACACTACAGTTAGCTACAGTCTATAAGCCGATGAAGCCTTGAGGCTTACAAGGTGGCCAGGCACGTCATCAGGCCTCCGAGGACAAATGATACAAACAAATACGTTGCCTCGACACCGGGATCTACACACCCAGGAGCTTCCCATCCTTCAGGTTTCCAAGAAGTGACACGAATGGGATAAATGGGATGGGATTTACCCACTTACAATGAATGGGATAAACAATCCGGCAAAACGGTTGGCACACGTTCTCTGTGTGCCAGTCCAGTGCTGACAAAGTAACAAAACACTGAAACAATAAAGCTGCATTTTTAAGATCGTAATAATCTCAAAAAAAAAAAAAAAAAAGCGCTTTTGCACCCATGTGAACAACTGATGTTACACGGACTTAAACCAGTCAACTTACATTCATACCACTGTCACAAGTCTCACACTGTAAAGCAGCCACATGCTACACAATTCCACTTGGTGAACAAGATCTGGACAATGGAAAGGATGCACACGTTATGCACACTTATTATACTTTCCAACACTGGGAGGGAAACACAGCAGGTTTTCTCGTCTTTAAAAAAAGAGAGAATCCAAAGCTGAATTTTGTTTACTAGGCGGCAAAAGCAAGGCAAGTGTCAAACTGTGGAGTAATATATTTTTCAAAACCCAATCTCAAAAAGAAAAATGACCTGCTTTATCCACCTGTTCAGTGAAAGAGCAGGTTTAAATTGTCTGAATGACAGGTAGGAGAATTCTGCTGAAGAAGCCTGGAGGCTACTAACCATCATTTCTTTTTTCTTTTAAAAGGAGAACATGGACTTCTCTCAAAAGCTCCTTTTCCTTCATTTATCAGACAAGGCAAATATTTCTTTACAGTCTAAGTTTAACATTAGTCTTAAAATGTGGTGGCTCAGATGGTAAAGAATCCACCAGTGATGCGGGAAGACCCGGGTTCAATCCCTGGGTCGGGAAGATCCCCTGGAGAAGAGAATGGCAACCCACTCCAGTATTCTTGCTTGGAGAATCCCATGGACAGAGGATCCAGGCTACAGTTCACGGGGTCGCAAAGAGTCGGACACGATTGAGCAACTTTCACTTCAAATGTAAATAAAATGAGGAAAGTGTCCTAAAACACTAATTCTTAAAATTAAATGAGAAGTATGCCTCTAAATAGAGTTCGTGGGCCCATTTCCAAACAGCCGACCCAGAGCGGGCAAGACGCTGCGCTCACCTGGTTTGCACAGGGCTGGGGCGGCAGCGGGGGCGCTGGCCCTCCCGAATGTCAGCGCCGGCTCGGTGGGCTGGTCCCCCCATCCGCTGCCGCTGCTGGGTGGCTTGCCCCATGCTGCTGTGCCATTATCAACCAGGGTGGACGGGGATGATGACTCCCCCCAAGAGTTTTCAGCCTTCGAATGAACGTTAGGCATTTCTCCCCAGCCCGACGAAACTGAAGAGGGCACCGGGGAGACAGAGGACAACAAAAGTGAGACAGAGAGAGAGAGAAAGTAAGAATGGTGACGTCAAGTTCAAAATCATTTTGAGATTATCTTTAGGATGGCTTTTAGGAGAAAGTGAAAAGGAGACAATATTAAACCTAATCAGATTTGTCTGTTTTTTTTTAAGTTGCAGTCTTCTCACTTCTGACCCCTACCTACTCCCTTAAAACTGAAAGTCCGTTATATTAAAAGCTATTCAATTCACACCATCTGCAACAAGATAAGAGTTTTAAAAAGTAGGTTAGAACTTAAGTTTAAGGAGTAGCTCTTTTGCTTCTGGTGTTATATGTGACAACCTAAAAGAAATTTCATATTACTCTTTTATAAAAAATTTACGAGTTGCAACATTTTTCTCACTTATCTTTTGACCAACCGTCAAAAACACAGGTCTGGGCAAACAAAGAAGATAGAAAAAGAAACATGTACAGATAAAGTAATAACAGAGCACCCAGATGGTTCTTAGGTACCAGCAGTAAGTTGGGAAAGGAGTTGAGATATTGGTGTTAAAAGATGGGAACCAAATGGAGGAATTATGGAGAAGGGCGGTTCCAAGCGTATCTCAGAATTCTGCTTTCATTCCTCCACCCCATCCTGTGCTAGCATCCTGAGCCGGGCCTTGTACCACAGACGAGGATGCAATTAAACTAGGGAAGGTTTCCTAGTGAATTCAGAAGGTTCTGGCGTTACTATCTAAGAGGCACAGGCGAGGTTAAGAGACTAGGCCACACTAAGGATCTCCCCACCTTCTTTATACTTTAGCAAGACAAACATTTTACATGTCATATGCAAACTTCCAAATCAACCCAAATTCTGATCTTTGTGCCTTTGCCCATAGGCTCACTTGATAATACTGAAAAGTCATGCTGATAGCTCACATCAGCTATAATTTTCATACAGACATAGCTTCTCACAGGCAGAACTGTGAATGCTTTAAACACTAACTGAAGAATAGAAACCACAAATAAGCCAATCACAGAATTTAAATTATTTGGTTAAAACATGGATATTACCATCTCGGTTATAAAATATATTAATTTTCTGACTAAAAATAGCATGGAATCAGCTCCCTTGATGCTTTACTCTAATAAAATACAACAGTAATGATTAATGACAAAACTACCTACCACCTATGAATCATTTAAAATTACAAGCTGAATAATGAGCAAAACATTAAGTGAATTATTATCAATATCAAGGAAAGTGTTAATCACTCAGTCATGTTCAACTCTTTGCTACCCCATGGACTGTAGCCAGTCAGGCTCCTCTGTCCATGAAATTCTCCAGGTAAGAATACTGGAGTGGGTTGCCATTCCCTTCTCCAGGGGATATTCCCGACCCAGGGATTGAACCCGGGTGTCCCGTACTGCAGGCAGATTCTTTATCCACTCAGCCACCTGGTTAAAGGTACATCAGGGAAGTTAGCCCTAATCACTATTGTCGGCAAAAACTAACTATAATATTACCCGTAACTACACAAAAAACAATAATCCATGTTGGGAGAAGCAGTTTTACAAATCGAAGGAACAAATTAGGAAAATTAACATAGAAGACAAAAACTAAGGAAGTTTTGGGAAGCTCAAATAATTCAGGTGTTACTAACAGTCAATCAGCTGCAAAGATATAGTGATTTATTCTCGGCAATTAAATAACAAAATCACCTGATCAAAAGGCAGGCACACAGGGACTTCCCTGGTGGTCTGATGGTTAGGACTCCATTCTGCCAATGCACAGGGCACTGGTTTGATCCCTGGTAGAGGAACTAAGATCCCACGTGCCCCACAGTGTGAACAAAAAGGGTAAAAAGGAGAGAGACAAAAAAGGCAGATACACAGCATTTCTCTAGATTACTGTGTTCCAGCTCCAGACTGGGTTTGAACTAGATCCAAACACTCCAGTGTAAATCCTACACTGCATTTCATAAATTAGTATCAGTTAGTATCCTTAGGCTCATCAGAAAACTAACTAGTATTAATATAATAAGAATGGGACAAAATGATTGTCCTGTAGCATTTACTTTTACAAAACCGGACACACACACACAAAAACCTATGCAATCGAGAAACCATATTTTGTGAGACAGAGATCAATATCCTTAAGTGGTGATGATCAGCAATTCAAAAGCAACTTAAAACCCAAACTCTGAGGTTAGTGAACATTCTGTAAAATCAGTGAAGGTCAAGGGTGATGCTGCAGAATCTGTAAAAGACCTGCTCTGTAGCAGAAACCTCATCAGACATTCATCGGGTTTGCAGTTTGTTTGGAGGGGGAATCCCAGTTGATCTGCAACAAGCAGGCAAGTGTGTTCAAGCTGTGAGCTGAGCCACAGCCTAGCAGGTGCTGCCATCGCTGCTTCCATCTCTGATCCCAGTGACCCGGGTACCACAAGCCCCGACAGGAAGGGCCAGGGGCTGTATGTGTGAAAGTGAATGGAGCGGACCCAAAGGAAGCAGCATCTTGTCACTGTTATGAACGGAACCAAGGGAGGTGTGACTGATCCTTCTGTAGCACAAAGAACAGCTGGTCCCCCAGACTGGGACAGGGACAGGCTCAGATCACCTGTGGTCCCTGAGAGGGATGGACTCTGCTCTCACTGCAGAATAGTGCTCAGTTCAGGACAGATGGGAATATCGTAAGTGATGTGGGGCAAGGATAATGCCTCAACGCAGCTACACTGTGTCGTGGCAGAATACGAGACTAATGTCATCAATGAAAAATTATGGAGTAACCCCATCATCCCCAGTGACACAGTAAGTGTGCACAGTCTCTGCACAGGGCTCAGCTGTTGTTGTTCGATCACTAAGTTGTGTCCAACTCTTTGTGACCCGTGGACTGTAGCCCACCAGGCTCCTCTGTCTATGGGATTTCCCAGGCAAGAATACTAGAGTGGGTTGCCACTTCCTTTTCCAGTAGGGCTCAGTGAAAGTGAAGTCACTCAGTCATGTCTGACTCTTTTCGACCCCATGGACTGCAGCCCACCAGGCTCCTCCATCCATGGAATTTTCTAGGCAAGAGTACTGGAGTGGGTTGCCATTTCCTTCTCCAGGGGATCTTTCCAACCCAGGGATCAAACCTGGGTCTCCCGTGTTGTGGGCAGACGCTTCACTGTCTGAGCCACTACGTGCAAGTAATTCCTCTACCTTTTTATCAGTCTCTGTCAAAGTGGTTGGAATAAAACCCGCAGCTGCTTCCACACTATCGTGACAAATATAGACATCACACGTGCGCATAAGGCCCGGAGGACGGAGAACAAACAAGAACCCGGAAACAGTCACCATGGTGGATGGGGCACGTTTTCCTTCTTCTACGTTTGGTGAGACTGTGTGCAATTTGTTAAAAAAAAAAAAAAAATATATATATATATATATTATCTATAAATATTTTTCACATACAAGTAAATAACTTTGGCTCTTCCAACCAAACAGGAATGCCTTTATCCTGGGTGAATCTCATATTCTTTGTCTACTAAAAACCATTAAGAGGAGATTCTGAGGGTAACATATTCAAGAGAAAAAAAAAAATCACAAAGGCACATGATGTTGTCCCTGTCTCTGTGGGGTGTCATGGATGTCATACGTTACAAGTGGCAGTGGGTGGGTATGTATTTCACATCTGAGACCCCCACCACCTCCCCACAACGTGTGCCCTCAGCAAGCTACTTAACTGCCCGTTTCCTCTGTAATATGAGGCCCGGGTGGCCGTCAGGACCACATGAGATGAGCATAAGATGTGGTTGCCCAGCACTGCCAGGCCATGCTTGTTGCCAGGACCCGGGCACCAGGCACATGTCAGCAGGAGCTTTTTCAGAGACAGTGAGCAGGGGGTGAGGTAGCTCTGACTGTGACCCCAGGAGAAGTCATGGGAACGAGGACTTCCAGGAGACTTGGGTGGGTGTGACGTGATAGCTGTGTTTCTTAATAATAATTTAGTCTTGGCTATGCTGGGTCTTCGTTGCTGTGCAGGCTCTTCTCTAGTTGCGGCGAAAAGGGGCTACTCTTGTCATTGTGGTGGCTTCTGATGTTGCAGAAACGAGCTCTGGGGCGTAGCCTCAATAGTTGTGGCCCGTGGGCTTAGCTGCTACGCGGCGTGTGGGACCTTCCCAGATCAGGGATCTATCTGGGATCGATCTTGTCTCCTACACTGGCAACTGGATTATTCACCACCGAGCCACCAGGAAAGCCCAGAACCCTACCATCTTAGACAGAATCTCTCCTCTCGACCTGGGCTCATCGCCCTTCTCCCACAGTTGTACCTGCTGCCCCATCTCTGGCTGAGACCCAGGCTTCTGCATCCAACCTCTGCTGTCCCCTCCAAGCACATGTGCCTCCCGTGTGTGCCCTGAGAAGGCAGTGCACCTTGCCATGACCTGCCCACCTGCCCGAGCTCTGAACCCTCCCTGCTCCTGCATCCACATGCTTTCCCAGTCTGGCTGCTGTATCCATCTACACCCCTGGCCACTATTCCTTCCCCTCTCATGCCAAACACGGCTGAGCTCAGCTCTTCTCCTCCAGCTGTGCTTCCCACTAATCCACTCTTCGTCTTACAGGTGACACGATTCTGTAATTAAGCCTGATGGTTCAATCGGCTTCATCTTCTCAGTGGCCTCCCCAGACCTCTGGATACACCCCAATTCCTTCACAGGGCCTAAAAGAACGTGCCTGCTCTTGCCGTGGTCTCCTTTCTCTGCAAGGCCTTCCTGCCACCCCCCACCACGCACCCCAGCACCAACTATGGTGAAGTTCTTTCTGTTCCTCAGAAATGCTACCTTCCCTCTTGCCTCCAGGTCTTCTATGCTGGCGCCTCTATCTGAGCCACTCCTCTGCCAGTTCTCTAGTTACAAAGGCCAGCTGGACTGAAATCACTCTCTCCCCCATGGTCTGTGTTGCACGTGTATTTTCTCAGTCACGCTCATGCTCCCTGAGGGCAGGCTCTGGTCTGTAACAGCTTCTAGCCTCTTTTACTGCAGTATCTAGGAGAGTGCCTTGTGCCGGGCAGGGACTCAACACACAGATTTTCATCTAACTTTAGCATTTTTCTTTCCACTGAAATCAGAACATGAATGGTACTGTATAATGCCACATAAAACCATTTCAACCAAAAACGGTTTTATTTCATGGTCAACCAGATCAGAAACACCTGCAGAGCTTCAAAACCAGCCAGTGGGCGGGCTTCCCATCCGGACCAACGACTCCTGCATCTGAGGTGTCTCTGAAACTGGTACCTCCCAGCTCCATAAGCTCCCAGGGAATTCTAACGAAAGCCCTCTGGGGTTGATAACCACTGGTTTATCTCATAAATAAACAGACTTTGTAATAAGTAAACACAGGCTAACACAATGGCCTCCAATCTTTCTAAAGAGGGTATATTTCTTTTTCTCTCCTTTCTCTTGGAAGTGGGTACTATTTTTCCCCCCTTGGACTGAAAGCTATCAGAAAATCCTACTTTATTTTTTTCTCTTTTCTTTCTCTTGGACTGAAAGCTATCAGAAAATCCTACTTTATTTTTTCTCTATAATATTATCTCTTTGGATAATATTCAAATACGATCCTGTAAGGTGACGGGCATGGAAATCAGTTTAATGTCATTTGCTACAAAAATGCTAGTTGAGTGTGTGTGCAAACGTAACCAGAGTTTGTCTTTAGCCTCTGAAGGCACATGCAGCCCCGTACCTGGGCCGAGCAGTGGCGATCGGCTGAGCTGGGCGCTGGCCTGGTGTGCCGGGGGCGCCTCGGCCGCGCTCGCGCTGTCACTCGTGGCGGTGGCGGTGGCGGTGGCGGCGGCGCCGGCCGAGGCGCTGCTCTGGATGCCCGGGTTGTTTCTGTCCCACATGTTTACAGTTTTATTGTTGTAGTTGCTTGGGTCGCCCCAAGCTGAGGTACCGTCATCGATTTCCATTTTGCGTCGGATGGAGGGCGGGGAAGGCTCCTCCCAGCCCGTGGCCTCGCTGGTGTCCTTCGGCTTGACGGGGAGCGGCCCCCCGATCCACCCCGTTCCTGTCTGTTTCACGGAAGCGGCTCCTCCCCAGTTACTCGAGCTGCTGTCTGGGGGTTTGCTCGCCCAGTTCTGTTGGGGGCCGGGCTTCAGAGACTCTCCCCAGCTTGTCCCTGGATTCACCTTCGCGTTTGTGCCATTGCCCCAGCCACCGGTCCCCGACCTCGGAGCCTCGTTCCAACCAGACCCTGACCGACTACTGTCAGCATCCCAGCCCGAGGCGTTCTTCTTCCCCTCCCCCAGGTGTCCGAGGACCGAGGACGAATCTGCCCAGTCTCCCCCTCCTGCGCTCCAGGCTGGGTTCGGCTTGTGTCCATCTCCCCAGTTCTGAGATCTGGGTTTCTGAGGCTCAGCCCAGGTGGGGGACTTGTCCTCCTGATTTACGGTCCCGCTCCAAGCGTGGCCACTCTTGGCAGCAGCAGCATTATTAACAGCAGTAGAGCTTATCGCCTCCCCCCAAACCCCGGGGCCATTTGGCGCTTTGTGGCTGCTGTCTCCCCAGCCGGCGTGCGCTGGCGCAGCAGCAGGCGGTGAGCTGACCCACCCCGATACTGAAGAGGTATTTGTACTGTTCACGCTGGACCCATCGTTCTTCCCCCCTGAGTGTGAAGGCTGAGTAGCTGCACACCCCCAGGCCTCTGTCCCATTGTCGTTCTTGCGCTCGGACCTGGGGGACTCTTCAAATTCCCAGGCAGTGTTTTGCTTCACTGGCGTCTGTCCCCAACCAGTGTTGGACAGAACTCTTGGGTCCAGGTCGCTCCTTGGCAATTGGAGGTGCCCTTGCTCGAGAACCCCTTTGTCTCGCCGTCGGCCTTCTGCTCCATCCCGCCCAGTGCTCCCTTCGTGGTGGCTGCCAGAACCGTCGCTGCTGCCTTCACTGGCCGACGTTCCAGAGGACGCAGCTTTGGCCCAAGAGTTCACGTGCTCGCTGCCAGGCTGCGCGGCAGGATTCTGGCCGCCAGCGCTAGGACTGTCCCACCCTGTTGATCCTTTCCCGTTGATGTCGCTACTGGAATGCTGGTTGGGGGGCTTCCCCCAGTCCCCGTTCACCCCGTTGGAGGTGCTCCGGCTGGGGTGGCCCCAAGCTCCCGAGTGGAGGTTGCCCACACCACTGCTGCCCCCACCCCGCCCCCAGGCGAGGATGCCAGGACCAGCGGGAGGTCCTGAGTCCCACGCGTTGTTCCCTCCGTTCCCCTCCTTCTGCACAGCGCTGCTGGAGCCGTTCTGCTTAGCACTTAATGCTGAGTTCACAGTGTCGCCATTCCCCTGACTGAACCCGGAACCGCTGTTTCCTGTGGCCGGGTTACCTGGGGACAGTCCCCACACAGAACTGCCGATTCCTTCGCCGCCACCCCCGCCGACTTGAGAAACTGACGATCCGTTAGCACCAGGAAGGCCTTGCAGGTGGGGCGGGATGATGGCCCCCATGCCAACAGCCATGCCCCAGTTCGGCAGTCCGTTCGTCTGCACTGCGTTGAGAGGGCTAGGAGAAGGGCTCAGGGGGTTAGTGTTGTTTGGCCCGTCAGTGTTAAGGTTCTGAGGTTGTGCGCTGAAAGACACATTCTGGGAAGTGGACGTCTGTGGTCCTGTGCTCTCTTGCGGCAGCAAGTTTCCCCAAGCACCTAAAGTGCCCGCGGGGTTCCCATTCTGGGTGCCCATGTTCTGACCTATGGCACTGACCGGACTGCAAATACTGGAAGGGTTGCCTGTCCCCACAGTTCCTTCGTGTCCGAGTACAGGCCAGGCAGCTGGGTTGGCGTTAGGATTAAGGTTAAGATTAATGCCAGCGTTGGAGTTGGAGGCACCCCAGCAGTTCTGACTCCTCCCATCTCCGATCATGTTGTCCATTTTCCCATCCCCACCGCCGAGGGAGCAGTGAGCCAGGCCCGAGCCGGCACTGGCGGCTACGCCCCACACTCTGGCGGCACCTCCGTTACTGTTCGCTCCCCCCGCCCCAAGGGCACTCTGAGCGGACGGGTTTTGGACCAGTGTGCCGTTGGAGCCATTATTGCCGTTCGTCTTCTTGGTCTGTCCAGTGAAGCTGCCCTGGGCGCTCCCCGTAGCCATGCTACTGTTCTCTGAGCCACAGTTGGAGGCAGAGTCAGTGTCTGTGGTACATTCTGAGGCGGATTCCGTCTCTGCTCCCGTGATAGAAGGCCAGGCCCCCGCGTCTGTCCTGTCGCTTAGCGTCTTCTCCCAGCTGCAGCTGGCTTCGCTCCGGTAAGTGGGCTGCTGTCCCCAGTGGGAACTCTCATAATGCTCTGCTGGGCCACTGTGACTGAGATCTGAAAAAGACGAAACACGTTCAAAGTTAGCTTCTCCTCCCACTTGTCAATCGACTGCTCAAACTAGTCTTGGGGGCACGCTCTTTCTTCTGAGTTTTCAACTCTGAATGACAGATACTAAAAATGACTTCAAGAAAAAAAGTTATTTATCTTCTAAGTGCATGCTAAGTGGCTTAGATCATGTCGGACTCTTTGTGACCCCATGGACCATTCCATAACCCACCAGACTCCTCTGTCCATGGGATTCTTCAGGCAAGAATACTGGAGTGGATTGCCATGCCCTCCTCCAGGGGATCTTCCTGACTCAGGGATGGAACCCAAGTCTCTTATGTCTTCTAAGTAGCTCCCACTCAAAAAAGAGTTAATGCGTCCAAAATTACATTAATTCACATAACAGAACCAAGTATTTTGGGGGTTGGGGATGGAGAGACAGAAAGAAGAAGCTTTAGAAAATGATATCTCATGTTATCAAGGGAACAATGGTTAGAATTACTTAATTACATTTCTACTACTTTATCTGTTATTACCAGTGATTATGGTTTACCCCAGTTTCCTGAGCATTAATAAAAAAATATTCACAGTCCTACATCTGGTATCTTCTTAGATCTCTAGGTATTCCTTCTACTTCTGCTTTCTATTTTGCTAACTTAGTCTTTTCTTTGGAGATTCCCCAGAAGAACTTTATATGATATTTTCTATAGTGTTTATATAATTTCACTCTTAGGAGTCTAATAAATAATCTAGTATTTGGTATCTGAATTTTATCTCCTGTAATTTCCTAATTTTTTTTGAGTATTCTTAACATTGCAATCAAACTTATATACCAAATTTTCCAACAGGCTTTATTTGAAGTATGAAGTGATGTGAAAGTCACTCAGCCATGTCCAACTCTTTGTGACCCCATGGTCTATACAGTCCATGGAATTCTCCAGGCCAGAATACTGGAGTGGGTAGCCTTGCCCTTCTTCAGGGGATCTTCCCAACCCAGGGATCAAACCCAGGTCTCCCACACTGCAGGCAGATTCTTTATCAGCTGAGCCACAAGGGAAGCCCATTTGAAGTATGCATCACTCAAAAATAAAGTAATATAAAAAATTTAATGTATTTACATAAAACCTCAATTAAAATCCTTGACAGAGTTTCTTTAAATAGTAAGATACACAGATAATTGCAATTAAATATTTCTTCTCTTTTAGAACTTTTCCATTATGTTCTTTGCAAATTAATTTCAACAAGAAAAAAATTTTACTCATCATGCACAGTAAAACTGGGTGTCCCCTCAAATGTCTTTTATTATTTGACAGAACTAAAAGAAGAAAAGAGGAAGTATGCAATCATTACTATCACTAGAAAGAATACACTAAAGCTCATTTCGGCCTTAAAAAAACTCCCACACCAGTGATTTCTGTTGCCTGATTTAAATGGAATGTAATGAATTTAGAATGATGGTCTAGGTGATTCTAAAGCAGGCAAGTAATTCCAGGTGAAAACCACAAAGGGATAATGAAGGAGGGCTTCAAGTTCTAAATTACCATAAACAATAAAGTTTTTTATTGCCAAATATTAGGGGCTGGCTCTACAACTTTATGACTACTTCTGTGGGTTTTGCCTATACTATAAAAACTAGCTTGTTCAGTTGCTAAGTCCTGTCTGACTCTTTTGCGACCCCATGGACTGTAGCTCGCCAGGCTCCTCTGTCTATGGAATTCTCCAGGCAAAAATACTGGAGTGGGTTGCCATTCCCTTCTCCAGGGGGTTGTTCAATCTCAACCCAGGGATCGGACCCATGTCACCTGCATTGGCAGGCGGGTTCTTTACCAATAAGCCACCAGGGAAGCCCCCAAATTAGTTTGTGTTGTGTTGTGCTGAGTTGCTCAGCTGTGTCCGACTCTTGTGACTCCATGGACTATAACTCACCAGGCTTCTCTGTCCATGGGGATTCTCCAGGCAAGAATACTTGAATGGGTTGCCATACCCTCCATCAGGGGATCTTTCCAACCCCAGGGATTGAACCCAGGTATCTAGCATTGCAGGTGGATTCTTTATCATCTGAGTCCAAGATGAGCCCAAGGGAAGCCCAAGAATACTGGAGTAAGTAGCCTATCCCTTCTCCAGGGGATCTTCTCGACTCAGGAATTGAACTGGGGTCTCCTGCATTGCAGGCAGATTCTTTACCAGCTGAGTTACCTGGGAAGCCCCATGGAGAACAGTATGGATGTTCCCTAAAAAACTAAAACTCAAGTTACCACATGATCTAGCAATCCACTTCTGGGTATATATCTGGAGAAAACTATAATTCAAAAAGATACATGCACCCTAATGCTCATGGCAGCACTATTTACAGTAACCAAGTCTTGGAAGCAACCTAAATGTCCACGGACAGAGGAAAAGATAAAGAAGACATCATATATCACTTATATGTGAGATCTAAAAACTGATACAAATGAACTTATTTACAGAACAGAAACTTAAGGTTACCAAAAGGGAAGGGGGGAGGGGTAAGTTAGGAATTTGGAATTAACAGACATACACACCTATATATAAAATAGATAAATGACAAGGACCTACTGTATGGCACAGGGAACTAAGTTAAACTGTAACAGGAAACACTAACATGAGTAAGAGCAGTTCTGGGATGGGGGAGGAGAAGGGAGAAGATGGACTAAGATCCAGATACGGTGAGTCTGGGGTGCTTGCAAGACCTCCAAGTGGATCTGTCCACAGTCCCGGGAGAAGCAAGCTGGAAGCTCAGACGTCAATGTGCGGTTCATCAGCCCCCTCTGTGTGGACTCATGCATCCTTGCAGGTGCTTCATCCAGACCCTTAAAAGGCCATCACTGCCACTCTTCCGCCTCTTCACTCCTCTCCATCATCCACTTCAGTCGCCCGATCAAGTGGGGACTACGTTCGACAAGCACTGGGGAATCTACGGGTTGTCATCCACTCAACAGGACCTTTTTCTCAAAGGCAAGAATGTGTCTGCAAGTGGTGCATGCCAAGAGAGCAGCGTTCCTAACTCAGAGAGGAGCTAAACGTTCTGGAACTTGGTACAGCCAGCCAGAAGGGAGTTGAGAGACAGAGAGGGAAGGAGGGAAGGAGGTGAAAGCATGAGATGAAATATCCTCCAGGAAATTCCCTGGCGGTCTAGTGGTTAGGACTTCGCGCTTTCATTGCCACTGCTCTGGGTTCAATCCCTGGCTGAGGAACTAAGATCCCGAAAGCTGCTCAGCAAGGCCACAATAAATAAATAAATCAATAAATAAGATCCCCCACACCAGCCTTAAGGGTGTTTTACTGAACGGGCATGCACACCTGTGCTTTGGCACAGAGGGGTAAAGAAAGGACAAGGTGTCACTGCTGCTAAACGAGCCTAAAGGAAAGGCTCAACTCTCACCAACGCGCGGCACAGCTCGAGTCCACTTCCAGGTGAGGACTTCTGTCCTAAGCTTGCAAAGAGGGCCAACTCTTACATATGGAGCTATTTGGAGGGGCTTAAAATGAGGCTAACAAGTGAATTTGCTATATACATTTAGCTAAGTGTTATTACTATGTAAGCCACTAAAACACATTTTTTCTACGTAAAATATTTTTAGTTGTAATGAAAACAGTAGATAAGGAGAAAAAAGAGAGACAAACATTACAATGTCTTCCATTGTAATTAAACTTCGAGAATACCAAAATGATATAAGGATTTTTTCCCAAGAAAATAGCACTTTTGAGGGTGCTGACAGGATCAAAATGAACATTAAATATGAAAATAAAATGAACACAAAACCAAAAAGTTAAGGATAAATGGTAACTGCCATATTTCTACTAGTTGATTTCCGGTCCTACTCCCTAGTGTCTCCAGTTCTGGTATTCTTAGTGTCCCAGGAGCTTCTTTACAAAGTCCTTCCTCTCTTCTGATGGTTTAGGGCCTGTAACAGAGGCCGTTCCTATGTAACTCTAGTCACAGTGTCCTCAGATGACAGTTCCCTGATGACAGTTCACATTGTGCTGAACACGCATGTTCAACCGTCCTGCCGACGAGCTTACAAACACCGCACAGATGGACAAGAACGTTCTGTACCAAGACAGGTGTGATGCACAAAGGTGCCACTCTTGGCTTCAGTTTTGTTTTCTCATTTTTTTTCCTTCTCAAAAAGTTTTGAAATGGGAATCAACTGTGTCATGTGTACTTTAATATTAAAAAAAAAAAATAGTCTGGGGACTTCCCAGGCATCTGATGGTTAAGACTCCACACTCCTAACACATGGGACATGACTTCCATCCTTGGTCAGGGAACTACGATCCCACATTCCATGTAGTCCAGAAAAAAAGTCTGAACACAAAAATGCATTTAAACACTGGAAAGGACTTGAAAACTGGAAAGCAGAAGGTTATGATTTTAATGCAATATTTATGGTTTTCAAGTACAGACCTCAGTTGATTTGAAAATACAACTTACCACTGTCTTAAGTGGTAAACAACAGAAAACAAACAGCAGAAGCTATACCTCCAACACACGAATGAATTAACCTAAATCCACTTCGGAAAAACTAGGCTTTCCCCACTCCTCACCATCCCTTCCCCACTCAGACTCCTTTAAAACCTTCTGGGGGCTCTGAGGAGCACAGTTTGACTAGTTCTGTTCTGGGGAATCCCTGAAGTCTCTCCTCTCCTGCCCCTCTTCATCATTAACACCATCATCATAATTACATCATCAGCATTATTACCTCTACCATCACCACCATCATCACCACCACCACATATTATGACCTTAGAATTTATTCCCTAAATTAAAATATTTTATGTTTTTAAAACTATTATTCTCTTTATCTTTAAAGCATACCATTATTCTTGGTAGAATTTATGACCTTGAAAATATTTGAGTAACATGGTTTTCATAAACCAAAATCTCTTGACTGTGCTATCAGTTTAAAAAAATCCATCTTTTAGTTATAGTCTAAAAGACTATATGAAAGAAACTGAAATAACTGACTTTTGTGAGTAGGCATTTTGAAATGAATGAAAGCTCTGAAATAAACCAAGGCTGAATTCTCTTGTAGGTTATTTTACACTCTTCAGCATAAGCCCAGGAGCTTTAAAAGGCTAAAATAGATGCATCTGTTGGGCGGCAAGTTTGAGAAAGTTTATAAATAAGAGTGTTCATATCCCTAAAGGGGGTAAAGAATCGGCCTGCCAACGCAGGAGACCCAAAAGACACAGGTTCAATCCCTGGGTCGGGAAGTTCCTCTGGAGTAGGAAATGGCAATCCACTCCGATATACTTGCCTGGGAAATCCCATGGACAGAGGAGTCTGGTGGGCTACAGTCCATGGGGGCAAAAAGAGTTGGACAAAACTAAGCATGCATGCATACATGCACGCATATCCCTAAGACATCACATATTTCATAGCATTTTCAAGTTCCAAGTATTTACACACACATTAGGTTAACTGAACCTTACAAGTTACATCTGTTTTACAGATGGGGAAACAGACTCAGGCCAAACTTGCAAAGGTGTTATAACCAATGGCCAGTAAAGACTGAACAGAAACTTGTATCTTCAGAATAAAATTCTGGTGCACCTTCCACTACAACATTCTATCATTAAACTAGTTCCACTAAATAAAAGCCTTAAAAAAGAAAAAAGTAATGAAGTTATGTATCATGTTAAATTCTCTTTTTTAACTGCTGTCTGAATAGTTCACACATTCTAAAAATAGGTATCTATAAAAATCTAAGTAACAAACTGTCTTAAGTGATTAAAAGGATTACACAATAGCATAAAGAGAAAAACTTTGTTCTTTTGCTTTTAAATTCCAAAATGTTGCCATAGAAAGATAAAATTTTCAAGAAAAAGTATTTAACAAAGAGCTTTTAAAGCTTCAGTAAGCGAAACTGTAATTAGGTATCAGGTTAATCAGGTAGGGAAGTGTCAACAAGACTTACTCAGAAGTGTGCAGAACGCTTAATTTAGTGCTAACCCTGACAAATGGTATGGAATCATTCTTTCTCACCACAGTCCTTTTAACGGAAATGGCAGAATAATAAACTACATCATGAAGTAATTTCAAATGCTTTCTGCAGTTGAAAACGCACGCGCACTATGTGTGCTGGTAACACACACTCGGACACTGGGTTTTTCAAGGGGTGGGATCCAGGTAAACACTGTTTTCAGCCTTGGAGAACCGAAGCCGCCTCCCTCCACTGCCTTGATGGGGGTGCAAAAATCTCATGGAGAAAGTGTTCTTAGCTCAGAACTCCAGCACTGGACAGACTCGGAGACATCTCATCCGTCCACTTCTATCCTTGCAAGGGATTATGAAATGCAGAACCGAGTGAAAGGCTTACTGAAAACAATAATCAAAGTGTCCACAGAAAAAGCTTGATGGCCCTGCTTTTCTTCAAAACGGCAGGATTGAGGCTGCTTCCCCGGGGTCCAGATCCTGAGAGAAGCCCCCGCAGGGGAGGAAACCTCCCCAACCCGGGAGAAGCGGCCGCTGTGGGCTAGGTGGCTGTGGGCTAGGTGGCGGCTCTCTTCGGCTACTCCGCGGGCCGCGGGGGCACAAGTACCTGCGAGAGGGGCCGCCCACCCCTTGGGAGACGCTACCTCGCGCGCCGGCCACCGGGGCGCCCGCATCTAGGGCGGCGCGGGCTCCCCGCTCCGCCCGGACACCCGCTGTCGCCGCCGGGAGGCTCCTCCGGCTGTGCCCCGCGACCTGCAGGCGCCCGCGGGCAGGACTGCTGGTGCCCTTCCCACCCCGGGAGGATTTGAAAGCTTTGATTATCTAATTGCAGCTGACACTAAACCGATCTTCCTGCCTCTCAACATTCTTTCGTTGGTCACACCGTTTTCAATGCAGGACCCAGTTGCGGCAGCACGAGAGCCACTTTCCTTTCCGTCTGTGTTTTTGAAAGTCAGCCAAAAGCGAAAGGGCGCGCTGCCTATTGGTTGCACGCAGACAAACCGCTGCCTTTTCCATTCCTTTGTTTTCGGGTCCTCCTCTTTCCCGCTCTTCCCCCGGAACGTCTGGCATACCAACACTAGCTATAATTTTCTAAATGAGCCCCATATGTAAATTGGCACATGTCCAGCTTCTTAATTACTTTCCTGCTTCTATCTACAAAAGATCTAAGTAGCGAACACAACCCATAGTAATCAAAGCCTCTGTTTATAAACGTACAAAGCAGCCTCCAAAACAATAGATTGCCTTTAGCACGGCCAGAAAAAGTTTTTTAAAAAGATAAAAAAGCTCACAAGTGTTTCAAGATGGAGTTACACTGCAGATAGGCAAAAACACAGTCTGAACAGAAAATTCACATTTTCTCAGAAGTTTCATAGGGTGAATCAGTGCATTTGTACACTACTCACACCTTACCAGGTAACATTTGTTGCTAATTGACGGATGGGAGCTCCCCTCCAGAATCAATACAGGAACTTAAAATCTACTTCTGTTTGCATTATTTTATTAGGCGGCCAATGTTTTATTTCAGGACAAACCGTTGTTATTTAAAGAGAGCACCTGGATCCAGGGCTCCGCTTGGGCTGTCTGTCTCAAAGGGCCCCCTCCACCCACCTGTGAGGGGTGATTAAGTCTCTGGATGCCCCAGTGATGGGGGATGGGCTGAACCCCGCCCCACTGTACTTGTGCTGCCTAACTGGGTCTCCACCCTTTGGAGCTGCCCCAGTCCATGAGGCCTCCTGGGGTGTCAGACCAGAATTTCTCTAACTGAAATGCTCCCAGGCCCTCTTCCTCACAAGGCTCTTTGCAGGGCTCCCCTCAGTTCCTTTCCAGTCCACACAGATGTTTCAAGGCCTCTTTTTCCCTGGCTACTCTGGGCATGCCTGTTTGAGAGCCATGTTTCCACAAGGGATGTGACCCCAGGAGTTAATCTAAATGTGGAGTCAGAGCATCAACGATTAACAGGAACTGTCCACCTGAAAATGTCTTTTTATGAACTGGAAGCCCAATATAAAGAATCTGTGCTTAAACTTACTTAAACTTGTTGAAGGGCTTCCCTTCAGCATTTGCATTATTGAACGTTGTAAGTAAAGTGGCCAGGAATTAGCTGTGCGTGCTAGAATGGAAGACCTGGCTCCCTCAGGACACGTGATAGTGCTGGCGTAAATAATGCTACAAAAACTACAACACCAATGGCGTCTCTCCAACGGTGCCCTGGGCTGACGTGGAGATGGCATGAAGCTAACACAAAGAGGGGCCAGTAGAACCCGAGATCTGGTTAAAAAAGAAAATGGAGAGCAATTTATTCTTTTTATTTTTTTTAAAAAAGTTTTTTTTGGAAGTGGACCATTCTTAGAGTCTTTACTAAATTTATTACACCATTGCTTCTGTTTTACATTTTGGTTTTTGGGCCATGAGGCATGCAGGACCTCAGGTCCTCGAGCAGGGGTTGAATCCACACCCCCTGCACCAGAAGGTGAAGTCCTAACCACCAGAAACCAGGGATGCCCCTGGAGGGAGCTTCAGACTGCTGCCTCTGGTGACCTGCAAGCCTTGAATCCACACCCCCTGCACCAGAAGGTGAAGTCCTAACCACCAGAAACCAGGGATGCCCTGGAGGGAGCTTCAGACTGCTGCCTCTGGTGACCTGCAAGCCAGTCGAAGCTCAGCCTGTCCTCAAACACAGGTGGTTTTGTATCACCCTCACCCACGTTGGCCATGCGAAGTCAATGATGCCGCTGGCCACTTGTACCAGCTGCAGAGGCAACCGTCTATTTGGGTGTGTTTCCACCGCCTCTGTAGATCATGCCACCGAGGGCAAAGAACAACTTCTAACCATTAGGCTGGGAGTCAGTATATATTCTCATATACTCATATTCTCGGGAAAAACACAGAGAGCTCATGTGCTGGGCTGAAATAACTCCTAACTTTGCTTTTCTTAGCATTAGAAATGGTCTGCTGTTAAATTCTTAAGGATTAGTCACTACCTTACCCCCTGCTTGGGTAATTCAATCTCAGTTCTGTTGTGACAACCCACTCCAGTACTCTTGCCTGGAGAATCCCATGGAGGGAGGAGCCTGGTGGGCTACAGTCCATGGGGTCGCAAAGAGTCGGACACGACTGAGCGACTCCACTTTCTGTTGATCCGGCACTCATACTTTTACATTTAGTCTTAGAGGAATGCAATCATGAGTCAAACCATGTTAGTCATTTTAATGTGGACAGGCTACAGGAGTGAAGACCCTAAGACAAATGCAAATAAATACATGAAAATCTATGTATTACTTTAAAGAAGTTATAAGAGCTTTTACTTCAAGCAGTATCCAGAAAAGTTTCAATGTGGTAAGAAAATGTGGAACCCATTAACAGAATTTCAACTGGATATGAATGAATTCATTAAGTAACTTGCCCCACAAGAAAGAAAAGTTTATGAAGATTTTGTGAGTTGTTTTTGAGTTGCGGCTCTGTAATAGTGTTTCAAAGGTAGAAATAGATTTGCAGCATGTTTCAAAAGTCTCACAAGTTCCACATTCACAGCTAGCATCTGAATTTACTGAGCACTTACTACATGCAGGCCCTGTGCTGAGTATGAAGCAAACACCTCAGGTTTTCAATATAAGCTTCTTAAATCAAAACACCAAGCTATACACGTCTGACTATACAATCTCTGTTAAGATGGGTCAGAAGACCATATTTCAGCATGGAGAGTAACCGTATATTTGACTATTAAACTGGTGGTAGTGAAGCAGATGGGATTCTAGTCAATGAATACATTTGATCATTGCTTCTCTTACTAGCTTTTTGCTGACAATCATCGACCTAAATCCTCTCTATTAGGAATTTAGCAGATGAAAGTCAAGACTATTTGAAGAGACATGGCGAAGTTGTCTAAAAATATTTTTTCCAAATAAAACCACAAAGTCATGGTTTTGAGAAATGGTGCTGCAAATACTTCAAAGTCATGTTGGAATTATTCCCCATATTAAAAGGCAGCACATGAAGGAAAAAAAAATTGTGACATGTTTCTTTTAAATTCTAATCTAATACAAGAAGCCTCTTTGCCTCTAATTACAGACCTGAATTTCACTACCATGCTAGAACCAGTGCCAATTGTTGAATTACTTGAAACAGAAAGATTTAAGAAAATAACGGAGAATCATGGCAGTTGAACACGTGGACTTTGCTCTCTTCCAAAAATTTCCCTTAAGCTCCAGTAAATAAAATTTTTTTACAGTGCTAATCCATGAGATCAAGCGGAGGGGAACAGGAGACAGGAGAGGAGAGGAGAGATGCTGACATTCTGAGGCGACCCCATGGACTATACCGAACACGGAATTCTCCAGGCCAGGATACTGGAGAGGGTAGCCTTTCCCTTCTCCAGGGAAAGCAAATGAGCAAGTGGCCAGTTCTCCTGTGAGCCCAGAGAGTGCTGGCGTTGAACTGCAGGCCAGGACACCAACGAGCAGTGGGCAGCGCAGAGCCCCGGACCCCGTGGGGGCGGAGCAGGCAGCACTGCCTCGGGGTGCTCAAACACATCAGGTAGAAACAGCTACTCCCCATAAAATGCTATTACCTCCCTGCACAGAAAGCATGTGTGCAGTACGAGATGTCCTGATTACCTGGAAGAAAAGGGTTTCACTATCAGTTTTCACTGCAGGGCTCTAAAGCACCTGCTGTGATGGATGTATACAGCCTGAACGAAGATCTTTAGTTTCTGGTGAGCAACAGGGTTAGCTGAGGTAGCTAACGTGAAAGAAAGTGAAAGTCGCTCAAAAGTGAAAGAAAGTGCAAGTCGCTCAGTCATGTCCGACTCTTTGCGACCCCATGGACTATACAGAACATGGAATTCTCCAGGCCAGGATACTGGAGAGGGTAGCCTTTCCCTTCTCCAGGGGATCTTCCCAACCCAGAGATTGAACCCAGGTCTCCCGAATTGCAGGCGGATTCTTTACTAGCTGAGCCACAAGGGAAATAGCTAATGCCATCTGCAAATACACGAGAAACAAAATAAGTAAGTAGGGGAAATAGAAGTAAACCTTAAAATCGAATTGAAGCGAATGTATCTATCATCAAGCTGGCTTTGCTAAGTGTACAGTAAACATGTCCATGTTTATTACTGAGCAGCAAAGGTGAAAATAGCAAACCAGTTCTCAGGTAGAAAGAGCGCTCTGGTTCTGGGTGGTTTACCTGGCTGGGGCTTGCTGGGGTGCGGCTGTGCTCCGGCTCCAGGCAGCGGGGGCGGGCTCAGCCCTGCAGGCCCAGCACCCTGGGTGGGGCTCACGCTGGTCAGGGCCCCCGCGGGCAGTGGCTGACCTCTCTTTAACAGCTGCTTCTGTTCTTGCTGGCGGAAGCGTGGAGGCACCTCGCGAGGCAGGTAACGGGCTGCAGCTGGCTGCTGGCCGCTGGCAGATGCACGTTTGCCATTGCTGCCGCTGGAGAGGGTGCTGGTGGAAGTACTGGTACTGGTGCCGGCAGGTTGGGGCTGGCTTGAACAGGTCTTGGTAGGTTCTGGCACTAGAAGAACAGAAAGAAAAGACCCCGACTCCTTAGTATTATCACCGCCTTCAACCCAATCCAAACCAAAGAAAACAGAACACAAAACCGAGGAATGACAACGTAGAGCTTTGGCAGTGAACCGCACCAAAGTCAGGAGTTCCAGGCTGCAGACCCACTTTTCCTATAAATGAACCTGGATCCTGGGCTGTAGCCCGTGGCCAGTTCCCTCACCTGAAAGGCAGGCCATCAGGCTGGTCAGAGCCGCAGGTCTCCAGCATGAGCGGGAGCCAGGTTAAAGGCCCAACTCCTGGGCCCCAACCGGGAATTCACTTGGTTGGAAGGGAGGGGAAGCTGCCAGTCTGCATTTCTGTTAAGTTCTCAGGAGAGGCTGGTGCCCTGGGCCCTGGGCCCACACTTTTGAGAACCACTGCTCTCGGTCAGTATTTCTCAAAATTAAGAGATCATCAGATGTCCATGAATTTTTATGTAAATCTGTTTTAATTCTGAATAAAATTATATATATATATTTAACATTATAAAATTATTACCCCTTGCAATCAGCCTGTATTTCTCATCGCCCCAGTGAGTTCCACCGTCCATCCTGTGACCCCATTGTACACAGCATCCAAGGGCCTCTGCCCATGATTCTTCTGTTGCCCTGCACGGCAAACCCTCAATTCTGGATGAAGCCACTGTCCACTCTCTCCACCCTGGCTTGGACTGCTGTGCAGTCTGAAATCACTGAGAACTCCTGGGCCCTAACCTCAGGGCACCCTCAGTGCTTCCTGACCAGCCTACGATTTCCTGGGTCTGCCTGGCTCTACTACTGCTGTCGATGACTCACTGAACAACCTTCCGCTCTCAGGCGATAATGCCTTTATCTCCCGACCCCAGAAGATAAACTTGACCTTATTCTCCAGAGAAATAAAGGCCAGCGGGCCGAAGCTGCAGGTGTCAGCTCCTACAGTACACACCACGCTGCCGTCCATCCCACACTTCTGTTACTCTCCCCCCAGGCTGGCACTCTACTTCCCCGACTGCAAGACTCACATTTCTTCACGTGTTAAAATCACTTCACCAGCACATGTCTTACCATCAATAGCATGTCCCTTTCTGGGCGGCACATGAAATACTGGGGCATCTCACAGTCTGTGGTGTCAGGACATACAGATGACTCCCTCCACAGCTCTGGGTCCTGTCTCAAGGACTGCGTGTCTTCAAACCATGACACTCTCCAGAGTGGACAGAAAGGCCCAAAGCTGAAGACTGGGTCTTCCATTAATTCTTTGTTTTACAAATATTTATATTTTTTCTTCCAGGCAGACAGTAAAGAATCTGCCTGCAATGCAGGAAATCCAGGTTAAATCCCTGGGTCGGGAAGATCCCCTGGGGTAGAGAATGGCAACCCTCTCCGGTATTCTTGTCTGGAAAATTCCATGGACAAAGGAGCCTGGCAGGCCACAATCCATGGGGTCGCAAAGAATGGGACACAACTGAGCAACTAACACACACAGACACTTTTTTTTCTTCCAGAGATTAGTAGATGGACACCGCTGAGTGCACAGGAGAAGAGAAATCCGGCCCCCATGTTCACGTATGGAGTAGAGGAGAGAACATTTCCAGCCAGTAACCTGCCCAGGGATGCGGCCGCCCTGCCACCAGCTCCTTCTGGTCGGCACGTGAACAGGCCCACACCGCTGCTCTCCCCGAGAGCGGCGCTCCTGCTCGCCTCAACCCCACATCCCCCGCCAGCACCTCCAACGGGTCCCCTCTCCTCCTGCACACTTCCTGAAGTCCTGCTTCCTCACCTGCCCTGGGCCTCTCATCCAGCTCCTCTCCCTCCTTGATGCTGAAACCCTACGGCCCCTGAGCTTTCTCTGCTTGCCCCTCGGTTGTGTATCGGCGGTGACCACTCTGACCCCCTGAGCCTCTCTTCTTCGGCCTTCACGACGCTGGAAGTCCATTCTCAGAGTTCCTCTGACCTCTGCAGCCACTCTTTCTTGCTCCCAGTGACAGGCTGCTTCCTCCTTCTCTGAAGTTCCGCTGCAAACTCTCATCCTGGGTCATCTATCTACTCCTGCTTCATTCATCAATCCTGTGGTGATGGTCTAAGCCCTTGAGGGCCATTGGATATCAATATCGATATGGACATCAATGGGCACTTCAAGGTCAGCATGTCCCAAACACTCATCAGCTTTCTCACCTTGGCAGTGTTTTAGGGGTTCTTCCTGACTCAGGGATCGAACCTGCATCTCTTGCTTTGCAGGCAGATTCTTTACCGTCTGAGCAACAAAATAATGCATAAAGCAGTTGATCATATCTCAAGATTCAACAAAACATGGTAATTCCTAGTCATTCTTTAAATATCAGATTAAATGTTACTTCCCTTGAGAACCTTCCCTGACTCAGCCAGGGAAATCTAGGTGCTTCCAGAACATTCATAGTTCCCTGTATTTGCCACAGCATTTGGCATGGTATATTGCTTAGATGAACATCCATTAAATAAATATATATATATATTTTTTCTTTTTTAAAGAAAGTGATAAAATCTATTATAGGGTGATTTTAAATGTAAAGGGGACCTTCAAATATATTTTCAAATATATTTTTTCCTGACATTGGCTTTTAGCTAATTAAGATGGCAGCAGTACCTAAGTATTTACCCAAATGAATGAAAAGTTTATGTCTGCACACAAAAACCTCTACAGGAATGTTTATAGCAGTTTTATTCATAATGGCCCCAAACTGGAAGCAACCAAGATATTCTTCTATAGGCGAGCAGATAAAACAGACTGTGGTGTATCCATACAATGGACTGTTAGTGTTAAAAAGAAATGAGCTCTCAATCCATGAAAAAAGAAATGGAGGAACATTAAATGCATATTATCAGGTAAAAGAAGCCAGTCTGGAAAGGCCACATGCTCTGATTCCTACCATAGAACGTTCTGGGAAAAGGCAAAACTACAGAGACCATAAGGGCTTCTTCAGTGGTTGAGAGGGGCCTGGGGCGGGGGGAGGGATGCGCAGGCCGGGTGCGGGAGTCACCTGGGGGTGGGGAATGGCACAGTGGTCCTGTAAGAGTGGGCACGTGGTGCGATGGCAGTGGGTGACAGGGAGTAATAGTGGGATTCTGTAACAGTGGACACACAACATCAGGCATTTGAAAACCCATCAAACTGTACACACAGAGGGTGAACTCACAGGTAAACTGTGGACTTTAGTTAATAATAACTATCAATACTGGTTCAACAGCTGTAACAAAGGCCTGACACCAAGGCAAGATGTCAAGCACGGGGAAATGGAGAGTGGGTTGGGGGTGGAGAGATGGAACATGTGGGAACTCTTTATTTTCTGCTCAGTCTCTCCGTAAACCTAAAACTGCTCTTAAAAAAAAAGAAAATAGAGTCTATTAGTTAAAAAGACAAAAAAAAAAAAAGAGAGAGAGAGAGTTCTACCTGCCCTTGTTACAAGACCCCATTTCTCTTTTGTCATAACAGACACTGGCTGGCCAGCTACTACCAAAGTCAAGGTGCTTCCACCTGCCATCCATCTCGTCTGTTCAAAGGCTGGAAACAAAGAAAACCTACCCAAACACAAAACCTGGAGGAAACAACTGGCAAGGACTCAAAAGCAGCAGGAACCTAAGGACCCACCCCGTCCTCCCCTCGCCCATACAGAGCCCGTGAGGCCCAAGTCTGCACTGCCCATATTAATGTGGCAGCCACTAACCACGTGGCCGCTGAGCACGTGATGTGAGAACCGAGATGTGCTGGTGGTAGACTCACATGCATTTCAAAGAGTCAGTGCACAAAAATCTCATTCATTTTTATCTTGATCTCGCATTGAAATGATAAAAATTTTTTAAATATGTTGAATTAAAAATATTAAGTAATCTCACCTATTTGTTTTTAAATCTTAAAATGTTGCTACTACTATCGGGCAACTAACAATCTCAACTGATTGAGAATCTTAAATTCTGGATCTGTTCTTATAATACAGATAAATCAAACGGTCAGGTTTTGACTAGCCACGCATGCTCTTCAGAGCCAAATTTCTCCATCTATCACTCCCCAAAGACGTACGGCTAGGGTGTCGAAGCAATCCTGATGTTCCTCTTCTCAAACGGGCCCAGATCTAAGGGTCCACAGACCAGTCCACCCTACACATCACTATTTTCACAGTAGAACGCATTAAGGCAAGGGGAATTGTAGCTTGATTTATATGGATCGGCAACAAATGATTTGTCTTATTTAGGAAAAAAAAATTAGAGCGGCAGCCAGTGAATAACTGTATAGCAAACAAAGAACTTCCAGCAAGCTCAATGTTACGTGAGGGTGACACCTGCTGGTGAAAAAGCAGGGCGTTAAATCCTTATATAAGACAGCAAGTCCTTTCAACAAATTTTCTTTCCAAGAAAGAGTTTTCTGCTTTTGGGTAAAAATCTCAGAGGCTAATGTCACACCAGAGTCCAAACAGTTTACAAATTGCTACGACTGCTTTTCCAAGACAACCGCCACTGTACGGGCAGGAAGTTCAGACTGTCCCTTGAGGGCCCTGGGGACTAAGCTTTGGCACTACACTCTGCCATCTCTAGGAGACCAAGACAGAAGGCACTGCCCTGCTGACCCAGCCTGCTTAACTTTTATTCCACTCTGGACTCCCCAGTCCTGTCTTCTGCTTCTCTAGTCATTTTCCACAGCCTGAGCCGCCAGTACTGCCATCTGGACCCCCACCCCCACCCAGGCCCCCCGGGCTTCCTTTCACTATGCTATCCACACCTCTGAATCATCCCAAACTTCAGTGTGGTTTCCAGACTGCCTAAAGTTGCAGGCTCAGAAAGCTGACGGGTTCTGTTCCTACTTAAGCAATTCAAAGCCAAGCTCCTGCTGCTGCTAACGTGCCTCTTGTAATCTACCAGTCTGCCCAAAGCCCCCTTACCCTGTTTCAAGCTTTCCCTGCATTTTCCAAATCCTTCTCTCAGTTTCCTACTGGGACTCTAGGTACTGAGACCAAAGCTACTCATCCATTTACACACACGAAGGCTTTCCAGAGCCCAGCTCCATGTGCTGGGACCTTCCAGTGGACACAAATGTGGACTCCCACCTCCCCAGGCCCTTTGCTCACATCTTAGCAGGGGGAGACGACTGATGAACAAGATGCCTATTAAGCCAAGTGGTCACCAGAAGGTGCTAAGTGCTGTGGAAAACGAGGAAAGCCAGGCAGGGTACATGGGGCTAAAGCTGACTTTCCTCCTGCTGTCTGCCACCAGCGTCACCTCCACAGGTGTCACTATCCTCATTTATCCTCTCTAAATTTACTTATTTAGGAAATATTTAATGAGTGCCTATTTTGCACTCCTAGGCACTGAAATATTTAATGAGTGCCTATTTGCACTCCTAGGCACTGAGTGCACTGAGGAAAATATTTAATGAGTGCCTATTTTGCTGAGTGCACTGAGTGCACTGAGGAAAATATTTAATGAGTGCCTATTTGCACTCCTAGGCACTGAAATATTTAATGAGTGCCTATTTGCACTCCTAGGCACTGAGTGCACTGAGGAAAACAGATATAGTTCCTGTAAGATACTAACTTAAAAATGATTCCACAAGTAAACAGTTACAAGCTGCCACACGCATGATAAACATGTGGGACAAAAGAACCTCACTGGGGTTAGGGACTCAGAGAAAGCTCCGCTGAGGAAGTGACCGCTAAGCCGGGCCAGCGGAGCTTGTCTGCAAGCTCATTCCCAACCAGCCTGGACCGGGCATGGGAAGATCTTGAAATGGGAAAATGCTTCCGTGCCTTGAAGGCCTGAGACAAGGCTGGTGAGGCTGGAGTTCAGCGCTCAGGGGAGGGCTCCTGGATGCCAGGCTGGAGAGGCAGGTGGAGTCTTTGTAGACATTCTGGATCCCATCGCTTGGCCACTGGCCGGAAGAGCACTCAGGGGCAGCCTGGTGGAGGGTGACCCTGTGGTCCTCGCTTCAGGGCACAGACAAGCCTGGAGCCTCCGGTTT
Source organism: Bos taurus (assembly GCF_002263795.3). Classification (NCBI taxonomy): domain Eukaryota; kingdom Metazoa; phylum Chordata; class Mammalia; order Artiodactyla; family Bovidae; genus Bos; species Bos taurus. Next base: position 54,108,728 of record NC_037346.1, read on the forward strand.
CGGGCAGAAGTTCTCCGAGGACAGGCTCCTCTGATTACAAACTCATGGAGAGTCCAGGATGCTGTGACTGCAACTGGTTGTTTAAACTCCACAAGCAGGTGACCTTGATCAAGAACGGACTGTACAGGCCCGAGAGCCAGGAGTTGTGAGCTAATGAACAGCCATCCTGGCATTTTAAAAGCCTTACAAGAGCCCCCCACCGACCAGCACACCAACCACAGGCCAGCAGGGGCCAGTCCACAGCTGCAAGGATCCAGCAGCGACCTGACTGCCCTCTGTCCATCGTCCCAGCTCCAAGTGTGAGCACCGCCCTGGAGATGGTGGAGGCTTTTGCACGGGGTCCCGGTTCCCAATCACTGTCTCAGTGGCAGCTTCCTGATGGCTGGGCTGTAGCAGTGGCACAGTGCTCTTGAAGTCAGTGAGGCCTGCAGGGCCGCCTGCCTTTTCCCCTGGGAGCAGCTCTTCTGGAGGGCCCTCTGGGGAGTCATACCTGCCTCCCAGCCTAGGGCAGTCCCTCCAACGACTGTATAAGCACCCAATTCTCTGCACCTAAACTCATTTCTCCTTAATATAGCTAGAGTGGTTTCTATATCCTTCAATTCAGCTTTGGAGAAGAGCACAATCCACTCCCTCGCCCCCAGCAAGCAGTACATTTAAATCTTTCACTCACCTAGACAGCATCACAGTATATGCTATGAGCTAGATATTCAACAACTGTTCCCTTCTAACAGCATTTCCTATAATGGGACTTACCTACATATACCTGGATTAAAGTCTCAAAGGCTACCTCCATTAGTCCAAGGTACACTGACAAGCAGTCATGCAATGGATTAGAGAGGTATATTTTAAAAGTAAGCTTTTATAGGTAAATGTTGACTAGAGGGACCTTTTAACCTACATGTTTCAACACGTCTTGCTTCTGAAATTTGGATGCATCTTACTACTGGTGTATAAACTTAATATAGTTTCCTCATTCACCTGCCAACTCCATCAATAAGACAGTATTAAATCCATGGTATGCCATATATATATATATATATATATATATATCCCACCTCCACCCCCCCCCCACCCCGCCACCACGCTGCTCGACTTATGGGATCTTAGTTCTCTAGTGAGGGACTGAACCGGCACCCGAGGTAGTGAAGGCTTGGAGTCCTAATCACTGGACTGCCAGGGAATTTCCATTATGTTCTACCTATAATTGATGGTATCTTAGTACTTAAGACAGTAAGTTTTTGTACGATAAAGCAAAGAATTTCTCTTATGCACAGACACCACACAATGACAAGAAACGGAAAAATATTTTAAAACCTTGCATTAATTTCAGCCATTTCGGAATATATACTCAAACATTCAGGGTTTTAAATTTAGTGAAATACGTATGTTAACTATTTGCAAACGGGACTATGAAAGAGAACTATTCTCCCGTGCTGAAACAGTCAGAGATTCCAGGGAATATTTTCATTACTACAGTCACTTCTGCAATCGACACAGCAACAAACACTGCAGGGAGAAGTTCCCTGAGAACAATGAGATGCGAGCTGAAGACAGCGAGAGCAACGAGGGTCCATCTGCTGTTGTTTGTCGCAGTCCCAGTGGGATACAGAGCAGAGGCCTTCTGTTTGTTCTGTTGATGGCTTCTGGCTGATCTGTCACTATGGCAACTTTTAGAGCCCAACTCAAAATGAGCACAAACTCATTAGCTACTAACTACATTAACTTAGTGTCTGCTGCTAATGAGAAATGCTGTTCAGAGATATTTTCTATTCTAATGTATTACAATTACCTCTCTAAAAGGTATTAAATTGAATTAAATGCTACTCATAATATATCACACTGGATAATACAAATGGTACAGCAGAATTACTTTAATAATGACTATTAACAATAAGAATCATTTCATTAAAAGGTCACCATGTTTTGGTCCTTGGATTCTTCCACTCTGAGAAAATGTAATATCAGTCATACAGGCAAACATTTCTACGTTCTTTTAAACACTGGCCAGCTGATTCAGAAAATCAAAATAGAAAACTTTGATAATAGCCTGTTAAAGCCAAGCAGCCAATACAGCAATTGCCACATATTGGCTTTTAATTAATTAATTTTGGCTGTGCTGGGTCTTCGTTGCTGTGCAGGGTCTCTATTTGTGGCGAGCAGTGGGATACACTCTAGGTGCGGTGTGCGGGCTTCTCATTACCGTGGCTTTTCTTGTTGCGGAGCACAGGCTCTAGGCACTCAGGCTGGAGGGCACAGGCTCAGCAGCTGCAGTGCGCAGGGTGAGCTGCCCCGAGGCATGTGGACTCTTCTCAGATCAGGGGTGGAACCTGTTTCCCCTGCACTGGCAGGCGGATTCTCAACCACTGGACTACCAGGGAAGCCCTGGCTTTTCTATAACCTCAATACGGACCATCGCTTGAAACACTTCTCAATGAGGCGACACACAGGACAGACGCGAAGGGTAAAGAAGTCTGGGGAGTGTGCAAGTCCAAGTCTGACCTCTCTCTCCGTGTGGAATCATCCCAAGCAGAACAAGCTCTAGGAGCAAACAGTGAATCTGAGATCGCATAAAACAGAGGCTTCCACGGGATTATGTCTCACCTGTGTTCTCCCAGGACGTGCATATTGCCTTGTGCGAGAGGGTTGCGTGCATGTGTGTTAATAAGTAAACTGTGGGAATGAATTTATTCACACAACAGAAACAGACTCACAGACATAGCAAACAAACTTATGGCTACCAAAGAGGAAAGGGGCAGAGGGGGAGATAAATTAGGAGTTTGGGATTAGCAGATGCAAACTACTACACATAAAACAGATAAATAACAGGGCCCTGCTGGATAGCACAGGGAACTATATTCAGTATCTTGTAATAACCTATAAAGGACAATCATCTGAAAAAGGAAAAAAAACATGTATAACTCAACCACTTTGCTGTACACTTGAAACACTAGATCAACTCTTCTTCAATAAGATAAATAAATCGTGGAATAGCACTAATCTCGAGTTGCTTTTCTCCCTCCAAGTGCAGAATCCTGCAACCTGCCAGAAGAGGGAGCCCCAGTTAACGACTCCAACACGTAGTCAGAGAAGGCAGGGGGGCGGAAGGAAAACCCGACCACACTGACTACTCATTTTGAGAAGCCTCCAGACTGCTCTCACGTCCTGGTCCTCACCGACCACTTTGGTCCCCATCCACCACCTCTCCTCCCCTTGCTGATGGCTCTTAGGCCCTGAGGCCTTCAGTCTGTTTGGGGTCCAGCCAGCCTCTGTGAGAACGCTGATCCCTCTGTACGGGGGAGCCCTCTGCCCTTTCTTTCCTCTCTCGGGCCTAGGTTCCCAGTCATCCTTCGGATCTCACTGAAGCAGCACTCAGGACACCCCTCCTAATCCCAGCCTCATACAGGTTTCTGAGTTCTATGCTCTCATGATCAACGTTCCTCTCCTTCGGGGAGGTCAGTCACAACACCGGTAGCATCATGACTGATGCTTACATCCACTCCCTACAAGACTCTAAGTCCCAGGAGAGTGTGAAACAGATCTATTTTTAAAATCTTTTTCTTGACACAGTGAACAGCATGGTGCCAGGCAAATACAAGGTGTTCAACAGATACCTGCTGGATCAAATGGTTACTAGCCCAGTTGGTCTCTGACTTCTGCCCATTCTATCTTCATGACCCCTTCCTTCCTCCCTACTCTCGCCACTTAGCATCTGGAGGCTGGACTAGGCAGTGGTCTAGCTGTACCCACTGCCTCTAGCCCTCTCTCCAACTGTTTAACCCATCTTCAATCTGGCACTTTCAGTGACCTTTCTAAAGTATAAGCTCATGCTGTCACGCCCCCACTTAAAACTCTCCAGTGATGCTCTTTTTCGGTCAGACAGGCTCAAGCCTGATAGATGGGTGTGGGATGACTGAGACAAGCATCTCACCTCATTCTGGTGTCCACAGCTAAGCCAGGTGCCAGGCAAGGGGGCGGTCCAGCTCCAGCAGGTATTTATCTCACTCTCAATCAGTATTGCCCTTTCCCCCAGTTTTCTCATCTGTTTTTAGTAAGATAACCTTAAAGATTATCTTTTCTTGTAGAAATATAAACACTGGATGAAAAGATGATCAAATGAATGTAACTTAACATCTTTTCAGGTAGAAGATGGGGGTAAATAAAACATAACACCCGGAACACTTTATTGCATTCACTTGCTTATAAATCCATTGCTTATGTAGTTAACGCCTACTATTAGTATCTTGATTTGAGAACAGAGACCTTATCTCTGCTGTCTGCTAGGTATTTATAAACTATCAAATTAATTAGTGAACTAACTTGACAACTCTAGGTAATATAATGTGATTAATATTTAGCTCATTTATTAATGCAATCTTTAGTAGGCATGTCAAAAGCTGAGTAAAATGTGATCATACTGGAAGTGCATATTTACTGATATAACTATCATAGAAATAACTGCACACACAGAAAAAAAGGGGAAATGACTGAGGTATGCAGAAAACTAAGCTTCACTGATGGGACTTTCTGCCCAACTCTAGAGGCCAGTTTAATATTATAAACCAATCTAGAGCCAAAGAGCAAGTAACTCAGAAAGTAGAGGCAAAATATTAGAATATACATTCACCAAAGAAGATACACAGATGGCAAAAAAGCACATAAAGGTAATGTCCAACATCATTAGCCATTAGGGAAATGCAAATCAAACCCACAAAGAAATACCACATCTATTAGAAAGGCTAAAATTGTGAAGACTGACTTTCCAAGTGTTGATGAGGATTCAAAGAACTGTGAAATGAGACAATCACTGTGGAAAACTTCTGCAGTTTCTTGAAAAGTCAAACACCCATCTACCAGAAGATCCAGCCACTCTACTCCCAGGCATTTACCAAAGGAAAACGAAAGAACATTCATTCATATAGAGACTTGCACATGAATGTGCACAGGCACTTTATTTTATCATGGCTAAAAACTGAAAACAACTCAAATGTCCATGAACAGATGAATGGATAAAGAAACCGTGAAAAATTCACACAATGGAATACTACTCAGCAACGAAAGGGAATGACCTCCCGATGCAGTAACAGGGATGGCAGTCATGACAGCAGGCTGAGTGAGAGCAGCCAAGGGTGCATGTGGCATGACTCTGTTCATGTAGCAGTCTAGGAAACCTCCTGTGGTGACAGAAAGCAGACCAGTGTCTGCCCAGAGACTGAGGAAAGAGGAAGGAGAGATGGGCTGGGAGAGGGCACAGGGGTGCTTTCAGGGATGATGGATGCTATCTTGATTTCGGGAACGGTTTCACAGGTGTGCACAAGCCAATGTTTATTAAACTATTCTCTTAAATACACACAGTTTACTGTGTGTCAACTATAACCCAATAAAACTCTTGCAAAAAAAAAAAAAGAAGCAATCTGGGTAAACAAATTACTTCTCAGAAAGCAGATTGCAAGCTTCCTTAGAGCTATATATTATACCTTTATGCCTGGAGACTGTCTTTTATGTTTAATGTGTCAGGGAAACTATGCTGAACAGAGATGTGGACTTTCAGGTCACCTGAGGCCTATGCAGAAGATGCAGTTAAAGGGACTTGTAAAAGAAAACATAAATTATCATCAGGTTTACTTCCTTTCTTCTAAAATTTGATCAAGAAAGTATATGTGTGTGTGCGTGTGTGTATAAAATCTCTTAGTTTTTTTTTCCTAATAATTTTTATCTGTTTAAATTGCCTACATATTTAGGGGACAAATACCACAGCTTAATACACTTTCCTTTGTTCCCACAGAAAAAAATGTTCATGCATTTATTGTATCTTCCTTTCCCTAGGGATTTAATAGTAAAATTAAATAATTCCTTTAAACATAGAACAACACAGATGAAGAATGACATAGCTAATGTTAAAAATCCTGTAAGATACATTCCTATAAAGATCCCTCACATAACAAATCTCTTAGGAATTTTTCCAGCCTTATTTGAAAATGTCCTAAGTTATTTTTTTAACTGATATAGTACTGATGATAGATACACAGTATCTACATCTCCAGGCCCTTCATATGGGAAAACTATATAATTGACAACCAGAAGGTGAAGATTCTAGTTCCAGTTTTGTTACTAACTAGCTGTCAAAACTTGTACAAATCATTTCACCTCTTTGAATCTCATTTCCCATCTAACACAGGAGTTGGATAATCTCTAAGGATCCTTCAAGCTCTAAGATTTTATTAATTTTGTAGATAGGCAAGTAAAATGCCATATTTTATAGAAAATATCATGCTGACTAGACTTTCAGATGCTGCTTTTAAGAGTAATTCATATACTCAAAATGGTATCTGCTTTGGTTATGTGGATGTGAACGTGAATACATGTTAAATTCAAGGAATTTGGCCCATTTTATTAACTCAGGAAAATACAGATCTGCTGCTTTATAAATATTAACTGCTGATTATTGTGTTAAGACCCCTGAAAGACTGAGCAAATGGTAATAAACTGCTTCAGCTAAAAAACAGTGCCACCTAACTGGCGAGGTGCAGAAATGTGGGTTCATTTCTGTTTATTTTTATCCATATCTGACTATGAAATCAGAAGGCACGCTTTAAGCCTCACTTCTCACCACTTTTCATTCATGTTGAGGGAAAAGGGTTGATAAATACACGTTTAGGGAATTCCCCGGCAGTCCAGTGGTTAGGCCTCTGTGCTTTAACTGCTCGGAGTGCAAATTCAGTCCCTGGTCCGGGAACCAAGATCCCACTAGCCTCGTGGGCAACAACAACAACAAAATAAAAATCAACACAAGGCACGGAAAGAATATGCTTTCAATTGATTTACATTAACAAAAGCATATAAAAGTTTGCTTAAAATTAACAATTAGAAACTGAATGCACAGTGAAGCCAAATACCTGATTGTAAAACGTATAGTCCTTTTGAGCAAGATTAGGAAACTAATTAAAATGTATGAATTTTTAAAAGTATATGACTCAAAACCATGAATCATTAAACATGCGGAGTTTGAGCCATGTTGGGTCATCAAGATATTCGCTTTTATACATGATATAATTAACTTTGAACTTTTTGTATGAAACCTTATCTTTCTATTTTATGAACTTGAGAAAATCTGGCTAAAACCACTAAATTAAATTCACTTCGAATTTATGAGTATAATTATAGTTAATCCTTTAAAAAAAAAACCCTTTAAATCCATGAAAAAACCCAGAAGACAATAAGAAAATTTAGGCTCATAAGGTCATCACATCATAAAGCTATTATTTTCTCAGCCCAAATTAAGGGCAGTGCCTCAAATAAAGAAGAGATTAATGATTACTGAAGCAAAACCCATTATAAACTGTCCAAAACTTAGACATTAGCTACTCTACAACAAGTATATAAGACACAAGTTAATGGTGTTTCAAAACAGGATGATAAACAAACAAAACAGGAATATATCTGATTCCCTTTCCCCAACAACGAGAACATCCAGAGTCTCACTGAGGCACGGTGTTCAGCTGGCTCTTTCATTGGTTACAATGCAAAGGCAATGTTTAGCAGAATTTACAAAGGACTGCTCTGTTTCTGAACAGACTTACACAGAGGTTTTCAAGTTGTTTAGTGCAGCTCCCTGAGGGGCAGGAGACAGGGAAGGGTTTAACCAGGGGAGGCAGCAGAGAGTCCATATAAAATGCAGTGCAATTTATGTATATAGAGAGAGATGCTTTCAAGGATGGTCAACAAAATGTTAACAGCTAGATCTCTCAACACGGAGGGACTTCACGCGAACTTTAACTTCTTTTTAGAAACACTGAGAATATACTAATATTACTTACATTTTTCATCACAAGAAGAAACATAAGGAAAGGATGGTTAAAACTACCACCACCAAAGACTAGAAAGCACTGGAGGAGGAGAATCCCAGTCACAGAAACAGGCTCAGATTCCTACAGGACACTCAGGGGGCAGAGGGGGAGGAACCGGGAAAGGTGGGGGTGAATGCACTGCCTGCGTAAAGAGCTCCAGAGCTGGACCAGGCAGAGACACTGGCGGGTGCGGCGCCAGCGCTCACGGCACATTTTCCTCTGAACCCACTCGCTTGCCTGAATTGTAAAAACAAAATGACCTTAACGAAGACACTGCTAATCAGGATTTGGAAAAACAGAGACAACATTTTATTTATAATTTTGTAGAGCAGAATTTCTAGGCACCGAGTTTCCAGACAGGAGTAGGGGAGGAGAAGCAGCACACTATATATTTGATTTAGCAAATGAAAAAACTTCCAGTGAGATTCCGTTCTTCATTTGTCTTTTAAATGAAGATTCATAGTTCAAGTTCAATGGCTATAGCTTTATATATAAAAAAAAAACTTTTTAAGCATAATTAAAGCTATAATGAAGACTGATCTATCAAGAATGGATTAGGCTACTCTCTAGGAGAAAGCAGAAAGGTATAATGCCAAATTCAGACTTAAATTGAAGAAAGTAGGGAAAACCACTAGACCATTCAGGTATGACCCAAATCAAATCCCTCATGATTATACAGTGCAAGTGACAAATAGATTCAAGGGATTAGATCTGACAGAGTGCCTGAAGAACTATGGAAGGAGGTTCATGACATTGTACAGGAGGCAGGTATCAAGACCATCCCCAAGAAAAAGAAACGCAAAAAAGCAAAATGGTTGTCTGAGGAGGCCTTACAAATCGCTGAGAAAAGAAGAGGAGCTAAAGGCAAGGGAAAAAAGGAAAGATTATACCCATTTGAATGCAGAGTTCCAAAGAATAGCAAGGAGAGGTAAGAAAGCCTTCCCCAGCAATCAATGCAAAGAAATAGAGGAAAACAATAGAATGGGAAAGACTAGAAATCTCGAGAAAATTAGAGATACCAAGGGAACATTTCATGCAAAGATAGGTACAATAAAGGACAGAAACAGTATGGACCCAACAGAAGCAGAAGATATGAAGAAGGGGTGGCAAGAATACACAGAAGAACTATATAAAAAAGATCTTCATGACCCAGATAACCACAATGGTGTGACCACTCACCTAGAGCCAGACATCCTGGAGTCTGAACTCAAGTGGGCCTTAGGAAGCGTCACTATGAACAAAGCTAGTGGAGGTGATGGAATTCCAGTTGAGCTATTCCAAATCCTGGAAGATGATGCTGTGAAAGTGCTGCACTCAATATGCCAGCAAATTTGGAAAACTCAGCAGTGGCCACAAGACTAGAAAAGGTCAGTTTTCATTCTAATCCCAAAGAAAGGCAGTGCCAAAGTGTGCTCAAACTACCACACAACTGCACTCTTCTTACACGCTAGCAAAGTAATGCTCAAAATTCTCCAAGCCAGGCTCCAACAGCACATGAACTGTGAACTTCCAGATGTTCAAGCTGGATTTAGAAAAGGTAGAAGAACCAGAGATCAAATTGCCAATATCCGCTGGAGTACAGGAAAAGCAAGAGAGTTCCAGAAAAACATCTACTTCTGCTTTATTAATTATGCCAAAGCCTTTGACTGTGTGGAACACAACAAACTGTGGAAAATTCTGAAAGAGATGGGAACACCAGACCACCTGACCTGCCTCCTGAGAAACCTGTATGCAGGCAAGAGGCAACAGTTAGAAGAACTGGACATGGAACAACAGACTGGTTCCAAATTAGGAAAGGAGTACAATAAGGCTGTATGTTATCACCCTGCTTATTTAACTTCTATGCAGAGTACATCATGCGAATGCTAGGCTGGATGAAGCACAAGCTGGAAGCAAGATTTCCGGGAGAAATATCAATAACCTTAGATATGCAGATGACACCATCCTTATGGCAGAAAGCGAAGAACTACTAAAGAGCCTTTTGATGAAAGTGAAAGATGAGAGTAAAAAAGTTGGATTACCATTCAACATTCAGAAAACTAAGATCATGTCATCCGGCCCATCGCTTCATGGCAAATAGATGAGGAAACAATGGAAACAGTGAGAGATTTTATTTTGGGGGGCTCCAAAACACAGAACTGTACAAAAAAGATCTTCACAACCCAGATAATCATGATGGTGTGATCAGTCACCTAGAGCCAGACATCCTGGAATGTGAAGTCAAGTGGGCCTTAGAAAGCATCACTATGAACAAAGCTAGTGGAGGTGATGGAATTCCAGTTGAGCTATTCCAAATCCTGAAAGATGATGCTGTGAAAGTGCTGCACTCAATATGCCAGCAAATTTGGAAAACTCAGCAGTGGCCACAGGACTGGAAAAGGTCAGTTTTCATTCCAATCCCAAAGAAAGGCAATGCCAAAGAATGCTCAAACTACCGCACAATTGCACTCATCTCACACGCTAGTAAAGTAATGCTCAAAATTCTCCAAGCCAGGCTTCAGCAATATGTGAACCGTGAACTTCCTGATGTTCAAGCTGGTTTTAGAAAAGGCAGAGGAACCAGAGATCAAATTGCCAACATCCGCTGGATCATAGAAAAAGCAAGAGAGTTCCAGAAAAACATCTATTTCTGCTTTATTGACTATGCCAAAGCCTTTGACTGTGTGGATCACAATAAACTGTGGAAAATTCTTCAAGAGATGGGAATAGCAGACCACCTGATCTGCCTCTTGAGAAATTTGTATGCAGGTCAGGAAGCAACAGTTAGAACTAGACATGGAACAACAGACTGGTTCCAAATAGGAAAAGGAGTTCGTCAAGGCTGTATATTGTCACCCTGTTTATTTAACCTATATGCAGAGTACATCATGAGAAACGCTGGACTGGAAGAAACACAAGCTGTAATCAAGATTGCCGGGAGAAATATCAATAACCTCAGATATGCAGATGACACCACCCTTATGGCAGAAAGTGAAGAGGAACTCAAAAGCCTCTTGATGAAAGAGAAAGTGGAGAGCGAAAAAGTTGGCTTAAAGCTCAACATTCAGAAAACGAAGATCATGGCATTCGGTCCCATCATTTCATGGGAAATAGATGGGGAAACAGTGGAAACAGTGTCAGACTTTATTTTTCTGGGCTCCAAAATCACTGCAGATGGTGACTGCAGCCATGAAATTAAAAGACACTTACTCCTTGGAAGGAAAGTTATGACCAACCTAGATAGCATATTCAAAAGGAGAGACATTACTTTGCCAACAAAGGTTCGTCTAGTCAAGGCTATGGTTTTTCCAGTGGTCATGTATGGATGTGAGAGTTGGACTGTGAAGAAGGCTGAGCGCCGAAGAATTGATGCTTTTGAAGTGTGGTGTTGGAGAAGACTCTTGAGAGTCCCTTGGACTGAAAGGAGATCCAACCAGTCCATTCTGAAGGAGATCAGCCCTGGGATTTCTTTGGAAGGAATGATGCTAAAGCTGAAACTCCAGTACTTTGGCTACCTCATGCGAAGAGTTAACTCCTTGGAAGACTCTGATGCTGGGAGGGATTGGGGGCAAGAGGAGAAGGGGACGACAGAGGATGAGATGGCTGGATGGCATCATTGACTTGATGGACATGAGTCTGAGTGAACTCCGGGAGTTGGTGATGGACAGGGAGGCCTGGTGTGCTGTGATTCATGGGGTCGCAAAGAGTCGGACACGACTGAGCAACTGATCTGATCTGATCTGATCTGAAAATCACTGCAGATGGTGACTACAGCCATGAAATTAAAAGACGCTTGCTCCTTAGAAGAAAATCTATGACCAACCTAGTCAGCATATTAAAAAGCAGAGACATTACTTTGCCAACAATGGTCCATCTAGTAAATGCTATGGTTTTTCCAGTGGTCATGTATGGACTTGAGAGTTGGACTATAAAGAAAACTGAGCACCGAAGAATTGATGCTTTTGAACTGTGGTTTTGGAGAAGACTCTTGAGATTCCCTTGGACCACAAGGAGACCAAACCAGTCTATCCTAAAGGAAATCAGTCCTGAATATTCATTGGAAGGGCTGATGCTGAAGCTGAAACTCCAACACTTTGGCTACCTGATGTGAAGGGCTGACTCACTGGAAAAGACCCTGATGTTGGGAAAGATTGAAGGCAGGAGGAGAAGGGAACGACAGAGGATAAGATGGTTGGATGGCATCACTGACTCAATGGATATGAGTTTGAGCAGGCTTTGGGAATTGGTGATGAACAGGGAAGCCTGGCATGCTGCAGTCCATGGAGTCGCAAAGAGTCGGACATGACTGAGCAACTGAACTGAACTGATAATATAGGTACGTGTATAACATATAAAAAGTTCTCTGAAAATGTTTAAAATAAATCAAAACTTAAAAGAGCTTAAGTTTCAGTTATTGAGAAAGTTAAGTCAAACATGATGCTAAGTAGCGGAGGCACTGCTCTACTAACACTGCTGTTTATGCCATGTGCAATGTCAGAGAGCATGGCACTTACTCATTGACATGGTCCCGTTTGAGCTAATTATCAAAATAAATCAACTCAAACTTCTACTGTGCTAACTGACTCACTGTATTATATCACCTTATTTATAACTGTAGCCTCTCGCATAAGAGTATTCAACTCCTGGCCTCACTCAAATTGTTAAACTCTTTCCTACATCCCAGTAACGTGGCCCTGGCCCTCCTGGGCGCTGCTGTGTGGTGGCAGCAGCGTTCTCTGACTCCTGGGGACTCTGTAGTGGGGGCCACCACATCTGGCCAGGAGGTCGGAGACCTGCCTCTGGAAGCCGAGGCGGGACTGACCCCGCCCTGCTACTCAGGAGCTCTGAGCATCCGTTTCCTGATACAGGACTGTTCTGGAGCACCGTAGGTACTGACATACAGTCAATGCTGGGTGAAATGTCTGCTGTGTGCCCTCCCTGGATGCTGCAAGTTCAGGAAGATTCTGGGCACCGTCAGCCCTGCCACTGACCAGTTTTACGGTTTTGGGGACACTGGGCAAACTCTCAGAGCTTCAGTTTACTCGTATGGACATGGCAGACAGCACCGACCACGACTGGAACTAATTCACAGGCAGGGTGCGTCTCAAAACCGTTGCTGGTGAGGGTGCTGATCTCAGGCCTCCGAGGAGCTGGGGGCGTGAGAGGGCCTAAGGCCAACGCGGGTCTGCCCCTTTGGCTACAGACTCCAGAGCAGGGGAAAGACAGGAAAATGCAGATGGTTAGCAAGGCAGGTCTGTGCTCTGTGTGGGCACCCGTACTACTCATACAGTGCATTTCAACACTCGACCAGGCCAAGCTTGTGTTATCTGACACACAGGTCCTGCTGGAAACTCAGAACCACCACCTCACAGGCAGTCTATTTGTTAATTTTTTTAGGCAGTTAATTTTGAGTGGAACCAGTAATAATGGAGATCATGAGAAAAACTTAGACCTTGGCGCTGCTCATATTTATTAATGAATTACCTAGCAGCACTGTTATTTATAATTCAAAAAAGCATTTTCCCCCCTGTTGTTTAGAAGGATATTAATAATCATTATGTTCTGTTCTGAGGCTGGTTATAGTTAGTACAGTTACTGACAAATTGTACCCAAAGGGGCAGTATTTTAGAGAGGATAAAAAGAGAAGATAAAAACCCAGTAGGGTTTGGAGTCAGCAATGAAAATACTCATCAGAACAGTAATAGAAAATACTAACTCTGTGTATAGTGGCGGGACAGTGTAATTCATGATCACTGTACAACCATAAGCAATCTGTTACGATTTCAAGAGAAAACAATCGCAGTGACAGGGGCAACAGAACAGTCGGCTGGCACTGAATCAAGGTGTAAAAGCTTCTCAAAATGTTAAAAAAAAAAGGAAATGGATAATTCAGAGCAATAATTTTGCACTTTTAAATGATAATGATAAGAAACCATTATTTCTTTTTCAAGATCATAATTTCAAAACAACCATGGACCGCACGCCTTTTGGGCCCTTCTGACCAGTGTTTTGTAAATTCACACGACCACTGACAGCGTGAGAGACAAAACGTCCTTTTTGAAAACTATGCTGTCCTTAAATGTTCATTTACATGAAATCCATCTCTTACCATGGCTCTGCGGTGAGAGCTCCGAGGCAACCACGCTGGGGTCAGACACCCAGGCTCCCTCGAGGCCTGTCCTCGCACTAAGTCGTGGCCAAGAGCAAGCCACGTCAAGTCACACTGTCAGCCACGGTTTCTTCATTGTCAACTAACACCTGCCCTGTTCGATCATGATGAGATGATGTAAACTCTACGTGGAAAACTACAAATGCCAGGCAAAAGTGGAGCGCGTGTCTGCGCCTACAGTTACACATGACAGTCCAACAGAAACAACAACTTACAGTTCACCACAGCCAAGCTCTAGGAAGCACAAGCTCCGTGCCCGGCACTGAGCCCTAGCCATGTGGATCTCAGGACAGCTCTGCAAGGTGTGAACACTCACCCCTTGCCCTTCTCGTGGTAAGTATGAGATACCTGAGGCTTAAAGACATGAAGTGCCTTGCCCCAAATTAGACACAGCTGGTGACTGTGAGTCCTGCGTGCGCTCCCCCGCACTGGACAGTCCCCAAGCACGTCAAGCACCAAGTGAGGAGGCTCTGAGAACAGCTTCCCTTCTGCCGGCCCACCAGCACGGGGCACAGACGCCCCGGGTACTGTGAGAGCCACAAGCATTCCTGCTCACACCTGTCAGGACAACCGATGCCAATTCCGGGCTTGGAGAATAAAAAGGAAACCTTTCACACATCAATAAGCAAAGAGAGATGAATACAGAAAGAATATATCTCTTTTTATTGTAATAGTTGGCAAAGAGAAAGTTGAAGCTTTAAAGAAATTCAGTATCCTTTGGTTGTTCTTACGCAAACTGGATCAACGTTATAGGTTTAATCCTTGATTGGGGGAAATCAAATCAAAAGGAAAATCATAAAGCATTGTTTAGAAAGCTAATATAATATATATATTTTTAAAATTCTTTACTTTTAATTGGAGGATAGTTGCTTTACAATATTGTGTTGGTTTCTGCCATGTATCAACATGACTCAGCCACAGTCACCCACAGGGAACGTAGTCACCCTAAGGGGACATGTATATGTCCCCTCCCTCTTGAACTTCCCTCCCGTCTCCCACTCCATCCCACACCTCTAGGTTGTCACAGACCACCAGGTATCAAACAGCAAATTTCCAAATTTTACTTACGGTAATGTGTATATTTCAATGCTCAACATCTCATTATTAGGGAAATGCAAATCAAAACTACAATGAGGCATCACCTCACACCCTTCAGAATGGTTATCATCAAAAAATCTACAAACAATAAAAGCTGGAGAAGGTATGGAGAAAAGGGAATCCTCTTGCACTGTTGGTGGGAATGCAAAATGATACAGCCACTATGGAGAACAGTACGGAGGAGAGTCCTTAAAAAAACTAGGAATAAAATTACCACATGATCCAACCCCACTACCGGGCATATACCCTTAGGAAGCCATAACTGAAAAAGACACGTGTCCCAACATAACATTAGGCATTTTAGATTAAGCATATGCTAACTAAATGCAGATGTAAAACCAGTGATAAGTGAGGAATTTCACAGTGAATTGTAAAAAACAGATTCAAAGGCAGGGTTAGATTCTTTGTGTTTAACCACCAATTTTTAAAAAAGTCATCATCATAAACTTTGGGATTGACATAAAATATACCCCCCAAAATAAAGTAAACTCACCTTTGGTTTTTTGATCAGCAGCCTGGAAAAAAAAAAAAATCAAACTCTTTAGGAATACTGTGTAGAATGTACACATTCACTGAAAGTGTATAAGCAGACTTTAATATTAGAAACTTTAGAAACAAGTTTTTGCCCAATTACTTTATTAAAGTTTATTACTGGGAAAAAATTTATTACTAGGAAAAAATAATTGTCTACACGCTATTTTGTGCCAATATTGACCCAAAGGCAAAACAATCTATCTGGAAGCTCATTTAAGCTCTATATTTTAATACAGACTAAAACATAAACAGTTTTAACTATAAGATACATTAAATCAGGCAAGAACAAAGTAAACAGTGTAATTTGTACATTAAATGCCCTAAAATTCAAGCCTGATGGTAAGAATTACAGCAGGACTTTAAATTGTAATATTTACTATAGAAGTCGTAAAAGAACACTTGCCAAAGCTGCAAATATTATTTCTAGCTTTTCTAACAAAATCAGTTAAATGGGCCTTGCACATGGTTGTTTTGGACAGTTCAGTTTAAATAAAATAGCATGGAGATTCTTTACTACCAGTGACTAAAAGTAAACTCAAAATCCTTCAAAACACAGCTCTAATACTTCTTTTAAAGACATTTTGTGGTTGTCACCCTTTATCTATGTCACCAGCACTCTAGAGAGAGCGTGCTGCTGCTGCTGCTGCTGCTAAGTCGCGTCAGTCGTGTCCAACCCTGTGCGACCCCAGAGACGGCAGCCCACCAGGCTCCTCTGTCCCTGGGATTCTCCAGGCAAGAATACTGGAGTGGGTTGCCAGTTCCTTCTCCATAGATTGAGCATACCAAATTTCAAAAGCATTAACCTGAACCTCTGTCATGTAATGGCTATGATAACGCAGTGAGACACAGAGTGGCTAGAAAACAATGGAGTAGGAACTCCAGCCAAACCTTTTTCTGAGCACCTTCCTTCTTTTTCTTTTCTTCCTGCTTTTTCTTTTTCTTTTCTTCCATCAAATGTTCCTCTTTTTGTGTTTCTTGTTCTTTCTCCCTATTAAAAATAAAGAAAAGTGGTATTAGCCTAATGTCCATTTAAAATCAATGATTTAAACTGAAAAAAAACAAAACAAAACATTAGCTGCCAAAAGTTGCAAGTCAAGCAAAGTTCCACGCATGGTACGAAGAAGGATATTTTGAGGAGAGGCGTTAGACATGGCCGGTCACCCCCCGCCCCCTCCAGGGATCCACTTCTCTGTAGGTGCCAGAGCACACTGCCACCGGTGGCAGCCATTCACTCGGCCCACATCTGCTGAACACCAACCTTCTAGCAGGCAGTGCACCAGGCATTAGAAGACAAGATGGAGAAAAAGACATAGTCCCTACAGTCCAGCTCCAGACCAGTATTTCTGTCTCAGGGACCACCATCATCACACTTTCCAGATTAAAATTGCAGACTCCTGGGTCCCACTCTAGAACAACCAAGTCAGAGTCTTTGGAGGCGATTCTTAGGCACACCTTGTTTGTTCGACAAACCAATTGTTTTTTAAACAGAGCTCCCTACACAGCATGGGGAGCTGCTGGAAGGGTACATTGAACACAGGACCGAGCAACTCCCGAAGAGTAGGCGGCTTATGAGCTACAGCTTAACGTCGCAGAAGTGTCTTGGCTGGCACAGGGTGGGCTGTTGTCGGTTATCAACTCACCGCCTGTCAGCTCCAGATTCACCCTCCAGCACACGCCATGCAATGATGGATGTGTTCCCTTAAGCCCTTCTTCCCTGTGAGCGCCATGCAGAAGTTTCCCAGTGCAGGGCCCCAGAAGGACCTGCAGGAGCCAGGGGCTGGCCCGCTGTGAGGTCAGCATGTGGCTCGGAGGACCCCTGGGGAAGACTCTGGCCACGGAGCGAGAAGGGGCAGCCTCCTAGCAACCCTGCAGCTCTGGCGTGATCCAAGGTTGGCTTCCAGTGACCCTGTCAGCACACACCCTGCAGGCCTCCTGCTGCTTGCCACGCTCCCACTCCAGTCTCTATGGTCTTCTCCCCATGATGCGGCCGTGGCCTTCCTGATGGGGATGCCACGTGCTCTGTGCCCACGGCACTGACCCTGCCCCTTTGCGCACCAGCATGCCCGGCCATCAGCAGCAGCTCACACCGGGAAGGCTGCCACCAGGGGCCCCTACTCCTGTGTACCCGTGTGATGGGCTACTGGTGGCGGCTCTCCCCAGCTGGAGGAGCACTTCCTGTGACCACCAACTGCCCACTGGCTGACCTGGGCGATGCGGGGAGCCACTCTGCCACCCAGGGGGCTGCACTACTGCTTCTTCAGGGGGGGTGAGCCCCAGCCTCGGGGAGGGCCCCCTCCAATTGGGCCTTCCTCAGGCTCTCTCCCTCAGCCCTAGCTAGCACATGGTCTTCTAGAGTTCCTCTCTTACCACAGTTTAATTGGGCTTCCCCTAGTGGCTCAGTGGTAAGGATTCTGCCTGCAATGCAGGAGCAGCAGGAGACGTGGGTTCAATTCCTGGGTCGGGAAGATTCCCTGGAGGTAGGACATGGCAACCCACTCCAGTATTCTTGCCTGGAGAATTCCGTGGACAGAGGAGCCTGGTGGGCTACAGTCTATGGGGCTGCAAAGAGTTGGACATGACTGAAGAGACTTAGCATGCACAATTTAATTATTCTTATAATAGACATTCCCTGTTGATATTGCCATGCAGTCTCTGCCTCCTCAGTGGGCCCGGACTGACACAGGTGGGAAGGAGGACTTAACAGAATAAGAAGGAACAACACACACAAAAGCCTCAGCACAACAGCACTATCCACCCAGCACTGTTGTTTAATTTCTTAATTTTGAAGTTTGTTTTTAACTTGTAAAAGTGCTTACGACTACTGCACGCATAGGGGATCTCAACCTAGCGTCAGTCTGTATATATCTGAGTAACATCATAAGGAAAATAATTTAAATCAGCTTGATGGAGGGGGCACCTAAGAGACTGTCCTTGTTGGGCTCAGTTGTGTTCAACTGTTCGTGATGCCACGGACTGCAGCCCACCAGTCTCCTTTGTCCACGGGATTTCCTGAGCAAGAATACTGGATCCTGCATTTTTAAGCCACCAGGAAAGCCCACCTAAGAGATTAGTCTTCCTTTAAAACAGTGGTTCTTGGCCTCTCATCAGAACCACCCAGGAAGCGGACTTCCCTGGTGGTCCAGTGGTTAAGAACCTGCCTCCTTAAGGCAAGGGCTGTGGGTTCGATCCCTGGTGGGGAAGGGGAAGTAAGATCCCACCTGCTATGGGGCAACTAAGCCTATGAGCTAATGAAAACCCAGGGCAGCAAAAAAAAAAAAAAAAAAAGCAACTTTTTTCACAGAACGACCCCCCTTCCTCCACAAACTTCCAATGCCGAGGCTGCAACTGTTTTCAGTGAGATCAGGGAACGGAACTCAGACATCAGGAGTTTTATTTAAAAGCTTCCAGATGACTCCAATGTCCAGCCAAGGTTGAGAAACAACTTTTAGAAGGAGGTCAGTACAGTTCTCAAGCTTGGGAAACGTTCATTATCTAAGGTAATACCTTCTAGGAATCTTTTCATGTTAAAAGGTGCAGAGACACTAAGAAATCTGTGTTTAAATATTCTTTCAAAGCACAGTCAAGCTCCGCGAATGATGCACTGGTGCTGGAATCACCACGCAGTTGCCACATGTCTAGGGAAAAAGGGAACAAATAAAAACTAGGAATGCCATGACTGCTGAAGGAAAGTTACATGGCTCAAAATAGCCAGGAGTTAAAACTCCCCTCCAGGTCCTCCCCACCATTCTATGCAAAACAAAGAACTCTCTCACCCGAAGGGGGTAAAAAAAGAAAAGGACATTAAGGTTGATTAAGCCCAGCTCCCAGCCAGTCCAGCCTCTGGCCGATCTCCAGGATTCCTTGTCCCAGCCGTTTAAGAGATAACTACTCCGAAAAACCTTGGAGAAGAACAGGCCGCCTGAAGACAGCAGCTTTCCACATATATGCCTATATATACTACTCTTCTCTTGGGCTAGTGCAGCAGCTCGCTAATCTGGCTGCTGCCCCTTCCCGCCTCATTAAAGGTGATCTGTTCCTGGAAAGTGCCGGTCTTGGTCTTGTTCCGAACCTCGCCTTCTCTAACTCCCTTACCCTACAGCTGCCCCACTTGTGCATGCTTTCTTAATCTACAGCACAATGAAAGCCTTCAATTATCTTCTGATATCAAATTTAATAAGGTAGGCAAGTAGAGCTACCTTTTAAAAAAAGGTATTCTATAGAAGATGGAATAAAAATGATTTTTGCTTAATTTTATTACTCTGAAAGTTATATTAATTAGAACCACCTATTCCCCTAGCAGTACAGTTTAGGGGCTTCCCCTGTGGCTCAGCTGGTAAAGAATCTACCTGCAATTCGGGAGACCTGGGTTTGAGCCCTGGGTTGGAAGATTCCCTGGAGACAGGAAAGGCTACCCACTCCAGTATTTTTGCCTGGAGAATTCCATGGACTATACAGTCGCAGAGTTGGACAGGACTGAGCGACTTTCACTTTCATGGTATTGAAACAAAATGCTGAAAATAAACATCTCATGTAGCCCTGAGGTACCTTACACTTTCCTGCCTGAGGTCATGTTTCTGTGACTAAAGCATGATTCAAATGTTTGAACTTTAAGAAAATTTCATCTAATATTCCACCTAACTAGCACTACTTTCTTCTATCTCCTGGTATACAATTTATGCCATTTTTCATTTATAATTTTTTTTAACAGCATTGAATCTCACTTTTATTTATAAAGTAATACATGCTCATGAGAAAGCATAAAGAGTACAAAAGATATGTAGCAAAAAGAGATTCTTCCTTCTCCAGGGTTCACAGGCTCTCTCCATGGAGATAACACACACTAAGAACATTCTCGATGTGACTGTATAGTCGTGTACCTTTAAAAATGCCTGCATTCTTGTATCTTGACTTATCAATTTGAGATGTTAACAGTTTGCTGCTGCTGCTGCTGCTAAGTCACTTCAGTCATGTCCAACTCTGTGCGACCCCACAGACACAGCCCACTAGGCTCCTCTGTCCCTGGGATTCTCCAGGCAAGAACATTGGAGTGGGTTGCCATTTCCTTCTCCAATGCATGAGAGTGAAAAGTGAAAGTGAAGTCGCTCAGTCCTGTCTGACTCTTCACTACCCCATGGTCTGCAGCCTACCAGGCTCCTCCATCCACGGGATTTTCCAGGCAAGAGTACTGAAGTGGGTTGCCATTGCCTTCTCCGATTAACAGTTTAATTTCTACTATGACGGAAGTGGATGTGGTTCTTCAGTACCCCAGTCTTCCACCCTATCACCTGTTGTTCAGTCGCTCGGTCGTGTCCGACTCTTTGTGACCCCATGGACTGCAGCACGCCAGGCTTCCCTGTCCTTCACTGTCTCCTGGAGTTTGCTCAAGCTCAAGTCCATTAAGTTGGTCACTGCTGCTGCTGCTGCTGCTGCTAAGTCACATCAGTCGTGTCCAACTCTGTGCGGCCCCATAGACGGCAGCCTACCAGGCTCCCCGTCCCTGGGATTCTCCCTGCAAGAATACTGGAGTGGGTTGCCATTTCCTTCTCCACTATGAAATTAAATCAATGAATGGCATTTGCTTTAAAAGCAGTATGTTAATGTTCGATGCAGAGCTAGGTAGTACACGTTGTGGACATTTAACCTGTGTAGCTGCTTTTCCCAGAGTTCCTAGTTGTCTTTCTTTCCCTCTTGCTCTATCCTCCCTATAAAAGTTCTGTTTTTGGTTTTTACATATCCGCCCTCCTCCAGTTTAACAACAGGAGCCCTCTCCTCAACCACATGGCCCAAACTCCCTTCAGAGCCCTGGTCCAGGTCCGCTCTGTGCTGGGAGCACTATGCTAGGGTTTTCTAAGATCCTCCAGTCATTTCATTTTTTAAAAAATTTTAATTGTGGTAAAATATACATAAAATCTGCCATCTTAAACCATTTTTACGTGTAAAGTTACAGTCCCATGGTTGTATAACCCATCTCCAGAACTCTTTCCATCTCGTAAAACTGAAACTCTGCCTATGAAATAACTCCCCACTATCCCCCCCATCCCCAGGCCCAGACAACCACCCGTTCTATTTTCTGTTTTTATTAATTTGCCTATCCTAAGTACCACACTGTGGTTTTGATTTGCATTTCCCTCCTGATAGTGGTGTCAAGCATCTTTTCACATGCTCTGGGACCTTTGTATCTCTTTCTGGAGCCTGCTTTCATTATGATTTAATTGTTCCTTATATGTAACTCTGTATCACTGTGTCATTTCCATCAGTGCAGTGGGAAAGGAGAAAACAGACTAAGCAGAAGGAACAGTGTGTGCAAACTCATCACTGCCCACCCATGAATGCTGACCTGAACTTATTAACTCCATCATCCTGTGACCTCCCTTGTCTTCCTCCTTGAATGATGCCCTCAATTATGCTGGAATTGAGCATAAATTCTAGGTCGAGAATCAAGTTTGAAGGCACCACGCCCCTGCATTCCAGCATCTGCTACCTACTTAAGAGATGTCTGATGTCGTTTTGCTTTTTAGTTCTTTCTAGGTGATTTCCTCCCAAAGCTTCCTGTCACCCCCAGGATTCTGAAATTTCATGATGATGTGCACTTCAGTGTCTTTCTCCGCCATTACTGGTGCTTAGTATTTGGCTGATGTTTTCAATATAGAGGTGGTACTTTCGGTTCTCTGCTTTATTGAAAACATCTTCTGCTTTCTGAACAACATATTAAGTCTATTAGATGGATCATCATAATTTACCTTTATGTTTTCTACTCTTTTTTTGCTACTGTTGCTCTCAATTTTTAAAGACTTGATCTTTCAAGTCCTTCTACTGAGTTTCCTATTCCATGACATTACAATTTTACATTAACTTTCTTGTTTTTTAGTTGCTCTTTTCCCACACCACTGTGTTCTTGTTTTATAGATACAAGTCACTTTTTTTATGCTAGCTGAGGGGATTAATTAGAATTTATCTGAAGTTCTTTCAATTTTCTGCATTGTTTGTTTCCTTTCTGGACACTACCTCCCTAAGGAGGCTCCCTTTGATGTGAATCTTTTCTCAATTGTCTGGTCATCTTTGGTTTGACCATTCAAGGTGCCAAAAAACCAATTAGTACACAGGGAGCTCAACCTGGTGCTTGGTGACAACAACCTAGAAGGGTGGGATGGGGTGGGAGGTGGGAGTGAGGTTCAGGAGGGATGGACTACGTATACCTACGGCTGATTCATGGTGATGTACGGCAGAAACCAACCCAACATTGTAAAGCAATTATCCTCCAATTAAAAATAAATAAAGTGATTCGTTTTGAGTGCATGGGGCTGGACTTGCTTCCTCATGGGCTTTGCTTTAGGAAGACTGGTTGGGGAGCTGGCTAGTTTGCTAAAGTAGCCTCAAAGAACAAAACATGCAGCCTTTCCCTTGATCACAAAGGGTGAATAAAGAGTGTTTTATTCAAAGTATTAACTACTAGATCTTAAGCATCCAGAACTGCTCAAACATTAGATGTCACTATTCTACATTCTGACCATAACCTCCTACGCTTACTCCTGTTTCCACTGCACCCGTTCATTATCTTTACGGAAACCTCCTGTTCCCTGACTTCCACTTCCTTGTCAGCTATTTTCATCTGCTCCTTTCCTAGAAAGCCTAAACCTAAGATCATCTCATATGTTCACTACACAACTAGCATGTGCTATTTACCATGGTAGGTAGGCATCAGGGACAAACAGAAGGGCTGACTCACTTAACAGATACTCTCTGAACAGTGGCAGTATAAGCCCTCTGGGATCACAGCAGTGACAAGGACGGGTTAATACGCTTTTCAGGCTATTCATATAAATAATGCCTCAAACAAATGATGACTATTACAACAGTGAGATGACACAATGCAATGAGAGCTTAGAAGTCTGCTGGGTGACGCCCCCCTGCTCATGTTATCTGGTAGAGCTAAGGCCCTGCTTTTAGGGAACACTGTGTGTTTCCTCCTGTACTCTGGGCTGTAAGTACCTTGGGGGCAGGACTGTCTTCTGTCTCTGTGGCACTGAGAAAAAAAGCCTGTCATCATGCAGGACATTGCTGGTACCAATTTCTGGTCCATAAACTCAGGTGAAAAAAAATTTTTTTAACATTTTTATTTGCCGCATCAGATCTTGCCTTGTAATGCTCAGACTCACTGGTTGCAATGCGCCCGCTGAGCTGTTCTGTAATGTGTGGCATCTTACTTCCCCAACCAGGAATCGAACTCGTGTCCCCTGCATTGCAAGGTGGACTCTTAGCTCCTGGACCACCAGGGAAGACCCTCAGGTGAAATTTATACTGGAAGAACATCTTCAATAAGTGTACTTTCTTTCCCAGGGAAACTTTATTTCCTGAAATGACCAAGTAATATTTAATACATTTCTATCTACCTTTTGAGGCTAGTAAAATATTATAAACTGTATTTTTTTTTTTTCCTGTGTGGAGAAGTTGTGAGGTGGATTTACAAGTCAAGCTGTATGGGAAATAAAGAAGAGGGATGGCCAGGTTGGGAAAACTGCATTTTAAAATTTTAATTAAAAAATATTTATTTGGCTGCACAGGGTCTCAGTTATGCACAAGGGATCTTTATCTAGTTCCCTGAACAGGGATTGAACTCCAAGGCCACTGGACCACCAGGGAAGTTGCTTAAGTTAAATTTCAACTTAAAACTTTCATTTAAATATATATGGTTTTACACACAAGTGTAAATATAATCTTATGCATTTTTCCCAATATAAACTTTGCTTTTGTTTCTCATTTGCCTGGCATCCCCTTACTCACTTTCTTCTCTCTCCACACCCAAGTCAGCGGTCCACTCTCCTCCGCCTCCCTTCCAGATAACCGATGAAGCCACTGAGTTCATATTCTTCTGAGCCTTTTGCCACGTTCATGTAATTATATGGAATCATACACATTTATGTATTTTTGCAAAGGATTTTATCTGATCATTGTTTTGTCATACAGAGATCGTGTTATATACCTTTTTTTGCATCTTGTTTTCCTCATTCAATGTGTCTCTCTCTTTCCTCATCCATTCTCCCAACTGACAGACCTGGTCTATTTAATGATGATATCTCATTATTACTTTATTTTGCATTTCTCTGGCTATTAGCGAGACTTAGCACTTCTTTTCCTTTCTTTTAAAAAAAAAATCTTTTACTTTTGGCTACATCAGAGCTTAGCTGCGGCACGCGGGCTCTTCACTGCAGCACACAGGCTTCTCTCTAAGCTGTGGTGCGGCAGCTTAGCAGCCCCACGGATATGGGAGCTTGGGCTTCCCAAGTGGCGCCAGTGGTAAAAAATCTGCCTGCCAATGCAGGAGGTGCAGGAGACCCAGGAGTGATCCCTGGGTCAGGAAGATCCTCTGGAGGAGGAAATGGCAACTCACTTCCAGTATTTGTGCCTGGAAGATTGCATGGGCAACAGAGCCTGGTGGGCTACAGTCCATGGGGTTGCAAAGAGTCAGACCAGACTGTGACTGAGCACGCACGTGTGTGAGATCTTAGTTCCCTGACCAGGGATCAAACCCACAACTCCTGCTTTGAAAGGCAGATTCTTAACCACTGGACCACCAGGGAAGTCCCTAATCTATCATTTCTAATGGCTACAAAATATTAGATCAGATCAGATCACTCAGTCGTGTCCGACTCTTTGCGACCCCATGAATCGCAGCACGCCAGGCCTCCCTGTCCATCACCAACTTTCGGAGCTCACTACAAAATATACCATGGTGTAAATGTTATCATATTCTATTTTGCTTTAAGTCTTATTAAATGTTACAATATTGCTCCTGGTTTTTTATGTCTTGGTGTTTTGGCAGTGAGGCCTGTGGAATCTCAGCTCCCTGACAAGGGATCAAACCCAAACGCCTGCACAGGAAGGTAAAGTCTCAACCACTGGACCACCAAGGGAAGGCCCCCATACTCTACCCTGTTATTCCTCTATTTATACACATTCACTTCATTTCTAGTTTACCACCACCACAATAACTCCAGCTTTAGTCTATCTGGCTTCTGCTAAAGAAAACAGCATTGCTTCGATTAGTGGTACAGTTTATGCTTCAGGAATAGTGGAAACTAGGAAAAGAGAAATCTGATATGGGGCTCAACTTCAGGACCCAGAGCAAGTCTGAAGGGCCAAAGTGGACATAGATTATCTGTGCTTTGTGTGGGGAGACATACAGTAATGTGTCCCTACTCTACTGAATGCTATTGGAAAGAAAATATTTTTAATAATCTGGATTTTCAAGATGCATATTTCTTTTATTCTCAAATAGTTTAGCAACCACCGGATTAGAAGGCTTTGGGTGGAGAAAGAAGCCACTTATATTTTGGAAGCAGCTAGAAAAAGAAGGGAGGGGAGGCAGGAGACTGCCTGTAAGTGGAGACTCTAGGTATCAATCATCTCAGTATTCCCAGTTAACTACACCTTCTCCCAGAGAAACATGGTTTGAAAGATGAAATTATGGCTGGAGATGTAGCTACCCTATGCAGAGGTATTCTAGGTGGAAAGTGTTCCAAATTCCAGTGTTTTATTAGTTAATTACTATCTTTTTGCATACACACAAAAGAGGGTGGGCTTGTTTTGGCTGGGAGGTTTAGTCACCAGAAACTGTAACCCAGTTCCACCTGTAGGACACATCACAGTTTATGCTCTGAAGTCATACTGGTTGGACTCCAATGTCATGTCATTAAAATATTCAGTAATTCAGTGTGTGTGCACGCACTAGCTAATTTAATTAGAATTTCCTGGCAGTGTTTATGTTAGGAATAAATGTTATCAGGCAAAATTGAAAAAGGAAGGGGAAAGAAGTGGTATCCTGTCCAGTCGTCACAGAAATATTTCAGGTTCTTAACTTTTCAGAATGTGTTTGAATACCTGCTATCTGTAAGGACATACTCGCTTACACCCTTCTAGGCAGTACGAAAAGGATAAGATGTATTAACAAAACAGCCTTAGACCTTGAAGGGGCACAGACTCTAACAGGAAAGTGACAGTGAGGCTGGAATTATGCTTAATACTCGACAGAGTATGGAAATAAACAGAATAATGGAGTAGACGGCTTAAGCTTGAGATTCAAAGTCACAGAACCAGGTTCTAAAGTAGGTCACTGGCATAGGAGGTCAAGAACCTGGAGTCTCAAGTATGGGCTGGACTGCATAAAAAACCCACACAGCTGTTCAGCATGATCCCAAGAGGTGGGGTAGAAAAGGGTACCACAGCTCTGACAAATATTAACAGGAGCAGAGGGTGGAAAGAAGAATTTTTATTTGAGGATCAAAGAATACTGTAGTCAAGGAGAGTCTAAGGTCTCCTGCTGGTCACACCCTTGTATGATGCCCTCCCCATGAGCATGGGAGGAGCCTATGACTTGCTTCTCACCATTAGAATATGGCAAAGGTGGTGGAATACCGCTTCCCTGACTACATTAGAAAGCTCCATCTGTGTTAGCAGACTTGCTTTAGCTCCCTTTCAGGGGTCAGCTTTGAAACAATAGCTGCCATGAATTCTACTGCTACAAGGAAATGAATTCTGCCAACAGCCCGAGTGAGCGTGGAAACCCACCTTTCCCCAGTCAAGCCCTCTCTCCCATGAAAACCCAGCCCTGGCCTTGACTGCTAACCCATGCTTAGCCACCTCACCCTCAGAAATGGTGAAATAATAAATGTGCATTGCTTTCAGTTTGTGGTAGTCTGTTATGCAACATAAAAAACTAATTAGGTCATGCTGTAAGACTTTGGGGGCCACTCAAGATGGAATAAACCCACCGCAGCCTCTCTGCTACTGACTATAACAAAAAACTGGATGAGGCACAATACACACACAAAAAAACCCAAACTGTCAAAAGTAAACAAAAGCCAGTCAGCCAGGTGGAGGAGTCCGAACTTGGGGAGGCGGCCGTATGGGGGCGAGCTTCTCACTTCCCCTTCTTCTCTTGCTGCCTATTTGTTGTTATTTTGACCGGAGGTCGGCTCTGGTCACAGAGCTGTGCTGTGGCGGCCCAGGCAGCTGACGCCAAAAGAACCTCATCTTTCTGAACAAAGAACTAGGAAAATGAGCTCCTGAGAGCTAGAGAGTGTGGCGGACCCAGAGAGCAATCGGCTGGAGGAGCCCCCCAGACTCTGTCCATCAACTTCCAGTTCCGGTTCCCCTTCGAGTCATGCATGTGTGTGACAGACCCCAAACAGGAGCAAAGGTTTGGAAAACTGAACTATAATTTCAACTACCCTCCTGCTCCCCGCAGAGTCCTGAACTAACCCTTGAGTGGCACACACGTGGGCCCGGCCCAAGGCAGCACAGCATAGTGAAGGCTTGGGAAACTGAACAACCTTCGAATCACTACCCACACAGCGCCAGACGGGCTTTGTGGTCTGAACCTAACTGGCTTGATTGCCTGCTAAACAAAAACAAAATAAAGTAAGTAACAACAACAACAAAATCAACATGCTCCTGAGGAGTTTAATAGCACTCAAGGCCCATACAACATATCCAGAAGGTCCCGGATAAAACTCAAAATTACTCTTCATACAAAGAAACAGGAAAATGTGGCCAAACTGTCAGGACAAAACTCCGGGGATGCTAACTCCCAGGTGACCTGGCTGTTGGAATTATCAAAGCCTTTAAAAGTTATTATAACTATGCTCCAAGAGGCAAATAAAGGTAAATGCCCTGGAAACAAATGGGAACACAGATGTTCACAACAGATAAACAGAAACTATAAAACAGAACACAGTGGAAATTTTATTTATTCATTCACTTATTTTTCATTTTTTGGTTTGCAGGATCCTACTTCCCTGACCAGGGAGCAAACCCTTGTCCTTGGCAGCAAAAGCGCGGAGTCCTAATCACTGGACCACCAGGGAATTCCCTCAGGTGGAAACTTTAGAACTGAAAGACCAAATATCCGAATAAAAAACTTCACTAGATGGGCACAATGAAAGAATGGGTGAGAGAAGAGAATTTGTGAACTTAATTTGAGCACAAGAAATGATCTATCTGAAGAACAGACAGAAAAGAGATAAGAAAGTGGAGTCTCAGGAAGCTGTGGGATAATACCAAAAGACCCAACACTCACGTCATTAGGGTTCAGAAGTAGAGGAGAAAAAGACTGGCGAAAAGTAGAGGAGAAAAATAAATCTGAGAAAATAATGGTGGAAAATGTCCCAAAGTTGGTGATATATATAAATTTACAGATTCAAAAAGCTGTGTAAACTCCAAATGAGATAAACTCAAAGAAAAACCACACTCAGACATATCGTAATATTAAGTACAAGCAGCCAGATTCAAACGGATATGTGCTGCATAGTTCCATTTACATGACAAACTGGAAAAAGAGAAAAATCAGAGGAACATAAAACAGACCTGTGATTGCCTGGTGCTGGGAACGGAGAAGACATTACTACAAAGGGACAGAGCAAGGAAAGGAACTCTTTGGAGGATGCCAGAACTAGTCTGAATCTTGATTATGACGGTGGCTATATGCACCTATAAACATGACATGTACACTGTATGGATTCATTGAAACTTATAAAACTGTGCACCAGAGACTGAACTGAACTGTATGTAACTTTTTTAAAAAGTGAATAAAAACAAAAATAAACAAAAGCAACAAAAGTAATGATTTGTAAATGGTCACACCGGAAAATGTTGAATCCCTCTCTCATGCAACTCCTTCCCTCTCCATTCCTGGCCTAATGAGAGATGGGGCTTCAGCTGAATGGAGGCGGGGGGGGGGACATGGAATGAGTTGGGAAGAGTACAGAGCTCAAGATAAAGGTCTTCATTTTCCATAGACCAGGGTACCAAAAGGTACAGAGGGAAGCTTTGGAGGAAAGGACGAGACGCTGATTGGGAATGCTGACTGCAGGAACCTTTACTTTGGAAGGATGCAGAAGCATCACTGAGATCTGAGCAGAGGCATGGCAGAACCAGCGGGCCTCAAGGTATTCCAAAAGAACTCTGACACTGGTTTCATTTAGTGCTAATATGGACTTCAGCTCCAGGATTTCTCTCAGCACTTACAACTGTGGCTAAAGCACCAAACCAGAACAAACCCAGCAGCACCCTCAGTGGGAGCAATCTGACTGACCAGACTTCTGATAAGCACACGTGTGCTGCCTGCTATCTAACCACTGAGACACACAGCCACTTCCCTGTCCCACCAGCCCTTCCCAACATCTTGCAATCTTCTTCCACTGGCTTTTTATCACAGAAAAATGATGTTCCCCATCTGGTAGGCTTTTCTCTGAACAATGAAGGTGATTACCTCCATCCGGTATTTTTGCCGCTCAGCTTCCTTTACTCCCCGCATTGGAAACTGTACTCCAATTTCCGCGAGTGCCAGTCCTTCTCTCATTCTGAGGCTCCAGAGAGGCGTCTGGCCAGTCCAAAAGCACTGCACTTCCTGGGCCACGGTGCCTAGATATAGGGCGACTCCATGCCCCCCACAGGATCACAGGAATGGAAGTCGAAGGCCTTGACCACAGAGGTTCTGGAAATGAAGCTTACGCCGAGGGACAGAAGCTAAGAAGCGGAGTGAGAATTAAGTCTTGGTAATATATATCCTTTGAGCCAAGGAACAAGTCGCTCCTGTGGCCTGCTACCTATGAGTCCAATCAAGACACTTCCTGGAATGTGAATCCTGACATGAGGGGCAAGCAGCTGAAGCAGATCCATCTCAGAGACCGTGACCTCCAGACCTGCCCACCAGCACTTGCCGCCTAGGCTCTGCAGGCTGTGGAGACTGGCTTCTCAGCTTTTCCTCAATGATGTCAGCCACCTCTTATCCTTCCTAAGTCCTCCTTCTACTCCCTACTTAATTTGTAGAGTCACTTTCTGTTGCATGTAACCAAAGAATCCTGATAAATACAGTTTACCAACAATTTATTTAATTTAGACTTATAAAAGTGCTGACTGGATCTAGCACTATTTAATTAAGATTCTCAAAACTAATCACATTCAGGAAACATTCTTATCGACTACAAAAGCTGCTTTAAAATTACTGTATCACATACCAATTACAAATATACAGGTTAAAAGTAACTTTTCTTGAGGGGGCCGGGCCATGCAGCATGTAGGATCTTATTTCTCTGACCAGGGATTGAACTCACGCCTCCTACAGTGGAACTGCAGAGTCTTAACCACTGGACTGCTAGGGAAGTCCTTAAGTACCATTTTGTGAAAACCTTTTCTTTATTTCATTTCTGTTTAAAGTAGACTCAAATTAAGTCAGAAAATGACACAATTTTTATTGTTGCTCCACTTTCATCATCAGTTTTCATAATGATACTTGAATATGTGTAGTTTAAATATGCTTAAAATAATAGACACAATGCTCCAACCATCTCACAGATACAGGCGTCCCGGCTGGTACATTCTGGTATGTAAGCGACAGTGAAGTGAAAGTCGCTCAGTCCTGTTGACTCTTTGCGACCTCATGGACTATACAGTCCATGGAATTCTCCAGGCCAGAATACTAGAATGGGTAGCAGTTCCCTTCTCCAGGATATCTTCCCAACCCAGGGATCAAACCCTGGTCTCCCGCATTGTGGGTGGATTCTCTACAGGCTGAGCCACCAGGGAAGCCCAAGAACACTGGAGTGGGTAGCCTGTCCCTTCTCCAGGGTATCTTCCAGATCCAGGAATTGAACTGGGGTCTCCTGCATTGCACGCAGATTCTTTACCAGCTGAGCTGCCAGGGAGCCAGAAGAGACAGAGTGGTTATTAATAATGATTGGGATTTCACTGAAATTTTAAAATAGGTACTATGTAACCAATGACAAGAAAGCTTGACCAAGAAGCATCTCCTGACTACTAAGGAACATGGAGGTGGGGAACCGCGCTATTGACTTACTGCCGCCCAGCTTCACACTCAGTTTTTTGCCAG
Source organism: Bos taurus (assembly GCF_002263795.3). NCBI lineage: Eukaryota > Metazoa > Chordata > Mammalia > Artiodactyla > Bovidae > Bos > Bos taurus. Next base: position 54,140,238 of record NC_037346.1, read on the forward strand.
CTCTGTGAAGACCAGGACCTTTAAACATTTTCCTTTGCCAGCTGACAAGACGTTAAGCTTCTTCAATAGAGGGTGCTAGAGAGACACAGCAGGAAAAGAGTTTTGCTCTTGGCTGACTCCTATAGACCCCTCATTCTACTGCTCTGAGGAACTTCCCAGCAGTTTCCTCCCAGCCCAACCTACCCCTAAGCCTCCTCACCACCTCATCATGCTCATGACTTTTTTGCCATCCCTGAGTCACAGCTGTACCCTCTCCAGAGGTCTGGACCTCAGCCAGGAAGCTCTCACTGGGCACCCCATCTCAGCCCTGGAGGCAGTGGCTACTCCTCATTCCACCGTGCCTACAAAATTTAAAGCTTTCTCTATTTCTAATTAGCAAATCCCTCATTACTCCAATCCCCTGTTAGAGTCATTGTTGTTTAATCGCTAAGTCGTGTGACTCCATGGACTGAAGCCCACCAGGCTCCTCTGTCCATGAGATTTCCCAGGCAAGAATCCTCGAGTGGGCTGCCATTTCCTTCTCCAGGAGATCTTCCCAGCCCAAGGATTGAACCCATGTCTTCGGCATTGGCAGGAGGATTCTTTACCGCTGAGCCATCAGGGAAGCTCCCGTTAGAGTTGGGAAATCTTTATTAAACTTCCCTTGTTCATATTACCACTTGGTTTCTCTCTCCTGACTGACAGAAGAATCCTTAAATTAGAGATTATTTCAATCGTGTCATCAAACTGGAGACTTTAATACTGCCACACTAATGAATAAGTAGCATTCACAGACATGCCTAAATAACAAATAAATGACACCAAATATAAAACTACAAGTTAAATTTAATTAGTAACACACAGACCTCAAGTATGAAACCTGACAGGTGGGAAAGAGAACTCTATTTGTCTGAATTTGCCTAATATCACTTGCCCCGTAGTTTTTGTTTGATGCCATAGTATTTCTATGCTCTAAAGACTGTAATCCACCTGCACAAATTCAGAAAAGGTTCTCCTTCAGGATTAGGAAGTAGAAAGAACAAAGTCCCGGCACCATATAACCACTGGCCAGTCACTGAAGTGATGTAACAGAGGCCTGGGGTGGTTATCAGTGAGAGAACTAGACTGCAGATCATTTCCAGGGTAAACTGTATTTTAAAATGTTACAATTCTGTGGACTGAAAGGACTGTTAACTGTGGACTCAATTTTGGGAGCCACTAAAGTAACTTGTGCTCAAAGTTGGATTCTAATTTGGGAGAGCAGGCAAGTGCACAAGACCTGGGTGGAAATAGCTTTACGACAATCTGCACGAGGGAAAAGTCGAATAAAAAGAGATGATACCACTGTCACCGTCTACTCAGCCCCCTGACCCAGAAACATCTGTGGAGCCAGGGTTTGTATGTGAGGAGAGCAGGAAAGAAGGTCTCAAAGGTCTGTGCTAGAGTCATGAGCCTGCCTAAACGGTTTCTACAATGAAGCCTAAGGCAGGAGATAAATTCTGGGACCAATTGTATTTGTGCAGAAAAAACACAGGTACTAAAAGGACTGTTAACATTTCACATTAAAAATGTGAAATGCAAAGGCTCATCCCAGAAATGATTAGGAAGAAAACCTACCCGAAAAATACCAATTATTTAAAGAATTAAATTTTCTATTTTGTTCTTTAAACATACACTAGGTCCATATGACCAAAAACAAACAACAGAGTCTAGACAGACATCCTACGGGAACCTAATTGAGAAGAAGCGTGTTCTATAATTTGCCATGCTGCTCTTTACTCAAGGTACATGGACATGTATGACCTGGTGTCCAACACTATGTTCACACATCAGTTTAAAAGAGCAAATGTTTCTATTACTCTTTCAGTCAGCTCACTGCTAGTGGCCACCATTTTGGCTTTCTGATTTTTTTTTTTTTTTTGACAGGGAAGAAGTAGATTTATACTAATATAAATCTTGTAAGAGACGGAAGTGGGCAGGCAAGGGAACTCTGCCTCTGATTCAGAGTTCACCTCCTTAAAGGACTTTAACGGAACCACATCTGGCAATGGGTCAGTATAGGTGCTCAGAGCTAACCTTCCATCTGTCCTAAAGTGAAGCAATGAGCAACTTACTAAATTATGTTACAAATAATGATTCAATTCCTCACTGTCCTTTATGGCTCCTCATTAACCATGAGAACATGCACCAGTTCTGCAAAGGAAGAACTTTCCCTAACACTCAGGTCCAAAAGCAAGTTTTCCGGGGGACACCTCCCCCAGGTGACAGAGTCAGGAGCTGGTCCTCTCTTATGCCCCAGAACATGCACACAGCCAAGAGTGTGATGGGAAAACTTGGGGAACTGCCCCAAACTCAGCAATTCTCTCGGCAGCCAAGGCTTTGGTCCAAATATGAAGGTTTCTGATGGTTTTGCTGAATGCAAAGATAAAACGTAGAAAATCAAACAATTCTCCAAAAATAACCAAGTTCAACTGAAAAATAAATACTAAGGCAGCAGCAGACAGTTTGAAGTTGTAGTCTTTGAAAACACTAATGATAGCAATAGCTGTCATTTACTAAACTATGGGCTCGAAGACGTTTTCAATAGTTGACCTCAATGACTCCTCAAAACAACTCTGTAGAAATCGACATCATCTGCGTCTTAAACGAGAGGCCCCTGAAACTCAGAGGATCTCAGTGAGTAGCCCAACGTAACACAGACAGTGACTCTTAAGCATGCACTCATTCATCAGGCACAATGCACCCCAAAAGAGCACACGTGTTTGTTGTATGCAATCCAAGAGTGACAGGAACGTGCTTCAGTTTTAAGACCTGACCCTACTTTTTGGAAATTGAAGATTCCAGTTAGGATCATCTCTTAGATGACACATTAGTTACAGTACTGGCACAGCCGCTATAAGACCCCAAAATACAACATCCTAAAGACGATTCTCCCCCAAGTCCAAAGGCTGGCCAGACATCTTTGCTCTGTGAAATTATCTAGGGACCCAGTTCTTTTCATTACTAGAAGAGGAAAAGAGGCACTGCAGAGCAAATCATTTCTTTTTGGTTCGTGCCTTAGAAGTTCATCATTATTTCTGTTTATATCCAGTTAACCAGAATGTATTCATCTCCCCGTTTCTAGACACAACTACAGCCAGGGAAATCTAGGTGTGCGCATCTAAAACTTCTTTCAAAAGGAAGGAGATAACGCCTTCCTGGGGAAAATTAACAAGGTTCCCAGTAAATCTTGCAGAACAAATCTGTTATAAAAATGCCAAATTTTATCCAATCTGTTTTCAAATATAAGATGCACCATTATTTCTTATGCACTAAGAAAGAAAAATGCTGCCAATTTCAGAGATGTTAAAAGTGGGAAAAATGGGTTTCTCAGAATAAATGAAATACAGTGTGCTCCTGAAACAACAAATCAAACCGATCTATCCTATGAAATTACTGGAAAAAAACCAATTAAACTTTAGAAAATAAATTATTATAGTTGCTATAAGATCATGCTTTATGATGATAATATAAATGTACAAATAAATATAGGGAAGCCATAACTACACTTCATAAATTAAAAAAGACACAACCAACTCAATTCTATGGGAAAGTCAGACAGCTACTTTCGGAACACATGAATATTTTGGAACACACAATTTGCTAGCAAAGGGTGCTGTGAGGGCACGTGAGGAGGAGGGGTGGGTGCTGGCCGAGTCAGGAAAGCATGGGCGGTTTCCCGGGGAGGTGAGCTAAGCTCTGAAGGATAACTAGCTGGACTGGCAGGAGAACAGCACGGACGAAGCTCTATGGTGGGAAGAAATGGAGCCTTTGAGAACAGCAAGATGACTAGAGAGCCCAAAGCATGGGAACAATGAAGAAATGGCTAAAACAAGTCTGGTGGGATAGACGTGGGTTAAAGTTTTTGGTCTTATTCTCAGAGCAAGAAGTTAACTGAAGAATTTTCAGCAAGAGAATAACAATCACATTTGTGCTTTACGAGATCATAAACAAGATAAACCCTGGAGAGGGACACACTAAACTGGAGGTGCCTGAGCATTAAACGGACGGGAGCTGGCAGCTCAATATATAATTCTGGATTCAGAGGAAAGATTTGGGCTGGAGAAAAATCTGAGGAGCTGCCAATGCAGAGATAAATCAAAACCACGGCCAGAGCTAAAACCAGGTCAGAAAAAAACTTCAGGAACGTCAGCATTTAAAGGTCAGACTTAGGAAGATGAGACTGTAAATCAAACACCCACCACTATTGACGCTTCCATTATTATTAATAACCGGCCACAGTATGTCAGACTGTTTTAGGTAAAAGGATATCCAGTGAACAAGATACATAAGCTTCCTCTTATTAAGGAGCCTACAGTTCAGTGAGTAAACAAAAAGCACAAGAAAAAAAGATAATTTCAGTTTGCAATAAATGCTATGAATAAAATTGGCACTGCAACTCAAATTCCATGATGGCACTGACATCAGTGATGAGATTTCCAAAATGAGGAGCAACTACTGAGAACATTCCAGACAAAGGCTAATCTTCCTTTGACTTACATGAGAATTGCTTTCCTGAGGAATTCAGATATATACTACAACAGCACACACAAGAAACTGAATACATGTAAAATAGGTTCTGTGAGAAAATAAAACATGTTTTCCCCCTACCTAAACATCCAGAGGACTATCCAAAGTCATGGATATGGGACTGGTCCAAGGACCACAGAACGCCCAGGACCCTTGGTTCATAACCCGCTAAACACCACTGCACCTGACCCCAGACACGCCACAGCCCTAAACACATCTCCCTGTTTCCAAATGCCCCCCAAAGGGGTCGGTACCCCCCCTTTTGAGAACCGCTGCTTTAAGGCAACAAAGCGCACAGGAAACGGAGATGCACTGAGGTCTCTGTACTAACGAATTCTAGTCTGTAGACACTTCCGTGAAGTGACAATCACTCTTTTTCACTTGATAGGTAACAGATGACCTTTGAACAACATGGTTTTGAACTGCACAGGTCCACTTACATGTGGATTTTTTCCAACGAATTCATACTATAGTACTACATGATCTGAAGCTGGTTGACTTGAGGACTGGAACCTCCTATACAGAGGGCCAACTGCAAAGTTACACACCAATTTCTGGCTGTGCAGAGGACCAGCGACTCAAACCCCGCACTGCTTAGGGATCAACTGTATCTGCCGTGTGCCCAACGCTCTGGTCCCTGCCTTCTCAGAGCTTACATTTTAGAAAATTGTAATAAACACACAACTACCTGAAATGAAGATGATCCAGAATGCAGCTCTTATATTTAGTCAACACACCCTAGCATCTCTCAGGCAAAAGTACAAAGAGTTTCCTTGAAAATTAATGTTATTTTCTTCATTAATTATCTGTAGTCATTTGTAGGCACATGTACCGTAGTAGAGATTTAAACATTCAGCACCCAACAGGTGACATCCAACCCTGAAAAAGCAACTGTGTACTTTCAAATCACACTGAAAAAAGTATTTATGGTCTGAAAAACAGTAGCACCTAGTGGAAAAGATACTAATTATAACCAAACCCTTTTGGACTCTAAATATGCTCAGAAAGAAAAGGAGGGAGCTGTGCATTTTTAATCAGGGAATCACTAAAATACAGGAGTGACTGCCATTGAGAACAGACTCGCAGATGGGCAGATGCAGAGAAGAAATTCTGATGTTGGGAAGAAGATGCAATAAAGAATAAAGAGTTGGTAAATACTTGTAAAAATAGCACAGTACCACTGGTATACAGTTGACCAGTCTTAATTTGCATTCTTAATAACCCTTGGTTCAGTTCATGGAATTTTCTAAACTTAAAAAAAAAGGATTAAACAAGCTTCACAAATGTAATTTTTAATGATAGCATGATATTTTCATTGTATAGATGGACCATAGTTTTTCTTAACAGTTTTCCCTGTTATTTATTTAGGTGTTTCCTTTTTATACTACTTTCATCACTAAACCTCTTTTGTGTAGTTTGTTCTGTATTTGTGATTATTTTCTTAACAGAGATTTCCAGAAGCAGACTAAAACAAAGGATATAATTAAGAGTTTCAATACTTATAGCCAAACTGTCATCCAAAGACATTTTAATAATTTTTATTTTTATTAGCTGACCACAATATATCCTCGTAAGCACTGAGTATTATAATTTTTAATCTCTGTAAATTAGATAGAAAAAGTATCTCACTGACCTTAATTTATAGTTCTTTGATTACTGTTGTTTAGTTGCTAAGTCATGTCTGACTTTGCGACCCCATGGACTGTAGCCTGCCAGGCTCCTCTGTCCATGGGATTTCCCAGGCAAGAATACTGGAGTGGGTTACCATTTCTTTCTCCAGGGGATCTTCCTGACCCAGGGATCGAACCTGTGTCTCATGCATTTGCAGGTGAATTCTTTACTGCTAAGCCAGCAAGCCTGGTGGCTTGCTTATTAATGGACACATCTCCCCACGCTGTTACTCAACATGCATGAATTTTGTTTTCTGTGGACTAACCAATTATATTTTCTGGTCTATCCCTTGGGTTCTTAATGTGTTTTGTCTTTATCATCAATTTGTAAGAATTTATATATTAAATGGATTAAATTTCTATTAATAAAATAAATAAAAGTTTACACCATTTAATTTTATTATTAAATGCTGTGAACGTTTCCCCCATTTTTAGTTTGTCTTTTAAATTTTTTTAGATTGGAGTACGGTTGCTTTATGATGCTGTGTCAATTTGTGTTGTACAGCAACAAAGTGCATCAGCTTTACGTATACACACATCCACTCTTTTGTAGATTTCCTTCTCATTTTGGTCATCGCAGAGCACTGAGTACAGTTAGTTCCCTGTGTTCTCACTAGTTATCTATTTTACACATAGTCGCATATATGTCAATCCCAGTCTCCCAGTTTGTCCCACCATCGCTTCCCCCTGGGTAACCATAAATTTGTTCTCTACATCTGTGACTCTGTTTCTGCTTTGCTAATAAGGTCATCTGTATCATTTTTTCTAGATTCCACATATAAGTGATATTAAATGCCCCAGTAGCATCTAATGCCTTCCAAGAGTTGCTTTTTATGTTCCACCTAGCTCTTTTAGGTCTTGGCAGCAGGGGTAGTCTGATACAGCTTGTCTGCCTTAGCCAGACGCAGGAGTATCTCAAAGGATACTGAATTTCACTCAGTGACTTTCCAGGTAGTGATTAAGATAATCGCTAAGGCCCTGGCAGAGAAAGCACCAACTACTAACCACCAGACCACTAGGGAATTCCCAAGAAAGAATTGTTAACATGGTTGAAGAGAAGAAACTTTCTGGAGAGAAATTCTTCCATAATTGAAATTTCTTCTTCATTCTATTTGACTTTCTGGCTTCTTAGAGGGTTCTGTAACCACTTAAAAAGTTAAACTCTTGTCTCAGCATGAGGTTGAAGCTCAACAAAAGTTTCTTTTTTGACCTAAGAAGCTGTCTTTTAGTTTTGTATTAATACCAAGGCATAAATAAGGGCTTCCCCAGTGGCTCAGCTGTAAAGCATTACTTGCAATGCAGGAGACACAAGTTCGATCCTGGAGTTGGAAAGATCCCCTGGGGGAGGAAATAGCAACCCGCTCCTGTATTCTTGCTGGGAAAATCTCATGGACAGAGGAGCCTGGCAGGCTACAGTCCATGGGGTAGCAAAGTCGGACATGACTGAGCGCACAGGCATAACTATCTACTTTTCTTTAGTTAGGAAGTTGCTTTTCAATACCCAAAGCTACATTTTCTGGAGATTACAAATCTAAGATATTAGTGGAACTGAAAAGAGGATATTACTGCTCACTCTCCTCCTCATCTTTCTCTCTTTAACATACCTCTAAAAGGAAATGAAAACCAAGCTTTGTAAGTAACCGAGTGACTGTCTATTTCTTAGGTATCTGATTTTTCTGAACAAAGCTCTACCACCTTGTGATAACTACATGCCACAGGAGACCGAGTTACAAGCACTTCTGGAACCCTGAATGGGGCTTCTCTGTGTGAAATACAGTGAGTTAAATGGACAATATGATCATCAGAAGAACAAATCCTAACAGTCTACAAAGAACACAAATTCAATCTCTATTCCATGCCTTTTGCTTAAGCAATGATTTTATAGGCCATCCACAGATCTCTTCAGGATTAACCACCCTTCCCATACACACCCTACAAATCACACTGAAGTGATTACTGTGATAGGGTTAAAACGATACCACCCTCTAGAGTTGAATCACTCCTTTGAAATTACAGTAATATCCATTCACACAAATGTGTGAATTTGTCATTCACACAAATGACAGCACAAATGTGTGGTAGTGAGGAATAGATTTTTGCAAGGCTAAATACAGGGAAGATAATGTGTCAAATTTATACACTATTTTATTTAATCTGGATAGTAACACTGTAAGTAAGCATTACTAGCCACTTCTTCCAGATGAGCCACGGCTGGGGGGGAAAAAAAAAAAAACCTAAGTCACTGAGCTAATAAAGAGACATTCCCAGAAACCTATCCCAGAATTAACACTCCCAAGACCATGCTTATACCAGTGGTCCTCAAATGCTGGTTATCAGTTAACAAGAATGAACTGCACATATTTAAAGCAAACTATTCAATAAAATTTGATATATGTGCACACCTGTAAAACCAACCCCATAACCAAGGTAACTCCAGGTAATACCACAAAAAGAGAGAAAAAAGGATAAGGACTATTTTTCACAAAGTCACATTCAGTTAATTTATAGGATTCTCCCCTAAGATTGTGTTTTCTACTTCTTTGCATGAGAATGTCTTTTATTTTACAAAGTAATAAGAGCGGATGCTGGTGGTTTTTATTTGAATGTCTTACATGGCGTGACTAAAAGATGGCAACCATATGTTGACTCCCACTTCTCTTGTTAAAACTTTACTTGTGCATGATGTCCCAATATCTCCTAACCACAGTGCTTTTCTATATGTTCAAAAAAACAGATTTTAGCCCCCAAAGGAAATAATTGATTAAATAATATTTGAGATAATTACCTTCCTACAAGAATGACAAACATTTCAAAACCTGCTGTGTATAATAGCTACCTTTATGGGTAAAACTATAAGGAAGTCATCCCCATTCCCCCTATCACCATTTTCCAGTGGTCACATGGTTTTTAAATTTTGCTTCCCACCACTCCTACCAACAGACTTCAAAACTTAACATCAATAGATAGGCTCATTGCCTTGATCGTAGGGGTGGTTTCAAAGGTATATACATATATAAAATTTTATTGAAGGGTAAACTTCAAATTTGTACAGTTTAATATATGGGGGGGGGGACACCTTAATAAAGATGCCAGAAAAATACCCTCACGAGGGGTATTAAGGCATTTGAATCTTCTGATACATACTATCATCTTCACTGTCTGTAGGCATCTGTACTCGTCCTCACTAGCAGCACATGAGTGGAAGATTTTCCTTTCTTATTCTCCTTTGGATTATATTTAAACTTAGCCAGATGGAGATGTTAAAAAAGTTCTAGTATCTTGAATTTGCTTTTCTTTGATCACTGGCAAGATTAAGTTTTTAAATGCTTGCTTACTAGTCTGTTTTTATCAATTGTCTTTTCCTTTGCTCCTTTTCCTATGTCAAAAGACATAAAGCTAGTTTTCTTTGGCAACCCTTGGGTGTGAACTCAGGACTGTCTGATCTTATGGAAGGCACACCACCTCTTTGGATCTCAGTTTTATTTTTTATAAACCCTACGATCTGTGAATTTTAAACAGCTGCAATTAGTTAAGACTCACTCATGGAATGCAACAGATATACAAGATATAATGATGGCTAATAATATTTTTGTCACTAATCCAATTAACATCTTGACTATAAAGAACATTAAATAGCGATGATAAGATAACCCCAAAATAAAACCAAGCAAAAACAAAACACACAAAGAACAATTCTCATATTTTAATAAAAAATAAGGCGAAAATTCTGATAGTAAGTATATATATTTTAATACGCATTGAAGCCTTAAAATAACATCTTCTCACTTAAAAACTGATTCACAGTAAATTTAGAGTTGTACAGCCATAACCATAATCTAGTTTTCAAAAGATTTTATTACCCACCAAAAATCCTTCATGCAAATCCCCATGCTCACCCTTAGCCTCAGACAGCAACTAATATACTTTTGGATCCTCCAGATCTGCCCTTTCTGGAAGTATCACATAATGAAATCTGGCTGTTTTCATTTGACACAATGTTTCTGAGATTCATCCACACTGTAGCATGTATCCCAACTCCATTCTTTGTGTGGCTGAATAGCACTCCACTGTATAGACATCCACATTTTGTTTAAGCATTTACAAAAAGCTGATGGTTGTTTATAGGTTGCTTCCTCTCCTGGTTATTACAAACAACTTCATGCTTTTGAGTGCAGATAGACTTTTATCTGTACTGGGTAGATATGTAGGAAAGGAACTACTGGGTTATACAGTAAATTTATGTTCAACTTTTTAAGAAACTGCCAAACTGTCCCAAAGCTGCTGCAACGAGCAATTCCCACCATCAGCAGATGAGGCTGCCCATTGCTTCACACCCGTGTGATTGTCTGTCCTTTTGATCGCAGCCTTTCTAGCGGACATGAAGTGGCTATGGTTGTAATTGTCATTTCCTCTATATCTAATGATGTTGAGCATCTTATGTGCTTATTAGCTATTTGTATATCTTTTTTGGCGAAATGCCTACTGAAATCCTTGTCCATTTTTTAACTCGGTATTTTGTCTTATTAATGAGTTACAAGAGTTGTTTTTTAATATATTCTGAATACAAGCTTTTTCAGCTATTTGATTTGCAAATATTTTCTTTTAGTCTGTGGACTGTCTTTTCATGTTCATAATGACATCTTTTGAAGCACAGTATTTTTAATTTAAAGTCCAATAAAGTGAAGTCGCTCAGTTGTGTCTGACTCTTTGCGGCCCCATGGACTGCAGCCTACCAGGCTCCTCTGTCCACGGGATTTTCCAGGCAAGAATACTGGAGCGGGTTGCCATTTCCTTCTCCAGGGGATCTTCCCAACCCAGAGATCGAACCCAGGTCTCCTGCATTGCAGGCAGCCAAAGTAAACTCTTCTTAAAATCCAATATATTAATTTATTTCTTCTTGAATCATGCTTTTGGTGTTTTATTTATGAACTCTTTGTCTAACCAAAAGTCTTTAGGATTTTCTTCTGTGCTTTGTCTAACAGTTTTATAGTTTCCGTTTTTACATTTAAGTCTATGATCCATTTTGAGTTCATTTTTGTGTATGGTGCGAGGTCTAAATCACCTTTTTTCTTTTTGGCATATGGACAGCCAACTGTCCTAGAACATTCATTCAAAAGACTATCCTTTCCCCTACTGAACTGCCTTGGTACCTCTGTCAAAAATCAGTTCAAAGGTTTATATCTTAACACTCAATTCTGCTCCATATGTCTGCCCATGTGCCAGTATCACACTGTCTTAACTGCTTTCACTTTACAGCATATTCTTCTTTGTCTGTCTGTTTCGGCTACACCACACGGTACATGGGATCTTGGTTCCAAGACCAGGGATCGAACCTGTGCCCCCTGCAGTGGAAATGCTGAAGTCTTAACCAGCGGACCAACAGGGAAGTCCTCCTGTATAAACTTAAACTGGAGACGTTAAGTCCTTCTTTTGTGTTTTGTTAAAATGAGTTTGGCTATTCTACGTCTTTTGCATTCTCACATAATTTTAGAATCAGCTTGTCAATTTCTGAAAAAAAGTTTTCTGTGATATGAATTGAATTTAGGGAGAACTGCTATATTAACATCATTGCATCTTTCCATCCATGAACACAAACTATTTCTTTAATTTCTTAATTATTTCTTTAATTTCTCTCAGTTGTCTTTTGTGTTTCACTTTTTTGTTAAATTTATTCTCAAGTATGTAATTCTTTTTGATGCCACAGTGAAACTGTTTTCTTAATTTCTTTTTCAAATGAAATTTGCTAGTTTACTAGTATACAGAAATACAAATGATTTTCGTATACTGATCTGTATCCTGTGACCTTGCTCAACTTGTCTCCTAGTTCTAGTACCTGTGTGTGTACAGATTACTGTATGTTTTCTACATACAGAAGCACACCATCTGTGGATAAGGACAGTTTTACTTCTCTTTTTTCTAATATAAAGGGCTTCCCTGGTGGCGCAGATGGGAAAGAATCTGCCTGCAATGCAGGAGACCCAGGTTCTATCCCTGGGTCAGGAAGATTCCCTGACTCCAGTATTGTCTGGAGAAGTCTGTGGACAGAGGAGTCTGGTGGGCCACAGTCCATGGGGTCACCAAGAGTTGGACATGACTGAGCAACCAACACTTCCACTTTTCCAATATAAATGCCTGGCTCCCCGCCTCACCCACCACCACCAATTTTTTAACCTGCCCAGGTTAGAACCTCCAATACAATGTTGAATAGAAGCAAATCTTGCTCCCACATTTAGAAGAAGGCATTTATAGTTGCTCATACTCAAATATGAATTAGTTCCTTTTATTTTTTTCATTTTTCCTATACACTATTTATTAAGTTGAAGAAATTATCCTTCTACACCTTATTTGCTCAGAAGTTTTTTTTTTTTTAATTTTTAAAGATCATGAATGGGAACTGAATTCTGTCCAATGCCTTTTCTGTGTCTATTGCGATGATCACGTGGTTCTATCTTCGATTTTACCAATATGGTATATGACACCAAGGGATTTTAGAATGCTAATTCAAGCTTGCAATCTTAGGATAAATCCCACTTGATCATAATCCTTTTTATATGTTGCTGGTGGACTTGGCTTCCTAATAGTAGAAAGATTTTTGTGTTTACAATGATGAGAGATATTGGGCTGCAGTTTTATTTTCTTATGCTGTCTTTGGCTCTGGTATCATGGCAATACTGGCCTCAGAATCCGCTGGGAAGTGTTTCTTCCTCCTTTATTTTCTGGAAATGTTTGTGAAGGCTTTGGATTAGTTCTTTTTACGTCTGACAGAATTTATCAATGAAGCCAAGATGAGCTGGGCTTTTCTTTGTGGCAAGATTGTTAATTACTAATTCAGCTTCTTTTCTTGTTATATGTCCATTCAGACTTTTCATTCTTGAGTCAGTTTTGGCAATCTATTTCTAGAATTCTGTCCATTTCACCTAAGGTGTCTAATTTTGTTGGCACAAAGTATCAATCTAAGTTTTGTAAGATCAGTACTAAGTCTTCTCTTCATTCTTGATTTTGGTACTTTGTATCTTCTTTGTTTTTTCTTGGTCAGTCAGTCCAGCTACAGGTTTCTCAATCTGTTGATATTTTCAATTAACTAGCTCTTGGTTTTACTGATCTTTCCTGTTTCTATTTCACTGACTTCTAATTTTTATTTCCTTCTTTTTGTTCACTATGGGCCTAGTTTTTGTTCTTCACTTTCTGGACTCATAAAGTAGAGGTTGAAATTATTGCTTTGAGAGCCCTCTAATACAGACATTTAAAGCTATACAATTCCTTCTTAGCACAGCTTAGCTGCTCATCATCACATGGATTTTGATAGCTTGTGTCTTCTGTTTTAAATTCAGTTCAAAGTATTTTCTGACTCTCTCTTGTGATCTCTTCTTTGACCCGTGGATTACTTAGAAAGCTCCTGTTAATTCACTATGTACTGTTGTTGTTCAGCCACTAAGTCCTATCCGACTCTTTGCAACCACATGGACTGTAGCCTGCCTGCCAGGCTCCTCTGTCCATAGGGTTCTCCAGACAAGAATACTGGAGTGGGATGCCATTTCCTTCTCCAGAGGATCTTCCTGGACCAGGGATCAAACCTGTGTCTCCTGCATTGGCAGGCAGATTCTTTACCACTGAGCCACCAGGGAAGCACCCCCACCCCACCCCCCTCATTACTGTACATGGAAAGAAAGATGGAGCCAAGAAGGACTCCAAAGATTTAGACTGGAGTAATTGGAAGGATGTAATACTCTCTCAAGTAAGACAGGGAGGAGTGCAGGCAGAGTGGACATGTGGGCAAGAGCAGGAGTTGGGTCCTGACGCTGTAGGGTGAGGATATGGAGAAGGCAACCAGATATGCAAATACTGAGTCCTGGGAGCAGTCCAGGCTACAAAACAAAACTGAGGTGTCTTCTGGGTCTGTACGGTATTTAAAGTCCCAGGACTGAATGAGGTCACCAAAGGCGTGAGTTTAGACAGAAAGGAGAAAGTTTACACAGTGAACTCACAGACGGTTTCATGAAGGAGACAGGTGTTAGGTATGTTAGGACATTAAGAATTTGATCTGGCAAGCACAGAAGTCAATTCAAGCTTCTATAAAGCCATGGGTGTGAAACAAATGTTATCACATGATAACAAGTCATACCTGTGACTAATGGTGGCATTAACAACAAGATAATGATATCAAGAGACCCAGGTCTCCAAACAGACATGTTACAATATAGATATATTATTAAGCCAGGCTTACTACATATATGTTTGCTAAAATTATAATATCATTAAATTATCCATGTTACAGAAGAAGATCTTTACCCATACGCTTCTCTGCCATTCTCAGCCATTTCGTATGTATCTCTTCTGAACACTGTGACATGAAAGTAAGGAAGCAAAACTGTTCTCCCTCCAACCAGCGAACCAGATAAAACAACAAAAGAGAATCCGCGTACTCCAAAGCAGGCATATGAATCTCTTCACGTTCTAAGTCTGTAACGGTTTGCAACATTCCTTCAAACATTCTGTGTTGAAGAACCAGAAGAAAGACACAATAGAGAAGAAAAATGGGTCAAATGAGGAAACTGCTTTCCAACTGAAACATGAGATTCAATAGGAAGTATTAGGAAAGACAGTTATCACATGCTGCTCATATATATCAAAGGCAGCTTACTGCTAGCTTACCCTGTTAATAACTAAAGCACTCTAGTAGCAAGGTGACACAGATTTTTATAAAAACGTCGTCTCACTTTTAATAATCTGAATCAAAACTATCACAGAATCCCTTTAAGTAGGCTTAAAATTTTCAGTAATGTTAATTTTCAAACAATGCTTTAAGAAAAACCTGCTGCTCTGGCAGGAAAGAAGTAATCCGTGAGATTTCATGAGATCTGCATTTGTCTTGCCGACATGCTCCTGCCTCAGCCACATTCTGGATGTCAGAGTTAGAATTCGGGGAGAAAAGAGAATTTACTATCAGGTTTTTCAAACAGAAATAACATTTCTCATAAGCACATCAAAGTTGCTTTTCTTTCAATATACTTTTAGAGCCCAAAATGATTCTATTTGGGGCTATGATCCCATTAGACACAGGTAATTTATGTTAACATGTGATGGATTTTTAAAATTAAAATAGACCAAATGCCACACATCAAAATTGGGGCCCAAAGACCTCTTGGAGAATTGGGAAGCCTGGTGTGCTGCAGTCCATGGGGTCTCAGAGAGTCGGACATGACTGAGTGACTGAAGTGAAGATCTTCAAAGGTAATAAAAATCACCGTGTCCATCTGAATGAGGGGAACAACTAAACAGCATGGTCACAGCAATCAGGGAGCCGTGCCCTCTCCAAGGTGCCCTGGTTTCCTCATCTGCTGATGCGAATGAATTAGGTAATAAATTAAGTGCCTGAACTTGGCATATGATAAGCACTCAAAAAACTATAGCTATTATGAAGTCTGGAATCCTTTCTCCACTTGTGAGTTTATATCCTCAGAGCAAACAGGCTTAGCAAAACAACAATAGATCGAAATGAAAGCACACTGCTCATCCTATTGTCTCACGAGAGACCTTCACTGCCACCTCTGAGATGCAAAGCTTCAGGCGAGAAAATACTAAAAAATACAAACCCTAAAAACATGAAAAGAACAAATGAAAAAAAAAGAGGAGGGGTGTGTTATGGGAAAGACAAGTATCAATAAAAAGCAAGAAAAACTTGAGAAATCCTAAAGGCTGAATTCTGAAATCAATGTTCACTAATTTGAGATTTAGTTGAAAGACCACAAGAGAAAATCCCATTTTCTTAGGCCATGGGATCTACATAACCAAAATTCTGCCATCAGAGGTTAAATAGAAGGCATGTGTGCAAGCTAATTAAATAGCCATATTTAATAACTGTGTTAAAGGAGTACTTAAATTACAAGTCAACATAAACTAATTTCAAGAAAAAGAATTTTCAATATCCTTCTAAAATTCGATCTGACTTCCAGAGTCCCCCTAGAGGAGAACAGAAAAATACATCTAATATATGCTAACCAGACGTTGTGGATTGGCCAGAATGATCCTATTAATTATAACACTCATTTTTCCAATGGCTAATATCTAATGATAGTCACCTTATCTGTGAAAGGCAAACCAGGAACTATACCTAAGGTTCAAATGTCCATAAGAAATATCACATATTAATCTTTAGAATTTGGCGGCGCCCAGAGACCTGAAAAGGTAACTGCCCATCCCTATAGGCTCCCACAGACAACACGGTGCACTGAGGATGAGTAAGATTTTCTGGAAATACTGAAGATTTGTTTTCTCTCTTTTTTCGGTCAATATCCCATATCTACAAAGTTTACAGTGTATCTGGGACTGTTATATAAAGTCTGAGTTAGGATATTTTTTCGGGGGTGGTACTAAGAAAATTCGATTTCGTTGACAGTACTCACCATAATTAACAGCAGAACCCTATTATTACATGGCTCATTACATACTGGGATTTATGCTTGTGAGTCAAATCTCTATACCAGAACCTCAAACGATAAACTCTCCTAAAACTGCTATATTATGTGCTTTCTCCAATCAGCATTTTAAAAGGACTCACTGTTATGTATTAAATCAAACAGTTTTACCATTAGCTTCTTTATTTACTTAATTTAAGGCCTCTCTCAAACATCCCAGGAAGAGCAGTGAGCCCTCTGTGTCTGACCTCTTAGAATTCTTTCCAACAGCCCCACACCAATCATTTGGTATTGTTTTGTCCTGCTGACTCTTTCTAACACCTTTTCAGTTTGACCCTACCATTACGCTTGTCTAAGCTCGCATCACCTTCCACAGACAACCACAACAGCCATGGTTTTTCATGCTTCCAATCTCCCCTCCAACCACCTGCTTGATGCAATTTTCAAATCTACCATTTGGTTCAATGGCATGCCCATCAACAACCACCAAAAGCTCCTAACCAGCCAAAGAATGGAGATGCTACCCATACAGCCCCTTCTAAACTTCAAAGTCAACATACAACCTCCACTTACAGCTAGGTCTCAGGGTTCACTTACTCAATAAAAACACTGGGCTCCAGCTGCTATGGTCAGGTGCTTGCCGAAATGGTCCCCAAACATGACTTGCCCATCTGTCTCCTTGTAGAATATCCCTTCCATCCATCCAAATGCTACCAGTCTTTCAGGGCCCACTTCAAGTGAGGTCCTGCCTGACCATTGTGACCCACGTGTTCCCTCCCTCTTCCGAGTGCCTGGGCACTCTCCTTCTGCATCCCCAAGTCCCTCTCACTGAATGACACTATACGGTGGTACTGAAGGGAAAACAATGTTCGGTGGTCATGTGAGTGGGGAAGGCTGATAAGGCTAAGGAAGATAAAAATTCCTTCTGCTGCTGGACTTCTCTCATCATTCCATGTGCTAACGTGCAGCTTCACCAAAGGAGATGCAGAACACGGCTACGTAATTACACGCCACGATGGACTGCTGTGAACTCAGGAAGCTTCACGACATTTAATTGCTATCTTAGTTTTTCGCTTTGTTGTTTTTACTTGTTTGGTGCCTGTCTCCATCACTAAGGACACCTCAGGGAGGGCAGTGAGAGGTCAGTCTTCACTGTGGCCACTGAATAGAGAAGGTATTAAATTTTTGTGGAGTAAAGGAGGGACTGACATGAGCAGGCTTGGGCTTTAGAAAGCAGTTCTAACTTTGGCATCAGAGAATCCAGACACATTATCAAGGCCCTGACTTGGGGCAAATTATTCAACTTCCATCAGCCTCAGCTTCCCAATCTAGAAAATGAACACAATAACAGTAGTTACCTTACAAGCTGCTACTGAGGAATGAGTAAACACAAAATGTATTGGTGGGACACAGACCAGAGGAGAGAGACTAACTAAAAAGTTATTCAAATAATCCAAGCTATTTATCCATGTATGAGGGCTGTGAAGTGGACTGTCTGAGTGTAAATTCTGGCTGCACTTTCTACAAGCTGCAGGATCTTTTACTTTCTTCTCCGTCCTCCTTTCCTCCTCTGAAAAACAGAATTTAATTAAAGCAACCATCTTCTGTGAGGGTTATGAGGATTAAACAAGATAGTAATGTCACATCCTTGGCACACTATCCCAGAGCAAATGCTCAAATGTTAGGTGGAACTATGTGAAGATTATTTTAACACTGAGACCTGGCTACCTGAGAGGATGCTTCCTAACCCCCCAACACACACACACACACACACACACACAGACACTTCTCCACCGTCCTCAGTGACTCCAATGTTTTTGCTTCCACACAGCCTTCACTTGTTTCCCTCACCTACCCTCAAAACCTCATTTAAAACATCAGCCTCCAGAAGAGGGAAGCCTATTGTTATGAATTCCCTTCCTACACACTCTTTCCCCTCCCCCTCTGCAGGTCATACACAGTGTGAGAAGACACAAGGTAATCAAAGTAGTAATCCCACCTCCCCTCCCATTCCTGATGTTAACATCTGTTCACAGCAGCAAAGGCTGGGGAGGTGGTAAGTTTTGCCTCTGCTGCCATTTGCTTGTTTCAGACCTTAACTTTAATTCCTGGGGGCTATCTTAAATTATCAATTTATTAAAAGAAAAATTAAAGAGAAATTATCTTCGGTAATAAAAAATAAACTATGCCTTTAGGCTCAACCCAAGCAACTGATTTTCGTTGTGAGAAATCTTATCCTTAATAAGCTCGACTGTACACATAAAATGCATCCAGCAGCACACACACTCCCGACATGAACTCCGACACTAGCCAGCCTGCCCATCAGTAAGAGACTCAGCCACAGGCAGGGGTTATCGGCTACTGAAAACAGTTTGACTTGATGTTGTGAAACTGTAGGTTTGCATTTCAGGCCTTCAGAGGTAGGACATCACAAGGATATAAGTGTAATAATTTCTAAAACATTCTAAAGAAGGAAAACAGAGAAGGTCTTTAGATTAAAGGGAAAAAAAAGAACTGTCCAGGTGTTTGTATTCTAGGGGATCACAGGGGATCATGTGCATTTATACAAATAGATGATGTTCACAGAAAATGCCCTAACTTTGCAACAAAGATGAGCTGACATGTTTGTGTACTCTTCCATTTTCATATTTTTGTACAAAAGTTGTTTTTAAAGTTTTGTGTCAAAAATGGTTTATGAGGAACTAGAGTGGGGTCTGAGCCACAAGGGACCAATCTAGCCCACAGGTTCTCTTCTCTGGAGGACTGACTCCATGGGACTCCCTCCTCTGGGCCCTGTGTGCAGGGCCCAGCAATCCGATGTGTCTTTGGGCAGGTCGTTCCCCAGCAGGAAAGAAGTACCGTGACACGGAGGTAAACAAGGAGAGGGAGACCCTGGGACGGACAACCCGCTGCTCATTTCCCACAGCAAATGTTAAAATCCACTGGCCTAGAAGAGACTGATTTCAGAAGCTGTATTCTTGCCCACCCTTAACCATTACTACATCTTAGAAAACCAAAGTCCCAAGGCGGGGCTGGAACTCAGAGAGCCACACAGAATATTAAGAGTTCAAAACAGCAGTGAGCGCGGCTTTCCCAAGGCCATTCCTTCTGTTGTGGTCTGCAGCCATGGAGGGCTCAGGAGGGTGCGAACCGCTATCTGCGCGGCAGCAGGGCTGTTTTATGGCTGGATGCCCAGATTGTCTAGCTCTGCACACAGCCCTATAGGCTTCTGAGGGCTGCAGAGGAAGAATGCATTCTTAACAAACAGCTCACCATCCCTGCAATAGCTTCTTCACTCACTGAAAGCATCTGCAGCCAAGAAGAGAATTCACTTTTAAACTCCAAAAATGGCACAAAGGGTCTGAATTGTCACCGTGCTTTTCCCGTGCATCTTTCTCATGTCCCCATTGGAGAAGTGAAAAATTCAGATTTCATTTTTCATATAATTTTAAGTTACAGTTCCAATACATAATTTGTACAACAGAAAAGCTACAGGATTATTTTAATCAAGTTGTTCAAACAAGTTCACTGGGCAAGAATTGCACATTTTTTTGTTTGAATGTCACACATACAATCTCTACATAAGATTTTATAGTTATTTCCGATAACAAGTAACCTTTAAATTTTTAAGTAATTATATTCCTAAAGAGAGCTGTGTATAAGTTACCTGGTTCTTTAAATGTTTATGATTGAGTACATCTTAAAGAAAGCTTATTGTATATTATTTTGCAAAGTAAAGAATACTCTCCTTATGAGTGCACATTTAAAAGCTAATTTGCTCAACTCAATACTCTGTAATAACCTATATGAGAACAGAATCTAAAAGAGTGGATATATATATACATATACACACACAGACACACTCACACACACAACTGATTCACTTTGCTGTATAGCAGAAACTAACACAACACTGTAAATCAAGTATACTCTAACAAAAATTTTAAAAATGATAAAGCTAATTTGTAAAAATGTAACTAGTCATGATTAAACTGGCTTAAAGCAAGAAAATCTGCAAAGTGTCCTAAAAAAAAAAAGCTGGTTGCTGGTTCTCATTTGATATTCTCCTTGCTTTACTCAAATATATGACATCTTCAAAGTTATATGACATTACTCAAAGTTATTGAGATGTTAACTGTCTTAATCAGGCAAATAATATCTAGTCACCTTCACTATGAAGCCAGTTATCAGACAAAATAAACCATGGTACCAATACTTTTCAAAAAGACTTCCTTACATCAAAAAATCAGAAGACCCTCTGAAATAAAGCTGGATAAAAGGTAAAAACCCATTTAATTGTCTCAAAATCAGGAGTAAGAAGCCAAAACAGTTTCAGTCAAAGAAAAAGAAAAGCAAAACAAACAGAAACAAAGTTCCCTGGTTCTTCCCCTTATAACCTTCCAGGCACTGCCTGCTCAGGGCCCCAGCTCCTGCTCCCGGAGCTTACCATCTTCCAAGGCCTTTTATAAACCTGCCCCTTGTCACCTCTGTGTTTCTCATGCTTTCCACACAGGCTTCGGTTGCTCTAAGTAATCTTTGCTTACTCCATCCCCAAATTTTAATTAACTCATATGCTATTCCGATATATAGAACAGCCTCAGACTCCACAGCCAATCTATTTTCTTTCTTATAAAATCTTCTCAGATATCATCTTTACACAATAAACCTGGACTCAGAGGTAAATATTACTGAAAACATATGCATACAATCTCATGGATCTAATTCCTACCAGGGAAGGTTAAAAAAATAAACCATAAAATAGTCTTTAAAATGGCTCTAATTCTCTAAATATTAAGTTGTTAAAGAAGTTATATGATGTCATAGACATTCTATATGCTGAAATCAAATAACAGAGAAATAGACTTTCCCTAGTAATCTCTTTCTCTTTTAGATTTAAAATTAGCATCACATTCTTGAGTCAACCAATGGTAAATTTACATTCAGGACCTTATCACCCCCATTTGGAGTTTGGGAAGTAATGCAAACATCCATTCTCAGCTAGTACTGTAGGAATTTTTATCTTCCATTTCTTTCCAACTGAAAGCTCTCTTCACTAAGGAAAAAGGCTGCCTCCCACCCCCCCCCCCCCCCCCCCCGGCCCCCCAGCCCTGACCTCCTCCTCCTCCAGCATGGTTTTGGAAGTGAGCCAGATGACAGCATTTGGAAAAGCACACATTTATCTCAGTAAAGCCGGCTGTTTAACAAAAAGGTGGAGGAGGTGAGAAATACTGTAATTTAAAGTTTCCTATATCCCCCCTACCCATGGTTCAGTTATATTTTAATCACTGGGAGTCAAATGAAACAGTTCGCTCTACTTTCCCTTATAATCAGCACTCTCAGGCAACCATTTGTTCCAAAACTCCTAAGCCAACTAAGTATAAACATAAACCTGTTACAAAATAATCTTTGTCAAAGTGTTACAACATATGCCACTTGACAAACAGCAACAACAATAAACACTGCAAGGAGGAAAACCTAAAATCAACACTTACCTGTAACCCAAGTTACTACTAAAGTATTTCAATGCTAGAACCAGGACGAAATAGTTAGGATTAAGTCTTATTATAGCCTCAGTATCAACTTTTATTTAATTTCACATCTTAATAGTAAATCAGATGTACAAGACCATAAGGTCTTTGATTTGAACAATAAGTATGAAAGATAAGAAGAGGGCTTTTCAAAGTAGACCCACATAATAACATCAGGTCTGAACATATACATACATGAATACACACACACATATATATCTGGGACTCGTATCCTTTCTACTTCTTAACACAGTACTAGTGCTAGCTTTTAGAAATTATTCTACATCACCATAAGTATAATTTAACTGAAACAATACTTTTACTATCACCACTTTCTGGGCTATCAATTTCTATTGATCCAATGTGAGAAAGACAAAAAGATTCTAAAACGTCTATTCTTATGAAAACACAAATATTAAAAACTTTCTGTAGGAGAAAACTCTTTCAGTATCGGTGAACAAAGTAATAACTAATCAGACAATTATCATCTGTTTAAACACCAGCAATAAAATTAATTCGGATAATATAACTGGGCTAGTTCTTAAAACCTCATTTTGCATCACTTCTCCCAACAAAGCATCCTTAGGTGTGCCACACTGAAAGGTGTTCAAAGACCTTCACCACTTCCGTGATTCTGGAATAAATTTCTTCAAGTTGCCCTCTGCCAACCAAGTTCATCTGGTCTGGAGCTAAATTTTATCCTTTATTCTTTCACATACTATTGAAGGAAGTATGGAGTCCATGCACAGAATGGTTGCACCCCCTACACATTCCAAACTGGCCACCGCTGTCTTCTAAGATCACTCAACCCACATTTCCAGTGTCTCAACTCATCCCCATAGTTACTCAATTCTAAATGTAGGAAATAACTTGCATAAAATAAGCCTCCTGCGGGGTCAAATTACACTCAGAGACGTAGCAGTCTCTACACAGCCATCATCTAACTGACCACCTACACCGCAGGACACCGCGGTGAACACCGGATTCAGGAGAAAACATGAACCTCAGCAACACAATGGATTAAACCAGCCAGACGCCTCCAACTTGCAACTAACTCCTTAAATACGCTTAAGTTGGACATCTGCAGAGCACCATTTTGAGTTCAGAATCTGCAGTTCATGCCTAAATATAGCCGAGCAGACCACTCAAATGGAGGTTTGATCTGCCAGAGGTAGAGGTTCGAGACAGTTGCACTCATTTCGCTGAATCCCTGAGACAGTCGAGCGCCCAACACCGCTAGAGGTGCGGCCGGGATCTGCGGCTCCTCCGCCCCCGCCCCGCGACGTGGAGGCAGCAATCCTGCATGTTCCGTGAGATTCCCAAAACTGCGTGTAACCTGCAAGCGAAAGATTCTCCACCGAGTTAACGCGCAGGGAACCCTTGGATCCACATCTGCACATTTAACAGATACGAATCTATTAACGAATCTCATCCACGAGAAAAAGGTGCAGACGAGGCGACGCACGAGTGGAGGTGGCCCCCGAGGCGCTCCGGTTCCGCGCTCCCAGAGACGGGCAGCTGCGGTTCGCCTCCCGTCCCTCGTGCGCATCGCCCCGCAGCCTGCAGCGCCGCGAGCAGCCCACCTGATTCCAGATCCGCGGGAGGCCGAGGGGCCCCTCCATGCTAGCAGAAGCACGCCCGCGCTTGCTCTGAGCCCCCCACTCCCAAACAACGGCGGGAGAGGCCCCACACCGAAAACGCCCGGGTTCGTGCATGCCATCAGAAATGCAAAACCCGCGCGGGTGACTGCTCCCGGAGAACCAATTCCACCAAAGCATCGTTTTACGCACACCACACACGCAATTGCCGTGCGGATCGCACCGGGCACCGCGAGCCTCTCGCCCTGCGCGCGCCCGCACCCGGGCCCCGCGCAGCCAGCAGTTCCTCCCGCCGCCCCGCGCTGCGCATCCTTCCCGCCGGGACCCGCGGCGACCCCTCGCGCTCCGGGCCCGGCCGAACAAAGGCGACGCCAACAGCTCCGCCGGCTGCGGCGACTCGGAGGCCCGGCCCGCGCTCACCTGGGCTCCGTCCCCGGCGGCGGCGGCGGCTCCTCGGAGGGGATCCGGCGGCGCGGCCCTGGCGGCGGCGGCAAAGAACACTCCGACGGCCGCCCCGGGGCCTGCGGGGCGCTCGGGCGGTGGGGGCCCGCTCAGCGCCGGCGCCGCGGGCTCAAGTCCCGGCGCGGGCGGCGGCGGCGGCGGCGCGGGCGGGTGGGCGGCGGCGCGTCCCGGCGGGTCCAGGTCCGGCCCCGGCGACGCCGCGACGCGCCCTCCTCCTCGCGCCCGCAGGCGGGACGGCGGCTCCGGCGCGGCCCGCGATCCGAGGTGGCGGCGGCTGAGCTCGGCGCTCTGCGCTCGGCCGGCTCCGCTCCCTCCGCCTCCGGCTCGGGCGGGCCCGCGGCGGCGGCGGCGGCGGCAGGAGCGCGGCGGGCGCGGGGACAGCCCTGTCAGCGGCGGTGGGGGCGGCCGGGGCGACGCTCAGGGCTGCGGGGCAGCGGGGCCGGCGGCGGCGGCTGCGGCTCCCGGGGCCGTCGCGCTGAGGTGCGGAGCTGCCACCGCGGCCATCTTGTTGCTCTAACTGACAAGAACCCCCCTCCCCCCGCTTCAGCCAGACGGGGCGCTCGCGCCCCCTTCCCCGCCCCGCCTTGGCCTCCAACAGGAAGTCGTCCCGGCCCCTGGCACGTGACTCCACCGTATCTGCATACCGGAGGGCCAACTGGCCAATCGGCGCTCTGAACATGAGCTCCGCCCCCGCGCGCCCCTCCCCGGCCCATTGGCTAGTTCCAGCCAAACCACACCCCCTCCTCCCCCTCCCCTTAATACCCGCCCGAGCTGTCTTTCCACAGACCGCGCGGGGAGCGCGCCAGGGTACGAGCGGGTACGCGCTCCGTGTCGTCGGGCGCGGGCGCGTGCGAGTCCCTGGGGCTCGCGGTCTTCTTGGGGTGCGTGGAAACTCACGCAGCTTCCTTCCTCGTCTGAGGGTGCTGCAACTTCGCATTAGAACGCTCAGCCGTGAGGTGAGGGCCCGGCCGTGCGCGTCCGCTTGGTTCCCCCAGCCGGCCCCCCGCGGCTCTCTAGCCAGGGTTTTGCGCGGTATTTTCACTCGGCGGCGCTGGCCTTGTATTGCAGCGGAGCTCGGCGGCCGCACTGGC
Source organism: Bos taurus (assembly GCF_002263795.3). NCBI lineage: Eukaryota > Metazoa > Chordata > Mammalia > Artiodactyla > Bovidae > Bos > Bos taurus. The sequence goes on from NC_037346.1 coordinate 54,165,550, forward strand.
GCGCGTCCCGCCCGCGCCGTGCACACGCCCTGTACCGTGCACACACACGTACACGCGCCGGCCTGGGCCAGGGAGCATCCTGCTCGCTGCGCGCCTCCCAGGCGTCCTCCACTGCACAACCGCTCCCCCGGGAGCGCCCTGCTGCGAGCCAAACAAGCCTCGCTGTGTAACCGCCCCCGGGAGACATCCCCTTCCCGGGAGCGCGAGTATTCTGCCCCCACCGGGCAAACTGCTGTTGGGCCGAATCCCGGACGCTCCGGCTCCCGCACCCCAAGGTTCCTTCCCGGCTCTCTGCACCCGGTAGCGGTCCTCCATTCCGCCGCTCTTCCCATACACTCTAGTCATTAATCGTGGGTAAGATCAGGAGCGATGTGCAATTTAAAAGTCACCTTTTAACTTTCGGTTCAAGTCACGAGAAAATATTGAAACCAATATTTCTCTCCATTTTCATGAAGCGTGGTGGAAGCAGGCCAGCTTTCCGCTTTGTGCAGTGGAGGCTCCGCGGTGCTACTTGAAAGTTGTTCGTGTTGGAGGCCATTCCCTGTCTACGTGTCCCCATCTTGAAGAGCAGATAATGACACGCTACTTTCGCAGTGCAATTTTGTTACCGCAAGAGTCTTGCTTTGAAACGTCCGTGGATGAAAGAGACAACAAATTCCCCGCTCTCCTTTCCCTTCGGGGTCCCGTGAGCTAGGCGCACTCCTTTCTTCTTACTGCCATATTTTAAGCTCCCCGGTAGTCAGAGTCACAAACCGCGCTCTAAAATCGTCTTCAAATGTCTGTACTGGGTACTTCCCCTGCTGAAAACCCACATCACTTAGAAGACTCTGATGTCAGCCCGAGTTGATATAGAGACTTCTGCCTTTTCCATTCAGCGTTTTATTTACGTTAATTTTGTTCTTGACTTCCGGAGAAACCTTCATCCTTTGTAGTTCTCAAAGATAAAGGTATCACACGCTCCAGGAGGGAGCGCAAAATAATATCTTAAAAATAGTTGGCATCCACTAAGATTGCTAAATCAATGAGGAATTCAGATAGCTCGGTGAACCCATCATTGCAATAAGCAGAACCTCTTTTGGAAAACTGAACCAAAATTGAATGATTTAATTTTTATCCCTGATGTTGAATTTCTGATTGTAACCTCTCAACTTTTCTCCATCTTCTTTTTACTGTCCCCCTCAATCAGCTAAACCACACAAAATAATTGTCCTCTCGTTACACTATAAACACCTGGAGAAAAGGCCACACTTACTTGATCATAGTTTCTGACCCCAAAATTAGACTCATGTGGGTCTGTAACAATAGAATTCTCAAAATTAGGACTGATCCAGGAACATTGTGGTAGATGATAGCCATGAGTGTAGAGATTGCAGTGTCATTTCTCAGGGGCTATTTGGGCTTAATAAAGTCTGAGCAACCCCCAGGCAAAGTTGTAAAATGAGTCAGTGCATATTTGGGGTCTGTCATCCCTTTATCAGCCCTGCCACTACCACCTCATGACTAAGGTATCGGTTGCAATCTATAAAAATGGGCAACCCCCCATAGAATTACCTGTAAAAAGATTAAATATTTAGTGCTGCTCTTAAGTTAAAAAGTCAAGTTGTTAAGGACAGGTGGAGAAGACCTAGCTGGATGCATCTGTGAGAATATAAGAGGCACGCCTGGGATAAGTGTGTGGAAGGTTTGGAGATGAATTTCCATTCCATTCAAAGAAAAATCTTAAGTTTTGTCCATAGAAACTCTAGCTTGAAATGTAACAAGATCTGTATCTGGTTTAAGCAGAAATCAGGGTGATCACATCCTCATCTCCATGGATATTACAGAATAAATGATTGCATGGGTCATAAAGGTTGAATTAGCTCGTATGTTCATACATACATACATACTCAGTCATGTTCGACTCTGCAACTCCATGGACTGTAGCCTGCCAGGTTCCTCTGTCCATGGAATTCTCCAGGCAAGAATACTGGAATGGGTTGCCATTTCCTTCTCCAGGGGATCTTCCTGACCCAGGGATCAAACCTGTGTCTCTTGCATTGGCAGGCAGATTCTTTACCACTTGAGCCACCTGGGTGAATTAGTTCAGCAGTTCCCAAAGTGTGCTTCCTGGACCAGCAGCATTGGCATCACCTGGGAGCTTGTTAGAAATGCAATTTCTTGAACCCCATTGCCAGGTCTACCGAATCAGAACCTTGGGGGGCATCGAGGTATCTACATCTTTTTAAAATATATATTTATTTATGTATGGCTCCATCGGGTCTTAGTTGCAGCATGTGGGATTGTTGCAGTACACGGGGCTTCTGTCTAGTAGTGACAAGCAGGCTTAGTTGCCCCGAGGCACAAGGGATCTTAGTTCCCAGCCAGGGATCAAACCAGCATTGCAAGGCAGATTCTTAACCCCTGGACCACCAGGGAAGTCCCATAGGTATCTGCAGCTTAATAAGCCCTCCAGGTGATTTTGATGACTGCTAAAATTTGAGAATAAAAAACTAATCATAAAGGACGCACCTTTTCTCAGGGTCCTATTTGCCTGTGATACTTGCTTCCCTTCCACTCCCAGCTACTTCTGACCACACAAGATTGCTTTACTTCCTCCTGGAGCCCCTCCTTCCCTCCTTCTACCTCCACTGAGTCTGCAAGTAGAATTTGAATCCCAACAGTGGACTCTGAAAGGGATAATCTTCAAGACTCCAACAAATGATCGCTTTCAGTGAAAATGTAAGGAAGCAGGACTGCTTGTCACCAAGCAGATAGCTGCCTACTTGGCCATAGAAAAATGTGATGAATGGGACTTCCCCGGTGGTCCTGTGTCTAAGACTCCATGCTTCTGGTGCTGTTTCAGTCCCTGGTAGGAGAACTAAGATCCCACGTGCCACATGGCACAGCCAAAAAAAAATGTGATGAACTTAAAGCCTTTCAGACAGGGCAGAGAGGATGGGGTGTTGGTTCTCAAACTCTGTTCATAAGAATCACCACAGTAGCTTGTTTAAACACAGACTCATCTGGGTCTAAGGTGAGACCTGTGAAGTTGCATATTTAACCAGCTCTCCGAGTGGTTCTGGTGCAATCATCCTCCCACTTTAACCGAGGAAAATACTGGAATGGAGACAAAAATCTTAAGATGTGAGCCAGGCTGAACCTCAGTGCCACTGATACTGGCTGTTTGACCTTAGACAGTTTCCTGGGCCTCACGCTTCTCCTTTGTACTCCTCCCTGAGTTAGAGATTCTCGTTGAACGATGACTGAACCTGTGTTATGTGCCAGGTGGTGGACTGGGTGCTGGGGATTTAGAGCTGAAAGCCTTGACTTATGATTACAGTACATACACGGTGCTGAAGAGGGCAGGAAGGGAGATCCAGGTCATTCTGGAGTGCTCAGAAAGACCACCCTGAGGTCTTGAAGGATGCAAGGGGAGCCACAGTTAGATGGCTGCAATGGTCAAGAGCTAATGGATGAGCACTGAAGACACAGGGAACAGCCAGGAGAAAGGAGATTGAAGAGAGCACATTCGCTTGGTCAGGGGGCTGCAAAGTGTCAGAAGAGTCAAGACAGCTCACATGGAAGGGAAAGTGGGAGAGGTGAGCAAAGGCCAGATCATAAGGAGCAGCTCACGTCACATTGAGGGATTAGGATTTTTTCCTGAAGGCCTTTGAGTGCTTCTAAACCTTATTATACCTGGCTGTCCTAGAGATCTCTTCAGGAACATTGTACATGATAGGGAGAAGAAGGATAAGACAGGGAAGAGGAGGCAGAGGTTGATGGCAAAGTCACACAGCGGGGAGATGAGAAACTGTGGAAGGAGCTAGAGTGACCCTAGAGGGCAAACAAAAAGGATCCCTTTGAGACAGAATTGAATCATTAATTAGTTTGCACTGGGTCTTTGTTGTGGTGCCAGGGCTTTTCTCTGGTTGTGGCACATGGGCTTAGTTGCCCCGTGGGACGTGGGATCTTAGTTCCCCGACAAGGGGTCAAACCCACGCCCCTGCATTGGAAGGCAGGTTCTTTAACCACTGGACCACCAGTGAAATCCCTGAAAGATCATTTTAACTCCAGGAGACTCTGTGCGACTTAGGGACTGATAGATAGAGGTGGGATCTGGGAAACAAGGGGTAAGTCTGGTTGGGTCCATTTGGCACTGGAGGCACTGGGGCCAGCTAGTGGCATGGTCAGATCTGCAAATGAGAAATGTCTGGGCTGGAGAAATCTTTCTGGGGTGGTCTGCATAGTGGTGGATGTTGAAGGCAGGGCATAGATGATTAGCTAGGGGTGTTGGTTAGGAGGCAAGATAAGAAGGTTGAGTGCTGAGCCTGAGCGACACTGAGGAGGAGGAGAAGAGCCCTAAAGGAGTTTGAGAAGGGACTACCCAGGATTCGGAATCCTGTGCAACTGAAGACACCAGGAGGGGAATGGGTCGTCAATGGTGTGGCAGCGAGGCCCACATAGTAAGGACAGGAAGCGTCTACCAAACTGGGCAACCTTGAGGTCATTTTGTCATCAGCAGAGGTGGTGGGGAGCCGGGGGCAGCAGGCTGGAGAGAGAATAGGAGGGGTGAGCACATGGTTGAACTGTGTCCCCACCCCATCCTACTCCCTGCCACGGGCTTCCCTGGTGGCTCAGTGGTAAAGAATCTGCCTGCAGTGCAGGAAACACAAGAGACGTGGGTTTGATCCGTGGGTTGGGAAGATCCCTTGGAGAAGGAAATGGCCACCCACTCCAGTATCCTTGCCTGAGAAATCCCATGGACACAGGAGCCTGGCAGGCCACAGTCCATGGAGTCACAAAAGAGTTGGACACAACTTCAGTTCAGTTCAGTCACTCAGTCGTGTCCAATTCTTTGTGACCCCATGAACCACAGCATGCCAGGCCTCCCTGTCCATCACCAACTCCCGGAGTCTACCCAAACCCATGTCCATTGAGTCCGTGATGCCATCCAGCCATCTCATCCTCTGTCATCCCCTTCTCCTCCTGCCCTCAATGTTTCCCAGCATTAAGGTCTTTTCCAAAGAGTCAGCTCTCCACATCAGGTGGCCAAAGTATTGGAGTTTCAGCTTCAGCATCAGTCCTACCAAAAAACACCAAGGACTGATCTCCTTTAGGATGGACTGGTTGGATCTCCTTGCAGTCCAAGGGACTCTCAAGAGTCTTCTCCAACACTACAGTTCAAAAGCATCAATTCTTCGGCGGAGGAGCCTGGCGGGCCACAGTCCATGGAGTCACAAAAGAGCTGGACACGACTTAGTGAGTAAAAAAAAAACAGAACTAACATAGCAATTGTTCAAGTAGTACACAGGTTATCTTAAAAGGTTAGAAGGAAATCAAGCTGGAAAGATATGACAGCATGGAGAGCTACCAGACTGGGGAATTAGAACTTGATTAGTGTGTGTTGGTGAGCTACTGAAGGTTTTAGGCAGGGAATATGAGCAAAGCTATACCAGGGGCTGGTTATGCAGGCAGGACCACTGTAGCATGGGTCATAGTGGGAAGCACGACAGTCCAAGCCATCACTCATTCATTCATTCATTCATCCACTCATGTATTCTAGTTAATGCTTGTCTTCGCTAGACAGCACTTTCCATGATGGCAGAGAGTGCTTGCTTTTTTGACTCACTACTTTGTCCCAGCACCCACACAGTACGTGGCTCACTGCAGGTGCTTACTACCTGCCTGTGGAAGGAGGAAGAGACAGACATCAAGCATGCAGAGATAAGTAGGGTGGTGTCCATGCTGAAAGAACTGAAGGCATTTTGGAGAGAGACATGAACTTGGCCACTAATTAGAGTGCAGGAGATTGGGGGTGTGGAGCGCAGGAGTCAAAGTGACTCAGATGATGAGCTGGGCGATTGATAGAAGGGTGGTCCCAGGGGCAGGAATAGGAGGGTCGGAGGAGGGTCAGTCAACACTGAGATGACAATTCATCTTTAGTAATATTTGAGTAAATGCATCACCAACCACATTCAGTCTGTTGTAAAATCAACCCAACGGAGTCTCAACCCCATTTCAACCAAGCTCTTGTCCCACTTTGTTATCCCAGTGGTGCGGCCGCGAGTTCAGATGTCTGCTCTGCTCTGATGTTGGGGCTGGATTCCCACTGGTTTCCTGTGGGGCGTTAATTAAGTGTCCAGCCATTTCCACACCATGTCAACTGGTTCACGGCTGTACCCCCAGTGCGTGCCACATAATAAGTGCTCAATAAACATTTGTTGTTTGAATGAAATGGTTTTCTGTTCCGGGCATTTACTGGTTTCCCTCTGCCCGTGGGTGGCAGGGGAGCCAATATCCAGAGATGACACTGCAGAGCGGGTGAGTACCAGGGGAACAAGGCAGGGATTGGCACTCTGTGCTTAGCGTTCCATGAATGTAAAGGCAGGGAAGCCAGTTTGGAGAACAAAAGCAGAGTTCCCTTGGCAGTTCGGGTAATGGAAACAAGTCTGACCTCAGCTGCTGTTAAAATCAACAGGATGAATAATTAGAAGAGGAAAGCCAGAGAGAACTCACAAGCTGTTGCAGCTGCCCAAAGCACGGTTTTCGATCAATTGATGATACAGTAAGAGTGAGGGCAGGTCACTGTGTGTGCCGTCTCCCGTGTTGTGAGGGTGCTCCCCTCCTCCTAGGGGACGGTCCAGCTCTTAAACCAGGGCAGGAAGCTCGGGGAGGTGTGCTATTGTTGACTCTCAAAGTCGCCCCTGGGACATCACCTGTGTGTTGGAAAGCCTGACTCTGGAAATTATCGCTGAAATCTGCTTCATCCACAGTGAAGCTTCAAGGGTCAGGGACTCTGGGAGCTGTATAGGATTGGGACTCCAGCATCTGCAGAGAGTCCGTCTTCTTGTAAAAAGACTGTGCTGAGTACTGCAAACCTGTTTCTTGCTGGAGTGCCACCCATGGTGAACGCCACACACAAAAATGTGTAGATTCTGGTGTGTGGTGTGTGTGTGTGGTATATGTGTGTGTGTGTCTAGCCAGAAGTGGGGGAAGGGAGCCCAACCTGGTGAAATCCAGAGGTTGCCAAACCTAAATTTGGTGTGTGATGCGATCTGGAGTCAGCCAAGAGGTTGTGGGTATTCATCTCCTGTAGCCTGGGCAGGGTTCCCAGCTGCCAGTTTTCAGACCACGGGTTTACTGTGATCCTGGAAAAACAGGGAAGCTAGATAATGATGTTCTCACCCTATTTTCTCATCATAGCAACCGCTTATTTGTTTATTTTTGTTTATTTTCTTCTTTCCAACTATAAAATAATACAGGCTCTTTGTGGAAAAAAAAATGCAGAAAATATGGAAAGAAGGAAAGAAGAAAAATATCACATTGTTCCAATCCTCAAAGAAGCCTATGTGAGCATTTGAATGTGTTTCTTTCCAGACTCCTATCTTAGCATAAGTTTGAAAAGCAGAGACATATTCATGCTCTACGAATTGTTTTGGAATTAGTCTCTGGGGAAAAGAGAAACATGTTTAGTCTAGGAGTGAAAAACTTTTTCACATTATAATTTTTTCCTCTTATTACAAGAAACTCTATAAAAACCATCTTAATGGCATTCATACTGTTTTATCAAGTAAATTTGCCATAACTTACATAACGAATCTCCTACTAGATACAAAAAAGTCTTAGATCTAAGTCCTCATCTCTGATTGGACCTGGGGGCTTATAATACCATTTAGCCACCAAAGATGATATAGCAGTGCCTTTGGAGGGGTCGGCACCGTTTTGTTACCAGTATGTTTTTGTATTTATTTGAAAAATTATTTATTTATTTTTGGCTGCACTGGGTCTTATGGGAAAGCAAAAGTTGCTCAGTCATGCCCGACTCTTTGCGACCTGGTGGACTATACAGTCCATGGAATTCTCCAGGCCAGAATACTAGAGCGGGTAGCCTTTCCCTTCTCCAAGGCATCTTCCCAACCCAGGGATCAGACCCAGGTCTCCCGCATTTGCAGGCGGATTCTTTACCAGCTGAGCCACCAGAGGTCTTAGTTGCTCTGCACAGGCTTTTCTCCAGCTGCGGCCAGTGGGGCTACTCTTTGTCATGGTGCACGGGCTTCTCATTGCGGTGGCTTCTCTTGTTATGGATCACGGACTCTGGGCACATGGGCTCAGTAGCTGTGGCTTGTAGGCTCTGGAACACAGCCCAGTAGTTATGGTGTATGAGCTTACCTGCTCCTCGGCATGTGGGATCTTCCCAGACCAGGGATCAAACCCGTGTCCCCTGCATTGGCTGGTGGATTTTTATCCACTATGCCATCAGGGAAGTCCTGGTGTTTTAGAAAAAGCATCTTTGCTTTCTTCCACCTGTTAAAAGATGGGAACTTACCCCTGAAGAACAGATGTCAGTGGCTGCTGCATTTACTGGAGGAAAATCTTATTTCCATGAGTCTTCACTGTTAAAGCAGGTGAAGCCTTGGGCAGCCTCAGTTTTCCTGCTGCCTCTTGGCGATCTGACTTCCTTCTCCAGCTATGCATGGAGGAGATGCTGCCTGACCTCAGGGCTGACGTGCCCTTGGAAAGCCCACTGGATGCTGCCCTGGGGACCAGTATGGAGCCCTACAACCCAACGCTCCTGACCCCCCCACCAGCTTAGCCGAGCAGGAGTGAACGACTCCCCAGAACCCCATCAATGACTAGCCCAGGCTCCTCTGTCCAGAGACCCGTGTCAGAAGAATCAGCACACTTCCTTTAGCCACTGGGCACAGCCGGGCCTTTGTGTGTTGGGGTCAATCCTGGCTCCTAATTGGCAGTGTAGACAATGGGCCTCTGTGTCTGTTCCCAGAAGACAGCGGCATTCTGGGGAAATGACACGCGTTTCAATGTACAAAAAAAAAAAAAAGAAAAAGGAGCAGAGCTTTATGTCCCAGCAAAAAAATTCTTTGGAGACTCCTGTACTTATCACTAAAAGACCTTATTATATGTCATCCAAATGGCTGCAACAGCAAGCTCTTTGGGGATTTCGGGTGTGGGGCCAAATGTGCAGTGATGGGCAGCCGGCAAGACTGTATTGGACACAGTGGAAGAGTCTTACCTGCCACAGTACCTGCCATGGAGAACCTCTACCCCAGGTCCAACTCAAGCCAAAGACGGCAGCCATCAGAGAGGGGAGGAAGACAGACAGAGAGAGCAAGAGGGAGAGGGAGCTTCTTTCCCACAAATGGTCCAGAGGACTTGGGAGGCATGATGTGTGGGCTCCCGCCCCACGGGGTCCTTGCAAGAGGAGATATGAAGGCACCTGTGGCTAGGCCGTTGGTATAGGTAGCAGCAGCTTCCCCAGCTGTTTGCAGCAGAAACTTAGAGGCGGGAGTCTCCGGGTGCCGCCTGGGACTCAGCAGCCGTTGTCCCTTTGTGTCCAACTCTGGCAGCTGGTGAGGTTGGGAGAGGGGAGGATGGCAGATCCAGTAGCCATGCCTTGTGCGTCACTGCATCAGTCAGTGTTCTGAGAGGCAGAGAATCCGTGGGAGAAGCTGGGGGTGGGGGGGCGGGGAAGGGAAAGAGATTTATTCTAAGGATCCGAGTCTTAGTTGTGGCATGCAGGATCCTTTTTTTTTTTTTTTTACTGAAGCACGCAGGATCTCATTCCCTGACCCCTGACCAGGGATTGAACCTGGGGTGCCTGCATTGGGAGCACAGAGTCTCAGCCATTGGAAGGGAAGTTCCTATTAAGGAATTTGTAACTGAGCAAAGCCCCATGGCCGTCCCAGAACAAGACTCCTTCTCCCCAAGTTGTGTCCTCCGCCTGCCTTTTGTCTGTAGAAAAACTTTAGTCAAAGAATAAATTTAATCAGAGAAGTGAGAAAATGCAGAGAGAAAGGAAAACAGTCAAGCAAGACAAAATAATAATAGTTTAGACATTAAACAAAGTCAAGGACTTTTAGTTCCTCCTCCAGGGCTATAGATAATATTCTGAACCACGTCCTTGAGGCTGTTTTGCAGATACTGAAACCCCCACCAGGTGGAAGAAGTCAACTGTACGCTGCCCACAAGCACAGAGACCCCAGAAAGGTTGGAACCCAAAGTTGATAACATTGACTCCTGATGACCTCATCACCAGCCAGTCAGAAGAATATCAGGAAGCTGATCACACAAACCGCAACCCCTCTCTCTCACCCTGAAGGCCTTTGGGGAGTTGGGCCTCTTAAGCATTAGCTGCTCTGGACTCCTTGCTTGGCACCCTGAGATAAATGCTGCACTTTTCCTTCACCGCAAACTGGTGTCAATGGGTTGGCTTTCCGGTGCCCGGGGCGAGCAAACCCAATGTTGGTTCCCTAATGGACTGATTCAGGTGACTGGGGTGGGGGATGCTGGCAAGTCTGAAATCTGCAGCAGGCTGGAGAGTTAGGTGGGCTTCCCTTGTGGCTCAGCTGGTAAAGAATCCGGTAAAGCTGGTAAAGGCTGGAGAGTTAGGTAAGGGAAGATGTTCCCATCTCATCTGAAAGCAGTCTGGAGGCAGAACTTGTCCCTCATGGAAACCTGAATCTTTTTCTCTTTTCCTCTGAAGTCCCTCAGCTGATGGAGGAGGGTCATCTCCTTTACTCAAAGCCTCCTGGTTGAAATGTTAATCACATCAAAAAAAAAAAAAATCTGAAAAATACTGTCAGAGCGACATCTCTACTGGCGTTTGACCAAACCATGGGGCATCTTCGTGTGATCCAGACAAGTTGATGTGTAAAATTAACCAGCACCATGGCCCTGGTGTGTGAGGTGGTAGGTGGGCACTTGATATTTTCAGACTGTGTGGACCACTGACCAGGATCACCCTCCCCTTGGCCTCGGCCTTGCTCTCCTCCCTGGCATCTACTCCCACCTGGTACCCTGTATGCTTTACGTAGTTATTTGCCGGGGCCTGTCCTGAATGTGCGTCTGTCCTGTCCTCAGTGCCCAGCAGAATGTCTGACACACAATAGTGAAGCCAAAGTCAAGGTGTTAGTCGCTGAGTCGTATGCAACTCTTTGTGACCCCGTGCACTGTAGGCCAGCAGGCTCCTCTGTCCCTGGGATTCTCCAGACAAGAATCCTGGAGTGGGTAGCCATTCTCTTCTCCAGAGGATCTTCCCAACCAAGGGATCGAACCCACATCTCCAGCATTCTGCTCCAGAATCCAGCAGGCAGATTCTTTACCATTTGAGCCACCAGGGAAGCCCTCCCTCAATAAATTTTTGTAGAATGAATGAATTTGAAGGGTAGAGATGCCCACCAGCAGGTCCTTACCTGTGCAGGGTCCTGCCATCTTCTGTCACTTGAACAGTACCTTGCTCCAGATAGTCCTTGTTGGATGATAGATTTTTTTCCTCCCCCCACGGAGGTTGTGAGATTCTGGAGGTTTGGGGCCGTTCCAGTTAATCTTGATTTCCCAATGCCTGGCACAATGCCTGGCATAGACCAGGGAGCTCAGTAAAATGCGGAATGATTGAATGGGTCCATCAACAACTTCATTATTAATTCCTCACAACCTTTTGTGTCCTGACAGTCTCCAAATTGCCATTTCAATCTTTGCTTCTCATCCCCACACCAACCCCCACACCCCTGTCCCCAACACCCCACAGAGTCAATGTAACTTAACTCTCAGAGCCATTCTAGTGATTTTCTGGGCACCTGGCCACTTTATAGTTGGCCCTAAGGCCCATTTGTCCCAGTTGTGAGCACCCTCCTGCATCCCGGGGTTGGACAGACTTTTCACGGAATCTGTCCCTCCTTAATCAAGTGGAGGGAACTCTTGTGATTTGGAGGGATTTATAGATACCCACCCACCATTCACAGACCTTTATAGCAATACAGATCCATTAGACAATCATTCAGAGAGAGATTAAAATAATGAAGGTGAGAATAAAGTGAAGATACTGTCCTGTAGGAACTCCATTAATCATCATTTGTGGCTTAAATAAGAAAGAGTTATCATCCCAGCCCATTAAAGAAAGTTGTCAATTAGGCACCATGTTAGATCTTGGAAAATTGTTCCCTGAAGAGAATTTTAGGAGGGCAGCCGTGTCCCTGTGATAAATTTATCACCAGAGAGCCGAGTATGGTTCCTTGGACAAAGATGGGTGTATTCAAAATACCAGACAAAAGATACTGTCCTCAACACAGTTCTATAGAGAATCTGGAGAAGGTTGACAGAGGAGTGGTTAGCCATTCCCTTTTGCAGGGGATTTTCCTGACCCAGGGACAGCACCTGGGTCTCCTTCATTGCAGGTGGATTCTTTACCATCTGAGTCACCAGGGATGCCCCAGACAGACAGAGAGCTTTAGGAACTCTAGGATTCCCTGGAATGGTTTCCTGAGGTCAGAGGGTCACCCACTTTTTAAAGAATGACCTCATACCCAATTTGAAATTTAAAAAATGCTTCAAGTTGTATTTTTATAATAGCATATATTTAAAAAACAATCCATTAAAAAATAGATCAATATATATCAGTTATGCAGCTGTTAAATGTTTACAAAAACTGTAGGTTGAGTTAGAAAAGTGAAATGTTAGTGGAAAAAAGGAAAACATCAAATATATAGACAATATGGAACTTCCTTGGTGGTCCAATGGTTAAGACTCTGTGCTTCCAATGCAGGGGGCAAGGGTTCAATCCCTGGTCAGGGAACTAGGATCCCACATGCCAAGTGGTATGGTCATAAAAAATACAATATCTAGATATCTAGGTATCTGGATTGCATATAAAATTGCCTGCATATAGGAAAACAAGTGAAAGGAAAAGCCCCCAAAATGCTAATAATTGTTGTCTTGGGTGGTGAGATTATTGATAACTTTTACTTTTTAAAAATAATTTCCTATATTCTCAAAATGTTCTCTTTTGGGCAAGTGTGGATCCGTGCACTCCCTGCCAGCAGCAGTAGGCACTGGGGATTTTGAGGTTCAACTCTGCTTTCCCTGTAATGATAACAGTCGCTCCAGTTTTTATTTAAGGACCCACCCCCCGCTTTTAATGACTAACAATGAGTGGTTATTATTCTTATAGGATTCTAGAGAGTCTCTGGAGTCTAGCCATACATCTCATCCTCCCACTTATTGGACTGGTAGTGAGCTGGATCTCGGATCAAGTGAAGCCCATCAAGCCCAAACAAGGCTATGCCATTATTTTTATTCGAACTACTGGGAAACCGGAGTCGTCCCCCCTTGGATGTGAAGCTGAGACCATATAGGAGGAGAGTCCATCCGGGAATCAAGCCAAGGGAGTTAAGAGCAGAGATGGGCAGTGACAAGTCTTGATAACATTGTGTGAGCTCCAGGATCAAGCACATCTAAAGCCAGCCCTGTCTTCAGTCTCCGGAGCCAACACATTTTCTTGCGCTTAATGCCACTGAACTGGTTTTCTGAAATCTGCAGCTAAAGGACCGCTTTTCCCATCCACTGTCTTTGAAGAGCCTCCTGTCTGAACAGTCATCACAGATAGATGACTGCAGGTGAACCTGGGCTCTGGCAGGTTCCCAGGAGGAACAGGCACCTGAGCTGAGTTTTGCAGGAATCTTCTGAGTTAAAGCTTGGAAGCTGTGAGCATCCCCAGAGTACATGGTGTGAGGCAGGAAGCAGCATAGGACTAGGGGGCTGACCCCACAGGGCAGGGCTTGAATCCCTGATGTGCTCCTTGATACCCATGCCCAGTGACTCCAGAAGCCTGGATGAGAGATTGCAGGTGCAAACACAAGCCAGTAAGCTCTGAAGGCTGTGTGGGGGCCTTCAGGAGTGCAGCATCTCCTGGGACACAGCATTTCCTCTTCTAGAGTGGAAAAATTTATGCTCTGTCGGAAGGGAATTCTGCCTGATGGAAGGCTGCGTTTCACTGTCGTCTGGTCCTGGACTGCCAGACCAAGCTTCAGAGAGGGAACGATGGGGATAAAAAAAACAAACCTGGCACTAAAGTGCCTGGGGAGGAGATTTTGCAGTAAATAGGGGTGGTTTTGGATTCACAAGAATGTATATACCACATTATCGGAGTGGAGCAGGGGAGGGGAGTTTGACGGTGAGGAGCTGGAGTACATTTTTCTTCTGCTTCTGGCAAAAAAATGTGTTTGCAATAGAAATGCCATTCAATAAATAAATAAGTAAATAATGAATAAACCATCAAACCTTGCTTTGGGTTTCCACTGACAATCAGAAAGAGAAGCAAGTTCAAGCAGATTATCAAAAATGATGATAAGAAGGGAGGTACCAAGCGAAAGAGGAAGATGTTGTCATAGGGCATGAAGGCCAGTCTAGAAGCGTCCCTGGATAAATACTAGTGGAAAGGGGATGGCTGGTTTGATGCAGACAGATCAGAAGGGAGGACTTTAGATTGAATAATGCCCTGAAAGATGTAGGGATTACAGGCTCGGAGGTGATTTCCTGAGGGACAGTGCTCAAGTGCCTCATTTTATTGAAAATCGGACCGTGTGAAACAGGGTCAAATTAAGGGACCTTTCTCAGCAGTTACCTGAGGGGCCTCTTCTCTCTAATTACCAGGATCGCACTGGTAAAACCACCCCATTGTTCAGCCTGGCTTCTGAGGACGCTTGAATGCAAAGCACCATGTTTATCTGATATTCTCCGAAGTAGTTAATCTACCAGAGTAATGAAATGGTGGTTTATTAGGTTAATTGCTGCAGCAAGCAAAACCAAACACACACACACACATAAACAAAAAAAGAGAAAGCCTCCCAAACTTCTGGGAACATACATTTTGAAAATAGCAGGACTTCCCTGGCTGTCCAGTGGTTAAGACTTGCCTTCCAGTGCAGAGGGTGGGAGTTTCTTAGTCAGGGAGCTAGGATCCCACATGCCTCCTGGCGGAAAACCCAAAACATAAAACCGAAGTAATATTGTAACAAAGTCAATAAAGACTTTAAAAGGTGTATTAATTTAAGAAAAGAAAAATAGATACGTAAGATTGTGCAAATAAAATTTAACTGTGGGGCCCTAATTTTCTTCCCCATAAATCAGTGTGATGACTAGATTACACAGAGCCTTCTGACAGCAAACAGGAAAAGTCCACCTGCTCTAGAAGTATAGACTGCCCCGGGTGATGTCCATCTTGAGAGCCTCAGGATTAACCTGGAACCACAGTCCCTACTTCCCTCCACTTCTAATTCACTATGATTGTAAAATGTACTGTCTGCTGACGAGTTTCTCTTGACATTGATCATAAAATGTACCTCTCTTTTGAGATTACAAAGTGAAAAACATGTTTATTTTCAAATGGAGAAAATGCAGTCTTAAAAACTATGATTAGTCTTTGTTGTCCATTTTTGTCTGTTTCTGCCTCTCTTTTTCACTGTTTCTTTCCTTTCCCTCCTCCATCCCTTTCTCCCTGGTTTCAGCTTGGAAATTTACACCGAGGAGGGATGGGTAGGAAAGGCTGGCCCACGCACTTTCAGTGAAACAATCCCTGTTTGCCTGGAGACCTGTTCAGCACTGATGACCTCCTCTGGGAAAACAACCTTCCCAGCAGAAAAACAGAACTTTGCTATCTGGCCTATCCACCCCCCTCCCCACTCCAAATCCCTCTGCCCCTTGGCCTTGGGTAACTGACTTCCCTTCTCTGAATCTCCTGTTGGAACAGTGGAAATAAGATCCTGTTTAGGTTATTGAGACCCGTGAGTATGAGACGATGCCAATAGAACTTTACAGAAAGCTTCAGACATATGGTAGCTGTTCAATAAACATCCAGAGGGACTTCCCTGGTAGTCCAGTGGTTAAGAATCCACCTTCCAGGGCAGGGGACGAGGGTTCGATCCCTGGTTGGGAAACTATTAATGAGATCCTGCATGTTGCAGGGCAAGTAAGCCCATGTGCCACAGCTGCTGAGCCGGGGCCTCAACGAGATAGAAGCCGGAACGCCACGAGGAAAGATTCTGTGCGCTGCAAGTAAGACCCGACGCAGCCAAATAGACAAATAGATGTTGAAAACAATTCAGCTCCTTTCCTTCTCGTGAAACTCTTTATGTAATTTGGGAGATTTCTTTGCTGGCTTGACATGCAAATGGACTCTTTAAACGGAAATAAACTAGATTTCTAGGCCATCGTCTCTCAAGGTCGTGGAGACCCAAGTCCTGTTCCCCGAATATCAGAGAAGCTTTTAGAGTTTGGAAAACTGGGAGGAAATCATGAGAAAGGGAATAGAGAGAGACTAGAGATCCAAAGAGATGGGAATACCAGACCACCTGACCCGCCTCTTGGGAAACCTGTATGCAGGTCAGGAAGCAACAGTTAGAACTGCACATGGAACGACAGACTGGTTCCAAATAGGAAAAGGAGTACGTCAAGGCTGTATATGCAGAGTACATCATGAGAAACGCTGGGCTGGAAGAAGCACAAGCTGGAATCAAGATTGCCAGGAGAAATATCAATAACCTCAGATATGCAGATGACACCACCCTTATGGCAGAAAGTGAACTCAAAAGCCTCTTGATGAGAGTCAAAGAGGAGAGTGAAAGAGTTGACTTAAAGCTCAACATTCAGAAAACGAAGATCATGGCATCTGGTCCCATCACTTCATAGGAAATAGATGGGGAAACAGTGGAAACAGTGTCAGACTTATTTTGGGGGGCTCCAAAATCACTATAGATGGTGACTGCAGCCATGAAATTAAAAGACGCTTACTCCTTGGAAGGAAAGTTATGACCAACCTAGATAGCATATTCAAAAGCAGAGAAATTACTTTGCCTACAAAGGTCCGTCTAGTCAAGGCTATGGTTTTTCCAGTGGTCATGTATGGATGTGAGAGTTGGACTGTGAAGAAAGCTGAGCGCCGAAGAGTTGATGCTTTTGAACTGTGGTGTTAGAGAAGACTCTTGAGAGTCCCTTGGACTGCAAGGAGATCCAACCGGTCCATTCTGAAGGAGATCAGCCCTGGGTGTTCTTTGGAAGGAATGATGCTAAAGCTGAAACTCCAGTACTTTGGCCACCTCATGAGAGGAGTTGACTCATTGGGAAAGACTCTGATGCTGGGAAGGATTGGGGGCAGGAGGAGAAGGGGACGACAGAGGATGAGATGGCTGGATGGCATCACGGACTCCATGGACATGAGTTTGAGTGAACTCCGGGAGTTGGTGATGGACAGGGAGGCCTGGCGTGCTGCAATTCATGGGGTCATGAAGAGTCAGACACGACTGAGCGACTGAACTGAACTGAGAGATCCAAAAAAAAAAAAAAGGCAACCATAAGGGAAGTACGAAAGGAAGGATGATGTGACATATCAAAGCTCAGGTAAGAACCCTCTCATGGATGTTTGCTCTGGGTTGTGAGAAAGGAAGAGCAGCATTTCGCTGGTGGTCCAGTGGCTGAGACTCGGAGCTCTCAATGCAGGGGGGTCCAGGTTCTATCCCACATGCCATGACTAAGAGTTTGCATGCCGCAACTAAGATTGAAGATCTGAGTGCTGAAACTAAGACCCGGGAGTGCCAAATAAATACCTTTTTTTTTTTCCAAAACAAGACCAGGGAGATTTTTGCATGCAACAACACTGCCTGACGCCAGCCAGCTCACTGAAACTGGTTTCACTGAGAGCATGAAGGTGGCCTAGCGTGGTGGCTTTCAAACTGTGAGAGGAGGTCCACTCGGGGTTGAAATACAGCTTGTGGGCTGTGAAAAATACAAATAGAACAGAAAAAATTACATTAGAAATAGAAAAACTGAAGAGAAGAGAAAATATCAGTGTGGGAGGCCTCCATGAGGGAGAGACCTTTGTGACGTGGTGCATTTGTCTTGGTTATTTATATACTTGTCTGTGTGTGTGTTTCTAGGGTCACATGGTGTCATCTGTCTCTTACGGTGGGTCTTAGCCAAGGAGACTGGAAAGCCACTGACCTGGAGAGCCCCGGGCAGAAAGGTGTTGCCCAGGAGGGAGTTTTGGAAGTGGTGGAGGAGCAGAGGGGAGGGGAGGGGGGTGGAGGAGGGGGAGGGCAGCGCTGGGAGTTGACCTGGAAACTAGACACCTGGGTGGCTCCCCTGACCACACTAAAATGACCAGCCTGCCCTGGAGGACTCTCCGTCTGGGCACTGGGTCTGGAAGTGCCTCTGGGTCCCGTTCTCAGGGGTCTTGGGTCCCTGCTGGACTCAGGTTGCATAGCTACCTTGCAACCTTCACCACCACACTGGTGATCCCAGAGCCCTGACGCAGAGGCCAGGGGCAGTGGGTTCCTGGCTCCAGCAGCACATCTGGGAGCATCTCCATCACCAGCCTCCCCAGGATCTGGGGAGCTGCACCCGTTTTCCTCCTGATCTCTTCCTTTCTTACCGACTCTGCTCTAATGAGGGGGCTGGAGACAGAGGACAGCCAGAGAAGAGGGAAAATTCAGCTGTGCTGCTGGGACGTGGGTGTGTGGGGTGGGCAGACGGGAGGTGGGGGCTCTGGTGTCCTGATTGGAGGTGGGCACCTGGCTATCAGTTCTCAGAACCCCAGCTTCATCCAGCAGCAGAGCTGTGGACTGTGTGACGAATAAGGTGGGGAGGTTCTTCCAGAAAAGGGTGGGGTTGCAGTGGTTCAGCCCCATAGGGGCAATTCTGGGAGGGCAGTTCATGATGGCCCAGAGATGCCGGAAAAGCCCCCTCCCTGCGGCCCTTCCCCCTGCTGCCTGGAGCCAGGCAAGCCCTGGGCCCCTGCTTTCCTGAGTGTTTTGGGTCCAGACCCGAAGGAGGCGGGAAAAGGTGTTTGGCCAAGGGGACCTTTCTAAGGCTCATCACGAAGCGCCTCTGCCTGCCTAATCACAGCCTGACCCCGCCTAATTCCTGAGCCCGGAAACAGGGAAGCCACTTGTCCAGGTGGAAAAGTGACCCAGTGCCCCAGGGAGAAACGGGGAGTCTGACCTCAAAAGGGAACATCTGTCCCCCAACTTATTTCCTGGAACAGGAAGGGTTTGGAGCAGTGTGTCTCCATGGATCCGCCCCCTGCACTGTGATCAGAGGCAGACAGCAGGGCCTCAGTGCCCGTCCACCAGGGTCTCCATGCCCGTCCACCGGGGTCTCCCTGCTGTGCAGCCGCTGGTGACCCAAGTGCCACGGCCACTGAGGAAGGCTTCCGTGGCTACAGGAGTGGAGACCCGATACCCCTCCAGTCAAGACCCATTCAGGCCGGGTTCATCGAGTGTGTGTGTCCACCCACAGGCCCAAAGGAAGTCTTTGCCAGGCAAAAGCAAACAGGAAGAACATGTCTGTGTGTTCTATTCTACAATGACCTTTTAAATATGTGACAAACAGTTAAAACAAAAGGCCATTTAGCTTTTATGCCTGTGATTCGTGGTGTCCATTCCAGTTAATTACAGTGATTTAAAAACATCTGCATTTAATAAAAAAACCTTCCTTTCCCCCTCTTCTCTGTTCACCGCCCGCCCCTGCTGCCCCCCGCATCCCAATCTTTCTTCAGGCCACTGGGCTAACGCAGTAATTATCATCTCCACCAACCACGCCACAGCATCAAACGAGCAAGTAGAGACTTCTGGAGGCTCTGAGAACAGACTGAGGCTTGGGAGGGAAGGAGCCGGTGGCCAGAGTAATGGGAAAGTAGGGGAGGAGGGACAGAGAAGGGAGGGGGCTTGGGCAGGTTGCTTAACCCAGCTGGGAGGATGGTGCTGGCAGCGTCTTATTGGAGAGGCCTCTGAATTCAGACTCTGCCTGGCTCCCCTCCCACCATATCTAGCCTCCTTGTAGGTCAGGATGCTTGAGAGAGAATGGTCCTGCCTCTGTACCTCTTTAAACTTGGAGCTGAGAAAAAGCTTTAGCCTTCGGAGGTGCTTTTTCCCAAAGCAGGAAGGGAGGCAGGATCAGAGAATGAATTCTCAGTGGGATGCAGGCCTCCCTGCTGGGCTTCGCTGCCACCCGCAGGGACCAGGCTCAGATAAAACCCCAGGGGTCAGACCTCTGGCTGGGCGGTGAGGGGGAGAAGAGGCGACCCCACCAGACTCCCTGAGTGGAGGCACACCAGCCTCAGCACATTTCACACCTGCTGGAGGAGGGGGTGTGCCTGCCAGCCTGCACCCCCAGGAGGAGAGGTGGAAGGAGACTCAGGAAAGCCAACCTCTGGTGGGTGGGGCGCTCCCTCCAGGAGGAAGAAGACTTTTCTGCAGTTCCTTGAATGCAAATTTTTATCCCACCCCACTCCCTATTCCTACTGCCCTCCCCGCACCCTGCTATTTTTCTTCATCATTGCTACAAAAGCATCATGTTTATTTCCTGCAAGAGGGCTGTGACTGCTGCTGTCGAGCTCACCATCTATGGACAGCTCGATCGGCGTTGGCAGAGCGTTGGGCAACACGGCCATTGCATGGTCGGGGCATCTGGCCTGCATGCCAGCTCTACACGGCACGTTCTGCATAGGCAGTGCATGATGCTGGGGACCGGTGCGGTGGTCTCATTTCATTTCAAACTCCTTTGGGCCCCCTCCACCTTGGTCCTCCTCCACTGCCCCATCCCAGCCTCCTGCTGGCCCCTTCCGAGCCCCTTTCATTCTGAGCTGAGGGCTTCCTGCCACATCCTTCAGCCTTTCCTGGAAAGTGCCATGAACCTCTCTCTCTTTCTTTTTTTCATGAACCTCTCTCTTGAATTCACGCCAACCTGGATCTACCTCTAGGACCCCTGTACCCTCATCCCATCTGTACCTCTGTCCTGCCCCACACCCACACCCCCCTGGAAAGAGATTCCTGGACAGCCCTCTCCCATGGATACTTCTAGGCTGACAGCTGCCCAGGGTCCTAGCCTTTCTTCCGCTGAAGTCACTCCGCCATCGCCATCATCTGCTGACCCTGCTTCCCTTCTCTTTCCATCATGGCAGTGCCCTGTGTCTACTACCTCACCGCCCCTTGTGTGATGATTGTGCCAATGCCCTGACCTCCCCGCTCCCTGCTTTCCCCCCCTGTTCCCCCCATTCTCTGCTCTGGCCACAGCACAGCTGGGCTTCTGTCCCCAAGAACTGCTCCCCTCCTCTCCCCCTGCCCCGATTCTTCAACTGTCCCTGAGACGGTTGGCCACTCCTGGACCTCCCCAGCTTTCCAGTCCAGCCTGGACCTTACTCCTGAGGCTTAAGACTCATCAGCACAGCCTTTCCTCGCCCAGCAGACAGCGGGCTCACCTGCCCTGCCGTGTCCCAAACTCCCGCCAATGGAGTCATCTGTTTTCCCAGGCAGTAAGGTGCAGTTCAAGTCAGTGGGCCTTACCAGCTGTAAGACCTTTGGCATGTCCTTGGCCTCTTGAGCCTCAGCATCCTCACCTGTAAAGTAGAGGCAGTGAGCACTGCCTCGTGGAGCTGGTGCAGGGGTCAGGGCAGAGGATATGCTCAGGGAACAACTGTACCTTGTCTCCTTTTATGGCACCAGCTCACAACTCTGCATTTCAGGTACTGGTGATAATGTTTGTCCTCACCTCCAGGTTTCCAGTCCCGGAAGAGAAGGGACCGGGTCTTTTGTCATCCTTGTAATGTCAGGCTCTTTTGATGGAGTGCCTTGGATATGGTTGCTGTTTAGTTGCTAGGTTGTGTCCAACTCTTTTGCGACCCCATGGACTGTAACCCACCAGGCTCCTCTGTCCACGGGATTTCCCAGGCAAGAATACTAGAGTGGGTTGCCATTTCCTCCTCCAGGGGATCTTCCTGACCCAGGGATTGAACCTGCATCTTCTGCATTGGCAGGAGGGTTTTTAACTGCTGAGTCAGCAGGGAAGCCACTTTGTTGTCGGTGTTTAATATGTGACCTTGAATTGAGGTGATTCAAATCTGGAAGTGAAAGTCACTCAGTCCTGTCCAACTCTTTGCAACCCCATGGACTGTCCATGGAATTCTCTAGGCCAGAATACTGGAGTAGGTAGCCTTTCCCCTCTCCAGGGGATCTTCCCAACCCAGGGATCAAACCCAGGTCTCCTGCATTGCAGGCAGATTCTTTACCAGCTGAGCCACAAGGGAAGCTCTAACCAAATTTTGGTGGTAAGGAGTCTGTGGGTTGAGTTGACCTCAGAGTGTTCTGATGGGGACCTCAAGTGAGAATTGACAAACATACCCAGCCTCTTACCACCAGGAGCAGGAAGGGCCACCCTGACAAGGTGGCCAGGGCAATGCTGGCTATCAGCCAAGACTTGTCTCCTAGAAGGGCAGTGTGAAACCTCAGACATTTCTTTTGGCATGTGGACTCACAGCTAATTGACAAGTGCATGTCCTGTGTGTAGCTGCTAAGATTTTCCATGACGTCAGCAGGACCCAACAATATCCTGGGTTGTGCCAGAGCTTCGGGGTATTGGCTCCTGAGGACCAGTCATTGGCCGTGGAGAGCTGACGGATGAGTGTGAAGGCTCCTGCTCTCGGCAACCTAGGACCTAATGAGAATTGGCATTGTTTAGTGCTGAGCACAGTGGGCACTTAATAAATTTTTCCTAATGAAAGAATGAATGCATGAGTGAGTGAACAAGTGAATCAAAGGACAAAGTAGGACCATGGTTATAGTGCACGGTTCTCAGTCGCTTTAGTCACGTCCGAGTCTTTGCCACATGGACTGGAGCCCACCAGGCTCCTCTGTCCATGGGATTCTCCAGGCAGGAATACCAGAGTGGGTTGCCATGCCCTGCTGCAGGGGAATCTTCCTGACCCAGGGATTAAACCCTCGTCTTTTGAGGCTCCTGCATTGGTAGGCAGGCTCTTTACCACTAGCATCACCTGGGATGCCCCTAAAGGTGGTAGGATCAATCCCTAACTGTGCCAAAGAGCTTTAGACCTTTCTAGAGTTTAGTCTGTGCTGCTTGCTCCTTGGAAGGAAAGTTATGTCCAACCTAGATAGCATATTCAAAAGCAGAGATATTACTTTGCCAACAAAGGTCTGTCTAGTCAAGGCTATGGTTTTTCCTGTGGTCATGTATGGATGTGAGAGTTGGACTGTGAAGAAGGCTGAGCACCGAAGAATTGATGCTTTTGAACTGTGGTGTTGGAGAAGACTCTTGCAAGTCCCTTGGACTGCAAGGAGATCCAACCAGTCCATTCTGAAGGAGATCAGTCCTGGGTGTTCTTTGGAAGGAATGATGCTAAAGCTGAAACTCCAGTACTTTGGCCACCTCATGCGAAGAGTTGACTCATTGGAAAAGACTCTGATGCTGGGAGGGATTAGGGGCAGGAGGAGAAGGGGACGACAGAGGATGAGATGGCTGGATGGCATCACTGACTCGATGGACGTGAGTCTGAGTGAACTCTGGGAGTTGGTGATGGACAGGGAGGCCTGGTGTGCTGTGATTCACGGGATCGAAAAGAGTCAGACACAACTGAGCAACTGAACTGAAGTGAACTGTGTGGTCCTCTGAAGGCCTTTTACCAGTTGCTTATTAATTCATTCAAATATTTATTGAGCCCCCACCACGGACCAGGCTCTGAGATGAAGGAGTGGGCTGCAGCAGCCCAGCTCATCACCTCTGCAGGAGATCGTCTCCAGCATCGGAAGCATGGATGGAGCAATATCCCTGGCAGTGCTTTCTTCCGAAAGCACTACCGCCTGGCATTCGCTCCCAGAGAACATTCTGAGAGCAGTGTGATGTTCTCAAGCTTTTGCTCTTAGGACGAGGAGCTCCAAGTAGGAAAGGGTGGGGTGAGTTGGATTGGAGTTCTGGCAATTTCAAAATCTCCAGGACTGATTGATCCATCTATCCCTTGGTGAACCATTTCTGAAAGAGCCTGTGGGGTCCGAGCATTGCGCCATTCTTGCTGGAACACGACCTGGCCCCACGCTTCCTCCATTCAATGCCAGGCCTGCCAGGTGAATCCCAGATACTGTCGGGCTCTGCTGACGTCACGGAAAATCTTCTCAGCTCGGGCACGGGACGCACACTTGTCAATTCGGCGGAGAGCTGACTGCCAAAAGAGAGAGGCTTGCGGTTTTCAATTGTCCAAAGCGCCCTCTCCCCTGGCCTCTGCGGAGGATTCTTTCACAAATGGTGCTGGGTTACCCAAGTTCAAGGCTGTGCGAGGCGCCCCCTGCCCCTGTTCCGATGTGGGGAGGTGAAGGTCAGGGAGCTACTTCTATTTGTTCCGGGCACCTGTGCCGGTGCGGCTACCTGGGCGGGAGGGAGGCGTGGGGATGCTGTCGCCCCGGTTTGCTTACTCGTCGGGTATAGAAATGACAAATGGCTCCCGCTGGGAACCCCGCCTGCCTTCCTGCAAGATCATTTCTCTCGGCAGCGGGTGATTTGCATACCGATGCGGTGGGAACCCGCCTCTCTGAGCACCGCCCTCCTCTGCGCACCCCTCTCGTCTCCTCCCCCTCTCCGCACTCCAGCCCAGCTCAGGACGAGGCTGCCTGCCCCACGGCCACCTTGAAAGTGTGAAAGTGTTAGCTGCCCAGTCGTGTCCGACTCTTTGCGGCCCCGTGGTCGGTCCATGGGATTCTCCAGTCAAGAATCCTGGAGTAGGTTGCCTTTCCCTTCTCAAGGGGATCTTCCTGACCCAGGGACTGAACCCAGGTCTCCTGCATTGCAGGCAGATTCTTTACCATTTGAGCTACCAGTGGGACCCTGAAAACAGTTTCTAAGGGGGTTCGGGGGCTCGGGACACTCCATTTGGATGTTCTCATAGATTCAGCCAGGAGGAGGAAAGGGGAGAGAATGACTCACTGCCTGCCCAGGAGCCAGGTCCCCTCCTTGCCCAGGACTCGCTCTCCAGCATGTCCCCTGAGGGCAGACGCCGAGAGAAGCAGGATCTGAATTCACGTCTGCTACAGGTCACAAGGAGGCCGAGGGAGTCAGGGAGGTGAGCGTGGGTCATGGTGACTAGTGACTAGCCTTGCCCTGGAGGCTGTGAGCAGGTGGCCGGTGGCCGGAGGTGCTGGGCGGGGAGGCTTGGCCAGTCTGTGACCCAGACCCTCTTTCCCCTTCCTGCTGCTTCTCTGCTTCCTGGTGACCTCATCCTTCCACCTGCCTGGCACCGCCACACGCTCAGAAACGTCCACATCCCCCCACTGTGCAGGGCCAGTTGCTTCGGGGTGGTACCTGCCCATGGAGACGGTCACTGGCCAGTTTCCAGCCTCTTGGGTGAGTTCCTCAGTAAGTGTCCCTCCTGGGTAAGACCAAGGCAGAAGGGTTCTGAGGGTGGGGGAGGCTGGGCAGGCTCAGTGGGGCTGGGGTGTCCCTGGGGAGAAGATTCCCGATTCAGGGCCAAGGCTGCATCAGAGACCCACTTGGACTCTGTGTAGCTGTGTCTAGGCCCTTCCTGCAAATCCCTTGCCAGCAGCCCTGGGGGAAGGGTTCTACCTGATAACTCAGTGAGGGTCTGGGGGCTTTTTGTGGAAGTCCGTTCTCCCCCAGGCCCCTGCCCCTGGGATCTCAGCTCTGTGCTGTGTGGCAGGGCGCTGCCTCGGGGTGCCCCTCAGCCCCCTGGCCCAGAGTGGGGGTAATGGGGTGTTAGAGGAAACTTTCCTTTTTCCTGGACTGTGAGGAATCCTGCGAGATCCAGGATCGGGGGCATACAGTTCCAAGTGTGGCAATCTGTAAGCAATCTGAAAACAACAGCACTGGCAAAAGTGGCCTGCTTTTTGTCTTGTCTTGTTTTGTTTTGCTTGGTTTCCCTGTGCAGCACGCTTACTTCCCTGCCCAGGGATCGAACCTGTGGCCCCTGCAGTGTGAGCTCAGAGTCTTAACCTCTGGACCACCGGGGAAGCCTGCTCTGCTTTTTATTAACATCATGAGCCTGTGAGTCCCAAAAATGTCCCTGAAAAACTTTTTGTGGGTCTAAAGTTCTAAACAATGGCTGTTACTGTTGGGTTTTAATAATACATCTGTAAGCTTCGAATCAGCACTTTTTTATTACTTAGCTTTGATAAACATCCCATTCTTTGTGGGAGTACATTGGGAAAAGCCTAGCGGTGTTGTTGGTTCCCACTGCTCATGTTCATTTGGGGAGTAAGTTCATGGGGGTTTGGGGGTCACTGGCGATCACTTTGGGGCAGTTTGTGTGTCCCACCCCGATGGAATTGCATTTTCCTGCTTTTAAACAGAAGATTAGAAATAAACAATGACAGCACAGGGATTGCAAGGATGAAGAACAGAGCTTGACTTCCTTCAGCTCATTGTGTGACTCCACGTCAGAGCTTAAAATTTAAAACAGGGAAGCAGTGTGAACTGCCACAAGACGTATTTATTGACGAGTGCCGATTTTTGTTCATACACGAACTGTTTTACTGAATTTGCATCATCTTTTTAAGATGAGCATTTCTTCTTCTTTCAAAGTGATTTCTTAAAATCACACATCAAAAAAATGAATGGCCTGGGGCATGCTCAGAGCCAGGGGCCTGAAGAAATGGCTCGTCTCTTTACAACACACCCAACAGGAACTTGGGTTCTTTGTGAAGACGGGTACAAAACTTGTGCGGCCTTGCTATGAACAAATACCCGACACATGTCCCCCTGCCCCTACGCAAGGCTGCTGGGCAGGGCCAGTGGGACGTGGCTCAGTATTGGAAGAAAAGCTACCAGGTTTAGCGGGGGAGCTTTCCACCTAGAGCCTGCCAGGTCTATGTGTGGGTGGGCCATGAGTGGTCTTAGAAAGGCTGTAAACCTCTCTTTTCAAGGAGAAAGAAAAAAAAAAAAAAGGTTCCAACTGTATGCCTTTCTGGAAAAGGCAGAACTATGGAGACAATGAAAAGATCAATGGTTGTCAGGAGTATGCAGAGAGATGAATACACGGAGTGTCGAAGTTTCTTTGAGGGTGAAAATACTTTGAATGACATTATAATGATGGATATATGTCATTATACTTTTGTCCAAGCCCATAGAATGTGCAAGACTACTCATTTACTTAAAGTGAACCCTAAGATGAACCGGGGACCATGGTAATTATAATGTGTCAATGCAGTTCATCTTTGGCTAAAAAAACAAAAGGTACCACTCTATTGATAAAGGCTGTGCATGTGAGGGGAGGAGGTATATGGGGAATTTCTATACCTTCCTGTCAATTTTGTTGTAAATCCAAGACTACTTAAAAAAAGTTCTCAAAGAAAAGAATTTAACACTCAGGGTAGAAAAAAAAAAAAAAAGAAAAGAAAAGAATGGCTGTTACACATTTTATTACAGTGTTATTTCCTAAGGCTGCTGGAACAAATGGCCACAGATTTGGGGGCTTACTGGTGGTGCAGTGGCAATCTGCCTGCCAATGAAGGAGACGCAGGTTCAATACCTGATTGGGAAGATCCCCTGGAGAAGGAAATGACAACCCACTCCAGTATTCTTGCCTGGGAAATCCCATGGACTGAGGAGCCCGCTGGGCTACAGTCTGTGGGGTTGCAACAGGTGGGACATGACTTCATGACTGAACAAACACATCACACAGATCTAGTTATTTCTGGAGGCCAGAAGTCTGAAATGGGTGTTACCTGGCCAAAACCAAGGTGTTGGCAGAGCTGTGCTCCCTCCAGAGGCTTTTGGGGAGAATCCCATGCCTTTTCCAGCTGCTAGAGGTTGCCTCCTTTCCTTGGCTTGTGGCTCCTTTCTTGTCTTCAAAGGACTTCACTCTCACCTCTGTTTTTGTCCTTACGTAGCTTTCTCCTCTACTCCCAAGTCTCCCTCTGCCATGTTCTTTTATTCTTAAATAACATTTTTAACATATCACTGTAAGTAAGTGCTTAGTCACTCAATTGTGTCCGACTCTTGCAACCCCGTGGACTGTAGCCTGCCAGGTTCCTCTGTTTTGGATTTTTCAGGCAAGATTACTGGAGTGGTTGCCATTTCCTTCTCCAGGGGATCTTCCCAACCCAGGGATTGAACTCGTGTCTCCTGTGTCTCCTGCACTGCAGGCGAATTCTCTACCTGCTGAACCACTGGGGAAGCTATAAATTAAATATCACTATATTTATTTATTTATTGCCTGCCCTGCACAGCATGCGGGATCTTAGTTCCCCAACCAGGGATCGAACCTGTGCCCTCTGCAGTGGAAGCATGGCATCTTAACCACTGGACCTCCAGGAGAGTCCCTGGCTCACTTTTTAAGGACATATGTGATTACTTTTAGAGCCCACCTGGATAATTCAGGTGAATTGCCCCATCCCCAAAATCTTTAACCATGTGTTGCAAAGTCTTTTTTGCTGTAAAAAGTAACAGTTTCTAGAGATTAGGATGTTTGTGTGTGGGGGGTATTATTCAGCCTTCTACAATTACCTCCAATAAATTTGTTGTATAGAGCAGGGGTTAAAAATCACCCAGTCTGGATGTGAAATGAGGCCTTAGGGCTGAGGCCTGGCACTGCAGAAAAGGCTGGAGCACAGGTTCTGACTCAGGGGAGGGGAGTTGCATTTTGATGCAAGTCAAGGATGTGTGTGTGTGTGTGTGTGTGCGTGCACGTTTATATATGGGTCCACGAGTCTGATTGAGTGGGATGTGGAGGATGGGTGTGCAGCTGTTTGCAGGGCTATAAAAGCTGGCCTGGCTCCAGGGTCAGGGCCACTGAAGCTCAGCTCTGGGAGGACCTTCTCGTTCTCATGATTATCACCTGACATGCATACACAGTATAGACCTGCTCTTCCATAAGTTATTGAGGGCCTACTACGTGCTGGCACTCTTCTGACACTGGAGATTCAGCAGTGAACACACGGACAAGCCCTGCACTTGTGGAGTTTATATCACACGCATATGTGTTTGCTTATTATCTGTCTCATCCTTGAGGGCAGGCACTTCTCCTGTGAATTAGCCACACCCCCAAGTGGCAGTTCCAAGTTTGGTACCCTCGTAGCTCAGTCGGTAAAGAATCTACCTGCAATGCAGAAGACCCAGGTTCAATTCCTGGGTCAGGAAGATCCCTTGAAGCAGGAAACAGCAACCCACCCCAGTATTCTTGCCTGGAGAACACCATGGACAGAGGAGCCTGGCAGTCCATGGGGTCGCAAGAGTCGGACACGACTTCGCAACTAAACCACCCCCACACGTGGCAGGCCACAGTGGCCACCTATTGGATGAGTTAATGTCCCGTTGGGACCATCTCTGAGAGGTAAGAGTTTGGAATCACAGTTCTCCAAGTAAAAATGTCCCAATGGATGACATAAACGGATTTCCTTCTTTCCACATTATTTATAGTGGCAATGATATTGTTTTTCTTTTACTGTTTCCTCAAGGTCTTGGAATTCAGTGTCTATGGTGGGTCCAAGTTGGATTTCTGAACAACTAAATATGGAAAGCTTAAAGCTGAGCCTGTGATGGTCATTCATTGTTTTTGTGAACATATAATACTGCTGCTGCGTCGCTTCAGTCGTGTCCGACTCTGTGCGACCCCAGAGATGGCAGCCCACCAGGCTCCCCTGTCCCTGGGATTCTCCAGGCAAGAACACTGGAGTGGGTTGCCATTTCCTTTTCCAATGCATGGAAGTGAAAAGTGAAAGTGAAGTCGCTCAGTCATGTCTGACTCTTAGTGACCCCATGGACTGCAGCCTACCTGGATCCTCCATCCATGGGATTTTCCAGGCAAGAGAACTGGAGTGGGTTGCCATTGCCTTCTCCACAAACATATAATAGGTACCACGAAATCCAGCCAGGCTGAAAACATGGTCTTAGAAAAGTAATTTACCCCCAGTTGCTGGTTCAAAAACACCCTCTACTTGGTCTTCAAACAGCACTGCTTTCGAATGCTCTCCTTTCCCTAAACAAAGCTTGTTTCTCTAGTACCCTTGGGTCCCCACCCAGTCCTGCTATCGACCTGGATGGAGAGACAAGGGAAACAGATGGGCAGATGCTAGTCATTAAAGGAGACGGGCATCTCCATTTTCAGGCAGATGTCAGTCTCCAGGCAAATTCAACCTGGTGCTTCAGATTAGTTTGGGGGATCTTTCTGATTCTCTTTTGGCCCTGCAGAAAGGGCTCCGGGCTTCATATTTTGCCTCTGCTTTCCGGATTCAGTTCAGAATCTCACACCCAAAGCATTGTGCCCCTTTAGTGATGCAAGTGATCTAGGCACTCAGACTAGGGTACCAGCTGCCCAGGGCTGGGGTGTGAAGAAGGCAAGTCCCAGATGGAACATCCGAGTCACCAAAAGACAAGCCCAAGACAAGAGACGGGTGAAAGGCAATCATGTTAAATAACACGTACCCGTGAAATGGACATAAATTCAGGCTGAGGTTCCATCCTGGGGTTCTGATGACATGAACCACAAGAACAAAGCTAAGGGAGATTTTTAAATGTCATCACCAGGCTCCTCTCTGGAATTACAGCTGTGTTATTTATTATGTACCGTCAAAAACATATATAATAATTCCTTACGTTTCCTGCTGCTGGAGTACTTTCAGCTCGGCTATCCTGCAGGGTTCCACACCATGTCACCATGTCAATTTGAGTCCTTTGTAGAAGGACTGCCAGACGTGGAAAGAGGATTTTTTTTTTTTTTAAATAGATGTTATCTAGGATCATCCCAGACCAGGAAGAAAGTGGCAAGAAGGCTGAAGTCCAGGGAGCAGAGTGACGCCAGTCTCAGCTGCTAAGGACCAGGACTGGGGGGAGACATGCGTGTCTACAAGTGGCAGGATGGGAATTTGCTTGCTTTGTCTTTGTTGTTCAGTAGCAAAGCCCACGTCCAACTCCTTGCAACCCCATGGACTGCAGCACGCCAGGCTTCCCTGTCCATCACATCTCTGGGAGTTTGCTCAAACTCATGTCCATTGAGTTGGTGATGCCATCCAACCATCTCACCCTGTCACCCGCTTCTCTTCCTGCCCTCAGTCTTTCCCAGCATCAGGGTCTTTTCCAGTGAGTCAGCCCTTCGCATCAGGTGGCCAAAGTATTGGAGCTTCAGCTGCAGCCTCAGTCCTTCCAATGAATATTCAGGTTTGTTTTCTTTCAGGATTGACTGGTTTGATCTCCTTGCAGTCCAAGGGATTTTCAGGAGTCTTCTCCAACACCACAGCTCGAAAGCATCAATTCTTCGGCGCTCAGCCTTCATGATCTAAAAAAAAAAAAGTTCAATTGAGTGTGACCAGTTGACTGAGGCCACAGCTGCCTCCTGAGCTCAGCGTCCCTGAGTCTCCAGCTGTGTCCTTGGGAGAGAAGGATGAGTATACAGCTCGCTGGCTAGCCTTGGCAGCCCCAGCCCGATTGTATTTCACTGTTATGCCCACCGAGCTTCCTTCTGCTTTCGGAATGGGGAAATTCAGACATCAATCTGGGCTTTCCAAGAAGTTTCGGTTCCTCGTTTTTAGCCGGAGAGGAGGCATGCTGACAGATTCTGCTCACGTGACCCATGGGCTTTCTAGCAAGGCGGCAGATCCAAGGTTGCAGGGCTGAACAGGGTGCCTTCTGCTTCTTCCAGACCATCCTCTTTTTCTTTCAAATTTGACCTTTTAAACAAGGCTTTGCCACTTGGTCATGATCAGGCAGTCCTTAGAAGGAAACCCCATTAAACATGTTAGACAGTGTGCCAAAGACATGGCCATGCAAACTCAACTCTGCAAAAAAAAATAATCTGTTTAATTGATTCTCTAAAAAAAAAAAAAATCTATTATGTTTCTATGGGCCTGTCTATTGATTTGCAGCCCCACAGAAGTAATGAAGAAGCTTTGTGATCAATAAGGCCAAAGTGTATCTTACCCTGAATCAGTTCTGCCCGCCCGCCAGGGATTCAACCAGCAGGCTTCCCCAGACAGCGAGTGTAGTGTGAACATCTCCTCCACCACTGCTGAGATTTATTTCTATTGGCATAAACATAACAAATGAAACCCTGATGACTTTTCTTGCTCAGAAAGCCAAGAATATATCACATCAGTCATCAGGAAACACACAAGAACACAATTTGCAAAAAGGAAAACAAGAAAAGGAAAACAGTGCATTTAAAATAAGCTAGTACATTAACTCCTCCCCCATCCTTAATTAGGATAATATTTTACACCTTAGCTCTCAGCTGATTTTCTTTCTTTTCTCCTCTCTACCCCCTCCTTCCCCAGTCCTGCTTCAGACTGGTTTCACAAGTCTTGGAAGGTTTTTCTGCCTTCACGGTGAATACCAAGTACAGGTAACGGCAATTGTGCAGGCTGATAATCCTGTGTAGAGCTAACACTGCTATCTTATCCTCTAAAAAAATAATAATGTTGAACGAGATAAGGCCCTTGCAATAAGGCACGAAAGGAAGCTGCAGAACCACTGCAGACACGGTCAGGCAGCATTGGCTACGGAAAGGCGCTCCCTGAACCTGATAAGTCATCTTGGCTGCTGTTAATTTCAGAATTTGTCATTTGCATTTTGCCCTTTAACTGGAGGACACCGCCTGAGGCTGATTCTGATCAGATGCTATGCAAACTCATCCTGCTGCTTTGAGCTGATTTAGGAACAAGCTTTCTTCAGGACTAACCCCTGTGCTGACAGAACGTCCCCTCCTCCAGTGAAGTTGGCCGGCTTGGCTGCATGGGTGGGGGCGTGCAGTGTGAAAGGAGGTTGTCAAGGTCTGCAGAGACCAGATTTTGAAGGACTTTGAGGGCACTGGAGAGCCATAGAGAGATTTAGAGGGGGAGAAGTGACCAGATGTGTACTTCATAGGCATCCCAGGCTAGGGGGCAGGGCTCCAGTCTTTAGCCACTCCTGTTTGTGCACATGTACAAATGATGGTGGTGATGACAGTAAGCTAACATAGTGGACCAGGCTGGGCCCCAGGTTTCATTTAATCCTCACACCAACCCGAGCAGGGAGATACTGTTATTCTCCCATTTTACGGACAAGGAAACTGAAGCACACACAGAAATGTCCCACACGACAGGGGACCATCCCATGAACCACCCTCCCTTGGTCAGGCAGGTATGGAGTTATTCTCTCCTTTAAGGTTCCCCGGGAATGCATGCTGGATAAGGAGCACACAAGTGAGGAGCTGTTTAATAGAGGCATACTAACCTTGACTCGGTTCGAATTTCTATTCTAAAAAGAAAATCACTGCGGTGGGGGCGGGGGTGGGGCGGGAAGGCAGTTATTAGTAAATGATCTTGTGTGCACATCTTCCAGCAGGTTAAGATGAACCAGTATGGAGGCCAGGGTGGCTGTGGGGAGACTGGCAGAGTAAGGAGCAGGGGAGGGATGGAATCCCCTGGGGACCCCCAGGACTGCCCTGCCCTGTTCTGCACCACTGGGAGCCCAGAGCTCATTCACCAGAGGCAATTCCTGAGCTCAGTAGCCTGAAGTGGCTAGCCTCTAGTGCCAGAGGTTCTCTGAGCTGCACAGTGGAACCCCTGGGCCCCCCCTAGGCTGTGAAGTCAGGTCTCTGGGTGAGGCCTGGACCTCAGCAGTTTGACTGCCTCAGGTGATTCTAACATCAGCCAGAGCCGATGCAGACACGGTCAGGCAGCATTGGCTACGGAAAGGCGAGCTCCCTGAACCTGATAAGTCATCTTGGCTGCTGGGGTTGGCCCTTTATGTGCTTAAACAGCTCCCTTAGGTGTAGTAGCAGCTCTCTGAGAACCCACACAGAGAAGGCAGAGTGGGAGGGGCAAGGAGAGAAGCAAGGGGTTGAGGGGAGGGGGGAGGAGCCTCAAGGCACATCCCTCTTTGCTCCAACCTTGTCTGGTGGATGACAGGGCCACAAGTGGGGGGCTTTTGGTGGTTGTGTGTGCCTGGCACAGAGAAGGCACCGAACAACTGAGTGCAGGGTGAGAAACGGATGGATAGTGATGGGAGGTGGCTGGGGAGTGGTGGGAGGTGGCTGGCTGAACAGTGGATGGGAGGTGGGTGGGGGTGGGGGGTTGTGTGTGGCTGGTAACTCAGCTGGCAAAGAATCCTCCTGCAATGCAGGAGACCCCCGTTTGATTCCTGAATTGGGAAGATCCCCTGGAGAAGGGCATGGCAAACCACTCCAGTATTCTTGCTTGGACCATCTCCATGGACAGAGGAGCCTGGTGGACTACAGTCCATGGGGTCACAGAGTTGGACACGGCTGAGAGACTAAGCCCACAGTGATGGGGGGGTGAGAGGTGGGTGAGTGGTTGAATGGATAGTGAACGAGAGGTGAGTGGGGGGAGGTGGGTGGGGGTGGTAGAAATGGGTGGAGCGTGGTGGGGTGGGTGGATGGGTGGAGAGTGGATGGGAAGTGGCTGGGGATGGTGGGGCTGGTGGAAGTGGGTGGGGGTGGGTGACAGGCTGGCTGCCCAGGGTCCCTTAGTGGATGTCTTCACATGGTGAGGTCTTGTGGGCAGAGATGGGGAGGTGGCTGAGGATGTGGGATCTTCTGTTCGCTTTGGCCCTGGCTTCATGGGACACGCTCCTTGAAAATGAAATCCATGTCAGTGTAAAATTAGAGCTTTGACTGAGAGCCAGCCTTGAGCACAATTTGTCTTCGGTTCTTTAACTGAGAGGCTGAAAGAGTCTCAGTGTCCAGAGGGGATCGTTGAGACTTCTGGTTTCTCGTTCAGCTTTCTGGGTGAAATCCCATCCAAGCGTGGCTGGCTCCCAGCTCTTGAGTTCAGCTTTCTCCTCGGTGGGTTTCCTGGTGAGGACCCCCAGCACCTCTTTTTCTTCTGCGTCAGAACCCAGCATCTCCTGCTGACCAGGAGCCCCCCTAACTCCCTCCTGCCTGGCCTGGCCCCCATTCCCCACTAAGCTGGGGCCATCCTCCTAAACACTGATCCAGCCTCTAATGCTGTACGCAATCCGATCAAAATGAAGAGAAAAGGTGAGCTGTCCATACTAGATTTCACGGTCACTTGAAAGACCTGCCCTCTGTTCTGAGATTATATCCTTTCTCCCTTTTGGTGCTAGAAGGCCCTTTGTTTTCTAAAATGATGGTAATGTTGGACAGCAAATGCTTTACAAATGGTCCTGCCTCAGAGAGCAAGGTGGCCATCCGGGCTCCTCCTCCACTTTTCTGTTTTGAAATTTTGCCCGGTGGAGCCATCAGGGTGTCATCCCCAGGCGAGGGTGCCAAGGGTGGGCCTTGCCCACAGAAGGCTAAGGTTAGGGTGGTGCCACGGGAAACAGCAGGGACTTCCCAGCTGGCTCTGTGGTAAAGAACCCACATGCCAGTGCAGGAAATGCAGGAGACATGGGTTCAGCCCCTGGATCCGGAAGATCCCCTGGAGAAGGAAATGGCAACCCACTCCAGTATTCTTGCCTGGAGAATCCCATGGACAGAAGAGGAGCCTGGAGGCTACAGTCTTTAGGGTCACAAAGAATCCACACGACTGAGCATGCACATGCAGGAAAGAACACCACTGTTCCAGAACCCTGGGGGCCCTTTTGGACACCTGGCTTCCCACCAACCCAGGTATTGGAAGGAAAGTCATATGACTAGCACTGATTGAGTAGTTTTCCCTGGAGACTTCTCCAGGCACCTGCTGTCCTCTTCCTCCCATGGCAGGGTAGCCTGACAGGTGGCCTTTGCCTAGCAGCCTGGGGTCCAGTCAAGGAGTCTCCTTATTTTGTGCTTAACAGACTCAGATGGCCCTCTGAGAATGCCAGCCTGAGGAACTGTCCCCAGCAGGAAGGGGAATGTCCATCTCCAGAAGTCTTTGCATTAACACAGAGCCTCTATCACAAGAAGCAGCGCTCCCTCCCTGGGACTTGCTGGGATGATTTAAGCCCTCTCCCGGTAGTTCCTGACACCCCCAGGTGGCCATTGGGGGACGAGAGAGCCCGTCCTGAGTGCAACCTTCAGGTCACCTCTGTCTACTGCCTCGAAGCCCAGCACATTATTTCGATGGTAGTCTGAGGCTGGAGGGCTAGGGCTTAGGCTGGGGAGGAGACGATGGGAAAGCATCCAAGGGGGCTCTTAATGAAAGTGGCTGCCGGGTTCCCAGGGCTCATGCTAAAAAGAAAAAATGACTATGGGAAACCAGCGATGAAGCGCAGAGAGGAGACTTTCACTGCCATCTGTGACCCTGATGCAGTACAGTGTCTATTTTGACAACACTAGGGATGAGGTTTAGGCCGGGAGTGGGAGAACAGGGTAGGTCTTTTCAAGCCAAAAGACAGGAACTGTCTCCATCCCAAGTCTCCGAGTGATGCTGGCTGGCAATACCGAGGTTTGGGTGTTGGAAGGGGTCTGCTGAGGATGGGGGTCTCTGCCTTGGATCACGGAGTCCAGATGCCCATTCAGGTCCTCACAGGTGTGGGCAGCTAGTGGCCTGACAGGGACTTAACGACTGTGTGTATTTGATTTCATCTCATCTTTTTACCTTGGCAGGTGGACTTCATCTCTCCAATTTATATTTAGGGAATGGATGCTCAGAGGGGTTCAGACGCTTGTTTGGGGATCAGAGCTGGGGTTTGGACCCAGGGCTGTTTGCCTCCGAGGCTCCTGACCCCCTATTCAGGACATTCAATAACCAAACACATCAACCTTCGAGGCTGCTGGCCGTGCTTCAAAGGCTGACTCCCCTACCCCAGAGACTGGGACTTAGAGCCTCTGAGAATCCATCTCCTGCTCTGTAGAATGAGGGAAAAACCAGTCAAGACTTCCCCAGGTTGAAGTGAGGATTCGATGAAAAAAAAACTGTGTGAAACCCTCAGAGGAGTGCCTGCCTTTACCCGCTCAGCTGCCTGAGTTTGGGAATGAGGTTTCTATTGAAATTTTCTTTAAATAGAGGAGAAATATCCAGACAAATGACATCTTGGCTCACCACACACGCACACACATTCATATCTATTCACACACATGTACATATATTCATATATACACACATATTTATAGCTCTCTGTATATATCTCTATACATATATAGATATACATGTCTGCTCATATCTATTTATATATACATATATATACATATATTCATATGTATGTATACATATGTCTATATATATATTCATATATACACATGCATCTATATATACTTATGCATACACACATATGCATATCTATTTGTATACACATATATTCATTTAGCCATATATATTTATGCACACATATACATATATCATTATATGCATGTATATTTATCACTATGCACACATATACATATATTCATGTCTATACATATGCTTATTTCTCTGAATAAGTATACACACATACACACATTCACATCTATTTATACACTCACATATATTCATACATACGTATATTCATATCTATACATATGTTTATATGTGTATACAAATACATACACACATTCATATATATTTACATATACATTTATATCCGTATATCCATATATTCATAGCTATCTGTGCATGCATATACATATATTAATTTATATGCACATATATTTATACCTCTATACACACATATATACACATGTGTTCATATCTATCTATATGCACACATATACACATACTCTTCTTGTTTTTCTCTTCTTGGCTGAAAAATTGGAGGCCTGGTGGCTCAGACAGTAAAGAATCCTCCTGCAGTGCTGGAGATCTGGGTTCGACCTCCAGGCTGGGAAGATCCCCTGGAGAAGGGAACGGCTCCCCACCACAGTATTCTGGCCTGGAGAATCCCATGAACAGAGGAGCCTGGTGGGCTACAGTCCTTGCGGTCACAAAGAGTTGGACTCGACTGAGCGACTTTCACTACTACTACTGCTCTCGCCTAGGGATAAGGACAGCACAGTGACTTCTGAAGCTAAAATCTCTGCTGAAGGAGACAGAAGCTTGGTGGCTTGCTGGTGTGACGGTGGTCTCACTCCTCTGGTCACGGGCTGGCAGCCGAGAGGAGCCTGCATCAGCCCTCGGCTTCCCTTCCCTTCCTCCAGGTATCTGACCTGTCAAACCAGCAAATTAACCGGAGAATTTGGAGAAAGATGAATTTGCCCGGTACCTAAGATGCTTAAAAATATGGTAATGCAATTAGCAGTCCCAGCAACCTAATGAGGCCTCTCTAAAATGCTGATAAAATACCACTAAAGAAAAATGCTTAAGAGCCTCTTCAAACTTTCCAAAATGTGAAGTGCGTTCTTACGGAGAAAATGGCAATCTAGTCTCCTTTCTCCAAGGTTCAAGATTAATTAGGGGCTTATTTAGTGCATGAATGAGGAAACAAATGAACTCTTGGATCGCAAAGCATTGAAACCAATTTTGTAATCATTTTTTTTTTTTTACACAATTACATTCCTATCATAAAAGTCTTCATTAGACGTTGTCACCAGCTTGTATTGTGTTAGCGAAGTGTTACCACCCTGGGCTTTTGACGAGACAGCATTTCCTCCCCATTAAAGAGGGCTCTTACAACAAAAGCCTTTTCTTTCTTTCGAACAGCAAAGGGCTATAGCTTGGAAGGCTAGTCCAGGCTCCAGGGGAAACTGCAACTCCCTACTTGCCCTCCTCAACCTGGGTACACCCGCCTTTTCTGTAGACCTGGTTCCTCCCCAAACAGGACAGATCAATGAGGTGCTGGGTGAATGTACCTGGTCCCTGGGTGGTCTGTTCATTTTTTCAGCCATCCGTGATGACAAGACAGGCCTGGGGAGGGATGTGAGTCCTGCCTACCTCTTTCTTCTCCATTGGGTGAAACAACCATTGGGTGGGTGGAAGCCAGGGCTTGGGGTGGGAGGGAGGCCACCATTTGTTGAGAGCATTCGTGTACCTGATGCTATACCAGGAGCTGAACAGCAAGGGTGGTAACCAGGAGAGAGCGATTCACAGTGCGGGCTGGGACTTCCCTCGTGGTCCGATGATTAGGACTCCGTGCTTCCAATGAAGGGCCGAGGGTTCCATCCCTGTTCCTCATGGAATGAATAAATGAAACACTGTGTATAAGAGGATTTAACTGAACGCTTAGACCAGAGAGTTCACAATAAAGCACAGCTTTAGCTTAATCATGCAATTTACATGACAAAGCTGAAGGATAAGTTTTTTCTTATTTTACAAATGAGGAAACAGAAGTCCAGAGATGTTAATGAATAACTCCAAGGTCACACAAGGTGCCTCCTGTCCTGAGGTCCTGAGGCAGATCAGACTTTTTTTATCTTGGCCATGCAGGTTGTGAGATCTTAGGGACTGAATCTGTGCCCTAGGCAGTGAAAACGCGGAGTCCGAACCACTGGACCATCAGGGAAATTCCCCAGACTTGTGTGTTCCGTTTCTATAGATGTGGCCTCTGGATCAACCCTCCAATTCCTGCCATCTGCGTTAATTAGCTCTAAGAAGTACACTTAAAGCTTTCCCAGGTGGCGATAGTGGTAAAAAACCCACCTGCCAATGCAGAGGATGTAAAAGGCGTGGGTTCGAACCCCGGGTTGGGAAGATCCCCAGAAGCACACTTGGGTCTGCTGCAGCCAGCATCATCTAGAGGGGCTGGCTAGTGATCACTGGAGATACCAGTGGTTTCTTGGTGCGGGAGGGCATCTATGGTGTCTGGATCCGGTTTTCCTGGCTGTTTTGGTGAATCATCCTTTTCTCCCCCAGGGCTGTGTTGTGTCCTGTGTGCACTGTGAACGACGATCCTTGCCTTGGAAGAGCTCCATGTTTTTTAATGTTACGCAGCAGGCAAAGGACAAGTGGGGGCGTTGGTGGGAAGGGAGGAGTCCTGTCTGAGTGTCACTGAGTGTGGTTTTGAGGTGCAGTCCTGGAGGCCCAGAGGTGTTTCCCCACTCGACTCTTCTCTGGGGCTGGAAACAGCCTCAAGCCCGCTGCAAACTTGGAATCTTGGCAGAGAATTCATCCCTCAATACTACACAGGCTCAGCAACCACTCCTTGTAGCTAAAGAGAGGCAGGGTGGCATTTGCATTCCAGAGCCACTGCATATTTAAGATAGGCTATTCACTGGGGCTTTGGGGGTGTGTATCTTTGGGTACCACCCTGGAGCCAGAAAGGATGGCTGCGGAGGAGGCCATGGCAGCAGCCTGAGCTCTAGGAAATTTGGCATCCCAAGGTTGGCCAGGCCAGCCCTGCAGTGGGTGGGCAGCCCGTGCCCTCCACAGAGCCCTGCCCACTTGTTCCATCACCAAAGCTTGCTGCCCTTGATGGACACAAAGCTGGAAGGAGACTGTGGCCTTCAGAGCGCCGGGAGGGCTGCGGCGGCTCAGCGGCGGCTCAGCGACCAGATGACAAGGGGAGATTCAGAAAGAGCAGGCTCGGATTGGCATCCACTTTGCATTCATTTGCATAGGACCACATTCTGCCTGCAGAGCCCACACCTCTCAACTCATTCTCCTGCAGGGGTGGGGAGGTGTGCTCCTCCAGCTCCTTTGGAGAAGAAGAGGGGGCCCTGCTGAAGGAGGACAGGACCCCTGCCCAGGGCTGCAGGGTGGGGGGGCATGGGCAGGATTCGCTGGCCTGAGGTTGCACATTCCCTGGGAAAACTGCCAATAGACAAGGGAGTTCTCCTTCCTTTTCTGGGGGGTCATTCTCTCTCTTAAGCCAAGAGCTTGCTGTGCTAACGAATTGGCCCTTGTGGTTTAATCTCAGTTTGGGTCACTTGGTTTTCTGCGGCAGCCAGTAGTGCAGTGGTCCTGAGTGCTCAGAAAGGCGGCTATGCATTGCTCTGAGTGTGAATGAACTACAGAAACTCTGCCATTCTGATCCCTTCAGGTGACTGCGGGCTCAGCTGGCCCTTTCTTGCAGCCTGCAGACTTCTTTCACATGGCAGGCCAGGCTAAGTTCAGAGTCTGGGGACTTCACTGTGTCCCCCCAGGGCCTACCTGGGGCCTTCTGATGAAGGGAGTTCACCCTAGAGGGTCTTTACTCTTTTCAGGTTAGAAAGTGGAGGAATTGAGACAGATCTTTGTATAGGCTTGGTTTGACTGTGCCCACCCTGGTGCCCCTGACACTGAATTCCAGAAAGTAGAAAACGGTGATGGAAACCACAGGTATGTTT
Source organism: Bos taurus (assembly GCF_002263795.3). Taxonomy (NCBI): domain Eukaryota; kingdom Metazoa; phylum Chordata; class Mammalia; order Artiodactyla; family Bovidae; genus Bos; species Bos taurus. Next base: position 54,206,156 of record NC_037346.1, read on the forward strand.
GACCTCACCTGGGCAGTAGTTGACAGGCTCACTGTAAAGGGCTTCTATGCCCAACAGACAAGAATCCCTTTCGGGCAGCTTCGTGGGTGGTCCTGCATCAAATCCCAGTTCTGCAACTTGTCACTGTGTGACCCTGGGCAAATCCTGAACCTCTCTGAGTCTTCACTTTCTGCTGCCTCTTAACTACAACACCATCTTGAAACTGACAGTTACTAGCAAGTCTGAGATCCAGAGGTCAGTGACATCAGTCCTTCATGAAGGGCATTCTCAGGGCTGATGCTGCCCTTTTCCCCTTCACCACCCTGCCTCAGTTTAATCAGTTCAGCATTTAGGGCAAAACTCAACCCTCACCCCTGAGGATCTAGCAGAGGTGGGTGCTGGGATCTTATCTCAGCCAGTACCTTTCAGTTATCTTTGCATGGGTTCTCAGTCGCTTTAGTCATGTCCAAGTCTTTGCCACCCCATGGACTGGAGCCCACCAGGCTTCTCTGTCCATGGTATTCTCCAGGCAGGAATACCAGAGTGGGTTGCCATGCCCTCCTGCAGGGGAATCTTCCTGACCCAGGGATTAAACCCTCGTCTTTGAGGCTCCTGCATTGGTAGGCAGGCTCTTTACCACTAGCATCACCTGGGATGCCCCTGAAGGTGGTAGGATTGATCCCTAACTGTGCCAAAGAGCTTTAGACCTTTCTAGAGTTTAGTCTGTGCTGTGTGGTCCTCTGAAGGCCTTTTACCAGTTGCTTATTAATTCATTCAAATATTTATTGAGCCTCCACCACGGACCAGGCTCTGAGATGAAGGAGTGGGCTGCAGCAGCCCAGCTCATCACCTCTGCAGGAGATCGTCTCCAGCATCGGAAGCATGGATGGAGCAACATCCCTGGCAGTGCTTTCTTCCGAAAGCACTACCGCCTGGCATTCGCTCCCAGAGAACATTCTGAGAGCACTGTGATGTTCTCAAGCTTTTGCTCTTAGGACGAGGAGCTCCAAGTAGGAAAGGGTGGGGTGAGTTGGATTGGAGTTCTGGAAATTTCAAAATCTCCAGGACTGATTGATCCATCTATCCCTTGGTGAACCATTTCTGAAAGAGCCTGTGGGATCCGAGCATTGCGCCATTCTTGCTGGAACACGGCCTGGCCCCACACTTCCTCCATTCAATGCCAGGCCTGCCAGGTGAATCCCAGATACTGTCGGGCTCTGCTGACGTCATGGAAAATCTCCGCAGCTCCTGCATGGGAAGCACACTTGTCAATTAGGCAGAGAGCTGACTGCCAAAAGAGAGAGGCTTGCGGTTTTCAATTGTTCTTCCAAGAGACAAAGCGCCCTCTCCCCTGGCCTCTGCGGAGGATTCTTTCACAAATGGTGCTGGGTTACCCAAGTTCAAGGCTGTGTGAGGTGCCCCCTGCCCCTGTTCCGATGTGGGGAGGTGAAGTGAAGTCGCTCAGTTGTGTCTGACTCTTTGTGACCCCATGGACTGTAGCCTACCAGGCTCTTCCATCCATGGGATTTTCCAGGCAAGAGTACTGGAGTGGGGTGCCATTTTCTTCTCCAGGGTTTCTTTCCGACCCAGGGATTGAACCTGGGTTTCCTGTATTGTAGGCAGACGCTTTACTGTCTGAGCCTCCAGGGAAGTCCCAGGAGGCTTAGAGGTAAAGAATCCACTACCTAATGCAGCGGGTGTGGGCGACATATGTTCAATCCCTGGGTCAGGAAGATCCCCTGGAGGAGGAAGTGGCAACCCACTCTAGTAATCTTCCCTGCATAGTCCGGTGGACGGTCCATGGGGTCACAGAGTCGGACACGACCGAGTGGCTGAGCATGCATGCATGCACTGAGAGCCTCAAAGGGATCCACAGCTCCCCTCCCCCTCCCCACGCTCAGAAAAAGAGCGGGGGAGGGGTGCGGTGGGGGGAGTCTGAGAACTGAGAAACATTAAGTGATAAAGGACTTTAACATAGATTTACTTTAATTATATACTTTGGTAATTTGCTGTAGTTTCCCATCCCATTATTCAATTACAACAGTAACTCATCTAATGGATATTCACTGAGAAAACATTCATTTTATTTTATTATGTTTTTGTGTTATAGTCTATAATGAAGGTAACAAAGTCTGCCTTTGTACCCGAAACAGGCTGGGGGGTGGGTGGGGGTGGGGTGGGAATGGAGGTCCCAGGACCAAGTGGAAAGTCACGATGCTGGTTCCCTAATTCCTGGGGGCAGCCAGGGGGGCTGTCAGCCACAGGAGCTGAAGGTGGGGGCGTGGTGGGGAGGGGTGTGTTGGAAATAGAGGGCCTGGAGGGGGAGTCTCAGGGTTGGAAGGGGGAGAATTGAGGGCTGCTGGGGGGCAGGTAAGCTGCCCCCCCTCTGAGAAGACAAGGTGGATGGAACGGGGAGGAGGTCTGGAATGCTTCTGTCTCTGTTTTTGTGAGGTGAGGAGTGCAACCTCTGCACATTTTTGCCAACCCTTTTTAATTTAAAAAAAAAATTTTTTTTTTGGCTGTGCCGGGTTGCTTTTCAAGGGCTTTCTCTAGTTGCAGCCAGCAGGGGTTTCTCTGGTTGCAGAGCACAGGCTCTAGAACGAAGGCCCAGTATTTGTGGAGCACCAGCTTAGCCACTCTGCGGCATGTGGGGTCTTCCAGGACCAGGGATTGAACCCATGTCTCCTGCCTTGGCAGGCAGATTCTTATCCACTCCACCACCAGGGAGGTCCCTGGAACGTTTCTCTTTATCCTCTGCTTGGCTGCAGTGCGGTGGTGATGAGGAAAGGATGAAGATGTGAGAGGGAGTAGCAGGAGCAGCCATGGGTATCCAGGAAGAGTTTCCATTTTCTTTGGCACGTAAGGAGCATCTCCAAAGAATCTAGTACCACCCGGTTTTTCTGCATGACCCTCAAGTCCAATCCCAGTCTGTGCTTTGATGCGGCCGGAGGGGCCAAGCTTGCCATTAGTGCTTCTCCTGCTGGGGTAGGTGGCTGTGTTTGGAAGATTTCCTGCTGGGTGGAACCATCCTCGTTTCCTTGTCTCGCTCTTCCCTAAATGCTCTGAGTGTGTGTCCTTGTCCACGCCCGAACCTCAAATGTCACTTTGTCTGGCTATCAGACCAACATAGAGATTAAGATAACTGCATCTGGACTTCCCTGGTGGCACAGTAGATAAGAATCCGTCTGCTAATGCAGGGGACCTTGGTTCAATCCCTGGTCCAGGAAGATTCCACATGCTATGGGACAGCTAAGCCCGTGTACCATAGCTGCTGAGCCCACGTGCTGCAACTGCTGAAGCCCAGATGCCTAGAGCATGTTCTCTGCAACTGTTGTAGCCACGCGTTCCGGGAAACAAACTCACTCAGAAGGACAATGCAGATAGTGGAGTGCAGGTTATTACACCGGCGGGCCCAAGGCAGAGTCTCCTCTTAGCCAAGGACCCCCACAAGTTTTTGTGAAAACCTTATATACCCTAAGTGTACTTGTTCAAACCCACGTCCCCAGATTCCTTGAAACTAGTCTGGACAAGGTAAAAGAGAGATACGATCAAAGTTAGCCCATGATTCATGTGTCACAAGACTAGATGAACAGTGGACATTTATCAATAGGCCTGTGGTCAGATCCTGATAAACATAATGGGATTTACCACTTTGTTCTGTTACAGAGATAATTAACATATTCTTTTAGGCAACGGAGAGTCCAAGTACAAGTCCTGAGGCTCTTTTATCCAGGGGGTCTGGTTTCCCATTGGTATGCTGCTTCTATAGACACCGGGCACAAAGTTCAGAGTCCATTGGGAGGGTGACCATGCATGTAGCCTAATGTTCGCAGCCTGATCTAAGATGGAGTCCAGCTCTGTCTGTTTCCTCCTTCATTCCCCCCTCTTGATGCTCTTAACTCATATTATGAGCATCACTCATAGGGATATATTGTACCCTGGCTCTCCAACCGCCAATTTGGGAGAATGACATCAATCTTTGGGTTACAAAGTTCATAATACATTGTAAAATTCAGGGTCCACAAAGCAGAACTATCAAGGCAACTATAACAGTGGTAAATACAGTTTTCCACCAATCGCCCTTCACCCAAGATAGGACCGAAGTCCAGAAAGGAATGTTTTCATTTGACATTGCTTTTACCTGGTTTTTCATGTCATCTAAAGCAGTCAATACATTGCCAGATAAGTCAGGAATGTATACACAACATTCAACCTTAATTATAGCACAGGTCCCTCCTTGAGCAGCTGTGAGTATGTCCAAAGCCATTCTATTATGAATTATCGCTTTTCTCATTTGGATTTGCTCTTCATTTAAGGCTTGGGTGGCTTTTGTTCTATCTAGGAGGGCCTGTTTTGTGAAATTAGTTAAGGCCTCTACTTTAATCATAATATCTGTTGTCCTTATAGAGGGTACGAATAAGGCAGCAATATACTCATACCATTGAAACACAGATCTTGTCCACCTAGCATGTAAATAAGGTAGATTTACTGGGGCTTGTTGTAGGTTAGGCTTTTATTACACGAGCATTTATATCAAATGTAACCCCATGACCTGACTCTATTGACTGCAGGTCTTACACCAGGAGAGCAAGGAGAGGTTATGATTGACAAGAGAGAGGAAAGCCTCTTTCTGTCATCCCAGAAAAGAGCAGAGTGATTTAAAATCTCCTTGGCAGAGCGGTGACACCCACCAAGGAAGTCCGTCCATCACTGACAGAGGCATAGCCCCACATACCCCGCAGTTGGAAGTGTTGTGGAAGTCTGCATAGGAATGTGCCCATGAGATGAAAACATTGTCCTGAGTTGAAATGGAAGTTAAATTCAAAATCACGTTGATGAGGCCAAGCAGCAGGAGTTGATTGTGTGGCTTCATCCTGAAGGGGCTCGTCCAGGATCTTTTTTTCCTTCTTCTTAAGGATGGTCTTAGTCTCTCGAGGGTCAGCGGGGTCCCTCTGTGCAGTCCACTCAGCGTTTTTTGGGTCTGTGTGGTATGTTCTCTTCACCCTCGTATGATGGATCCAAGGGACAATACTTGCAGCTTTAACTGCAGTAGGGGTAGTTAGAATAACACGAGGGCCCTTTCACCAAGGGGCTAGCAAATCATGTTTCCAATCTTTGACCCATACTTGGTCACCAAGCGTAAACTCATGAATCTGCTCCTCCAGGGGGAACGGCACCCTTTCTTGTACAAACTTAGTTACCCAATTTATTACCTTTACCCAGTTCCATCTGCTGTGAAATCTTATTCCCCCTTACCTGAGGCAAATTTGTTGACACCTGTTTTATTATGGGAGGGGGCCTCCCATACACAATTTTGTATGGAGAAGAGCCTTGGGACTGCGGGGTCATCCTGAGTCTCAGCAGAGCCATCGGAAGCAAGTCCACCCAGGAGCAGTCAGTCTCTATGATCCACTTGGAGAGTCTCTTTAAGTGTCCAATTGGTTCATTCCACCATCTCAGAACTCTGGGCCTATATGCGGTGTGCAGCTTCCATTTGATGTTTAAAGTTTTGCTTACTTGTTGTACTAAATCAGCTACAAAAGCCGGGTCATTGTCTGAACCAATGCTGGTAGGAAGTCCAAATCTGGGGAACTATTTCCCTAAGCAGGCTCCGGGCTACTTCTGATGCCCTTTCAGTCCAGGTAGGAAAAGCTTCTACCCATCCCGAGAACGTACATACCGTGACCAGCAGGTAACGGTAGTGTCGGTGAGGTTTCATTTCAGTGAAGTCCACTCCCAGGTGTTCAAAGGGCAGTGTGTCTTTCAGCTGAATACCTGGAGGATTTTGTCTGAATACCCGAGAGGCAGCATTAACCTGCGAGCAGGCAGCATGGCCTAGGTGGGTCGCTTGGTGTATTTGGCTTACCAGATTGTGTGCCAGCTCCTCCGGTGCCAATAATTTGCCACTTGGCAATTCCCACCGTCCCTTTTCAGTCTGGATGGCCCCTTCCGCTTTGGCTAACCGTTGTCCTTGTTTTATGAGGCTAGTGCCATCAGTATATAGGACCCAACTAGGGTCTGGACCCTTGCGTCCTTCTTTAAAACAAAGCCCAGATGCCTTACCTCCTCCTTGCACATCTGTGCCTTCTTCTTCGACACCTGGTAACCTGCTTCCATCAGCAGCTGGAGCAGAGCTTTTGTCCCTTTCCAGCTTTTTCCTTGGTCTCTGCGGCCAGCAGCAGGTCATCCCCGTATTGTAGGAGCCAACATCCATACTCTTTTGGATAGAATGAGTTCAGGTCAGAAGCCAAGGGTTCCCCAAAGATGGGTGGGGAGTTCTTAAACCCTTGTGGGGGAGTCCAGATGAGCTGTTGTTTGTTGCCCCCGACTAGATCTTCCCATTCAAAGGCAAAGATGGGCTGTGACTCTGGGGCAAGGCATACACATAAGAAGGCATCCTTGAGATCTAGGCAAGTGTAAACTTTAGTCCTCGGCGGGAGGAGGCTAAGTAAGGCATAGGGGTTTGAAACAGTGGGGTGTAAAGTCACAATAGCCTGGTTGACTAGCCTGAGATCCTGTACAGGCCTCTAGTCCTGTCCTCCTTCCTTTCTGACTGGCAGAATCGGCGTATTCCAAGCTGACTGGCACTCTACTAGAATGCCCGCTTGTTTCAATCTATTGATGTGGGGCAGTATGCCGGCCCAGGCCTCTATAACCGGGATGGTGCCTGGTTTGAGTTCTATTACCACTGGGGCTTGATGTTTAGCCAGCCTGGGGCCAGAAGGGGTTGTCTTCCGCCCAGACCTCAGGGAATAATTGAGTTAGCTCTCTCTCATGCTCTTCCAGCCCACCCGGTTCTGCATTCGGAGGCTTATGCAACCTCCACTCATCTTGAGGAGGTCTTGAGAGAGACAGCAAATAAGTCATAGTGCCCATCTGGAAGGTGGGCCTCTCCTCAGGGGATAAAGTCACTTGTGCTCCTAGTTTGGAGAGTAAGTCTCTTCCCAACAGGGGTACTGGGCACTCAGGAATGTAGAGGAATTCATGAATCACTTGGTGCCCACCCCCATCTGACATTTTTTGGGCTGGCAAAACAATTTAATCATCTCTTCTCCGGATACCCCAGTTACAGCAGTAGTCTTTTTGGACAGTGGTGCCACAGGTTTTACTACCAACAGTTCTGCTCCTGTATCCACCATGAAGTCACTGTTTTGGTCCCCGACTTTTAAGGTTACCATGGGCTCTCAGGGACCTGATATCTCTGAGCCCCAGCAGCCCTATTTACTTTCCAAGTCAGCAAGCCCCACAACTGCGGGAGCTTCCTCTTCCTTCCTTGCCTTAGGGCATTCCTTCTTCCAGTGGCCAAAAGCTCAGCACCGGCACACTGATTTGGCTGTAATAGGGCCCGGGGCCTCCGTTTGGACTGGTTGAAGGACTGTCCTGTCCCTGGGGCAGAAGACGTTTTCCAGAGGGCCCAAGATAGATTTTCCCAGAGCAGCAGCTAACATTGTAAATCTCTTGTCTGTTCTCTTTCATTCCCTCCGGCTCTCTGGCAGAGTGCTGCTGCTGCTGCTAAGTCGCTTCAGTCGTGTCCGACTCTGTGCGACCCCAGAGATGGCCTCCCACAAGGCTCCCCCTTCCCTGGGATTCTCCAGGCAAGAACACTGGAGTGGGTTGCCATTTCCTTCTCCAATGCATGAAAGTGAAAAGTGAATGTGAAGTTGCTCAGTCATGTCCGACTCTTAGTGACCCCATGGACTGCAGCCTACCAGGCTCCTCCATCCATGGGATTTTCCAGGCAAGAGTACTGGAGTGGGGTGCCATTGCCTTCTCTGCTGGCAGAGCACAGTCTCTGCTTAATTCCAACGTCTTCTTCCCCTTCTTGTCAGTACTTACTGGGAAAGGCGGGTATAGCTTGGGCGGTTCGGCTGGAGCCGGATTCTAGAAGTGTTGGCCAGAGGCTTCTGTCACTGGGATCAGAACCTGCCGAGGTGGTGGCTCTATGACCTCCGGGAGAGCTGGCGGAGAAGCAGTGGCTGCTGCAGGAACTTAACCTGGCCCTGGATCGGGCATTAAGGCACCTCCGGTCCTGGTGGAGTACTGGGAGGCAGGCGAGTCATTATCCAGTATGGGGGAGGTGGCAGGTCATCCCCGTCCAAATCCTGTAGAATTTCCTATTTTATCATCAGTCAATTTTTGTGCCACATGAAATTAAAAGACACTTACTCCTTGGAAGGAAAGTTATGACCAACCTAGACAGCATATTCAAAAGCAGAGACATTACTTTGCCAACAAAGGTCCATCTAGTCAGTTCAGTTCAGTTCAGTCGCTCAGTTGTGTCCGACTCTTTGCAACCCCATGAATCGCAGCATGCCAGACCTCCCTGTCCATCATCAATGCCCAGAGTTCACCCAAACTCATGTCCATCGAGTCAGTGATGCCATTCAGCCATCTCATCCTCTGTCGTCCCCTTCTCCTCTTGCCCCCAATCCCTCCCAGCATCAGAGTCTTCTCCAATGAGTCAACTCTTCACATGAGGTGGCCAAAGTACTGGAGTTTCAGCTTCAGCATCATTCCTTCCAAAGAACACCCAGGGCTGATCTCCTTCAGAATGGACTGGTTGGATCTCCTTGCAGTCCAAGGGACTCTCAAGAGTCTTCTCCAACACCACACTTCAAAAGCATCAATTCTTCGGTGCTCAGCCTTCTTCACAGTCCAACTCTCACATCCATACATGACCACTGGAAAAACCATAGCCTTGACTAGATGAACCTTTGTTGGCAAAGTAATGTCTCTGCTTTTGAATATGCTATCTAGGTTGGTCATAACTTTCCTTCCAAGGAGTAAGTGTCTTTTAATTTCATGGCTGCAGTCACCATTTGCAGTGATTTTGGAGCCCCAAAAAATAGTCTGACACTGTTTCCACTGTTTCCCCATCTATATCCCATGAAGTGATGGGACCGGATGCCGTGATCTTTGTTTTCTGAATGTTGAGCTTTAAGCCAACTTTTTCACTCTCCACTTTCACTTTCATCAAGAGGCTTTTGAGTTCCTCTTCACTTTCTGCCATAAGGGTGGTGTCATCTGCATATCTGAGGTTATTGATATTTCTCCTGGCAATCTTGATTCTAGCTTGTGTTTCTTCCAGTCCAGTGTTTCTCATGATGTACTCTGCATATAAGTTAAATAAGCAGGATGATAATATACAGCCTTGATGTACTCCTTTTCCTATTTGGAACCAGTCTGTTGTTCCATGTCTAGTTCTAACTGTTGCTTCCTGACCTGCATACAAATTTCTCAAGAGGCAGATCAAGTGGTCTGGTATTCCCATCTCTTTCAGAATTTTCCACAGCTTATTATGATCCACACAGTCAAAGGCTTTAGCATAGTCAATAAAGCAGAAATAGATGTTTTTCTGGAACTCTCTTGCTTTTTCCATGATCCAGTGGATATTGGCAATTTGATCTCTGGTTCTTCTGCCTTTTCTAAAACCAGCTTGAACATCAGGAAGTTCACAGTTCACATATTGCTGAAGCCTGGCTTGGAGAATTTTGAGCATTACTTTACTAGCATGTGAGATGAGTGCAATTGTGCGGTAGTTTGAGCATTCTTTGGCATTGCCTTTCTTTGGGATTGGAATGAAAACTGACCTTTTCCAGTCCTGTGGCCACTGCTGAGTTTTCCAAATTTGCTGGCATATTGAGTGCAGCACTTTCACAGCATCATCTTTCAGGATTTGGAATAGCTCAACTGGAATTCCATCACCTCCACTAGCTTTGTTCGTAGTGATGCTTTCTAAGGCCCACTTGACTTCACATTCCAGGATGTCTGGCTCTAGGTCAGTGATCACACCATCGTGATTATCTGGGTCATGAAGATCTTTTTTGTACAGTTCTTCTGTGTATTCTTGCCACCTCTTCTTAATAGGCTATGGTTTTTCCAGTGGTCATGTATGGATGTGAGAGTTGGACTGTGAAGAAAGCTGAGCGCCAAAGAACTGCTGCTTTTGAAGTGTGGTGTTGGAGAAGACTCTTGAGAGTCCCTTGGACTGCAAGGAGATCCAACCAGTCCATTCTGAAGGAGATCAGCCCTGGGATTTCTTTGGAAGGAATGATGCTGAAGCTGAAACTCCAGTACTTTGGCCACCTCATGCGAAGAGTTGACTCATTGGGAAAGACTCTGATGCTGGGAGGGATTGGGGGCAGGAGGAGAAGGGGACGACAGAGGATGAGATGGCTGGATGGCATCACCGACTCGATGGATGTGAGTTTGAGTGAACTCCGGGAGTTGGTGATGGACAGGAAGGCCTGGCATGCTGCAATTTATGGGGTTACAAAGAGTTGGACATGACTGAGCAAGTGAACTGAACTGAACTGAACTGAATATTTTCCCCTTTCCCTTCTGGATACAGAACCTTGTCCAAGTAGGAGGGTCTTGAGCTAACCCTAGCCAAGAGTCAATATATGGATATTGATCCAGGTGTCCTGGCTCTCCTGTGGCTACTGCACAGACTGCTTCCACTATTTTTAAGTTCATGGTGTTCTCTGGTGGCCATCCTACTCCCATAGGGGGCCATTCAACCTCACAGAGTATATGGAGGCAGTTAGGCTTCATCTTCACCCCATAGTCTACTCCTAATCCCTTCTTTAAGTTTTTAATCATGCGCTCCAATACAGTTGCCTTAGAATCACTTCCCCTCATCTTGCTTACCTTCTCGGACCTTCTTCTACTTTTCCTTTTCATTCTGTCTACGAAGTTCTCAGTACCCTGTGTACTTCTGATATTTCCACTCAATGCCACTTAAATTGCCATTCTGCCTCCTTCCTAATTGGGGTGAGAAGAGCCTCTTCTGCCACATCCCAGAGGGAGAAGGGGAATCGGCGTGTCTTCACCTGCTGGTCAGCATAGCCAAACCAGAACACCACGTGGTCCAAGACTGTTTCTCCCTTAAAGTCAGTTCTGCCTTGGTGGGCTTGATCAGGTGCGGATGAAAACACAGATGGGTTAAATATCCCATGTCCCAGGCCATCTCCAGAAGAGCCAATTCACACTCACTTATGTATCCCCCTCCTTCTAGCCTAACAATTTCGAGGGGGTCAAGAATTTCACAGCAGACAGGACACCTCCTGGGGGAGGGCAGAATACAAGCATACGAAGACCAGTTTCCTATCCTAAAAATCCCCTGGCAATTGCTGGTGATAATTTTCCCTGAGATGGTGTGGACACACCTCCTAAATGACCTTTACAAATTCCCTTCCTAAGCCCTAGCATGCTCGTCAACCTGTGTACCAAGTAATCATTGCCACCTGCCTATTCCAGGCTCCTGTGGGTCTGTGCCCCTTCTAGTCCCTCCAAGGGAGGTGATCAGGCCCCCTCTTCCACCCTCCCTGGTGGGTTCCTCCTCACCTGAGCGCTCCGTTCCCCTGCTGCTGTCCACTACCTGCTAACATGAAAGGTCCGGGCACTGAGAAGCAGAACCCTTCCAGAGGGGCGAGGTGCCTTCCTCCCTCTAGAAGATTCAAGCCACAAGCCCTCGGAGTAGTCCCAAATGGGACTTGTATCCTCAAAGTGAGGAGTTTCCTGGCCAACGCACCAAATGTTGTAGCCACGCGTTCCAGGAAACAAACTCACTCAGAAGGACAATACAGATAGTGGAGTGCAGTTTATTACACCGTTGGGCCCAAGGCAGAGTCTCCTCTTAGCCAAGGACCCCGACAAGTTTTTGTGAAAACCTTATATACCCTAAGTGTAGTTGCTCAAACCCACCTATCCAAATTCCTTGAAACTAGTCTGGAAAAGGTAAAAGAGAGATATGATCAAAGTTAACCCATGATTCATGTGCCACAAGACTAGATAAACAGTGGATATTTATCAATAGGCCTGTGGTCATATCCCGATAAACATAATGGGATTTACCACTTTGTTCTGTTACAGAGATAATTAGCATATTCTTTTAGGCAACGGAGAGTCCAAGTACAAGTCCTGAGGCTCTTTCATCCAGGGGGTCTGGTTTCCCATTGGTATGCTGCTTCTATAGACACCGGGCACAAAGTTCAGAGTCCATTGGGAGGGCGACCATGCGTGTAGCCTAATGTTCGCAGCCTGATCTAAGATGGAGTCCATCTCTGTCTGTTTCCTCGTTCACAATAAGAGAAGTCACCACTATGAGAAGCCGGAGCATTGCAACAGAGTAGCCCCTGCTTGCCGCAACTAGAGAAAGTCTGCATACAAATAAATAAATAAAAAGATAGGGTGTGTTCATGGTCCCCGCACCTCTGTGTGGCAGAAATTGGAGCTAAGTTACTGGTAGTAATAACTGTCATAATAATAATGATGAAAACATGTTTTAAGCATTTACTGTTTGCTTGGCCTCTTTAAAATAATTTACAATTGTGTTCTTAAAATTATGACAGCAATCTTCTGAGGTGGCTGCTGATAAATATTATTTCTCTACAAGGAAACTGGGGCTCCGGTCAGTTGATAAGACAAGGAAGTACTAAGTGCCTGATGGAGAACTTGACCAGGGTTGTGACTCTGGAGTTCTTACTGGCCACCACTGGTTCTCAAAAGTTCGCATGCCCAAGAGCTGCCTTGACAGGCCTGGAGTTTCAGAGGGGCTGGGGTGGTGTGGCTGGAAAGAGACGTTGGCATGGAGCATCTTAGGTGTCTGTGCAACAGGTGAGAAGCTGCCTGGTCTCCCTCAAAACCTGCTGCAGCCGTGGTGGTGGCTCCAGGGTTACTCCTGGGGCCTCTTACAGTCCCAAGTGCTCTTCTTTCTTTTTGTCTCCTGGTCTGCCTCAGTGCATGGAAGCCCCTCTGCACCCTGCTCTCCAGGTGGTCTGCCTGGCCCCCTCCTTAGGGATGGGTACGTGGCCCAGATGTGGGTCTGCCGGGTGGGTCGAGACGCTCGGCACCAGTTGAGGCCAGCTTGCAGGCCCTCCCTACCTTCCCCTTGTACCGATCTGTCCAGGCCCTTGGGATGTCACATCTGCACCTGCAGCTCACCCCCAGCTGTCACCCCAAGGGCTTTGTCCTGTGCTGTCCTGCTCTGCCCTCTCTTGCCCGCCCTGGCCCTCTGTGGCCCTTCTGCCTTGTCCCGTTATTTCCTAGGCTTCTATCTGGCCTTGCTCTCAGGCCCCAAGCCACCTCTTGAGGTTCTAATCAGTTCCCCCAAACCCTCAGACTCAGGGCTGCTCCTGGAGGCTCCCCCCTGCCTCACCCCAGCGACCGGGACAGTCCCAAAGCTCCCCCTGTGCCCAGGTCACTTCCATGGTCTCACCTTAGGGGATGGGTCTCCACCTGGCCCCAGCTCTGGCCTCGCCCACTCCCCAACAGAGACTTGCCCTACCCCTGGGCTGCAGGTCCCCGAGGTCTGATGGGAGGAGCTGAGCGGGGAGAATGTATGCCCACCTGTACCCTGTCATGGGGACAATTCATCCCACAGGGATTGGTATCTGTAAGCTGCTGTTACCTGTGCTTGGTGTGTTAGAACACCAGAGGACTAAACGCCTCCCTCTCTACACACAAATAAAGACAGCCAGGCAGGCCAAAATAAGCGAACAGTATACCGTGTGTCTTATTTAATGAACCCCTGGCAATAACAATTTGCTCATAATAAACAAAGGGACAAGTGCAATTCACCAGCCACTCCAAGCAGGGTATTGGGTTAGCGCCCCACCAGAGGCACCAGGATGTTTATGGAAAATTGCTTGGGAGGGTGAATGTAATTAATGGATGAACTCAAGCACTCTAAGACAAATAAATTAATTTGTCTCCTACCTTGAGCTTCTCAGACAGGGATCTAGAGAGGAGACGAAGAGGAAGAGGTGAGCTCTGCTTCTCCGGGTTTCCCACCTTAAGGGGCCAGGTACCTCTATCTCCTGGCCGAGGTAATTCAATGGGCTGGTCCTCCTGGAGCGGGGAGTGCACGGTGGCCAGGCAAGCTATGATTTGGACCCATATGTGTATGTATGTTTGTGGATTCCAGGAGTCTGTTAAATCAGTAGTGGCTTTGAGATATTCTGAGCGCCAATGTCTTGGTTCCCTTCCTGAAGATCTGGGACATGTCCTTCTGCATCTTTTTAAAAAAATGTTATTTATTTGGCTGTGCTCAGTCTTAGCTGCAGCACATGGGATCTTTTTTCTTTCTTTACAGCAGGGGAACACTTAGTTGTGGCATGTGGGATCTAAGTCCCTGATCAGGGTTTGAACCTGGGCCCTCTGCATCAGGAGCAGAGTCTTAGTCCCTGGACCACCAGGCGAGTCCCTTTCTGCATCTTCTGTGTCACTATAGTGAAAATGAAGTCGCTCATTCGTGTCTGACTCTTTGTGATCCCATGAACTGTATAGCCCATCAGGCTCCTCCGTCCATGGGATTTTCCAGGCAAGAATACTGGAGTGGGTTGCCATTTCCTTCTTCAGGGGATCTTCCCAACCCAGGGATCGAACCCAGGTCTCCCTCATTGCAGGCAGACGCTTTACCATCTGAGCCACCAGGGAAGCCTGTGTCACTGTAGCCTTGCATATTACTTCCACCCTTGGCAGTCCCACCCCTGACCTTACACAGCGTTGCTCTAGGACATACTCCTCCACCATGTGGTAATGTCCTTCTCGAACAGTGTCCTGGTTTAGGAAGCTGGGGGATGTGGAGGACACGGCCTTGTGAGCTGCCCCCTGGGAAGCCTCTGATCCTTGCTGTTCTCTGTGGAGGGTGTTTTAGCAGCAGAGTGAGACTTGATGGTGAAATTGGAATGAGTTCATGTTTCCAGTTGGTCGGGAGCTTTTCCTTCTGATCTGGTTTGTTTTTGTTTAGTTGCTAAGTCATATCTGACTCTTAGTGGCCCCATGGATTGTAGCCAACCAGGCTCCTCTGGCCATGGGATTTCCCAGGCAAGAATGCTGGAGTGGGTTGCCATTTCCTTCTCCAGGGGATCGTCCCCACCCAGGATCGAACCTAAGTCTCCGGCATTGGCAGGTGGATTCCTTACCACTGAGCCATCAGGGAAGCTTGATCTGGTTTATTAACCACTTATTTCTAAATTGCAGCCCTCCCTTCACCGTTTGCTTGTATTGTGAGTTTGGTTTCCTGGGAGGCGTCCTGAGCCCAAGGGAAGTTCATTAGAGGATGAAGGGAGGGAAGAAGCGGAGCGGGCAGAAGGACAGCCTGGCCTTTAGAGCTATGCTGGGCAGGGTGGAGCCAACTAGTCCTTTATCCACAGGCCTTCATCTGCAGACCCCAGGATGTGGCACCCCAGGGAAGGGTAAAGCCTTGGGAGGGGTGTCTCTCTACAGCTGAGGCCACTCCTGAGTGTGCTGCCAGCTGGGGGCAATGTGTCCAGCGCTAGAGGCGAATCTGGGTGGCATAGCTCAATGGCCACTACACTGTGGCAGCAGGCAGGCGCAGGAGCTTGGGGCTGGCTTCCCTGGCCCTCCAGTGTGGCCTAGGATCCCACTTTGGCCTCTGTCTTATTGCTCCCCATGTTCTAGCCACTCTATTCATGTTCTCTGGGTGTAGAAAACTCCTACTCATGCCGTGAGTCCCAGATCAAATTCCCCTCCCCAACCATCTGTGCTTCTTTCTCCTTTCAGGGCTCCACAGTACCGCTCCCTACCCTATCCCAGGATTTACGTGTATTCTGGAAATGATTTCTTGCAAGCCTGCCTCCCCACCCCTACTGACTCTGAGACCCTTGGGGTCAGAGACTGTCTTTGATTTCTCCTGGCGTCCTTGGCAACTAGTGCCATGCCCAGAACTGGGAAGGTGCTCAGTGGCTTTTCTGGATAAATGATGCAGTGAGGGCAAGTGAGGGGTGGCGGGGTGTCCTCTTCCAGCCTAGCAGGCCACCTGGTGTCAGACCCCAGACAGAGCCCCGCCCCAGCCCAGGGCCCTCATGGGCACTCATCCCCTTTGGCAGGAAAGGCCCAGTCATCAGGGGGTTTAGCAGCCCCCTGGGGAAAGAAGACAGATAAGCCCTGTTGCTCACCCTGACATCATTCCTTGGCCTTTGTTCTCCTTGGCAAACCTCCCTGGATTCTTGGCGGCCAGAGCATCGTCAGTTTGATGGATGGGCTAGGTTTACAACGAGCTCTTCCTCCTTGTTTTAAACTCTCTCCCCTTTTATGACTGAGAGAGTCAAGGAGGAGGGAGGGGGTGGGGGCTCCTCCTGGCAGGTGGGGACCTTAGCTCTCCCTTCCCGGGGGTTGCCACCTGGCCCTTTAAAGGTTAAGTGTATTTACGCGGTACCTACAGGAGGCTGTGGGGCCTGACAAAACCAGGGAAGGATGATTAATGGCTGCTGTCTTGTCATCTTGGGCTGGGCTGGGCTGCTGCCACGGCCACCTCCCAGGTGCCACCCAGGCAGCGCCCAGCTCTGGACTTCAACAGGCCTGGGGAACAAGCTCTCCTGGACCAAGAGGAGGGCTGGGATGTCTGGAGTGGGGCTGGAGGGAGGCTGGGGAGCTGTTCTCTTTGAGAAAATAGGAGTGCTGTTTTTTTTAAGATTTTTTTTTTTGATGTGGGTCATTTTTAAAGTTCTTACTGAATGTGTTACAATTTCGCTTCTGCTTTATGTTTTGGTTTTTTGGCCCCAAGACATGTGGGATCTTAGTTCCTCGACCAGGGATCAAACCTGCACCCCCTGCTTTGGAAGGCAAAGTCTTAACCACTGTACCTCCAGGGAAGTCCCTCCAGTGCTGGGTTTTGCACGGAGCTCTTTCTAACCCCCAAGTTCGGCCTTCTCCGCTGCTCTGATAATGGTGTACAGGTGTACAAGGGCTCTAGGTCCCAATTCCAAAGTGTGTGTGTGTGTGTGTGTGGTATCCCCACGCACCAAGCAATTCTCTGACACTAACTGGGGGTCCTACTGCTGCGGCTAAGTCACTTCAGTCATGTCCAACGACTCTGTGTGACCCCATAGACGGCAGCCCACCAGGCTCCCCCGTCCCTGCAATTCTCCAGGCAAGAACACTGGAGTGGGTTGCCATTTCCTTCTCCAGTGCATGAAAGTGAAAAGTGAAAGGGAAGTCACTCAGTCGTGTCTGGCCTTCAGCGACCCCATGGACTGCAGCCTTCCAGGCTCCTCCGTCCATGGGATTTTCCAGGCAAGAGTACAGTTCAACTCAATTCTGACATGACCTACCTCGAGGCAGCATCGGATTCCATAGGTTACAGGCTCAGTCCTAGAAGACTGTCCCCAAGTTCAGATGTCATCCCAAGCCCTGGTTGCCACCTGCACTTCTCATTGACCTCACACGACTGAGGTTCCGATGATGCTTGCCTTGGGTTTGTTTAATTTGCTAGAATGGCTCACAGAACCCAGGAAATCCTTTCACTCACTGGTTTATTATAATAGGATGCAACTCAGGAGCGGCCCGATGGAAGAGATGCAGAGGGCAAGGTCTGGGGAAAGGGGGTGGAGATTCCGTGCCCTCTCTGAGTGTCCTCCCCGAATCTCCACATGCTCACCAACCGGGAAGTCGGTTCTTTTGTGTTCATGGAGGCTTCAGGACACAGGCACAATTGATTAAATCATTGGCCGTTTGTGATTGTCCTCCTGGAGGTCAGGGGAGTGGGACTTAAAATTCTAACCCTCTGAATTTCCCTGGTGGTCCAGTGGTTAAGAATCCACACTTCCAGTGTAGGGTGCATGGGTTCAGTCCCCGGCCAGGGAAGTTTTGTGGGGCAGCCAAAAAAGAAAAAAAAAAAAAAAATTCCAATCCTCTAATCACATGGTTGGCTCTGTTGGCAACCAGCCCCCACCCATCCTAAAGGACAGTTCAAAAGTCACCGTAGACCTGGGGCTTAAAAGAACAGACATTTATTCTCTCGAAGTGTGGAGGCCGGAAGTCTGACATCAAGGTTTAGGTAAAGTTGGCTCCTTCTGAGGTTCTAAGGGAGGAACTGCCCCAGGCCTCTCTCCCAGCTTCCTGGGCGGTCCCTGGTTTGCAGACACATCAATCCAATCTCCGCCTCTGTCGTCCCTTGGCCTTCTCCCCTGTGTGTGTCTGGGTCCAAATTTCCCTTTACTTCTCCTTATAAGGGTAAGAAGGCATTGAATTCAGGGTCACACTCATCAGTGTGATCTCATCTGATGATATCTGGAAAGACCCTACTCCCAAAGAAGTTCGTGTTCACAGGTACTTGTGGTTAGAACTTGACCGTGACCTTTTGGGGGGAACACAGTTTAACCCATAATAATTCAATCCACACTGACACTGAGTTTTGTGAGCGTCACACACTGTCCTGCCCTCTTCCATGTTTGACTCCCCGTCCAGCACTGAAGGATAAAGTCGGGTTGACTGGGTCCTGGTGACAGCAGTGTGGCTGATGAGATGGTGAGTCTTGATGAGATGACTGATCTGAAATTTCCAACCATCCTGGGCACTATGGAGTTGTCCATTTAAGCCCATGAGGACTACAGAGCAAAGGGACACTCTGGAGAGAGGACCGTGGACTGAACCCCCAGGGCTGTGTGTGCACCTCACATGTCCAGCATCAGTATTTGGTCTCCAGGGGGACGTGTTAGCATTTCCTTACGTCACCCAGTGGTGGGTGTGGACCCAGGCTGAGCTGCATGTCCAAGGCCCTGGAGCTTAGGGCTGGAGCCAGATTCTAAGGGAGACCCTGAGAAGACAACTAGCACCAAGAGATGCCAGCCAGCCAGTTGGGCACCCTCATCCTGGCTGTCCTGTGGAACAGGGAAACCGAAAAACCAACTGTGGAGTAGCTTTGCACAGTGGCTGGTTCTTCCCAGTGGTCAGTTCTCAGGCTCATTGTACTCATTCTTTGGAAGAGGCTCCCAGCAGGAGCCCCAGGTGTCCAGGTGCAGCCAGCTCGCCCTTTATACTTGCCTTCTTCCCTGTTTCACCCCCTACCCCCCGCCACTCCATCATCCTGGGGTCACTGCCCAGAGAGCCTGCTGCCTCTGACTTAGGGAAACCTGAGCCGACATAGCAGTGAGGCCATCTGTGTGTTTGCAGGAGGGGGCCCTGCGTGGAGAGCAAGCTGTTTGGGGGGAACGAGGCATGAACACATCTGTGCACGGAAGCTGGACGGCGGCCACGCAGAAGGAAAAGCAGGAGACGGGGAGGAGTCAGATGGAAAGATGGTGGGTGGGGCCAGAGCCTGGGGGGCGGGGCGGCACCTCTAGGGCCAGACATGGGCTGGGAGTGAGGGGGGAACCTGAAGTCTCAGGGCAGGAAGGAGAGGTGAGGGAGTCCTGAGCAGCTGAGAAAGGAAGCCTGCATCTCCCACTACCTGGGGGTCAGTGGGCAATAGAGAGGGTGGGAGTGGGGAGAAGGCTGCCAGATTCTGATCCCCCCTGGCGCATGCCCCATTCCCCAGTTGGCAAGCAGCCTGACTTTGTTTGTTTTTTGACCACACCTTGCAGCATGTGGAATCTGAGTTCCCCGACCAGGCCTCCAACCCTCGCTCCCTGCAGTGGAGTCTTAACCACTGGACAACCAGGGGAGTCCTGGTCTGACCCTTCTTGATCCCGTTTTCCAATCACCCTAATTGGGAGAATAACTCTTCCCCTTTGAGACAACAGGCGAGAAAGTGCTTGGAAAAGAAAAGCCTCGTTGGCCGTTTACAGTTTTATGACGAATCGCGCGGTGTGTGATTACACTGTCAAACATTAATAACTGGGTTACTCCCAGATTCATAATAATGATCAATGGCTCCGGGACGATTAAAATGCCATCGTAAGTGTTTACGTTATTCTCTTTGGTGAGTGGAGTTTGGGAAAGGGGAAGAAAACAAGGAAACTAGAAAGCAGACAAACTCCTGAAAACAAGCAGAGCTGGCAGGAGTGTCTGTCCATCCCCAGGAGCAGAAGTGGGATCCGGGTGTGTCCTGGTCTGAGGTCGCTGTCCCGGGCGTTTTCTCATCTGACATTCACAGCAGCCCAGAGACAGGCGGACTCAGTGCATTCACACTTCTGAAATGAGTCTCTTTGGGGGAGTGGCAGGAAGAGGATGTGTGTGTGCGTGTGTGTGTGTGCAGGCCAGTCACGTGTACCTGAAGTCCAGGGATGCACTGACACAGAGCCTGATGGGTTAATTTTGCCCCCTTATTTCCTTTCTCTGAAAAGGCTTTGCAGACCCAGCTGCTCCCTGGGGGGCTTGTTAGAACCAGGTTAATGAGCCTGGTCCGCAGCTCTGGTCCCCTTGTGATGGGTCCCTCTGCCCTGCACCCTCTTCCCTTCTGCAGGTGGCCCTCTTTGTGGTCACTGAGTTGCCCAGCGGTAGGGACGCTGGTCGCGGTAGCAGTTACTCTGACACTGTACTATGCACACATCCTGCCAAGACGATCCTGCACGAGACAGATTCTCTTCCCTGTTTCCATTTTGTTGTTTGTGGCAGGTTGGGTTCTTGGTTCCACTGCTTCCTTCCCTCCCTGGATAGAATCTCACACTTGTGTCTTTCGAGTGGGGCCTTGCAGTGCTCTGCACTGAGAGGCGGCAGAATTTACCCCCACTGCATTGACGCTGGGTGTGGTCACACGGAGTGTTTGTGATGTGGGCAGAGGCTTTTTTTTTTTTTTTTTAATATTTATTTATTTATTTGGCTGCACTGGGTCTTAGTTGTGGCACGCAGGATCTTTAGTTGCAGCATGGGGGATCTAGTTCCCTCATCAGGGATTGAACCTGGCTCCCCTACATTGGGAGCACAGAGTCTCGGCCGCTGGACCACCAGGGAAGTCCCTGGCAGAGGCTTTAAATGAGGTTGCAGGACTGGGCCGTTCGCCATGAACGGAACGGGCTGCCTGCAGCTATCA
Organism: Bos taurus; assembly: GCF_002263795.3. Taxonomy (NCBI): domain Eukaryota; kingdom Metazoa; phylum Chordata; class Mammalia; order Artiodactyla; family Bovidae; genus Bos; species Bos taurus. Next base: position 54,226,851 of record NC_037346.1, read on the forward strand.
GTCCCCAAAGGGAGACACTTGATCCTCCTCACCTGTGTCCATGAAAAAGAAAAAGTCAACGCTTATTGTGAGCCACTGAGATTTGAGGAACTGCCTCTTATGCAGCGTTATAGTAGCAATAGCAATAGCTGATGACTTTGTAGGTCATTCATTCACTCAACAAACACTGATGGGCATTAAGAACTGGTGCTTATATCATGCCAGTGAGTGTCTGCAAGAGTCTTGGGAAGAATTAAGATGAAAACTTCCAGGACTGTCGACTTTTCAGAAGCTCTAGGCAAACAGCAGATGCAGTCTGTCAATCTCCCAAAAGCTGTCAAGGTCGTGCTCATCGTTAGACTGGAAGGTGTCACAAAACAGGATGGAGATGTTGAGCTCTGTGAAGTGAAAGTGAGAGTCGTTCAGTTGTGCCTGACTCTTTGCAACCCCATGGACAGTCCATGAAATTCTCCAGGCCACAATCCTGGAAGTGGGTAGCCTTTCCCTTCTCCAGGGGATCTTCCCAACCCAGGGATCAAACCCAGGTCTCCCGCCTTGCAGGAGGATTCTTTACCAGCTGAGCCACAAGGGAAGCCCAAGGGAAGTTGAGCTCTGTAAGGATGACCTAATCACACTTCTTCTCACGTGTGGCTTCTCACATGCCCTGTGTTACTGGCAAGTCTCAATCATCCACGTCTCAGTGTCCTGCTCTGTGAAATGGGGTGATCCGATGTCACTAATCCCTCACTGGGGCTTAAATATAGCTCTCAGAAAACCATCAGGTCGCCTAAGAATTTAGGGCATGCTTTATCTCTATTATCCTCCCCAAAACTTATGTTTAGTCACCTTTTCCCTAATTTGCTCCAACTTTCTGTTCAGTGTTTCTTCAGATGAATGAAGCACACAAGAAATTCTTAAATACTCTGTCTTTTAAGGCACTTCTTGGCATCACTGAAGTTTGTTTACAGGGAGACCCGTCTAGGACAATCCCTCAGCTGCAGTTCTCATTTCGTTGTGTCTCATTTGCCCTGGCAGTGAGGTGAGGACATCATTCTGTGTGTCTGGCAGGTAGTGAATTTCTGGTGGTGTGACGGGCGTGTGGCGGGAAGCTGGCTGTGATGGGCTGGTTGGGGGGATTCTTGCCTTCATGCCTCATGTTGAACGGTTTAGTCCTGCCTTGGAGGGTGTGAAGTGATCAAGGGGAAGAGGGACTGAGGAGCAGAGCTGGGGGTTCCCTCCTTCTTCACCACTACCCCCGAAGCAAATGGACTCTGGAGGCCCGAGGCCCAGTGATTGTGGCTCTCAGGGCCTCCCCAGCTCTCAGCCAGTTTTGTGGTCTGTGTAAGTCTTTGCTCCAAGAAAGGTGCCTTTATTTGCTGCCTTCCTCCCCCACTTCCATCCATCCATCTATCCATTCACCAATCCATTTCTCATTTAACTAAAGGGAGCACTTCCTGTCTGACTATCGAGAACACAGCCAAGTTCCCCCCCCCCCCCAGTATTGACAAAAGCCCAGCAGCTGGGCTGAGTCCACATTTGGGAGAGAAGTGAATGGGTAGGTTTTGCATCAGGGCCCAGGCCTGCCTGAGATGTAGGCGCTCAACTCCAGGCCAAGATCCAGGTGGGCCGTGGAGAGCTGTCTTCCTTCGTGCTAGGGTTTGATTGCTGCAACTCAGCACATTCTTGCCCTGCGTGGTTCATCTCATCTCTCAAAACCTGTGTGTTTCAGGAGGTGAACAGAGATCACACCCGTGGGAAGGAGAGGGGGGTGGGCGGGGCCAGCCCAGGCTGGTCTGAGGCCAGGTGCTGCCCTTGCCGGGCGGGTTCTCTCTGTGCACAGCTGGCTGCCCCCTTGGCTCTGCCCGCTCTGTGAGGCAGGAGGGCACCGTGATGATTGCTGGCCGGTCTCCATGGCAACAGCTGATGAATCTGCACCAGGAGATGGCAGGGCCGCCAGCCTGAGGCTGCCTTGGAGTGGGAGCTGGGCTGCGATAGTGGGGGCTGGAGGGGGAGAGGAGCTGGAGGGGTGGAGGTGTGGGTGCGAGATTGGTGGCTCTCCCAGCAGCCATCCGGAAGATGCTCCCAGTCTCATCTCAGTCCAATCATTGGTTCCATATATATTCATTCCACATATATTCCATGGACATCTACATGTGCCGGGCAGTGGGCACACAACCAGCTATGGGACCCAGTGGTGCTCTTAGCAGATGATAGGTTGGGGTAGTGGGGACAGGTAGTCAGGTAATTCCAATCCACCATGATTGACATGGGGAGGCCTCTAACCCAGGCTTGGGGGCAGGAAAGGAATCCAGGAGAGAGGAACTTCTGCTTGGTTTACTGAAGGATGTCAGCCGTGAAGAAGGGGGGCAGGAGAGCCATGTGGAAGGAGGAGGGGGGCTCAGGTGGGAGGAGGAGAGGGAGAAGTGGGGAGAGGGGCAGAAACAGACTGGGATCTGCAAGGTCCCAGGTATCTAGAGCCTGGAACTGGTGGGCCAGGGAGGACAGCAGGGAGAGGGATGTGGGGCTTGTCCTGGTCCAGGTTAGGAGGGAGGGGGCTGGCTGGTGAAGGCAGTGGGGGGGAGCGGAGTTAGGAGATGGTGTGGGGATGGTATTTTGGACTGGAAGGCATCAGTGACCTCTGTGTGATCTGCTGGGCAAGTCCCCATGCACCTCCTGTGCGCCAACTCAGGTTCTGAGATGGGGAGTCAGCAGGGAGCACAGAAAGGATGGAGAAGGTGAAGAAGACAGAAGGTGGAGAGGGTGGAGAGGATGGGGAGGATGGAGAGGGTGGGGAGGGTGGGGAGGGTGGAGAGGACGGCTGCCCCTCCCTCCTGGGCTTCCTGAGGGTCACTGGGCAGTGCTGGCTTTCACAGTGGGTGTCTTTCTGCTCTGCTCTCCCTTTTCCCCTTTCACCCTTGTGCGTGACCCTTGCACAGGACATGCACGCGTGATCACACGCACGAGCATTTTCATATGCACACTCACATGCATACTTGAACATCCCTGCATTGGATGCACACATGCCTGAAACACACACATGCATGCACACTCATTTGCACACATAGGCTTTGGCATGTATATACACACCATCCTGGTCTTCCCAGGTGGCGCTAGCGGTAAAGAACCCGCCTGCCAATGCAGGAGACATAAGAGATGTGGGTTCGATCCCTGGGTCGGGAAGATCCCCTGGAGGAGGGTGTGGCACCCCACTCCAGTATTCTTGGCTGGAGAATCCCAAGAAAAGAGGAGACTGGTGGGCTATGGTCCATAGGGTCGCACAGAGTCTGACACGACCGGAGTGACTTAGCATGCACGCACACACACACACACATGCACACCCTTTCACTTGTATATGCCTTTGCATCTGTCATCTCCCTCATCGGCCTTCTCTCCCTGGGAGTCCCACGTGCCTCCCCTCCACTGGAACAGGCCTGGCCTTGTCGCCCATCTGTCTGCCTGCCTGCCTGTTTGTCTGTCTGTCTCCCCAGTGCAGGGAGGCCTCCTAAAGATGGGCTGCTGCCTCTTTAGTGCGTCTTGCTGCCGCCAAGCGGAAGTCTCTGAGGAGCAAAGGCTGAGAGGAAACCGCACTCTTGCTCAGGGTGCCCGCAGTCAGGGAGTCGCCTGAGAGGCAGGTGTGAGAAGGCCCGGGGGAGGGAGGGTGTGAAGCTGTGTCTCCCAGTCCCTGTTCAGTGTCAAGGACAAAACTAGGTCGCAGAGCCCCAGGGGAAGCAAAGCCCCATGCTCCCCCAGGCTGGGCCTGGCTGGCAAAGTGGGTCCCAGGCACTCTGGTGCCCAGCCTCTACCTTCCGCTTCCTGAGCTCATCCTCTGGTCTTCACACAGCTTTCAGGGTGCAAATGGCTCTCAGGTGAGTCTTGACTTGCCTTCTCCAGGGCTGTCCTTAGCCTGGGCCAGGGCCCTCTGGTACTGGGGTTCCCTAGAGTTGTGTGGTGTGGGGTGACCCCTGTCCTGCACTCACTTTGGTTCTTCAGCCCAGCTCTGCCTCTGTCATGGTAGGGGGGTACCTGGAGTGGAGCGGCCAGGCCCCCCCTGGAAGTTTGGGCTTCCCATTCTCCATACTCCTGTCCTGTCCGTGGTGATGGAGGAGGGGTACCAGCCTGGCAGGGAGAGGAGGACCCATTCAGGGCCTGGCTGGGTGATTCAGGGAGAGAATGCCATTGCTGCCCCCAGTTTATGGGCAGGAAATGGGGGTCACAGTCTTGATCACACAGCTAATAAGTGGGAAGCTCATTTGATTTGATACGAACCTGGGCAGGCTGGTTCTCCAGCCCCTGCTCTAACCACAGGGCCATCCAGACTCTCTCGAGCCTCAGGCCTCATGTCTTACCCGTGACATGCCCTATGTTGCTTCCAGGGAAATAAGGTCCTGAAGTCTCCTCACCCTGTGGGCGCTTTGGTCCAAATGTCTGCCTTGCGTGGCAGGAGCCAGCATGCCCCTCCCCCCACGACCCCAAGAACGGGGCCCACGGTGAGCCTTCTCCAGGCGCTCCTTCATGGACATGGGTGCTGCTGTTCTCACGTGGGTGACACAGGGTGGCAGGATGCTCATTCCTGGGTGGGGTGCCCAGCTGGTGTCCGGGGTGAGCCCGTGCAGGTGCCTGCCTGGCTCATCCAGAGAGCAGTGGAGCACACAGCCAGGTGCCAGGCAGCAAGGCAGGGCAAGTGGTGGTCTGTGTACCTGGAATGATCTGGTCTGTTTGGGAGCCTGTCCTGCTGGGATGCCATGCCCTGAGTCTAACCCCACATCTTCCAATGTCTCCGGATATCAGAGTCTTGTCTGGGGTGGGGAAGGAAGACGCCTATGGAGACTGACTCTCCAGGGCCTGGCACGGCTGCAGCCAATGCCAGCAGGGACCCAGTGGCAGACTTGACTCTGGGCCCCTGTGGTCCTGACTTCAGCCGTCGCCGTGAGGCTGGCCGCCTGAGATGACCCACCTCCTGCCCCTGCTCTCAGGAGGGGAGAAGCAAGTCTCATCTCCCAGCTGTGAGGGCCAGCAAGGCAGGACCTCTGGCAGGTTAGCAAATCACACGTCTGACAGCCTTGCGGAGCCTCACTTTCCTTTCCATGCTGACTTTCTTACTGTTAAAGAGTGTTTTTAAAAAGAAGGCAAGAAAGGCAGAGAGAAGAAGGAAAGGGGGAGAGGAAAAGGCCTGGACAAGCTTCTCACTTCCCGCCACCACCCGGACGTCTGCGTGAAGAGCCGGAAACTGAAGACACGTCAAGGGGCCAGATTCAATCTCAGACCTGCCTGTGGGCGCATCCCTGGGTGGGCAGGAGAGGCGATGGGTGATGTGTTTGGATGGCACTCTGCCCGCAGCCCAGTCCTGAGCTCGGCCCATGTGGGCACCCAGCAATCATTGAAACAGAAAGGAATCAGTGGAGGAAGGTGAGACTCTTCTCGGGTTGTTGGTGGTGGTGGGGTGCTTCCACACCTTCTTCTCCGAGGGATTCTGAGACTGAGAAAGCCTCAGGGCTCTGCATTCCTACGTGAGCATCCGCAGCAAAGACCCCAGATTCCCTTCCCCTGCAGACCCTGTCCATGGAAGATCTGAGTCCATGGATGATCTGCGTCCGCGGAAGAATTTGTTTGTTTGGGTTGCGCTGAGTCTTCATTGCATGCTTGGGCTCTCTCTATTGCAGGGAGCGGGGGCTGCTCACGGGCGTCTCATTGCCCTGGCGTCTCTTGTTTTGGAGCATCTGTTCTAGAGCACTGGCTCAGCTGATGCGGTGTACCAACTTAGCTTTCCTGTGGTGTAGGAAATCTTCCTGGACTGGGGATCGAAGCCGAGTCCCCTGCACTGGCAGATGGATGCCTATCCACTGTTCTACCACGGTGAGGGGTGGGGGGAGCGTCCGCCCCCATGGATTTTTCTAAATTATTTTCATGGGGCTCAGGCCCCAGATATGCCTTCAGAGCCCCAGGCAGGGACTCAATCACTTATCCTGGAGGGAAACCCTGACTCTCTCTCCCCTCTCCCTCTCTCTCCTCCTCTGTCTCCTAGGCTCTCTTTCTCTCTCACACATACATGTGCACTCACAACTTTCTCGAGATCAGCATATTTGTCACACTTACTCCATCTCTCCTCTGGCTCGCTGACACAAGGTGAGCTGAAGGAGAGCTTGTGGGGTGAGGCCTGGGACGGCACGGCTGCCATGGAAACCACTCGGGAGCCCCGCGAGCTGCCGCCATCGGCCGCCGTGTGGACCGTCTCCCTCATGTGTCCTGTGATGTTTGATCATCTCCCCCTTGTGTGTCTCACCTGCCCTTCTCCTCTCCCTCCTGGCTCGTCAGACTCAGATCAGGAAGCTGCTTGCAGGTCAGGAGAGTAAATGTGCCAATGATTTTTTAAAAAACTTAATGATAGTTTCAGCCTCATCCCCCTCCGTGCTCACACCTCCACCCCAGGAGGCAACTACAGATGTTGGAGGCAGAAAATGGGATTAGATGCATAGAGAGGGTCAAGCTTCTCTGGCAAGTGCCGTTGTTGGTGGCAGGGGGAGTTTTCAACAGATTCCAGCACAGGGGCCAAGGGCTGGGTGGGCTCTAAATAGATAATCGGAGCCACACTGGGGACTTTCTCCTGGCAGGTGTCGAGATTCCAAGCATTGTGGGCGACCTTGATCTTCCTGAGCTTCTTCATGTCAACGTGCTGTGTAAACCAAAGCAGGCGTGAGCTCCTGGGTGGACCTCAACCTCCTCCTGTCCTCTGAGCCGTCGTCATCAACAGCATCACCACCATGTCTTACACTGGCTTTTGCCCTGAGAGTTTTTAATCCTTCATTTTATTTCTTTCCAGCCATGGCCCTGAGAAGTTGGCAGGTCGAGTGTCATTGGCTCCACTTTACAGAGTGGGAGACTGAGAGCTAAAGGTTTCAGTGGTGAGGCTGGGGCTGGACCCGTCTCCTCTCCAAGGTGCTTTCTACAGGGCTGTTGGGTCGTGTGGGTCAGCATCTCTGCCTGGTCCACTGGCTGAGGTTCTGGACAGGCTCTCGTGGGGGCCTGTGGCCTGAGGCCTGGTGAGGACGGAATGTTTTAAGTAGTGTCCATCGACGGTTATCAGACCCGATCCTCTCCTCTTTCTATGCCCAATTTCCTTAATTAATGAGCTTCTGAACAGCGTCTCTACTCCCTGCACACACCCACGTGCACACACACATGTGCAACTGTTCATGTTTTATCTCTCTTGGTTAGGGGTGCATCCCCACCAAGTCATCAAACATGTTCTGGCAAAGTCTCCCATGGTGTGTATGTGTGTGTGTATATATATATATATATTTTTTTTTTTTAAATCTGAATCTGCGAGCTGACTGGGCTCCGCTGGGGTGTTCTCCCAGCTGGGGTTGTGATCATGTATAAACTTGACCAGACTGGAGCCCCCAAGATGTCTCGTGCACATGACCGGCGTTTGGTGCTGACTACGGGCTGGCTGCTGAGCCAGAGCTGCTGATGGCAAGGCTGTGGGTGTCCCAGGCTGGGCTTCTCACGGCTTGGTGGGCTAGTTCTGCCAGGGAGTGTCTCAGGAGAGAGGTCATTTCAAGAAAGAGAAAGTGGAAGCTGCCAATCTTAAAGACTAGCTCCAGAATGGATGCAGCAGCTATGGGAGATCTGACGGTCCTTTAAGTACCAAGTCCAGTGGGCCGTTGAGGCCTCATCTAAGTGGACGTCTCTGGCCAGATGACTGGGTATCCCACCCCCTCCCCTGACCACTGAGGCTTTGCTCTCTGCTGGTCCTCCCCCCTCCTCTCCATTTCCTTCAGGATCCTTTGGTGATTTCTCTTCCCCAGGGACCCTCTTCCTTATTTCATCCTTGACCCTTTTCTCTCTGCATCCTCCACGTTGTCCTGGAAATCTCATCCAGCTCCGGGATACTGATGCTTCATTTGGATCTCGAACCTCCAGCCCACACCTGCGAACTGGCCCTGGGTCTCCAACTCTCTCCCAGACTTTCCTGCCCAGAGGCAGAATTAAGAATTCCAAAGTGCATCCCCACCGTCACATCCAGAGAGGAACTTGTCATCCTTTCCCCCAGATTCATCTTTCCTTGCGTGGTCCCCAACTTGAGGACTGGCACTGCTTCATCCCCTCTCTTCCCTGAGCTTTCTGACCCCAACCAGGGCCCCCACAGTGTTTCTGGATGATGGAACAGGCGCTGCTGGGTATTCAGAAAAAAAAAAAAACAACTGCCAGAAGTCATTAAATAAAAAAATAAAAGGCAAGAGCATCCGTGTCTCGAGGATTTTTGTTTCCTTAGAGGAAAAGCAGATAGACCTTTTTAAAAAAAAAAAAAAAAACAGAGACCTGGGAGCGGCCCCAGCTTAATTGGAAAACCGCATATGAACAGGCTGGAGAGGCTCAGGAATGGCAAATAGCTTCTGCTTGCTCAAAGGAATTTCCTGGAAGCCTTAATGGCTGCTCTGCCCAACCACAGGCTGGTCTTTCTGGCAGAATTAGCGCAATCGTGTGGTCAGGGTGGCCAGGCTGGAGTCGGCCTGGATGCTTCTGTAGTCTGGGCTCCCTCAGCACCACCAAGTGGGGACCAGGGGCCAGGGGAGCTTGTGGAGCCCAGGAGCTCGGGGTCAAGTAGGGAACTGCTGTGTGGTCAGAAGACCGGTGGGTGGCTGCAGTCTGGCCCGAACTAGGGATAGGGCCTGGACCCCTCAGCAGCCCCCCTGTGTTCCCAGGAGCTGAGGGGCAGCAGAAAGTACAGGGAGAGAGAGAGAGAGCTGGTGACTGCTGAGGGCTGACTCTGGTGGGGCGTTCCCCGGTCCATTTTGTCCTGAGGGATGCTTGGCTATCATCTCCATTTTTCTTTTTTAACAAATTTATTCTTGACTCGCTTAGGTTTTTGTTGTTGTTTTGTTTGGCTGTGTAGCATGTGAGATCTTTGCTTCCCCCACCAGGGATCCTGTGCCCACTGCAGTGCAAGCACCAAGGAATCACTGGACCGCCAGGGAATTCTTTTCATCTTTCTTAAGAGGCTCAGGGGAGTTGAAAACGGGCCCATGATGCCACAGAAGGGGTTCTAGGACCCCACTAGGTCTGTCTGACTCTGATCAAGTGCTAGACGGTGCATGTCTGGTGCTGGGGGCCCAGTCCTCTGATTTCAGAGAGACAGGGTGACCCAACCTCTGAGGGTGGGCCCGGATGCTCGGGGTCCAGGATGGGACCCAGTGACATCAGGACAGGGATGTCCATCAGTGTGGCTCAGCCAGGTCTCCCTGTAATGTGGTGTGTCCCCTCTCTCCAACCAATTCCCAGACAGTGGGCCTGAGTGGAACACCCCTCGGTTGCTAAGGCAAGGAGGAAAGGAACGCTGGACTCGGCGTGGTGGGAAAGGACAGGGAGGCAGGCGCCTCTCCCCCAGCGGGGCTGGGAGGGTTTTGGAGGCTGGTTGCATCTTTCTGGGAACTCTGCTGATGATTTACAGGTGGAGTTGCCTATTCTAGGTTTACCTATTCTTGACTTACCTATTCTGGTTGTTTCACAGAAATGCAGGCTTTGGTGAAGACAGCCTCATGAACCACAGGTCAGAGGCTTCTTGGGATGTCTGAACAATCACATACGAATGAGTCACTTACGGTATTTACCTGTTGGCTTACTTATCTTATTTAAGAATGTCTACTTACAAGATAGAAGCAAAAATCACACACAATCAGGAGCAAAATTTGCAGACTACAAGATGAATAATTAAAGAGTTTAAAAAATGTGTTTCTGTCTAAAAGATGTGCGTGCGTGCTCAGTTGCTTCAATCGTGTCCGACTCTTTGTGATCCCACGAACTGTAGCCCATCAGGCTCCTCTATCCATGCCCTCCTCCAGGGGATCTTCGCAATCCAGGGATTGAACCTGCGTCTCCTGTGTTTCCTGCACTGGGAAGTGGATTCTTTACTGCTGAGCCACCAGGGAAACCATTCCAAAAGATAAAATCCCTTTTAAAACACCATAGTCACAGTCCATGAGCACACCCGGTAGGCCTTTAACGCTGCAATTCCACAGTTCAGTTGCAGATGGTGTGACTGTGGGTTTGACCCAGGAGGAGGGGAAGGTTGAAGACACAGCAGTTTAAATGAACACCTCCTCGTGTCCTCACCATGTGCCAGGACCTGGATGAAGTTCTTTCCCTGGGTTAACTCTTCTGAAGCTTCCAACACGACTGCTAAGTGGGCACTGACATTGCATCCGTTTTAAGGCTAGGGAAACTGAGGCACAGAGAAGTTAAGTTACTTCTCCAGAGTAGCACAGTGTGGTTTCCTGGCTGGCCCAGAGAACCTGAGGGTGGGGCAGCAGGAGAAAAACAGGTCCAGGTTGGCCTCTCTCTTGCAGGCGTGGGTGGGATTTTTCTGGGACCGTCATGAAGCCCTGGGAGGAATCCAGCAAAGAGTTTGCCTGTCACAGGGTTTAATAAAACCTGTGCAAGGATGATACTGTTATGCTCTTTTCTTAAAGGGTCCCTGCATACGGATTAGCACGAAGCTCCCCAAATCCTGAATCTTCCCTTTGCAAACTCAGCTGTTTTGGAATAAGCAGCCTGTAACCCCTACCCCCCAACCCTACCGCCCTCACCGCTTGGGCAGGAGTCTGATAAGCAAGCCAGGGAGGGGGGAGGCCTCTTCATCTCCCAGTCATCCACGGGGTTCCAGAGCTCTCTGCGTGTCGTCCTGGCTTCCGAGCTGGCGAGAGGAGGTGCCGAGGCCCCCCATGGCAGGCAGAGGATGGGGTCTTGCTGTCACTGCTCCTTATTTTATACCTCACGGTGGCTCCAGTCCCTTGAGATATCACCGCTGCTATCTTCCCCATGCTCCTTGTAGATGTGGAAAAACCACTCACTCGTTTATTCAACAAAGCTGTGCCGGTGCCCATCAAGTGCCTGACACACAGCTGAGCAAGAAGGACAGGGCGGTGAGCAAGGGATGGGCGCCCCCCGCCAGGAGCTCACACTCTACTGGGGGGTGGGGGGAATTGAGCGGCATGGAAAGTTCACGAAGGGAACGGATGTACAGGATCCTCTGTGTGCTGGGGCTTCAGCCACACCTGGGGGCGTGGTGGGCCTGGGCGCCGGCTCCCAACGCTTTGGGGTGCTGCCGGCCTGTTCTGTCCATCTTGGACGTGTAGGCTGGGGGTGGAACAGCTGGATACAGAAGTGGTGTTTCTTTAATTCCCGGTGATCACAAATGAGGCCCAGAGTCTATTTCTGCAGCCGAGTATCCATCACTGCTTTCCAAAGGAAAGCTCCATCTGCCCTTTTAGGTCTTAGCGCCCGTGCTGGGAAAAAGATGAGGGTCTCGGTCCCCTGGCCCCAGCGCTGACCCCTTGCCAGCTGGCTGCGGTCAGTATCCTTTGCCCCTCCTCCTCTCCCCTAGCTCAGCCCTGGCTTATTAAAGCAACTTGCCTTTTAATGATCTGGTTCTCTAAAAAATGTCTGCCCTAACCTGCTTCTTAAAGGGTCTGTGACTTTTCCCCATCCCTCTAATTATTGAAAGATGTGTTTGAATGGGGAAGAGCTAGACTCATTTCCCAAAAGGTCTTTTACCCCTTGGGGATTGCAGGCAAACAGGATGCCAGTGGAGGAGATGCCCTTCAGAGAGTCGGTTGGCAACACAGAATCGCTCAGCAGTGTTTACATCAAGGGATGCAGGGGATGACAGCCCAGGCGGGGAATGCGCCTCTTTTCTCACTGAGGTCTTCCAGACCCACCAGGTCACATGACCCGGTGGCAGCCATTCATCCCAAAGTGATGCCCTGCCATGGTGGTAGGAGGTGGGAAGATGGTTACTGAGCCCAGGAGATGCGGAGCCTTCTGGGTCTCTGACGATGTGCTGGAAACTCCCACCGCTCTTAGACCGGCTTATCTTTAAGCAGCCAAGTCTTTCAATTAATTAACTGGTTCCTGGAGCATTTATTCAACTGTTCTTGGTGCAGGAGGGCATACAGAGTGAGCAAGACACTGTCTTCCTGGAGCCCTTAAGCTGACGGGGAGGCTCTCTGGAGGTGGAGGTGGGCCGGTGGGGTTCTGCAGGTGGAGAGGAGTTGGATGGGGGAGGAAATCAGTGTTGATGGTGGAGGGGTGTATTTAAGACTCAATTCCAAGTCAATATTTTATAATAATTATAAATGGAGTATAACCTTAAAAAGAAAGACTCAAGGCCAAAGAAGCTGCCCTGAATGGAGGCTGGGAGAGGGCAACATGGCAGGTGTGACTTTCAGCAGAGCCAAGAGCCTGGCAGGCTGACGGACGTGAGCAGGGGCCTTGTGTTGTTACATGAATGAGGGGTTTCAGAGGGGGTGGTCTCTGAAGGCTTAGGGATTGGCTTCCGGGATCAAGGGGCATGGAGAACTTGAAGGGGTCCCTGGTTTCTGGTTTGAGCAGTGATGAGGGGCAGCCAACCAGCTGATCCTGAGAAAATGTGCTTCTCCGGGTGAGCATCTTTTCAGGGATGTCCTTTAAAACGGGCTGGAATGACATAGGCACAGCCTTCGACATATTGACAACGTATGGAGACAGGGCTCCTGCAAGGCGGTGGGTGTGGGGAGGAACAAGCTAGGGGGCTGGTCTCTGCATTGTTGGAGGCCCTTTGTTTCTGGGCTTCAGTTGCAGGAGCAGAACCAGCATGCGTGGCACTTCCCTGGGCATCCTACTTCCCTCCCCCCACCCCACTCTCTCCTTCCCCCTCCCCCCACTCTCTTCCATCCCTTGCAAAATGATGAAGGCTTGGGGCAGTCTGAGCCAGGAACGCCAAATCAGGTACAGATTCTCAGAGACCAAATCCTGTTTTGAAGTCTGTTTACTCTAACAAATTAATCTCTTTGATGCCTGGAGAAGAAAGATGCATATTAAACAAAGACTCAGCTCTGAATTCCGAGCGCTCGCTGTAACCATCAATCTCTCCTGGTACAAACGCTGGGCTCAGGGCATGCATCTTAGGCATCGGATTTTTTCCACCACGTTTGTGGACACATAATTCATTAGATTTCATTAGCTAATCACACACTTACCACCCAGATGGTAGATCAGGTCCGCCATGAAGTTCTGCCTGGTTGTTGGACAGAGAAGAATTTATAAGGGAGAGGGACCTGATTGTGGAAACAAGTCCCCGTGTGAATGGATGACTTTGACGGTTCCTGGGACCCCAGCCATGTCTGCAGCCATACACACTGCTAGCTGCAATCGACATAGAGAAAAATATTTCAATGGAGGATCAGACTGCGTGGGTTCTTGGGCTGCCCTGCTCCCTCCCCGCTCTGCGACTTGCTCTAGTTTCTCCCTGCCTGCTTCATCCCATAAATACCAGGACACTGCTGAATTGCATGTTCCCGGATTGATAAGTATGCTCAAGTCAGAATGTGACTGTATTTTGAGATAGGGCCGTTAAAAAGATGGTTAATTTAAACGAAGCCTTTCGAGTTGGCTCTAGTCCCATCTGATTGGTTTCCTTACGAGAAGAGGAAATTTGGACTCAGAAAGAGACACCAGGGACTCACACACACAGACCAAAGGCTGTGTGAAGACCTAGGGAGAGACGGCCACCCCCATGCCAGGGAGAGAGGCCTTGGGGGAGACCAAACTTGCCAGCATCTTGAACTTCCAGCCTCCAGGACAGTGAGAGAATAAATGTGTGTTGCTTAAGTGTCCAGTTTTGTGATGCTTTTTTTTTTTCTTTTGCAACTTTTTAGTTTGTATTGGGATATAGCCTGTCAATAATGTTGTGACAGTTTAGGTGGACAGCAAAGGGACTCAGCCACACGCATATATGGATCCATTCTCCCCAAAGACGACTCCCCTCCAGGCTGTGATACTTTATTAAAAAAAAGTTTGTTTTTTTTTTTTTTTAAAATTCGTTCCTATGTATTTCATTTTTTTGATGCAATTAAAAGCGATTTATTTGGCTGGGCCAGGTCTTAGCACGTGGGGTCTTTGATCTTAGTTGTGTCCTGTGGGCTCTGAGCAGGGATTGAACCCAGGCCCCCTGCACTGGGAGTGTGGAGTCTTAGCCCCCGGACCACCAGGGAAGTCCCTGTGACACTTTAATATGCCACCTGAGCTGACTGATACAGACTCTATCACCATCCTGTCTACAGCCCAAGGTCATTGTGAGGACCCAACGAGATACGTCGACGGAAGTACCGTGAGGATTAGTACGCAACATGTCATTCTCTTCTCTTCCTCTCCTTTTCATTCCATTAAGGAGAAAATCTCGTTTGGCAAAGAGACACCTCTACCGCCTTGCTGACACTTAGAAATCTCCCTTTGAAAAAGATGAGGGGAAAACTCGCATAACCTAAAATTAATCGTGAACCGTTTTGAGGAGTATACTGCTGTGGCATTTGTTGCGATCGCTGTGCTGTGCAACGATCACCTCTGACTGATTCTGAGACGTTTCAACCACCCTAAAAGGAGCCCGTGCCCAACAAGCAATCCCTTTACCTTTCCCCCTCCTGCACCCATCCCCCATCCCCACCTTTCATTCCGGGCAAACACTCGTTTGCTCTCCGTCTCTACAGAGGTATATATTCTGGATATTTCATGGAAATGCAATTGTACCATACGTGATGTTTTCTATGGGGTTTCTTTCGCCTAGCGTGATGTTTCAAGGTTCATCCCTGTTGTAGCTTGTGTCAGAGCTCCATTCCTTTTTATGACTGAGAATACTCCATTGTATGGGCGGACTGTGTTTTATTTATCTATCACCCACTGCTGGACAGTGAGCTGTTTCCACCTTTCAGCTCTTGTGAGTGGTGTTACTGTGAACATTTGTGTACAAGTATTTATCTGAGCTTGCCAGGTGGCTCAGTGGTAAAGAATCTGCCTGCCAATGGAGGAGACGCAGGAGATGTGGGTTCAATCCCTGGGTTAGGAAGATCCCCTGGAGGAGGACATGGCCACCCACTCCAGTATTCTTGCCTGGGAAATCCCATGGACAGAGGAGCCTGGCCGGCTACAGTCCACGAGGTTGCAAAGAGTCAGACACGACTGAGCAAGCACACATACATAATTTATTTGGACATTTCTTTTCGAAATTCTTTTGGGTATATATATACCTAACGGTGAAATTCCTGGGTTATAAAGTAATTCCACATTTACATTTCTGAAGAATAGAAATCTCCTTTTTTCATCAAATGAGAGCAGGCATTAAGAGCCAAACCTCTGGCAAAGAAGAACACTCAGCTAGACTATGGTGACCTTGATTTTTAATGGGTTTCATGCTTATGGGATCAGAAAATACAATACTGAGTTTTGATCTGTAGTAGCTACATCAACTTTTCTTTTATTACTCTGAAAGGTGACTAAAATCATTAAGTAGGAATTCCCTGGCAGTCCAATGGTTAGAACTCCCTGTTTTCACTGCCATGGCATGGGTTCAATCCCTAGTGGGGGAACTAAGATCCCACAAGTTGCTTGGTGAGGCAGAAAAAAAATCTATTAGGTAAACAGAGGACCATATTGGAAGGTAGATCCCACACGGAAAGATATTTTTGTCCATTTTGTTCACTCTCTGTCTCTAGTCCCTAAATGGTCCTTGGCACATTTTAGATCCTCAACAAAAATGTGTCAAATGAATCAATGAACTGTATAGAATCTACTTACATGCACTGCTGTGGATAACAGACTGGATAGGTAGTAGATCTGGCAGAATTCCTGAAGGTGGAGGGTAAATGCTCATGGAACTTGGCACAGAAGCCCCCAGACAGACCCGAGGGTGAGGTCCCCCCTCACCACTTGTTCGCACTGACTTTGGACAATTTCTTATCTTCTCTAAGCCTCAGTTTCCTCATCTGAAAAATAGGGCTGCTGGGAGAATGAGACACGCTGATATATACATGTAAGTCAGCGACTGCGGTTACCAGTCCACTGATTGCTCAGGGAGGGCCCCAGGGCTGGGATAAATGCAAGAGAAGCTGGGAGGACTCCAGCTGCAGAGGAGGCTGGGAATCCAGGGCCGGCAGAGGGGCAGGGCTGGCCCAAGGCTGGCGTGGGAGTGACTCCGTGCTCAGCACAACATGTGGGAAATGACATCATAATAGCAGCAGCTTGTATTTGTTCAGTGCTGGATGGCTTATAAAAGTTTACATCTCATTTTCTCACCTGATGGGCTGGCAGAGCCAAAGCTGATTCCCACTGTGTGGAGGAGAAAACCTGAGATGGAGCTGGCGATTGGAATCGCCCAAGTTCACATGGCAGGTCAAGGCTAAAGCAGGCTGAACCGGGAATCAGCTTGGCCTCATGGGCCCGAATAAAATACCTTCTTCGCTTCTCTTGTGGTTTCCAAACCTGATGACCGATAGCCTTGCCTGGGCCCAGCCTGGGAATCTGTATTTTAGATGCCACGTGGGTCTTCCCAGTTGGTGCTAGTGGTAAAGAACCCGCCTGCCAATGCAGGAGATATGAGATGCAGTTTTGATCCCTGGGTCAGGAAGATCCCCTGGAGGAGCGAATGGCTACTCAATTCAATATTCTTGCCTGGAGAATCCCACAGACAGAGGAGCCTCGCGGCCTACAGTCCATAGGGTCTCAAAGAGTCAGACATGACTGAAGCAGCTTGGCATGCATGCATGTGGCACTTCATGCTGCCTCACTCTGCTGAGTGCTTACTCCACTAGATTCTGCAGCATCTGCAAAGCAGACTCGTCATCCTGAGCTTGAGAAGACAGAACCTCTTCTCCTCAAGTTGGGAAGCCCTCAGGGGAGGTATATCTGGAGAAGGAAATGGCAACCCACTCCAGTATTCTTGCCTGGAGAATCCCATGGACCAAGGAGCCTGGCAGACTACTGTCCATGGGGTTGCAAGAGTTGGACATGGCTTAGCGACTAAACTACTACTACGGGGAGATATGGAGGGGCACGGAACGCCAGCAGGGGCTGGAGGCTCGAGTCAGCTGCCGACGGCTGTACGACCCTTGCGTGAAGAAGGACCCTCTTCATTGGTCGTCACCCTCAGCTCCCTCCCTCCCTTCTGCTGAAGACACTGGCTTCCAGACAAAGCTCATTCCTCTGGTGTCACTGCGCCAGTGAGCTGGACCCCAGCTCCCCTCCCCACGGACACCGAACTCTCCCAGCTCCCTGTGGTTTGGGCTGAGTTAAAGGGCACAGCTGGGGACCCGGGCCTGCAGCCACCGGGAGGAAGAAAGCCCTGTCCTGAGCCCAGTGCCACCTATGTTGTCATATGGAAGTGGCACATGAGCCAGGGTCCCTCCCGTCCTGGCGCTTCAGAGCCTTATTGTTATTCATCGGCCCAAAGCCTGTTTGAGAGCAGGGATCTTCAGACTGACATGGGATTTATTACTTCCCATCGCTCGCCAATCTTTCCCCCAAAATTGTTCCCGCCCAGCCTTGCTGTTTATATGAGTGGTTATTTGTTTACTTTTCCTGCTGCTGGTCTGAGCACTTCTTGGTAACCTCACCAGATCCACTTAAAGAACATCCTTCAGGAGAGCCCCACCCACCTCTAGAAACACATGCACACACACACTCACACATGCATACACATATAACCTGGAACCAGACTGCACCTCCACAGGCCCATCAGGGTTCAGGTCACCACCTAATATATCCCATTGCTGTTGCTCAGTGGCTCAGTCGTGTCTGACTCTTTGCAACCCCGTGGACTGTAGCCCACCAGGCTCCTCTGTCTGTGGGATTACCCTGTTATTACTGGAGTTGGTTGCCCTTTCCCTCTCCAGGAGATCTTCCTAACCCAGGGATGGAAACTGCGTCTCCTGCATTGCGGATTCTATACCACTGAGCCACCCAGGAAGCCCACTACACCCCATTAGCTGATGTAATTGCATTGCAGCCGGGTCCCCTTTTCTGTCTCACCTGGGCTCTGGAGGTGTTCATTTTTGGGGCTGCACACAGCTGCCAGCAGCCCTCAGGAGCCAGCCTCCTCCTCAGGCTGCCCAGCTGGGAGCATCTCTCAGCTTTACTGCGTCCATGGGGTGAAGAGGAAGAGGATGGCTGTGGGCACAGAGGAGTCTCCATGTGTCAGCACTAAGACCCCATCTGCAAGCCTCGGGGACCCCAAAACTCGAGGGCTGGGGCTCTGGGAGGTGACGGGACCGGGAGAGGCCAGGACCCTGGGGAGCAGGAAGTGGGCGGTGGGATGCCTGGGACCTGCCTTTTGTTTGGTGGGCAGAGCCTCCAGGAGCTCGACCAGAACCTGGCAGCAGTGTGGCAGAAAGGACCGACCCTCACCCACCCAGGGGCGTGGCAGCCGTGGGACACACAGCCACGCTCGGCTTCTGTGGCTTCTCACACAAAGCTGAGTGCAGGCTGGGCCACCAGAGAGCTTGGAGACCTTGGGCAAACCCTTCCCAACCTGGGCCTCTGTTTACTTCCCTGGGAAGTGACGCGGTGGGTGGGGGGCCTCCATCCCTGCTCCCACCTCCCAGAAGTTCCAGAGAACATGGGTCTTGTTGTTACCCTGCAGGTAAAACCCCCTTCTGTTTAAGGACTTTTCGTGATGCCCAAAAAACTAAGCCAAGGTCATGTTTGAAATTGGAGTCTTGGTGGATACCTTGTCCAGTGCCTCACAGGGTGCCGGTCCCTGGGTTGGCACTGCTTTAAAATGAAGGCTTTCTTATGACTTCCCTGGTGGTCCAGTGGTTAAGACTCCTTGCTTCCAATGCAGGGGGCATGAGTTCGATCCCTCTTTAGGGAACTAAGATCCCAAAGGCCAAAAAAATTTTATCTTCTCTTTTCACCTTTTTCAGAGAAGGTGATGGCACCCTACTCCACTACTCTTGCCTGGAAAATCCCATGGACGGAGGAGCCTGGTAGGCTGCAGTCCATGGGGTTGTGAAGAGTCGGACATGACTGAGAGACTTCACTTTCACTTTTCACTTTCATGCATTGGAGAAGGAAATGGCAACCCACTCCAGTGTTCTTGCCTGGAGAATCCCAGGGATGGGGGACCCTGGTGGGCTGCCGTCTATGGGGTCGCACAGAGTTGGACATGACTGAAGCGACTTAGCAGCAGCAGTAGTTTTACCTTTTTACTTCAAACTGAGCTGCTATTCTTTTTTGAATTGGAGGATAATTACTTTACAATGTTGTGTTAGTTTCTGCTGTACAACAGCATGAATCAGTCATAACTATATACACACAAACACACACACACACACACACACACGTATATATGGCTTTCCCAGGTAGCACTAGTGATAAATAACACACCAGCCAATGCAGGAGACCTAAGAGATGCAGGTTCGATTCTTGGGTCAGGGAGATCCCCTGGAGGAGGCATGGCAATCCACTCCAGTATTCTTGCCTGGAGAATCCCATGCAGAGGGGAGCGTGGCGGGCTACAGTGCATAGGGTCGTAAAGAGTTGGACACCGAAGTGACTTGGCACACATGCATATACATCCCTTCCCTCCCAACACCCCCCCCCAGTTTTTATTTTTATTTTTTTTATTTTTTATTTTATCCCCCCCCCCCGCCCAGTTTTTAAAATGTAGTTTTTCTTATTATTCCAGGATGCAGAGCCCAACAGATCAGGAGTCGACTACCACTTAAAATAGAGGTTGTTACTCATAGTTCCCAAGAGGAAGGGGCCCTCTGCACCATGCAGGACCGCCTGCGGAACCACCAGGGTCGGTCACGAGGCCGGGGAAAGGAAAAACGTGGACGAGAACTTGTCCTGCGGTTTCTGTGGAAAGGAGTGGGTGAGGCTGGGTGAACAGGGTTAGGATGGGCTGCTTTGAATAATTGCAGAGGGCTCTGGGCAGAGGTGCTGCCCCGAGGTGGCAAGCACCTGGCCCTGGGGGAGGTGAGAGCAGGTGAGTGGTGGCCCCGAGGTAAGAGCCCCACAGAAGAGGGGGATGTGGGCTCTGGGGTGGTCGGTCTGAACATGAAACACGGGCTCCCTGGGAATTATCTCCAGGAGTTGGCCAGCCCAGGGAAGGGGCAGTCCTTCCAGGGTCAACAAGGTTCCAGATGTCAGAATGTTGCATATAGAAAATAGGAAACTATAGTGGATACAGACCGGTAACAAAACTTGTGCTGCGTATAATTCGTTATTATTATTAATGAATAGACTTTCCGTTATAGCAGGTTTAGGTTTACAGAAAAGTTGAGCTGAAAGTACAAAGGCTTCTCATGGACCTCCCTCTCCTGACACACACACAGAAACATAGAGGCACACACGTAGCCACACACAGACACAGACACACACACAGAGGGACACACACACATACAGACATAGACACACACATGTAGACACACAGATATACACAGACACAGACACTCACAGACAGACAGACAGACGCACATAGAGACACACAGACACATGCAGTTTCCCTTCTTATTGGCATCTTACACTAGCGTGGTACTAATTAGCTCATTACAATTGAACCAACATTAGAACATCATTATTAACTAGAGTCCAGTGTTTACATTACGGCTCACCGGCTATCATACTTTGTACAGGTCTTGACCAGTGTGTGACATTTGCTTGACAGAAGCATCTACCCTTACAGTAGCAAACAGAAGAGTTTCACTGTTCTAAAATCATCCATGCTCTGCCTATTCATCCCTTCCTCCCTGCTAACCCCTGGCGACCACTGACCTTTTTGCTGTCTCCATGCGTGAATGCTAAGTCACTTCAGTCGTGTCCGACTCTTTGTGACCCCATGGACTGTAGGCCTTCAGGCTTCTCTGTCCATGGGATTCTTCAGCAAGAATACTGGAGTGGGTTGCCATGCCCTCCTCCAGAAGATCTTGCCGACCCAGGGATCGAACTCACGTCTCCTGCGTTGGCAGGTGGGTTCTTTACCGCTAGCGCCACCTGGGAAGCCCTGCTGTCTCCATAGAGTTGTTTTTCCCAGAATATCATATATTTGGAATCAGACAGCCCGTAGCCTTTACAGACTGGCTTCTTTCACTTAGCAACACGCATTTTTTTTTTCCCATGTATTTTCATGACTTAATAGGTTATTCTTTTTAATCTCTGAATAATACTCCATTGTCTGGATGGACCACAAATTAAAAATGATGTTTATCCATGACTGTTATTTATTTATTATTTTTAACCACGTCACTTGGCACGTGGGATCTTAGTTCCGTGACCAGGATGGAATCCGTACCCCCTGCAATGGAAGTACAGAGTTTTAACCGCTGGACTGCCAGGAAAGTCCCTACTATTGCTTTTAAAAGAAAGGCAGCACATATAAAGGTTTGCATATGGAATCTAGAAAAATGGTTCTGATGAACCTTTTTGCAGGAGAGGAATAGAGGTGCAGACGGAGAGGATGTGCTTGTGGACACAGCGGGGGAAGGAGAGGGTGGGACGGATTGAGAGAGGAGTCTTGACGTATATGCACTAAAGAAAGCGTTAGTCACTCAGTCGTGTCCGACTCTTTGCGACCCCATGGACTGTAGCCCGCCTGGCTCCTCTGCCCATGGGGAATCTTCCCAACCCAGAGATTGATCCTGCATCTCCAGCATTGCAGGCAGATTTTTTACCATCTGAGCCACCAGGGAAGGCCCATATATACACTACCATGTGTAAAATAAATGGCAAGCAGGAAACTGCAAGGAGATCCAACCAGTCCATTCTGAAGGAGATCAGCCCTGGGATTTCTTTGGAAGGACTGATGCTAAAGCTGAAACTCCAGTACTTTGGCCACCTCATGCGAAGAGTTGACTCATTGGAAAAGACTCTGATGCTGGGAGGGATTGGGGGCAGGAGGAGAAGGGGACGACAGAGGATGAGATGGCTGGATGGCATCACTGACTCGATGGACGTGAGTCTGGGTGAACTCCGGGAGTTGGTGATGGACAGGGAGGCCTGGCGTGCTGCGATTCATGGGGTCGCAAAGAGTCGGACACGACTGAGCGACTGAACTGAACTGAACTGAACTGAGGAAGCTGCCGTATAGCCCAGGGAGCTCAGCTCGGTGCTCTGTGATGACCTAGAGGGATGGGATGGCGGGGTAGAAGGGAGGCTCAAGAGGAAGGGGATATATGTATCCGTGTGGCTGATTTACATTGTTGTACAGCAGAAAATAATGCAACATTGTAAAGCAATTATATTCCAGTTTAAAGAAAAAAGAAAGGCAGTGGGCTTCGTTTTCAGGGCTGGACTCACAGCGGTGCAGTTTCTGAGAGGGGTCCAGTGGGCCAGTGGCCTTGGCGCTCAGCCCAAGGACAGCTGATGGAGACAGACTGGACTTGCACGATCCGGGAGGCGGTGTCCATTCTCATCGTGCAGACAGCTGGCTGTCCCTGGCTCTTTCTCAGAAAAGCCTTTCAGGGGGTGGGGATGCCCTCCTCCACCTATAGGCCTGCGGGCAGGAAATTTCCAAGGTGATGGGGAAGGAGAGTTCCCAAGTGGGCCGGTTGGCTTCAAGTCTGAACAGCGTTCCCCTTCCCTGAAAAATAGGAAACAGCTTTGAGGGGCTAAACAACCCAGAGGAAGGGCTATGGGATGAGGGCCCCAGGCCTCCCCAGGGCCCTCCTCGCAGGACCGGCCTCCCGGCAGCTGGGGCCCAGTCTCCGGGGCTTCCTGGTCTGTTTGGGGGCCTGCAGCCTGTGGTGGGCTCTGTGGGCTCCCAGCCCGGCAGCTGGCGTCTGCTCTGGCCCTCACTGGGTCCCTTTTTCCCCCACACTTCAGTGAGGTCCACCCAGCCCCTGGGACTTAGTTTGCTGTTCTTACGGGGGCTCCTGGCAGATGTAACTCCTGGACAGGGCGTCTGCCCATTTCTTTCTCCTCATCCAAGGCATTGTGTTGGCTGGCCCTCCTGCCAGGACTCTGTGTGTGTGTGTGTGTTAAAGTGTATGTGTGTGTTAAAGTGTGTGTGTGTGTTAAAGTGTGTGTGTGTGTGTGTGTGTGTATGTGTGTGTGTGTAGAGGCTGGTGGTACTGTGGACAGCTTGTCCTCTCCCAAGCCATGGATCTGGGACCCAGAGATTATGGAGGAATCCACGCTGCTGGCAAGGGAAGGAGGGGGTGCCCAGTCCCAGGACACACCTGGTTTTCTCCCATGCCCTGTTGCTGCGGGCAAGAGGCTGCTCCTGGAGCCTCAACACTTCCCCAGGGCCACGAGAAGCTCACAACGGAAAGTAACAGTGAGTCAGTGGAAAAGACTGCAGCTTCATCTTTCACCCATGACGCTCAGATACACCCTTGAATCACCTCGAACACGGCCCAGCTCAGTTTGTGTAGGATCCCTCGGAGGCGACAGCCACTCTCGGAGGTCCTGGAACAGCACCCGGCAGGAGGCTCCCCCACCGAGCCAGCAGGCGGGCAGCACAGCGCACCCGCTCTAATGCCAGGAATCAGGTCAGCAGTGGAGCCTATATCCTTCCAAACCCGGCTTGCAGTCCTCCTTTTCCAGGAAGGCAACCCTGATTCCATGCAAACCTGCGTGTGTGCTAAGTCACTCCAGTCACGTCCAACTCTTTGCGACCCCATGGACTGTAGCTCGCCAGGCTCCTCTGTCCATAGGAGTCTCCAGGCAAGAATACTGGAGTGGGTTGCTGTTCCTGTTCTAGGGGATCTTCCAGACCCAAGGATTGAGCCTGCATCTCTTACATTTACCTGCATTGGCAGGCAGATTCTTTACCACCTGAGCATCCTTTTAACCAATCCCATTGGCCAGAAAAACAGGACTCCACCTGTTTCTCTCGTATTCTCTCTGAGCGCTTCCAGCACCCCATCCAAGAGCTCAGGTGGCCGACCTTATCCTACAGGCAGGAGGGTGAGGAGAGAACAGATACTGCCTCAGCCCCTGGGGTGTACAGGACAGGCTGCCGGGCCAGCAGCCATGGCTTCGCCTCCCCTGACCGACGGGATGGGCACACTCGCTCTGGCCTCCCCCATGCGGCTGTGGCAGGGCTTGAATTAAAGTCTGTCCCTGAAAGAGCTTCCAGCCCAGGAGCCTTCTGTCTTCTCACCGGTCCGGGGAGATAAGTGAGCAGTTTGGACGAAGTGCCTGAGGTGCTTCTGACCTGCCTGTCTCCCCATCTCAGAGCTGTGGCCATGAATTCCTGAGCTTGCCCTGTCCAGAACCACAGAAGTTCCCAGGGTGCGGTGACAGGGAGGGATCCATGCTGTTATTTTTATCTGTGGATGACAGTCGTCTCAGGCTCTGCAGGCTCTCAGAGTGCTGAGAGGCTGCCTGCTGGGCGGAGAGGAGCTTGACCCTGGAACGCCCAAGGACTCTGAGGCAGTGAAGGCCATGTCAGAGCTCCCGGGGGCCCCACTCGAGCCCAGGAGAAGCAGGCTTACCCAACACCCCAGGTGCTTGGCCGAGGACCCCAGGCTCTGTGCAGTGTGCCGCCTGACTTCCGTGCTGAGGGCGGAGGTGGCTACTGGCTTTCACAGCTGCTCATCAAGGCTGTTAGCTCTCCCAGCGCCCTGTCCCCTTCGCCCTCCCCCCGTCCCCAGCTCCATTTAATGTCTCCTCCAACACAGCAGCTTGTCTTCCTGCAGGTGGAGGAGAGAGATGAGCCTTTGACCACAGTGTGAAGACAGCAGGAAGTGCGTGAGAAGCTCTCAGGAGGCCTCAAGAGGGAGGAGGGGGCCTTTAATGTTTTCTGAGGGCTCATCTTACCCTCCATGTTCCCGGGACATGAAGCAGTTGGGTTGCAAACTAGTCTGGTGGAGAAGACCAAAGACTGGACTGCAGAATCCTGAGAATCTTCCGCCACTGCCTTGCTGTGTGTCTTGGGACGAGTGGCTTACCCTCTCTGGGCTCAATAGTAAATGGAGACAGAGGGACTAGAAGTCTGGCAAGTGTTTCCCTTACTCTTCCCAGGGAAGGCCAGCCCAGGGGGATGTGGGCAGTCCCAGAAAGACTGACCCCTATAGCTTCAATGCTTGTCCCAAAGAAGGCAGGTTTGGACCTGGGGAACTGCAGGTGAGGCTGTGCAGGGAGCACCCAGCCCAGCGTGGATGAGCAATGACACCTGAGGATCTGGAGGAAGAAGATGAGGGGTGGGTGGGTCTGGCCAGGGTGGAAGCCTTGAGCCCCCTTAGCCCTACTTCAGAGCAGGCTGAATGCGGCTTAGTGCGTGCGGCTGGAGGCTGCCATTGGGCCCATGGCATCTTTAAGTTGCAATTTGCTGTAAATAGAATCATAGTCCATAGCCCACAGGCTCCTCCGTCCATGGGATTTCCCAGGCAAGAGGACTGGAGTGTGTTGCCATTTCCTTCTCCAGGGGGTCTTCCTGACCCAGGAATCAAACCTGCGTCTCCTACATTGGCAGGCAGATTCTTTACCACTGAGCCACCAGAGAAGCCCAGATAGAATCTCATGGCTCCCTAAATAATGAGCTGTGAAAAAAAGGGCAGTAATGTCTTCTTCACCGATAACTTATCTGTGTTGGGCGGCATGCCAGTTGCTTTATATGTGTCCTCCCACTCACTCTTCACAGTATCCCAGGGAGGCAAAATTGACATTATCATCTCTGCATAGACTGAAGATAACGGGGCCCAGAGAGGTTAAGTGACTTGCCCCTAGTCACACAGCTAATAAGCAGTAGAGCAGAATTTGAACCCAGCCCTATTAGAGCCAAAGTCCCGGCTCTTTACCTCGGGACTGAATGGTCTTTTTGTAAGAACTCTTTTTTAAAAAGTGTATTTATTTATACATGAATAAATATGTAAAAGTACTTGGCTTGCGCAAAGTCTTAGTTGCAACAGGTGGGATCTTCAGCTGTAGCATGTGGGATCCAGTTCCCAAACCAAGAATTGAACCTGGTTCTGCACTGGGACTGTGGAGTCTTAGCCACTCGACCACCAGGGAAGTCCTTATACCATCTTTTAATAATATTAGTAAAAGGCCTGGAGGGACGTTCACGGGACAGGTCTCCTCCAGGGCCCTTTGTTGGAGGCTAAGCTGCTAGGTCTACATGGTTATGTCTGGCTGGTCCCTGAAGATGCCTCCTGGAGCTTCATAGCTGGAAAAAGAAGTCTTCTCCCGGAGCACTAGCTGTTCGGTCTGCAGGGTCCAGCCTGGGCCTGCCTGTCCAGCTGGCAGAGCCCACCTCCAGGGGGTGGGGGGGGCCTGGGAGACTTGGGTGGGTGGTAGGTGGGGGACAGCTGCTCTCTGGGCTTTTCACTGTTTGATTGGGAGTTCTGGCCAGAGGGGCCAAGTTTGGATGGCTGTTTATCTTAATTCTCTTCTCTGCAGAGAAAGAGATGATCAAAAGCACGTAGATGGCACACGCACGCACACACAGAACTGTGGGTCTTAGCAAGAGGACCTAAGGAAAAAACACCTGGGCACCCTGGGTCTGCTCACCCCTGCCCACTGCTCTCACCATGGCACCTACTCGACACGGACATTTTAGGTCCAACCTCAGCTTCTCAGCTGGTGGGGTTTCCCGCCTAGTCCTCCAGGTCCAGTTCTAATGAAGGGTATCGTGATGTTTCTGAAACACCGGCATCTTTTTCTTTTATTCTGCCAACAGCCAGACCTGGTCTGGGTCTGCCTGGTGGAGACAAGAGGGTCTCCCAAGGCGTCTACTTCAGCACTCACTCACACCCAGGGTCCCTGGGGGACCTGAGTGGCCTCCCCTCCCCGACAGCCCCTCCTAATGGGTGGCAGGGTCCCTTCTTTGCTCTTCCTTCCGCAAAGGAGTGACAGCCCCAGGCTGGTGGGTCCAGGTCTCGCCCAGGCACCACTGAAGGGTGGAGAGCCCGTGCTGGGCCAGGCCGAACTGCCCAGCGGCCCACGCTGAGGGGATCAGGGGAGAGAGACGGGGGTTGGCTCCAGGCACCCCAATGAACCCAGATACTAATCCTTAGAACTGACTCCTTTGGGCTGGCAGTAAAAACTTGGGGATCCCAGTTCCATTTGCTCACAAAATGGACTGTTTCTAAGAGGTAATGTTGAAACTCTGAGTCCCTATTTCGGGTTCCAAGCCGATTACCGATGGCCAGGCCTTTGCTTACAAAAAGAATTTCTAATTTTACTCCAAGACCTGCTCCAGGGTTTCCTCTGCAGAAGGATCTGAATATTCAATCCTTAAAGATACTTGATTTTCAAAATTAGACATCACTGTGAACATTCCAGAGACAAGTTTTTGTATAAAACAAGGTTTGCGTTGGTCAGCAGAGGTGGACGGGGGGCTGGGATGGGGCGCAGTGGGGCGGGCTTGAGGCGAAGGGAGGGCGGGGAGGCCCTGACCCGAGTGTGGTCACCTTGTGGGTGTGCACACGTGCATGCTTGCTTGTGTGTCCGTGGGAGGCTTTCTGCTGGCACATCAAGGTGGGGGTCCTAGTGGGAGGCAGCGTCCAGGGCCACGCAGCTGTGTTCCTTCCAGCAGAACAAAGCACACAGGATCTTGGGATGCAGGAGCCAAAAAACAAATAAATAAAACAAGCAGCCGGGGCTATAAATAGATGAAGGCAAGAGGAGCTTGCAGGCAGCCACCCACTCCCTCCCCAGTGGGAGCAACAGCGTGAGGCCAGTTCCACAGCCCTAGATGCTCGTCCTTGGCCTTGGGCTGGGGGTGGGAGAGGCCCAGTCCCCCGATCTTCCACCTTCCTCCAGGGCCAGAGACTGGAGACCTCAGAGGAAACCCTTTTTGCAGCTGCTGTATCAGTTCAGCCACCATTCAAGCCCCTCCTTCCTTCCCTGGTCTAGTAGGCCTGGCCTCCTCTGCATGTGCCTTCTTCTGCTCAGGGCAGAAGGTGGTTCGCTCCTGGGACAGGGATGAGGATCCATGGGTTTTCTCCATTTCCCACCTGGCCTCCTATCCTCATCTCCAAGGCAGTGCTGACCTGTGAGGGTGGGCACAGATGCTGGAATCCAGGGAAGCTCTTTGTGGTGTTTCATAGCTCTGGAAATGTCACTTGGAGTCCATCTGAAGTACTGAGCCTGGCTTCTTCACCCTCTTGCTTAATACTTTTCTCTCTGAAGTTTTAGGAAGTATCTGGAGAAAATGATCCATCCATCTACCCATCCACCTACCCATTCATCCATCCGTGCACCCATCTTTCCATCCATCATCTACCATCCTTCCATCAATTGACCTACCCATCCATCCATCTGTCCGTCCATTTTTCCGACATCTATCCATCAACTGATAAGTTGGTTACTCTGTTAAGCACTAGTGGTAACCAGTGAACTCTTCACCTGGTTCTCAATCCCACTTTGATTGCTGTTTGATGTGGGACTTGGACTTTTCCCCAGGTGAAGGGAATTCAGAAAGATCAGAGCCGTGGTAGGAAAAATACTCGTTGCTATGGGAGCTCACAAGCAGGGCTCTGTGCCAAGGGATGTTTATTTCTCAGGTCTCGCATGCAGGTAGGGATGGGAAGCTTTAAAGGGGACTATACTACCTGACCACATCGCAACCAGCTCTAATGTGTGTGTGTGTGGTCAGTGGTTCACAGGGTCAGTGTGGCTTAGAAGCAGGTAGAGAACGCACAAGGCTGCAGGCTGTCATTGTGACAGTGATAATAATAGTAATAATCTTCATCATTTGTCGAGTCCCTCCTATGAGTTGGGCATCGTGTCAACTCCTGTGCCTGAATCCTTCCACTGAATCCTTTCAACAGTCCCATTTTACCGAAGAGGACTGAAGAGTCAGAGGGGTTAAAGTTCCCTGGCCTGAGGTCATCACCTGGGTCAGTCCAGGCATCATGACCCTCATAAGCTGTGTGACCCTGGTGAGGGCTCTCAATCTCTCTGAACTTCATTTTCTTCAGCAAAAAGAAAGGCTCTGCTATGGAGAGGAGGGGCCCCGTTGTTTTGAGTCTGTGAGCTGCATTTTAATGTCAAACTCTTTGAGGATCTCTTCACATGCTGGTGCTTTTATTTTTAGGATTCATTGGTTGAGAAAACTCACAATGACAAAAAGCTACTTTGAATTCAGTCGTGGTTTAAAATGAATTTGTATCTGATTACTCGTCACCACATGCACAGGCATCTGAAAAATAACCCCGAAGTGGGCGTTATTTATTCTGTCTACCCATGTGGGTTGGATGTGTGGATCTTGGTCTCTGCATTAAGGCTGAGGCACCCCAAGGGTCAGGCCACGTGCTGCCCCTTCTGGATCTATGTTCCATATTCAGCAAACCCAACAACTGCTACTTCCCCATCCCTCTGGGGTAACAGTGAGATAGGGCAGAAGCAGACTGGACAGGGGGCAGAGAGACCTGATGGAAACTGTTGACCAGACAGAAATGGGAGGGGTGAGAGGGTCTGCAAGGAGGCCCCTCGGTGTGGCCAGTGTCTGGCCCACGACGGCTCCCTCGCTCACAGCAGCAGATGGTTGGTGGGGTCTCCTCCATAAGTACCTTTAACACACCAAGGACTGTAACTGGTCTTGTTGGACCCAGAGGGGCCCATACAGAGGTGGGATCAGGGACCCAGCTGGGAGAAGCCCATGACTTCTTCTGGGGCAGGAGGGGAGCAGAAAGAATTGAGGAGGGGCCCCGGGAGTCTGGCCAGTTTTGTCCAGGCCTGGCTGATTTTGGGGGCCTCACTGGTGGGAGCTTCTTCCTGGAGTCCACTTGGGATCCCAGAGCAAGCAGTGGTGTTGGCAGAGGCTTCCACCATGGGACTACTCCTTAAATACCCGATTCCTCCCTGATCTCAAGGCAGAAAAGAAAAAAGCCTGGCAGTCGGGTCAGCTCCCTATGTTTTCATTGTTCTTTTCTAAGATTAGATTTGGGTTGACTGCATGCATCAGCCTGGGCCTCCCTGGGGAGTGAGAAGCAGTGCTCCCCTGCCCCATCTCCCTGCCTCCCTCCTTCTGTCTTCGGCCTCCTCCCGCATCTCTGACCCTCCTCCTTCCAGCACCCAGGGCTCAGTCATGACGCTACTGCAGGCAAAGGAAGCCTGGCAGGGTCCCCGCTGTCTCTCCCTTTTCTGGACAGTACGTGGCCGCCTGCTTGGGGAGTTAGGCTGGGTGGATGGGGGACACAGTCTTCTGAAAACCACTCAGGAACTGGAGTTGGACCTGGGGTCTTGCAGTCCGTTGACTGATTGGTTTCAGGGTCATAGAATATGTTGATAAAGGAGGACTGAAAATGTGGTTTAGCTTTTCTTGGCTGCTGTGTTCACCCCCAGTGCTCTGAGGGAGCTGGCCATCCTCCTGAGATATCTAGACTCTCCCCATCCCCTACCCCGTGGCTTTCCCTCACAGCTCCTGGTTCCGTCATCACAGTTTGCAAATTGCTCTCAGAGAGTTGAGTATGACAAAGAAAGGGTGATCTCTGACCCTATCAAGGAGGCTGTCTGGAAGAGGCGATTGCTATTGTTCCGTCGCTAAGCCCTGTCCAATTCTTTTCAACCCCATGGACTGCAGCACACCAGGCTTCCCTGTCCTTCACTATCTCCTGGAATTCGCTCAAACTCATGTCCATTGAATCAGTGATGCCATCCAACCATCTCATCCTCTGTTGCCCCCTTCTCCTCTTGCCCTCAGTCTTTCCCAGCATCAGGGTCTTTTCCAGTGAGTCAGCTCTTTGCATTAGGTGACCAAAGTTTGGAGCTTCAGCATCAGCGTCTGTCCTTCCAATGGATATCAGGGTTGATTTCCTTTAGCACTGACTGGTTGTTCTCCTTGCAGTCCAAGGGGCTCTCAAGAGTCTTCTCCAGAGGTGATGCTTATGATGAAAAGTGAAGGGTGCATAGGAGAGACATGAACCAGCAGGAGCCCAGCTTGGAAGGAGGAGAATGTGGCCCTGAGGGACCCTGGGGGCCTGCAGGGAGGACGAGGGAGGGATTAACAGGAGCCTGGTCACGTGGGGCTTTGAGGACCATGAGGGACACGGGGTTGCCATTGGGCAGGGCTGTGATGGCTGACTGTATGTGTCAACTGAACCGCCTCATGGGGCACCTGGGGAGCTGGTGAAGTTATTTCCAGGGGTTTCTGTGAGGGTGTTTTTCTAGAAGAGATTAGCCTGTGAACTGGGGGGCCGGATAAAGCAAACCACCTTCCCCAGAGTGGATGGGTGTTATCCAATCCATTGAGGGCTTGAGTAGGACAGAAAGGTCGGAGGGAGGGAGAGTTCTCTCTGCTTGACTGTTGAGCTGGGATACGAGTCTCCTTCCGCCCTCAGGTTGGAACTTACACCACTGGCTTTTCCGGTTTATAAATGGCAGATGGTGGGACTTCCCAGTGTCTGTAATTGTGGGAGCCAATTCCTTACAGTAAATCAACCTCTTTTTCTCTGTCTCTACCCCTCTCTCCTGTTAGTTCTGTTTCTCTGGAGATCCCTGACCAATACAGAGGCCTTGAGGGACCCTGCTGTCCACTGTCCCTGGCGGTTGGGCATGAGTCCACCCAAATGTTTAAGGTGGTACGGAACGCAGCCGCTCCAAGGCAGCCCTTCCACAAGAGTTGGTTCAGTTCCCCTGGCTACCAGAAGCTTCCTGACATCAAGCCTGCTTTCTCAGGGCCACCGCCCTTCCCTTCCCTGCCCTCCAAGGGTCCCAGGGCCACAGACTCATCTCATCTTCCCCTGGCTGCCCTTCACGCTTCTGAAGACCCCTCCCTTACTGCCTCCGGTAAGATATCGCTCTGTGTCCGTGGGCTGCACACTCCTGCCACATCCCAGAGGATGCGATACGACACCATCAAGGATAACGGCTCAGCCGGTAATGTGCTAAGTCACTCTAGCCCTATTCGACTCTTTGCGACCCCATGGACTGTAGCCCCCCAGGCTCCTCTGTCCGTGGGATTCTCCAGGCAAGAATACTGGAGTGGGTTGCTATGCCCTCCTCTAGGGATCTTCCTGACCCAGGAATGGAACCCATGTCTCTTATGTCTCCTGCATTGGCAGGCGGGTTCCTTGCCACTAGTGCCACCCGGGAAGCCCATAATGCCCAGCCTTTAATTGCTTAGTCCACGTGGATTCTGTGTGACTCTTCCCTGGCCTCAAGCATCTGAGCCAGCGATGAACTGGACCCAGGTTGCGCTCGTCAGCTTTCTCTCCTGGACTCCTGGGTCAGGTGCCCCTGGATCCGGCCAGGCTCTAGGGCAGATCTGCTGAGGGCAGCTCCCTCCTGCCAGGCTGAGTAGCAGGAAGCAGGGACAGTGACTGGAGCGGGAGGAGGAGAGACCAGACTGCCTGCTCTCTGACCCTGGCTAGCGCTGCTCTCACCCTCGCTGAGGGCCAGCACAGCTCTGCCGGGGGGTCTGTGAGGCACTGAAAAGCCAGCCCACTCCCCCCATCAGTGCAGGTTCCCCTCTGGCACCCAGAGTGCTTGGCAGCACCGTATCTGCAACCTGCCTTCTCTCCCTCGCCGTCCTTACCTGCCTCCCTCTCCCGGTCACCAAATGGGCACACACTTGTGTGTTAGAATCTCCTCTGAAAACAGGTGCAGAGGCCAGGAGGAGGTGTGCGCCCTGGGGGTGCAGGGGGAGGGCTAATCTTGGGGAGCCCATGGCACATGGCGCTTCTAGTAACAAGATTGAGGGCCAGCACAGGTCCCTGCCTGCTGAGCCCAGACAGGAAGTCCTCCTGTTTACTGTGCTGTCACTAGGGCCTCCTGGCATGGGTGCCAACCCGTGGCCACCAATTACGGTCCAGGTCTTGGGGTTTGTTTCCTCCCTGGCCACTTCCCCAGCCATCTGGAGCCTGGGGAATGCCTCTTGTCTCTAAGAATATCATCTCCTTGGTGTAAATGACTCCCTTAACCCCGCCACAATCCTACTCAGCCAGGCTGTGATTAGGATGATAACTATTATTCTCATTACTGCAATTAACAATAATGGTGAGACAACTCCTGCTGAGAGCCCATGAAGCCCCTGGCTGGGGGAAGTGCAGGGAGAGCCTCCTCCAGGGATATAGGGCAGCATCCCACTGTTTCCTGTGACCCCTGGTGCCATGGGCCTGCTCCACTGATCCCAGATCGCATGGACTGGGGACCATCAGGGTGGAGAGGAATGGCTCATGCTACTTGGGGCAACTGTGTCCCTTCACAGAAGGGCCATGCGATCTGCGGTGTGAAAGGATGCACCCAGGAGCATCATGCGAGTTAGTGGGCAGTGCCCAGGTCAGAACTTGGTGGCTCCAGCCCTGGCCTTCCTCTGCTCCTCCCTGTTCAGGACCAGTGGCTCAGGCCAGCCACATGCGCCAGTGAAAGGGGAGGGTAGACCCCCACCTGGAGGGACCAGGATGCTCACCCCCCCAGCCTCTGCCTGGAGGTCTTGCTGAGGGTGGGGGAGATAGGAGGCTAGGAGGACCATTCTGCAGGACTCTCAGTTGTCACCACAGCCCCCTGGATTTGGCACAGAAGCTTGTGGAATGCGTGTTCTTTTCTAGGCTCCCTCTTTCTGGAGCAGCACCCACCCACTCACTTTACCTTTCCACCATGGGCACATCCTGAGAGAGCTCCATGTTTAGAGACACACGCAGGTGTTTGGGTGACTACACACACTGGCTCCATAACCTTGAAGTGGTATTAAGGGAACAGCCCCTTCAAAAGGCAGTGGGCTGCCCAGGTACCCCCTCCAGCACAACTGTCGATACCTGTCCCAGGCCTTTCGTGTTTGCACAGGTGGAACCTCTGCGCCCTTCGCCCTCCTCCCTTGGCAGTGATGCGCTGACTTTGGGGGCAGCGTAGTCAGGCACCCTTCTCTGTGGCCAGGGCTGGTGCTGGACTGGCCTTCCCAGCTCCCCGCCTATGGCCAGGGCTCACCCTCCCTGCCTGCCCTCCAGCCAAGAGCCCAGTGCCAGCCTTTATACCCCCTGCCCCCCTCCACACTCTCACCCTCATGAATCTTTCACGGCACTCCGAAGGCTGTTCAGGTACAGCCCATGGGGCACTGCGGGGTTGCAGCTCTAGCAAAGAGCAAGACAGAGGAGGCAGGGGCATCAGCCAGGGTAGGGGGATTGTGGAGGCATGGGAGGGGTTGGGGGAGGTACAGACCTGAGTCCGACCACAGCAGGTGAGTGACCGGTGGGGTTAGCCGCTTCCAGCATCTCCCAGCGGTGGGCACTGTGGCTGGGTTCATGTGGGTGCGTGTACACACACACACATGCACACACGTGGCGTTGAGGAGGGGTCTATGAGGGGTCTTGGAAGGGAGAGAGAGAGATGGAGACAGAGGAAGAGGGAGGAGGAAGAGGACACGAGAGATAGGAGCAGAGGGGGAAGAAAGGATTGGGAAGCAGAGCCTCTGGAAGGACCCGGGGTGCAGTCCCAACTCCCTGTTCATTTCAGGGATGTTTGTCAGGTGAGACCCCCCAAGTCCCTCTCCCCCATACTCAGAAGACAGATGAGGCCTCAGACACAGGACCCCCAAACGCAGTCCCCAGGCCTGGAAAGATGAGCTGTGTGGGCCTTTCCCCAAGTCAACAACTAATGTGTGCGTCGAACCAACCTTTCGATAACTGGGAGGACACAGTGAGGAGGGGGCGGCGGGGAATGCCGTCCCGCTCACCGCGTGAGTCAGACGCGCACGCCCAAACCTTCCATGGTCTCGTCCAGAAATTACTGGCTGACCTCGCTCATAAACGTGGGCGCAACAGTCTGGAGCTAGACACCAGGCGATCAGACCTGATGCTGTGTGGAAGGGTGGATGCACCATGACCAAACTGGGTTCATTCCAGGAATGGAGAGATGTTTTCACAGCGGAAATTCTATCAGAGTAACTCACTGCATTAATGGAATAAAGGAGGAAGACTCTACCGTGGTAGAGTCTGAAAGGGCATCTGTCATTCGTGTTCATCTCTATTTCTAGCATTTATAATCACACCCATATCTACATTTAGTGCCCAGAATACATAAAGGACTTCTACAAACCAATATGGAAAAGACGAATTACAAGGGTATAAAAAGGTGCTCAACTTCATAATCATCATTGAAACATACATTAAAAATACAATGAGATAGCATTATGGGCTTCCTAGGTGGCTCGGTGGTAAAGAACCCACCTGCCAATTGCAACTTAGTGACTAAACAACAGCAGTTATACCCTATGTGCTCAGTCGCCCAGTCCTGGCCAACTCTTTGCGACCCCATAGACTGTGGCCTGCCAGGCTCCTCTGTCTATGGGTTTCTCCAGGCAAGAATCCTGGAGTGAGTTTCCATGCCCGCTTCCCCACCCAGGGATCAAACCCGCCTGACTTATGTCTCCTGCATTGGTAGGTGAATTCTTTACCACTAGCGCCACCTGGGAAGCCTTTGAAAAGGAAGAAAGTGAAAGTGTTAGCCCCTCGGTCATGACCAACTCTTCGCGAACCCATGGACTGTATCCTCTGTTCATGGAATTCTCCAGACAAGAATACTGGAGTGAGCAGCCAGGGATTTAAAAGAAGAGTCAAGATCAATCTCTCACCTGGAAGTCAAGTTGGTGGCTGTCTAGGTGGGGGGAGGTCTGGGACAAGAGGAGGCAGGAGGGGATCTGGGAGGTTGGCAGTGTTCTCCTTTGGTGCTGACCTGGTGTTGCTCACACAGGTGTGCAATTAATACTTTGTGAAAATTCAGAGTTGGATACACAGTTTTATGCTTTTCTTTATGTGTATTGCACTTAAATAAAACAGTTGATGCACCCTCTAGAAGCCTCTAGAGGAAACTTCTAGAACAGGATCTGGGGTCCGGCCAAGGACCTGTGTGAGATGTGACTATTGTGTTTTTTTTTTATATTAATCTTACTCCTTTCTAGTTGTCGATTAATAATTTCTTATTTTTTCTTTGTAGTTTACTTGGAATAATCTTTTAGTACATCTTGGTAGCTCAGCTGGTAAACAATCTGCCTGCCATTCGGGAGACCCCGGTTCGATTCCTGGGTCTGGAAGATCCCCTGAAGAAGGGATAGACTACCCATTACAGTATTCTTGGGCTTCCCTGGTGGCTCAGTCGGTAAAATTTCAGCCTGCAACGGGGAGGACCTGGGTTCGATCCCTGGGTAGAAAGATCCCCTGAAGGAGGGCATGGCAATCCACACCAGTATTCTTGCCTGGAGAATCCCCATGGACAGAGGAGCCTGGCGGGCTACAGTCCACAGGGTTGCAAAGAGTCAGACACGACTGAGCGACCAAGCCCACACAGCACAGCAACTTCTCGGTAAGGTTTTTGTCCATTTATTTTATTCTTCTGGTCCAGGATGTGCATTATTTTTTAATTAGTTAATTTTCATTTTGGCTTGCACGGGGTCTTTGTGGCTGCACACGGGCTTTCTCTAGCTGCGACGAGTAGGGGCTAGGCTTCTCATTGTGGTAGCTTCTCTTGTTGCGCAGCACGGGCTCTAGGGCACCTGGACTTGAGTCACTGTTGCCTTAGCACTGGTTTGTGCATCAGAGAAGCAGGAGGCCTGGCCTGTGGGGAGGAAGTGTCTGAGCTGCCCTGGGGTGGGAGCCGGAAGCCAGGATCGTCTGGCTCAGCTTGGAAGTCGGGTCAGGCTGTCTGCGCTCTGCGTACCTTATCGATAAAATATTGGACCCGCCCACTCACAGGTTTCTGCAGGTCGAATGAGCTAATGTGACAGCCTATTAAGAGGCCCAGGGAGGTAAGGCATTGTTATTATTTGTTATGAAATGTCACAGGCATTCTTGCTGGGTGACTCATGGGGCTTGGAGACTTGGAGAGTTTCCCTTCCAAATAAGGCTGGTATGGAGCTTCTTGTTGAGAGCCTGCAGGAGCTGGTCTCAAGGCCCTGCTAGTCCTACCTGGCCCCCTCTTCTCTTGATAGAGAGACTAGCCCCAAAGAGAGTGATTCTGGGGTCTTTATTGAAACTGATGAATTGCCTCCCCGAAGTTAATGAGGGCTGCCCCCACTACCCCAGCATCAGGCAGGTGGAAGGGGTTAAGAGTCACCTTCATGAACATAGGAGACTACTGGGGACTGGTTTCCGGGTAAAAAGACAAAGAGAAAGATGGAGAAAGCAGTAACTGAGACACACAGACTGGTTTTTGGGCCAGGATTTTGGAGGGTGATACCTTCTCCCGTTTACTCACCACCCTTTGCAGCAAATCATAGGTAATATCAACACTGCCATTTCGCATTCAGGGCAGATTTGTTTTAAAAGGTGCCCGAACTCTTCTCTCTTCCTAAATTGAAGTCTTCATGACTTTTCAGGAGATTCATGCAGAAGAAGAAGACCTCAGGTAGTAATCAGATGCTTGCCTGTGTGGTCCAGGCTGGGTGAGGGGTTGGGACTGCTCTGGTGACTTTTTCCAGGTGAGTGGGAGAGATGCTTTCACAGATCCGTGTGATCTGTGGGTGGCAGCTGCCTGGAGGACCTGGCTGCCGTCAAGGAGGGTGTCTGCCTCAAGAGAGGGAGATGCAATTCTATTCCCACCTCCTCATTTCACAGGAAAGGGGTGGGACACAGTCTCTGAAACGGGGTTTGTTTGGCTGTGTTATTTCCAGGTCTGTAATCTTTACTAAGTTACTTAACCTTTTCTTCACTCCACTTCCTTATTGCCTTAGCATATAAGCATTATGTGTGTGTGTATACTCTACTTATCTCTATTTATCTATATGTTAGCTATGATTTTCTGTTACTCTCATTAAAATTTTAACAGTTTGTGACTACTTAATTTACCTACTTTTATTACATCAAGTATCTATTATGTGCCAGGCACTGTCTTGGGCTTTAGAGACACAGCCAGGAACAAAATAGAGTCCTTGTGTTGATGGCACCGATGCTGCAGGGGAGGCAGATAACGAAGATGTGGACAATTCATGTACCATCACATGGTGATCACCAAATCAATGGACATGAGTTTGAGCAAACTCTGGGAGACAGCGAAGGACAGGGAGGCCTGGCATGCTGCAGTCCATGGGGTCGCTAAGAGTCGGTCACGACTGAGCGACTGAACAACATGTGGTGATGAGTAGCAGAGGGAGAGATGAGAGAATGGTGGGGGTTGTCCTTTTAGATCAACCTTGAACCACGTCTGGCTCACTGTAGCCCGTTTATAAATAAAGTTGTATTTGAATTCAGCCACGCTCCCTCCCTTGTGTGTTGCCTAGGCCTGCTTTTGAGTTGGGTGGTTGCCGCAGAGATTATGGCTCTCAAAGGAGAAACTATCTACTATCTGGCCTTTTACGGGAAAAGTTTGCTGACCCTGTGTAGACATGAGGTTGGGCAGAGCCACTTAGGGAAAGGGAGGAAGTGCACCCCTCCGATGTCTGTGGGAGGAGGGCTCAAGGCCCCAGAGCAGCAGGCGTCCTGGCCTTGAGAGTGGATGCGCCAGGTGTGGCCAAGGGCGGTGGGGAGGACGGTGGGAGTAAGCGAGGTGGGGATTGTCAGGGCTTGGCTCTTGCTCTGCAGCATTGGGAGCTACAGGCAGACTGCTGTGCTGACAGCCACATCGTGTGTCGATGGTGTGTGTGTGTGTGTGTGCTGGGAGCAGGGGCAGGGGGACCTGTTTGGATGCTACTGTGCTGACCTGGTTGTCTTGAACCATAGTGACCGCCTGGGGAAGATGAGAAATGGTCGATTCAGGATGAATGTAGAAGGTGGCAATGCCAGGACTGGCTGATGACATAAGAATATCAGGGCTTCTTTTTTAATTGAGGAATAATCGACATCTAACATTATATTAGTTTCAGGTGTACAACACATTGAGTCAATATTTGTATACACTGTGAAATGATCATCATGGAACATCTAGCTCACCTCCATCGCTGTACATGGTTACAGAATTTTTTTCTTGTGATGAGAACTTTTATGATTTACTTTCTTAACAACTTCCAGTATTATTAACTATATAGTATTATTAACCACAGTTGCCATACTGTATATTATACGTGACTTAATTATTTTATAAGTAGAAGTTTGTATGTTTTAAGTCCTCTTGCTCATCTTGCCCTTCATGACCCCTAGCAACCACCAATCTGTTCTCTGTATCTATGGGTTTTTTCTTTTCTTTTTTGGTCTTTCTCTTGTCTGATTTATTTCACTTAGCATAATGGCATAATGTCCTCAAGTTCCATCTATGTTGTTGCAAATGACAAGATGACATTCTTTTAATGGCTGCATAATACTCCAGTATGTGTGTGTGTATTTCACAATTTCTTTACCCACTCATCTGCTGGTAGACACTTAGGTTGCTTCCGTATTTCAGCTATTATAAATAACATTGCAGTGAATGTGGGGTACAGATATCTTTTGGAGTTAATGCTTATTTTTTTTTGGAAAAATACCCAGGAGCAGAATTGCGGGATCTTAGGGTAGTTCTAGTTTTAGCTTTCTCAGGAGGCTTCACACTGGTTTCCACATTGGCCCAGTGGCCGTGCCAATTTACATTCCCACAAACAGTGCACAAAGGTTCCCTTTTCTCCACAGCCTCACCAACTCTTGTTATTTCTTATCTTTTTGATGGTAGTCATCCTAACAGGTGTGAGGTGATATCTAATTATACTTTTGATTTGTATTTTCGTTGGTTAATAACATCTTTGAGCATCTTTTCATGTACCTGTTGGCCATCTGTATGTCTTCTTTGGAAAATGTCTATTCAGATCCTTTGTCCATCTTTTAATCGGTTTGGTTTTTTGCTGTTGAGTTGTTTTAGTTATTTCTATATTTTGGGTATTAACCCCTTATCAGGTGGATGGTTTGCGAATATTTTCTTCCACGCAATAGATTGCTTTTTCTTTTTGTGGATGGTTTCCCTTGCTGTGTAGAAGCTTTTTAGTAGGATATAGTCCCATTTGCTGATTTTTGCTTTTGCTGCCTTTGCTTTTGCTGTCAACTGAGAATCTGTTTTTAATGCCTTGGGGAATTTGTTGAGTGAATGAATGAAGTGACTTTCTAGAGCTACTGAGCTGGTCAGTATCCCAGCAGAACTCAGAAGCCGTGGGCTCCCATGACCCGGTCTGTCCCACGGCTGTCCTTCTAGAGGCTCCAAGGGTGAGGATCTTCCCTGGCACCAGCTGAGTGCTGACCTGTGGACACCCAGGGGCCATCTCAAATGGGTCTGCCTCTCTCGCCTCCCATAGTGCAGGCCAAGACTTCCTCTTGAGCAGCCATGGTCATCGAGTCTGCTGGAGGGGACAGAAGGAGCTACTGTTTCTCACCCACTTGAAACCCACCTCATTATGCTCCTCTCAGCCCTGAGACCAGACTTGCAGGGAAAAAGTTGGAGCTGAGTCCTGGAGGAGAGCTCAGGGAGGGTTTTCATCACCTTTAATGATCTAATACCAACAGCAACCTGCTAATAGGTAATCTCCACATTCCTGTATTTACACTAATTAGTTAATATCCATGGAGGGCTTTGAAGGTGCCTGAGCCCGAGACTATGCCAAGGAGAGTGACTCATAAGAAAAGGAGAGACAGCCCAAGTCTTGAAGCCATCACCCACCTTGTGCGTCACGCGGGGGCGTCATGAGGGGGCTGCAGGCTCTGACAAGCGGCATGATGGGTGAGACATCTTTGGAGAGGGAGCAGAGCCCTCTGGGGCTTGTCCTGCCGGGACACCTGGTGCTGGGGGAGCCCACCCCACCACCGCTCTGCTTCACATTCAAGCCATCTCTGTGGAGCCCTTGAGGCACCAGAGAGAGGAGAGGATGAAGGATGTCTGCCACCCAGCGTACCCCAGCATCCCACCCATACTCATGGTCTGGGCCACAGCCAGCCTTTCAGACTTGTGTGGGGAGGTGCTGGCCAAGTTTGAGCTGTTTGAAGTCAGAGCTGAACCCCCCTTGGTGCCCCCATCGGGGGGGGCTCTGGCAGCTGACTTGCTATGTTTTCTTCTCCCGTACTTCCCATGTGAAAAAAAGTGAAAGTGTTAGTCTCTCAGTTGTGTCCAGTTCTTTGCAACCCCAGGGACTGAAGCCCACCAGGCTCCTCTGTCCATGAAATTCTCCAGGCATGAACACTGAAGTGGGTTGCCATGCCCTCCTCCAGGGGATCTTCCCGACCCCGGGATCAAATCTGGGTTTCCTGCATTGCAG
Organism: Bos taurus; assembly: GCF_002263795.3. Taxonomy (NCBI): domain Eukaryota; kingdom Metazoa; phylum Chordata; class Mammalia; order Artiodactyla; family Bovidae; genus Bos; species Bos taurus. The sequence continues at coordinate 54,267,655 of NC_037346.1, forward strand.
GCAGATTCTTTACTGTCTGAGCCACCAGGGAAGCCCCAAATGCTCAGTAAATGTCCACAGGCTTGATTAGCTCTTCTTGTGGATGTTTGGAGAGACACCTGTCGCCTTGCCATGGGCTGTGACTTCTGGAGATGTTCCAGCCCCACCGGGTCCCTGTCCAACTGGATTGAAGATCTGTTGGTTAGATTTCTGCCTGACACCTGGTCTGCCCGCTGTGGGGGTGGGGCAGCCGAGAGTCACCCTTTGATTCAACATCTAGAAAAATAAGGAGGGGATTCAATGGTGGCCTCCCTCGGAGAGGAGTCAGATCCCCTTCTTTGGCAAAGGCTGTAGGGAAGCTTCACTCCTAAAGAAAAACAGCTTTATGAATATAAAATTCACAGACCATGTTATGAGCTGAATTGTGTCTCCCCCCAAAAGCTGGTTACAGGTTTTTTTTTTAATAAAAGGTAAGACCATGACTCTCACATCAATTCACAAGGGATATGTGCCAAAGATTTTGTTTAACTCATTAATGAATGAAAACACCATATGATGTCTGATGTTAGAACTGGTATGATATTAGAACTGATTCCAAGAACCTCAAGGCAGGAAGGCTAAAGCAAATGTGGAAATATGCAAAACTGGTCACCATCCACAGGGCAGTAGTCAGTTGCATTCCGCTAGATGTGTTGTGCTGTGCTTAGTCGCTCAGTTATGTCTGACTCTTCGCGACCCCCATGGACTACAGCCCACCAGGCTCCTTTGTCCATGGGATTCTCCAGGCAAGAGTACTGGAGTGGGTTGTCCTGCCCTCCACCAGGATTCCACTAGATATTCAGCTACATTTCACTGGACACAATTTTTTGTGTTTCTGTGCACAACGATAACTGTGACGTTATGAGCTTTCTCAGGCAGCCCTATTGCATTGTTGACTCAGGGTGCACTGACCACTGGCCAGTACCCTTATTTGTGTGATTTGTGTGACTAGGAACAGGGAAAGGGGTGCTTGTGGCTTTGCCTGTGCCCCCAACTTATTTTGGAGCCCTCCATGCAGACCCTGAACCAAGTACTTGAGTTCAGGGGTATAAAAGGGGGGTGGTCCTCGGGAGCACCGGTAGGGTGGTGGGCTCTTGAGAGACAGTGTGGAACAGAGGTCACCTCCCCAAAGAGCAAGGGGCCTGGGCTGTGTACCCAGCAAAACTCGCTGGGTTTTGACTGTGGCTGCTTTGGTGGGGAGAGTGTGTGAACTCCCTGGTCTTTCGGCTCTGTGGTCCTAGGGCCGGGAAGGAGATCCCGGTGCTGGTGGTGGGATGTTAGGTCAGTGAGCCCAGAAATGGAAAGGGCTGCAGGGATGTGGGCGGACCTCTGTGGACCCTTCCCACCTCCATCGCCCTCAGGTGAAGCCATGCCAGCCTCTGTCTCTCTCATCCGTGGAGTTCTCCAGAGGAGGCAGGAGGTGGTGGCGGTCTTCTGTTCCCTCCTGCAGTGTGTGAAGGCAGCATCATTTCCATGCCTGCCAGGTGCCTTTCACCTGACCTCCCTGATTCACTGCTTGAAGACGTTGCCTGCCTGGGACAGACGACAGAGTACCTGACTGTTAGGGGCTGGGAGGCCCAGGCTCTGGCTGAGGCAGGAATGCAAACCTGGCTACCCTTGGGACTTCCTCAGGGTGGGGAGGAGGGGCAGAAGAGGGCCTGCCTCTGAAAGCCACGTGCCCCCCTCAACCAAGACTATGTGAGTCAGAGGAACCGGGAAAGGGAATATAAGCTGCCCATAGCTCAACGGGCTTGAAGGTGAGCCGGTGGCTGAGTGGGTGGCCTCTGGGAGTCAGGATCTGGTGGATCTCAACAAGGAGTGGGAGGAAGACTTTCGGAAGGAGAGAGCTGTGCTCCATGATTAGGGCTGGGGGGCTACAGAAACTCACGGATGAGCTTTTGAAATTGGAACCCTGACTCGTGCTTCCAGAGTGGCAGTGGTCTCCCTAGGGTGGCCGGGGTCTGCAGGGGTCCCTGCCTGCCTGTTGCTCTCTCTGCCAGTGGTGCTCCCGCCCCACCCACTCAGGACCCTCCCGATGGTCCTGCTTCTTTTCTTTTTTTGCTCTGGTCCAGATAGCGAGGGGGCCTGCGCCTCCCAGGCAGGGGAAGCCTTTCTCAGTCAGGGAGGAGAGAAAACTCACCAGGCCTGGGATCGGTGGCTGGCCAGACCAGGCCACAGGGTTTCATGAAGAGGATAACGATTCCCAGAGGCTGGGGGTGGGGGTAGGGGCAGAGAAAGTCTGTTCCCATTTTAATTTTTCCCTTTTGGCAGAAACCAACTTTTCTGTAAAAACAATGACAAATCTGGGTGGAGTTTCCTCCCCAGAGCAGCTCGGCCCTCCTGGGAGGAAAGCTCTGTGGGCAAGGAGAGGGGAGGGGCCTAGATGAGGGGCGGGGCTTGGCTGGAGGGGCGGGGCCTGGCTGGAGGAGAGGGACCTGTTGGGGGGGGTGGGGCCTGGCTGGAGGGGAGGGACCTGGCTGGAGGGGCGGGGCCTGGCTGGAGGGGAGGAACCTGGCTGGAGGGGCGGGGCCTGGCTGGAGAGAGGTGCCTGTGAGGGACTCTAGACCAGCCCTTCAGGAGATGGCTTCTGGCCTGCCAACTGCTGCTGCTTCTGCTGTGAACTGTGTCCTCTGTTGACCTGGGGCCTGCCCACCACGTGAATGGCTACAATGTGGCCTTAACCATGGTGGTCATTCTGTGAAGGTCACTGTTGTCTCCCAGGGACTGGCCATTATGGCAAAGGTCCTGGTGACCTGGGGGAGAGGCAGCTGGGCCCATGCTGGTGAGGCAGAGAGCTGGGGTTGCCAGGACAGCCCTTACCCTCCAGTGTTGGGGGAGAAACATTTCTTTGAGCGGGAACTTGACATCCCACTGTCCTCGCTGCGTTTGGCACATTTAGGACCTCAGATCCGTGGGTGGTACACATGTAAGGTATGTCCTACAGCTTGTTCCTGGAGCCTGCTGGGGCTGCCTGTCCCGTGGACCAGTGTCCTCCCTCTGACCTTCCCAAGCATTTACTTTATGCCTTTGCACATTTGCTCTCAATTGTCACTTGAAAGACCCATGTAGATGTCTGGCCTGGGAAGTCCTTAGAGATGTTGGCCAGACATCCTGCCCCGGAGCCACCCAGACAGGTCTGCGGGAACACCTCCAAACATCCCACACCCCTGCGTTTGCCAGAGGAAGAGACCTGAGCAGTCTAAGGGGTGTCAGGGAAAGTTCAGGGTCCTGTCCATTGAATGGAAGATGCCTCCAAGAATCGGGGGCCCGTGAGGAGCTTGGGGGTTGGGGCAGAAACCCAGGGGTCAGGGCCTTGAGTGAAGCGGAGTCGGCAGCGTGGGAGCTATGGTCAGGAACTCAGGTGATGAGACCTGGGCTGCTGCCCAGTCAGAATCAAGTGGCCAAGTGCTAGGAGCTGCCTGGAGGCAGAGGACTGGCTCTTGCCCAAAGCAAGTGGGCGGGGGCAGAGTCCCGGAACCAGAACTCTTAGCTGCACAGGTTGGGGGCTGGGGAGGGCCCCCCCTCTCTTGTTGCCCGCTAACCTTTGCCTCTTTCCTTCAAGGCCTGATGTAAACGCTCAGAGGGCGGGACCTGCCGGCAGCCTTCTCTTCTGTGCTTTGTGCTAAGAGTCACCCCCCTGGGTAATGGTAGTGAGTAGGAATAAAATTCCAGAGCTCTTGGGCTTTTGTGTTTCTGGAAGAGGGGGAATAAATGAATGAAGACAACTAGCCACGCAACAGCCTACCTGCCTGCTCGGCTGGCAGACGGAGGGCAGAAGCCACCGGTGGCGGAGGGTGGTCGCCGGGGGACCTGGAGGTTGCCTGGGCAAAGAGGGTGCTGCTAGCATCGTGGCCTCCCCAGAAGCCAGTTCTCCTGCAGACGTTCTTCTTTGTTTTCATTAGGGAAGATCTCAATTAAGCTAATTACAGTTACAAAAAAAAAATTACCACAGAAGAAAGGAGGGGAAAAAAAGAGAGTTCAGTTAAAAGCATATATATTCAGAATGATGTTATGAACTCAGCTCACCCCTCTAAAATTATCCTTTAACTGTTACACGCTAATTACCCACCTTTTTATTGTTTTAGACAGGAAGAGATTTCTTCTTTTTGGAAGGGAATAGATATCCAGAAAATGTTGCCATGTACTTCACAGGGGACCAGAAGAACCCACCTTTTTGATAAAAGCACGAGGAAACTGGGATGGTTCTGCAGAGCTGAGAGCTTTGCCCTAAAAAACATGGGAAAATGAGCCTTTCCTTTGTGACGATTCCTCCCACCATTTTTTTTTTTTTTTTAAATAGAGTAATTTGTACCGGATCCCTGGGACCTGCCTGGTGTCAGCCTCTGTGCAGCTCCACCTGGAGGGTCTGGTGAGTGTTTGATGGCCTTATTATTTGCTTCATTTTGCTTCTGGGGTAGGGGTGGGGCCTGGTTCCCCATCAGGGGCTGTTGCTGGCCTGACTCAGGGCTGAGCCATGAAGTCCAGGCTGATGGATGTCTCTGTGACAAGGATCGTGTGCTGGGGTCATGGCCCAGGTAACAGGTGAGGCAGGGTGGGGGTCAGGGTGTCAGGGGTCTGGGGTCAGGGTGTCAATGATGCGTGTGTCTGTCTAGGGAATCAGTCTGGACTCCTTTGTTTGTTGAAGCAAGAGGACAAAAATCCTTTGTCAAGTCACATGTTCTAAATTTTGGTTCAGACGGCGAGCTCAGTAGACCACAGAGCAGGGTGGAAGTGGGTAATGCGGGCAGGGACAGGAAAGGCCCGTGTCAGGCGGTCCCAGCTTGTCTGCTCCTGATTTCCCTTCCCTGTGGTGGGTATATTGGGGTTCCGGAGGGCAGGTGTCATCTCCTCCTCCACGGAATAGACAGGAAACCTCTGTCCTGGGAGCCTGACTTGTCCAAGGTCACTTGGCTGTACTGGAGGTTTTCAATTATGGTTCTGTAAAGCCCAAAGTTCATGACTTCCTCCCCCCTGCTGGGATAAGTCTCGAGGAGACCACTGTGTGGTCCAAGGTGGGGTGTGCGTGGAGCGTCTGAGGCCCTGGAAATCCCGCAGCTGGAGAACCAGGGGTCATCCCAGCAGATGCCACCAAGGAAAGGCCCCAAGAGGCCAGCAATGAAGTCCTCGTCCTGGGAGGAGGGAGGTGCAGGTAGAGAAGGTCCCAGTTGGTCTGAGGACTTAGGAACTTCTGGACTGTCGAAGTCAGCGTTTGCTCCCCAGAGGAGCCCAGATGTACTAGAGTCAGGGTGGGGACAGCTCCCACGGAGCTCCAGTCAAATGCTCCCTAGAGCACTGACCGATCTCCCTGCGGGAGTGATCCTGGGCCATCTGCCCCAACTGAAGGGTCCTGCTGCCTCAGCCCCTCGTCTACTACTTGGGGTCAAGATTGCGCTTTAATCTTTATGCCGTCTTTCTCCCCAGTCCCTTTCCCCTGCCAGCAGCTGCCAGCCTTGGTTGTGCCTGCTCCCTGGACTCATCCTGCTTGGTCCTGCATGCCAGCTATTCCCCTTTGCTCTGCAATGGCCAGGTGGCCCTATCTGGTCTCAGCTGGGAACTTCCTACTCAGACACACACTCAATTCCTCGCAGATGAACTCTGGCCACTAGGGAGAATTGAGGCTGCCTTAGAGAAGCAGTTGTATGTTTATTCATTAACTCATCCACTAACACATTTACCGAGGGTCTCTGATGAGCGGGCTCTGTGCTAAGAAAGGGGAAGCACCTTTGGAAAGGCCGCCATGCCAGATCCCCTTGTTACTGCTTTGCTTGGGGGAGTAGTGGTGTGTCTTGCTGAGAGGTGCTGTGGGTGAAGGCAGTTAAGGTATGTCATCTCCTTGGACATTTCCAAGACGCAAGATCCAGAGACCTGATCGCTCTATCCCAAGAGCCAAGAGGTCCTCATAGAAGTGGCCACACACAAACACATGGCATCTGCCGAGTGCGCCAGCTGGGAGACAAGTCACGACCCTCTGGGCAGGTAGGACCCTGAACCCAGGATGAAGGCCCAGTCAGTGTGCTCCAAGTGACAAGGTGGGGCTGGAAGGCTGGGAATGGCAGGTCGGTGGGCTTCTTGCAGCGACAGCCCCGGAGGACACCATCTGGAAGGACAGCTGTTTCCAGGTGCAAAGTGTCAGGTGGCAGGGTGAGCACGGGGACGTGTGCAGGGGACCAGCTTCTTTACTGAACCCCAAGGGGGCTGTGCATGGCAGCGTCTGCAGGAGTACCCTGACCTGGAAACCCTGGGGTCACAAGCTCAGAACTGCTGCATCCTCGGGTATTTACCACCCACCATTGGGGCTGACCTCTGTGAGTCCTCATGAGGACCCAAGGAAGTGGGGGTCATTTTATAGAGAGGAGGGTCAGTGATTGGCCTAAGGCTGCACAGATGGCCACTAAGCAGAGCCCCGGGACTTGAACTCAGGCTATCGATGCCTCACTGCCTCCTGTTCAGCGTGACCCCATCTGATATTGTCCCTTCCCCATACCCACCCCTCCACTATTCTCATCTGGTTAAGGCTGCCTCCAGACTTGTTCTCCCAGAGCTGAGAACTGGGTGGAGCTCTGGTCCTGGGCTCCGCCCTCGCTCCATGCCCCCCACCTGCAGATCCTCCTTTGTCCCTTTTGTGCAGACACCCACTGGGCCTCCTCCCTGGACGGTGGCCCCGCCTGCTGGCTGGTCTTCCAGGCTCCCATCCTCCTCTCTGTCCTGCCTGCCTCTGCCCAGTGTGAATCTGACTGAGTTCTTCCAGCTGCACTGTAGGCTGAAGGCCACACTCCTTGCGGGGGCACAGGTGGCTTCCAGCCTCCGAGCCTGCCTCCTCTTCTCCCTCCTCTCCCTATCCGGGCGCCCCACTGGGGCAGCCTCAACCACTGGCTCTCAGAATGCACTCTGTTGCTCCAGGAGTCCACTCCTTAATCATGTCTCCTCTGCCCAGAGCACACACCCACATACCTAGTCTGTTTGGCAAACTCCTATTCATACATCAAAACCTTCCATTCTTTCACCTTCTGGTCTACTTCTGACTACTATAAACATTCTGTTGTGTCCTGATCACTTATTGTGATTGATCTGCTCACCAGTCTCTGCCCTCCTCTGGGCTCTGAATCCCCACCCACTGAAGGCATAAAAAGATGTTGGAAGCATCCATTTCTGCTCAGCATCTAGCAGAGCCTGGCTCAGAGTGAGTGCTCAGTAATGCTGGTTGGTGGTGATCGATGGCCCCAGTCCTTGTCCACCTGCCATCCCTCAGCCTCCAGCTTGTGTAGCACCCTGCAGACATGGGAGCCTGCCTGCGCTTTACTAAAGGGCCTGCTTCTCTCTCGTAGCCTCTGTCTTCTCTGCCCAGAAGACCATCTCTCTTGTGGCCTGAGTCCTTTGGTCTGCTTCTCCATTTCTTTGCTCAAAGAGCTGGTCATGGCGGAGGTGAAAAAACAAGATGCAGTTTTCCTCTGCAGAAAGGAGCATGTTCCAGCCAAGTTGGCTGATGAGTGATTTTCTGCAAGTAGAATAATTGGACATGTGTTCCCATGGCAACAGTGCCTTTCCTGGAAACCGTTTGGAGGGGAAGGCAGGAGGCAAGGGACCAGCTCTGGCTTGCTGGCTGCTTCAGAGCCCTGTGGGGTCGGGCCAGGCAGAGGCTGTGGTGCGGCCCCACCATCTACCCATCCCTTACACTGCTGCCCTGGTCCTGGGGCCACAGGAATCATTTCTATGTCTTGCTCAGAGATGTTCTGAGCTCACACCCACAGTTCCCAGAATCTGTTGTTTCGCCCTTCCCATGAATACAAAACATCATTTAAAAAATACAACATTTTTACAATGCACGTATTCGTGATTTACAAATGCTCTCATGAGCACTGCCCTGGGGTGTTCTGAAAAAAGCCTTGGAAGGTTTATGATGTTACAATTCCCATTTTACAGATGTGGGAACTGAGGCTGGCCTCAAATAATTGACTGGTACACAGAGATGTGTACCAGTCCACTGGGGAGGTGCCAGGCAGGGGTGATCCCTGCCTGGGAGCTCAGGACACTCTCCGCCCCGCTCCGATGTGAGGTGGCCTCTCTTTAACCTCCCTCCTCCAAGCGGGGAATTCCAGTGACTCGGCCCTGGAAGAGAGTGGCTCCCAGGAGTGGGATGTTTCTGGCTGCTGCTTCTATGTGAGATTTTGTCAGTGTCTGCCTCCCTCTCCACAGCCTGAAGGATCCTGGCCTCCAATAAAAGTGGTAATTGGATGAGGAAGAATCAAGCCCATGCTTTTCATCTCTTGTCATTCGATCTGGGAAAGCTCCCAAGTCTATGGAGTAAGAGCCACGGTCATGTCTGTCTGGAAGAGTGTGTGTGTGTGTGTGTGTGTGTGTGCACATGTGTGCAGGTGAGGTCAGATAGAGGCAAGGGGTGAGGATTCTCCCGGGGCTGTAGAGGCTCTGAGGACCTCCAGCTGGGTCCTCACAGAGGCAGTGGGATCTGCAGAGGAGGCTCTGGTGAGGTGCTTGGTGTTGGAGCTCAGATGGAGCCCCACCCGCAGACTCTCCGTTCAGTACCCCATCCACAGCGAGCCCTTCCTTCCCTGTCCCCCAAGCTCTGACTATAACTTCAAGGACATTCAGTGGGAACAATGGAAAAGGGTCACACCTTAAATTTTCAGAACTCCTTCCCATGTTGTTGATGTTTTTCAATCGCTAAGTTGTGTCCAATTCTTTGCAACCCCATGGATGGCAGCATGCCAGGCCTCCCTGTCCCTCACCATCTCCTGGAGTTTGTCCAAGTCCCCTCCCAACTGGCAGGGAACTGAGAAGTCGGCACAGAGATTGCTGGTCCGGCTGTAGCAGATGAGCTGGAGGCCTCGCCGCTGGGCGTGTGCTGGCGACACTGTCTGCCCTGGGCCTTCCTTCCCTGCCATGTGCCTCCCTGTCTCCCACGTGGTTTCTCTCCCTCTGCCCTGCACGACACTCTTCTCATTCTACATGTCAATTCCATGATTCCAAGTCCCACCAGGGGCTGATGACACCTGGAGCCACATCACCCCAGCCACATGCACATCTCCCCTCCCTCCCCCACGTGTCTCCGGCTGTGTGATCCTGCCCCTCCTCCACCGAGGGTAGGGTCTCATTCCCCTCCCTGCAATGACTAGCCTTCGTGACTCCCTTGTCACCAGTAGACCCTGTGGATCACCTGGCTTCTGAGACAAGGTCAGAAAAGGCCATGCAGCCTCTGTCTGGTCTCTTGGAATAGTCGCTTTCAGACACTTTCTTGGGACATCCTTCTTGGAACTCCGTCACCATCTGTGGGAGACTGAAGGCCCGTGGAGGCCCGAGAGGTAGGTGCTCAGATGGACTAGTTCTGCTGAGGCATTCAGTCCAGGTGCCAGGGAGGCACTTCCAAGGGATTTCGGCTCCAATCATTCAGGTGCCCCCATACTCTGAGTCTTTCCAGCTGAGGCTTCAGACCTTGCAGAACAGACACAAGCCATCTGCACTGCTTTCCATCTGAGGTCCTGCCCCACCGCTGTGCATGATACAGGGCCTGTTTTATACCATGTTTGGGGTGGCCGGTCACAGGTAACTGAGATGGTCTCTATGCCTATATCTCGAGGCCAAGTCTTCCTTCTGAGCTTCTGATGTATACATCCTACTGCCTGGTAGACTTTTCTGAGGTTCCAAAGCACCTGGAATCTTCCATAGGTGCATTAGACCGAAACATCCTAGGCTGAAGCATCCACATTTGAAAGCCCTGGTGATAACCTGAGCAAAACTGGACCAAATGAGGCCCCAAGACCAATAGACAGGAGGAGCGAATGTGGAGTCCAGTTTCCAGCAGCCTGTTTACAAGCTCACCCTGACCCTTGTGGCCAGCAAGGACATTTGCTGGAGACTGGCCACAGGGAAGTGTTTGGCCATGGAAGGAAGCAACAGACAAGACTGTACTTGGCTGAAGGCGTGATCTTGGCCTGTGGGTACTGCCCTCCCACCACTGGCTTAGCCATCTGCTGGGACAGCGTGGAGAAGTGTTCAGCCAGGAGAAGGAGGCTGTGTTTGAAAGGACGTGGCTGGGGCAGCAAGAGTCCCTCAGCCCTAGGGAGTGCTGAGCTGCCGTGGGTCACTGAGGCCAGGGAGAGCTACTCCCCTCAGCTTCCTGGGTCGTCTGCTTCTCTCTGGCCCGAGACTTATTTTCACCTGTGACCTAGTTCCAGCCAACAAGGTTGAATGAAGCCTCCCTGCGCCTGGTGGCAACCAACAGCTGGCCAGCAGATCAGGTGGAGTCTGCTAATTGTAGGAGTCAACTTTACAGATGTGTGTGTATGTCTGTCTGTCTGACTTTCACACACACACACACACATGCACAGTGAAACAACCAGCCTTCTGGTCGACCCTCTCAGGGGATGGAGGTCTGAGTCAGAAGGTTGTACTCCACTGTGTCCTGTGAGCGTTCCTCACTGTGGGTGTGGGAGATTCGTCTCCTCTGAGTGTGTGGTTGCTGCACCGCCCAGCCCCTTGAGGTGGTCGAGGCTGTGTGACATGCTCTATGAGGAACGTGAGCAGGGTGACGCCTGCCACATCCTGAAGGGAGTGTTGAATTGCCTGTGTGAGACTCATCAGCACAGAGGAGGGGCACGCCCTGGAAGGCACCCGGTCCCCCAGGGTAATCTCACAAGCCAGAAATAAACCTGTCCTCTTTTTCAACGCTTTACTTTCAACACTCTGTGATATTACAGGAAGCGTATAGTTTGATTTTTTAAAAAAAAAATAAAAAGGACAATCTTTGTCTTTTAGTTGGAGTATTTAATTCATTTGCATTTATTCTTATTACTGATTTGTTAGGATTTAAATCTACCATGGTACCGTGGGTTTTTTACTTGTCCCACCTATTCTGCATTCCCTGTTATTTCCTTTCTTGCTTTCTTTTGGAAGAATCAAGTGCTGCTGCTGCTGCTAAGTCGCTTCAGTTGTGTCCGACTCTGTGCAACCTCATAGACAGAAACCCACCAGGCTCCCCCGTCCCTGGGATTCTCCAGGCAAGAACACTGGAGTGGGTTGCCATTTCCTTCTCCAATGCATGAAAATGAAAAGTGAAAGTGAAGTCGCTCAGTCGTGCCCGACTCCCAGCAACCCCATGGACTGCAGCCTACCAGGCTCCTCCATCCATGGGATTTTCCAGGCAAGAGTACTGGAGCTGGCTGCCATTGCCTTCTCCGGGAAGAATCAAGTAAATACTATTATTTCATTTCCTCCATCATAAGCTTGTTACTTCTTTCCATAGTTATCCTACTAGAGGTTGCAACATTCTTCCTTGATTTATTACAGATTAATATAAAGGAAATATAATACTTTTCCTACTCTCCAGGCAGTGCCAGCACTTCAGAAAAGTGAATGCTTTTACCATCCTATTGCCTTGATAATAACTTTTAAAAATATGGTCTATTTCAATTTACAACATTTAATGCAATTACTAACACATAGATGCTTTTAAAAATAGGATCTTTTTGTACATCTTGTTCCATAGTGAGCTCTCTTCATTCAGAAATATATTGCAGATGTTCGAGATCTATCATATCCTTTTGAAAGGTTGTGTAGTCTTCCATTGCATGGAGTTGCATCACTGACGAAGGGAATCCCTCCTTGATAGACATTTATTCTGTGTAATTTAGTATAAAGCAAGAGTTTTTAAACACAGGAATTATGCTGTATTTGATCTATTAGACTTCAATCAATGCTGTTGTAAACAAGACATTAAATGTCAATTTAGAATGCAATACAGTAAGAGGCTACCTTGTGAGAACCGTGAATATGCCCCACAGGATGCATAGGTATCAAACAAAACAAAATGAAACGCTGTCCTCGTATTAAGCGAATGGGCCCCTGTGGCCTGGGATGAAATTTCCAGTGGAACGATGCCTCCTGAAAATTGTTCGATGACCCAAAAAAGGGCGTGGTGGTGATGAGGACCCAGGCTGAAGGTGAACAGGAAGAGATTATTGTACAGAATACATGGGTGGGGAAAATGTCATATTTCTAAACTTTATTTCACAGAACATGTTTTAAAAGGTCTAACTTAATTAAGAAAGTAAGGAGTTCCTTGGCGGGCCAGTGGTTAGACTTCCACAGTCGTGGCCCAGGCTCAATCCCTGGTCGGGCAGCTAGCGACCGCTCATGATGAACGATGTCAGATTCATGATCTCTGAAGAAGATTTGGCTTCGGGACCAGGGACCAGGCTTGATCACTCAATAGCTTTTGAGTAGCAGAGTTTTATTAAAGTAAGAAAAGGGACAGAGGAAGCTTCTGACATAGACATCAGAAGGGGGACGAGAATGCCCCCCTCGCTAGTCTTATCAAGGCTTTATATACTTTTTTCAGATGCACTCCACCAACAAATATCTTAAATTAACAAGATTAGAATGAACAATAGAAAGATCTTACCAGGCCCACTCCCATAATATGCATTTTAAGATGACAGGACTAATTAGAAGGGTCATGCCAAGAAGAAACATGTCCTTGAGCAAGATATATCATTATATTGACTAAGACAAAGCAGTGTAGAAAAGAACATTTGTCCTTTCTCCTTGAGAGCCCCAGACCCCTTTCTCCTTTTTGAGGGCTGGGGACCCCTTTCTCCTCCTCAGGAACCCTGGACTTCTTATCAACCTACCTAGGAATTGACCCTCTCACTAGGATCCTGCAAGTCACGTGACATGACCAAGATATATACACAGTAGGTGATCAATTTGAGTATGCTATTCTAATCCCCAAAAGGAGATATTCTAATTGGCCTCTCTCCTCTCCCCCTCCTCAAAAATAAAATCCCCCCTTTTTTTGTGCCTTTGTTTTTGGTTCCCCGAATATTTGAGTTTGTGTTGTATAGATCAGCCACTCACAATTTCTTTAGCTATTACAAGCAATCCTGAAATAAGCATTCTTAAACTTTCTATACTTGAGATTAACTTGGAAAAGTGCTATGTCAATGGATATGGCCACTTAAAAACTGTATGTATGTTGTCAAATTGCCCTCGTAAAACTTATAGCAATTTGTCTTCCTAAAGTGGTCCATGGTAGTACACTTTATTAAGCTCAGGGTTTTTTGAGCATTTCCCAGGGAATTGGGTTGGGCTTAGGCTGAGAGAGGAGTAGTGTGACTTCTGGTCCGGGTACTCCCAGGGTGGCAGGGAGGCTGCCATGTGACTGGCCACCAGGCTGGAGGATGAGGGGTTGGAGATGTGGCGGGAATCCTGCCAGGAGACCCAACCCCAGGCTGGCTCCTGTCTCGCCAGCCGGTCTGTGCAAGGCAACTCTAAGTGCTGGGCTGCTCTGAGAACACCTGACCTTGGACCCCATAAACTCTGCTGTGGTTGTTGCTTAGTTGCTCAGTCGTGTCCGACTCTTTGCAGCCTCAGGGACTGTAGCATGCTAGGCTCTTCTATCCCTGGGATTCTCCAGGCAAGAATACTGGAGTGGGTTGCCATTTCCTTCTCCAGGGGATCTTCCTGGCGCAGGACTCGAACCCGGTCTCCTGCACTGCAGGCAGATTCTTTACTGACTGAACTACGAGGGAAGTCGTCTATTCCTCAGGCTCAGAGAATAATTCAGATTGTACAAAAGGCTGTTCCCTCTGTAGAGAGAAACTCCAGTCACACCTAAGTGCACATGGGCTCTTAGGGCAAAACAGTCAGGGGTGAGTCTTAACTTGTGAAAAGAGGTGATCCCTGCAGATAGCCTAGGACCCCCTAAATTCTACTCCTGAAGGGTTGTCAAAGGGTGGTCTGGTTTCTTGCCCTGTGAGACCTCAGTCGCCTTCTCCAAGGACTCTCCTGTAGTTCCCACTGCTCAGTTAGTCAAGAATGTGGTGATGAATCTTTACCTGTGATGCTGGAGTACCAGCTGTGGTGAGGGTATGTCCCAGGGAGTGCTGAGAGTGACCAGAGAAGCCACTGACCTGGCTGCCAGGTGCGGTACCTATAGCGAAAATTTCCACCAGGCAAGTCGCAGGAGCGATGCTTGAAATTCACATGTCTACAGTTCATGTAGAAGATAAATGCATGAGACATGTGTCTGTCCGTGTGCATGCCTGTTGCACGTGTGTGAGTTGTGTTTGTGTGTATGTGCATTTGCCATGCAACCCCTGTTGCCATTTTCTCCACAATGTACTGTTTCAGGCATGGAAATGCATATTGATCCAAGACATTCTTTGCCTTCCAGCACCTCATGATGCTCAGAGTTTGGAGAGTTGTATCCATCATAAACCATCCCCAAATTAAGTGCCTGTGATTTCTTGGCTTTCCAAGGGTTGGCTGGTAGTTCTTTTCTGGGCAGGTTTAGCTGACGGAGTGATCAGCTGATGGCTGGAGTGGGGCTGGGGGTTCTAGGACCACTTTACTCACCTTTCAGCAGCTGGCAGGCCGCTTGTCCACGGATCCCAGCCGAGGCCGCCCGTCTCTACTCCAGGTGGCCTCTCTCCCCCCAGGAGGTGAGTCCCAGCCTCTTCTCTCTGGTCTCAGGGGTCCAAAGTGCACAAGCGCTTTCCAAGCCTCCGTGGTGTCGTGCTTGCTGTCCTCACACTGGTAAAGCCAGTCACACGACCAGGCTTAGCACCAGCAATGCAGGGGCTGGGGACATAGCTACAGGCAGGCATGAGCAAGCCGGGACCGTTTCGGACAATAATCTACCCCAGACGGGCAAGAAGATGAAATTCACCTTGGCCAGCAATATAATGAAGATAAAACTCAAACGGTCCACCATCTTAATAATTGGAAAAAAAAAATCCCACATTACTCCCAAGGTAGACGAGTAGTGGCCAGTTTGGGGACTGATCTTCTGAGAGAATCTAATACTTTCTGGTTCAATCGGTGTTCAACATGAGAAGGACTTTCTGCCCTCCAAGGTTTCACTATGGGCTTGGCTGCGGGAAAGTTAGCTACCTGTGGATCAGTGTGGCTGCAACCAGCGCTTACAAAGAGGGTACATGTGGTGGTGTCGGGGTGGGGGAGGGTACAAAGTGCCCTCAACCAGATTTCTAGCTGGGTGGTTTTGCTGTGTAATGCGGTTTGCTGCTAACAGCTGCATTTCAACTTTCCCCAGTGTGTTTGAAAGCGTCAGGCTGTAGAGCCCCAGGGACCAGGCATCTGGCTCTCCTGTTCTGTGTAGAGGAGCCCTGGCAGCCAGTCCTCACCTGATGCCAGTTGCCTTCTCTTCTGCCCATTTGGAGCTGGAGGGTTCCAGGGGGTGGGTGTAGAGGCAGCCCCTAGTATTACCCTTGCCTCAGAGAGAAGGAGGTGGTGGCCGCTGAGAAGGGCTTCAGACGTGGGAAGGGATGTCTGGTCCTTCAACTCCAGCCATGGCAACTCTGACTTCCCTGGGACCCTGATAGGGATTGTTAGCCTCTTATTTCTGAGCCCGGACCCATCTCCTCTCCCCTTCACCTCTCCTGCGTGCCCCTTCCTGCAGGCTCTGTCCCCACCCTGGGAGGAGACTGGGAGACGACCCAGCAGGTCACCTGGAATAAAGTAATCAAAGACCCCTGATTCATCGGAGGGCCTTGGCTGCCAAGGAAATTCTCCTGAAGGCTTTTTTTTCTTCAGCAGCTGCTTCCCAGGGTCAGGGACTAACAGCGTTTGCGTTTCAGCCAACTGTCTGTGACTCAGAGGCCGAGGCACGCAGGAAGGAGAGCGCTGAAGATCCAGATGTAGGGTGAGGATGGGGTAAGTGGGGGCCCCGCGTGTGGGAGCAATGAAGATGGTAACAGTACCAATACCCGCAGACCAGTGGGGATGTGTGTGGAACCTTTCTCTGGGCCAGGACTTTGCATATTTGCTCTCCCATAATCCTCATCGAATCACCCTTGGGAATGAGGGTGGGGGCATCTGCTAACGCCCTGATTGGATGAGGAGGAAGCAGAGGTTGCTAGAGAGAGAGTGTATTTGATTCCAAAGTCCCATCTCTTCAAGGTCATGAGATGCTGCCTCTTGGCCCCCGAGGTCTGTCCCTGCAGCAAATGAAGGTCAGCCTCACAGGACATAGAAGACATTCCCAAGGCAGCGCTGGGGGGTGGGGGTCGGGGGTTGGGGTGTGTGGATGGAGGACCACTGGGCATCAGAAGGGAAAGGGAGAGAATGCTCATTTCAGGTGAGGCCGGTACCCTGTGGGTCTCTCCAGCAGCCCGCTCTCTGCTGGTGCAAGCCCATGGAGGCCTGGAGACAGTGGACACACCCGCTCATACACATGGGGACCACTCACTGCCTCTGAAGGGCAAGTGTGAGCAGTTGGGAGGTGGATACAAGAGGCCATGAACAAGAACTCGAATCTTGAGATCTTAAACTTTCTCAAGCTAACAGTCCAAACAGCAGAGCGGATGAAGAGCTCAAAGAAACGAGGCAAAAAGTTTTCTTAACAGCTGTGGTGTCAGGCCCTGAAGACAAAACCACCCAGCTGCAGACAGCTCGGAGCTCCGGCCCGCCTGGACCCCTCCTCTTTCTGCCCTCTGCAGCTGGCGCAAGCGCAGTGTTTATGCTCAGCCCCCTCCGCCCCAGCTGGTACCCTGGCCTGTCTCCAAGGCGCAGAAAGGCCATGCAGTGTTCTCTCTCCTTTATGGTCCTCAGAAGCTGTGAGTCATGCGTTTGTATTTTTAGCAACACACAGGAATCTGCTGCATGAGAAGGAATCAGAGGGACACTTGCACGATTAACCTAACAAAGACAATTAATTTGGATCAAACACACAGGGAGGGGGCTGGCCAGACTGTGTTCCTGGAGCCAGGAAAGGTGCGCAGGGCTGGCAGTGCCCCTGGGATGAATGTGTCCCAAGGATTTCCCTGGCCAGTGACATGGTGCTGCCTCTCTTGGAAGGTGGTGGGCAGGGTCCTGGAGCCCTGAGCATTGTGGACACCGGCCTGGCTCAGAGCAAGCCTGCCCCACTTGGAAAGGCTGGAGAGTTGAGTACTTAAGCCACCAAACAAGCTGCATGGCCTCTTGGGAGGGCTGCCCACTCTCATCACAGGGTTTTATTCCCTATCCCCATCTCCACCCTCAACCTCATCCCATGCCCATCACCCAGGAAGATCTTGACCTGCCCAGGCATCTCACTGAACACATGGCATGTATTTTCTCATCGACTTAATCCTTCCTAATAGCCCTGGGAAGTAGTCAGTAAAACCATCCCATTTTGCAGAGGAATAAACTGAAGACCAGAGAGATTTGGGTCTGACCTCCTCAGAGGGTAACCTGAGGATGAGAGCAATTCTTGAGGGCTTCCTAGACTCCCCCTGGGGCTCAGTCGTGGCCTCTGAGGGGCGACTAGTCACCATGGCCAGAGAAAAGGAGGTCTGTTCCTATAGTTTGGGGTCTGTCTCCCAACTCACCCTGCTTTTTTTTTTTTAAAGTAGATTCTGAGTTAAGGCAGAGATTTCTTTTAAGCCTTTATTTAACTGATTCAAAAAGCAGGTGAAAATATCTTTAGGTCCCCAGGAGTGGGGTCTGTGTTAAGGAACAAAAGCTGGTAGGGGGCATAGTCCTGAGTTAGGGTGCTGGGCCTTCTGGAGCTTGGTCAGGGAGCTTGGTGACAGGGGAGGACACTGGGGCCCTGGCCGAGCCTCTGAGCTCGCCAGCTGCAGGAACCTGGGCATGGCCCCCAGAGGCCTGCTCTCCGGTCCTAGCCTAAATGACAAGCCACGCCCAACACGCCTGTGAAGGGAAAGGAGAATTAAATGGAGCCTGTCCCCCTGGGTGTGGCATGGGGCACTCCATATCAGTCTCCTGTGGCCGCTGTGACAGCTTAGCACAGGCCTGGGGGCGAAAACAGCATAGACTTAGTCTCTGTTGGTCCTGGAGGCCCGGAACCTAGCATTGGCTGGGCTGTGCTCTCTCTCTCAGGGGCTTGAGAGCACGATCTTTCTTGATTTTTTCGGTTTCTGATTTCTTGGCTTGTGGCTGCATCCCTCCAGTTCTGTCTCCGTCATCACATGGCCTCGTCTTCTGTCTGTCTCCTCTCTCTCAGTCCCCCTCTTATAGGACTCTTGTGATTGCATTTAGGTTCCACCAGAAAAAAACAAGATCAAAAGTTAATCACATCTGCAAAAACCCTTTATCTAAATAAGGTCACCTTCATAGGTTCCCTGGGATTAGGACATGGACATATCTCTTTTTAGGGGGGAGCTGAGAGTTGCGGTAGGGGGGAACACCAACACACTCCTTGCTGGAAACAGCCTGCTTCCCCAGTTCTCCTGGGAAAAGCTGGAACTCTTGACCTTGTATCCAAGATCCTCTTCAGTCTGGTCCCTGATCCCCTCTCCAGTTTCATCATTTATGTTGATTCTAACATATACTGCAGGCTTAGTCGCTGAGTCAGTTCTGACTCTTTGTGATCTCATGGACTATAGCCCAACAGGCTCCTCTGTCCATGGGATTCTCCAGGCAAGAATATTGGAGTGGGTTGCCATGCTCTCTTCCAGGGGATCTTCCCAAACCAGGGATCAAATCTGGGTCTTCTATGTCTCCTGAATTGCAGGCAGACTCTTTACGCACTGAGTAAACTGGGAAACTCTCATCATTTATCGCAAACTTATAAAACATGAATCTGATACACACCATCATTGTCATCATCGTCATCATACTAGCCATTGTCTATTAAGCACCTCTTCCAGGAGGCAGTATTGTCTAAGAAACGCCCTGACCTAGAAGATACAAAGCACCCTTTCGGTGTCTGCTCTGACTGGCCCCTTGGGCAGTTTTTCTAACATTTTTGGGCCTCCATTTTCCTTCACAATCACTTGACAATCTATGTAATGAAGTGGTTGAGCTTTACACACAGAAAGGAAGGTTAAGCCTGTGTCTCAGGTACTTATCTTACAGGATTGTAGGGAAGACAGAATGAAGATGGCAAAGCACTTTGGTAAATTAAAAACAGTGATGCAAATGAGGTGTATGATAATTCTCCTCCCCCCGGGATGTGGCCACCTGGATGCTGGGTGGGCCTGAGCTTCCTGAGACAGACTTGTCATTTATCTCATTGGCTCCCTTTGGTCCTGGAAGAAAATGCAGGAGCGATTTCCGAGGGTCGGATCCTGTAGCGTGGCGGCACCTCACAGCCCCTGCTTTAGTTCAGAGCTGTTTCACCCTCTCTCTGGCTGCCTTATACTCTTGGGAGGCCCACAGAACACCCCTGAGCCCCCAGCCCCAGCAAAAGGGGAGCAAGGCTTGTGTGAGATGCCCCATTGCGAATGTGAACAGCACCTGAGCCGGGAGGATGCTCCAGGACCCAGTCCCCTGCAGCCAGCCTTCGCCCGGGGAGCAGACCACCTGGAGAGGCTCTCCCCACCACTCCCAAAGCACCAGTTCACAACTCATTCACTCTGTTATTCAACAGTGTTGGCATCGCAGGAGAAGCTGCCAACTACCTACCACTTGGCAGGCATGATCTGAATCACCAGGTATGAGGAAGCTGGTCATTGGTTCCAGCTCCACTCCCCTGGCGTCTACCCAGTCGCCTCGACCTGGTGGTCCATTTTTTGCAAAGTCACCCCTCCCTGTCTGACTAGCACATGCATGTGGGCACCCGAGTCCCTCACCCCTTCAGGTCCCTCAGTGTCTTGCAGGCTGATCTCACAATGGTTCTATTGAGATTGCCCTCGGTTTTAGCTTTTATGTTTATCAGCATAAAAATAGCATGACAACATCAACTGCGTTTCTGAAAGAGTCTCAATCACCCATGAGTCCTAGTTTCCACCTAGGCCTCCCCCTTCCCCCTCTTACCTGCATCACACACATCTTTTCTTTTTTTTTTAAGTATTTATTTATTTGGGTGCATCGGGCCTTAGTTGAGGCACCCGGGATCTTCATCGTGGAGTGCCAGCTTAGTCACTGGTGGCATGTGGGATCTTGGTTCCCTGACCAGGGATCGAACCTTCCTCCCCTGCATTGGAAGGTGAGTTATTAACCCCTGGACCACCAGGGAAGTCACACACAATGTCTTATGGTCCCCTTGCTGCGTGTTTTCAGTCTTCTCTGATCTGATCGAACTCGTGTGTGCTTCGTGCTGAGTTGCTCAGTCGTGTCTGACTCTGCACCCGTGGACTATAGACTGCTAGGCTCCTCTGTCCATGGGACTTTTTCCAAGCAAGAATACTGGAGTGGGTTGCTTTTTCCTCCTCCGGGGGATCTTCCCGACCCAGGGATCGAACTGACATCTCCTGCATTGGCAGGTGGATTCTTTACCTCTGAGCCATCTGGGAAGCCCGATCTGATCCAATTCGATTTTCCCAAATACTGCTGTGTCTTTGTCAGCTTGCACCTCCCAGACACTGAATCCTTAGCTCTCAGATCTGCCAGCTTAGTCGCCCTGGGTTGTTCCTTCTCCTCACTTGTACCCACTCCTTCCCTCTGGCTAGGACCTTGGCTGCCCCATGTCTGATGTCCCCTCTCGAGCTGTAGACCAGCTCATTTACCCTCTTCTGTGGTGCTTCCCAAACAATTCCAGTTCATTTCCTGGACTTCGGGAGACTTGTGCTGTGAATTAGCCTTATACAGGAACCATGTGGTTCTCTATGCTGAAGCTGAAGCTCCGATACTTTGGCCACCTGATGCGAAGAGCTGATTCATTGGAAAAGACCCTGATGCTGGGAAAGATTGAGGGCAGGAGAAGAAGGGAGTGGCAGAGGATGAGACGGTTGCATGGCATCACCAACTCAACAGATATGAATCTGAGCAAACTCCGGGAGATGGTGAAGGACAGGGAGGCCTGGCGTGCTGCAGTCCATGGGGTCGCAAAGAGCTGGACATGAGTTAGTGACTGAGCAACAATAACAGTGTGGTTCTCTATTACTTTTTAAAAATATTGAAAACGTTATCTGGGCTGTGGGATGACGAACAATACTTTATTTCTCCCTTTGAGTTGTTATTATTGAAGAAAGTTGGATCTATTTTTAATCTGTAAAAATTTTTCCAACCTTATATCATGAAGAGTTTCAAATGAATCCATTTAAAAGAGGTTTTTCCTCTAAGCTGGATGGCTCCTTCCGTCAGGCGGGATGTGGTCCTGCCTGCGATCACGTGAGCCTGCCCTGTAGGTGTGTTTGAGATGCTGCTGCCGAGTCCTCTCTACCGCAAGGAGATCCGCCTTTTTCCTTGACGGGTCTACCAGGAGGACAAAGAAGTAACGTTTATTGAGCATCTGCTGTATGCAATGGACTGTGCCAGGTGTAAGCTGTTTCTTAGCCCTCAGAATCGTCAGACCTGGGAGGGCAAAGGACCTATAACCAAACCCAAGATAGGATGCTCAACAGAAGAGTTGAGAATAAAATAGAGGAGGGGGACCCATGTGGCCTGGAAGGGCAGTGGGGGTTCCACCTGGAGTTGACATTTTAACTGGGTTGTGGCTAGCAGGGTGGGGGTAAAGAAGGCAGAGGCTTCTAGGTTGAGGAAATGGAGGTGTGAAAGAGCCCCTGGGGCCTGGGGCTCCATTTGACCCAGTCAGAGTGCAAGATGTAGATGGGAGAAGGAGCTGGAAAGCTAGTCAAGGTCAGATGGTGAAGGGCGTTGGGTGCCAGGCTAAGGATTTGGCAGCAAATGTGCTCAAGTTGGAATCACTGAGGGCTCCACAGGGGAACAGGTCTGTGCAGGGGAACATCACTGGGTGGGAAGAATGTAGGGGAGGTGGAGGGGGTGGGGAGTGATTAGGAGGTAAGTATATAGGCTCATGGAAAATGGTAGAAGCCCACGTGGACAGGAGTGGTGAAGATGGGGAAGGGGTCAGAAATACTGCAGAGGTAGAATCCAAAGGTGACGGGTGGGCTTACAGACCCGCACGCAAGGAGGGAACAGCATGGTCCCCATCACTTCTTGAAGAGCTTCTTTTCAACCCCAAGGTGGCTTCACTCTTAACATCCCCCTTGCAGCTCAGTGGAGCCTGAGTCTCCGGTAGTGGTGCTGAGTCCTGCCTACAGAGTCCTGGTTTTGAGGGCCTTAGGAAGTGGGGCCCACAGAGGGCTGGGGATCAGGTGTCTGGTATTTTAGCACATCAGGAAGGGGATTAGAACTTGACTCTTTTTCTCTCCCACTTTAGCCTCTTCTGTGCTGTTTCTTTTTTTTTTTTTTTAGGCCTCTGTGCCAGGTGCCCATTATGGAAAGTGCTGTTTATGTCCAGGGCCCCTTAAAAAAGGCAGCTCACAGCTCCCTGGCTGCGGTCCTCTCTGCTTGTTTCCCTGGCAACCGGAGGCAGGGAAAACAGAACCTGTCAGATGGAAAATGTCAGTTACAGCAGATCTGGGGAGAGGAAAGACGGAATGGGGTGGAGGGAAGGAGAGGAAGAAGGAGAGGGGAGGGGGAGGACAAGCTGGTGGGGATTGTCGGGGTTTGTTCCGCCGCCCACCCTGGGCTGGTGCCCTGGCTGGCCCAGGCGAGCTGGCCAGTGGGGAGCCTGGCTTCTTGAGGGAGGAGGCTGCCACACAGAGCAGGGGGCCTGGAGCCTCTCGGAGGAGAGGGGAGGAGACTGCCAAGCAGGATTAGCAGGATGGTGCCCCGAGGCGGCCGTCCCTTGCTCAGCTGATTATCACATTGTTTCAGAGGTAATTTGGACGGCTTCAGGCACTGAGCCCTGCGTTTTCTAGAAGCCCCTCCAGCCCCGCTGTTTGAAGCTTGGGGCAGCAGAAGGAGGAGTTTTGGGGGAAGAAAGAGATGTCAAATCTTGGCCATCCAAAGACTCTGGAACATGCTCCCCACTCCTGCTCTCTGTATTGATCCCCGTCCCTTGCTTTGTATCAATTGATCAATGCCTCTGCCGAAGAGAGAAATTACCCTTTAAAATGGTTGAGAAAGAGGTTCAGACAGAGCGTTAATTTTCATCAAAATGGACCCCTCTCAAAATGAGAAGCAGAAACAAAAGAAGGAGGTTTGCTGAACAGTCTATTATGAGGACAGGGAGAAGCAATCAATTAATGGGACTGGATGCCAGTGGGGTGTGTGGGTGACTTTTAAGAGTAGGGCGGGCACGTGAGTGTGTCTACATGTGCGTGTAAGAGCGTGTGTGTGCGTGCAGTGTGGGCGGTGGGCATGCGCTCTGCCATCTTCTGCTGTTGTCCTCAGAGATTCCTGGAGCCTCCCCAGGCTCCTGATTTCCTGGGAGAAACTCCGCTTGCCTCCCTGGGCGAGTGGACCCGAGGCAGGTGGGGTTGACAGGCAGATGCCTTCACTGTGTGATTGTGTTGCTATTCAGATGGTGTTTATTTAAAAAAAAAGAACACAGCCTCGGAGGGAGAGGCAGGCTCAAAAGGAGGAGGAGCCACGACTGGGTCTGTTTATCCAGAGAAGCAGCAGCCCCATTGCAGGGCTTCCAGGGTTGGGTTACCTGGGGGGAGCCTTGGGGGACGCTTCACCAGCGAGGCCGGACATCAGACAGACCAGGCATGGTCCTGCTTCATGGATCTACTAACCCCAGGCTCCTCTGATTCTTGGGTTGTTGGGGTCTGACAACTTGATCTCCAGCTTCCTGGTTGGAGTCAAGGGTGAGGGGGACAGGGTTCAGCCCATAGAGCCTTGGTTTAAGCTATAGGAGGCTGAGGCGGGGGCCAGGCTCTCTGCACCAGGAGGGTCCCTGGCTGGGTGCGCATTCAAGGGGCAGAATAGAGACACCCGAAAATTTAGTATGCATCTCTGATATAAACCTTGCAAAGGAAACAAACAACACTTCCAAACTTAAGACCAAAAAAAAGAAGCAACAAGGAAACAACAGCAAATCCTGACACAATGACCCCCAGACTTCCAGGTGAACACTCCTAGCAGAGGATCACGGAAACCAGAGCTTGTATTTCAGCGCCAGCTCTCCGCCTGTGTTTCTGGGTGGAGACCTCTCCCCTTTCTCCCATCTCGGGGGGCTCACCAAGGACTCCCACGGTGGGGCACGCCATCTGTTCACTCTGCAGCTGAGTGGGGAACACGAGCTGGTGGCTTGAGCTTCTGGAGGTGACTGTCCTGTCCTTGCGGGCCCTGACTGTCTCGGAGAAAGCTGCCCTGCTGGTGGTGGCATAAATCACCACTCCACGTCCCTCCCTCATAGACCATATGGACCTTCCTGTCAGGCCGGGACATACTTAAATGATGACATTTTTCATCTTGATTGACAATTACCTTCCCCTGGAAGTTGGGGAACAGCCTGGCTACAATTACATCTTGTACAATAAAATGAGGGAAATAAAAAAGAGGGTCATTATTTTATGAAGATGGTCTCTGACAGTTGGCTAAGGAGGTAATCTGTATTCCCGCTGCTCTTGCGTTTTATTATTTTATTAAGAGTTAACTCTCGATTATCCACATGTGCGCCAAAGAGATGACTTTATCCCCACAGCTGTTAGGTCTTACTATTTTATTATTATTGGTTTGGGTTTGTCCCCCGGCTCCATTATGGGCATTAAAAAAAAAAAGTCATGATTTCTCATGCTTCTCAAGTGCCCATTTTGAATTATGTGCAGTAACTGTTTATAAAGTGAATATCACTCCTCCCCTCTTGGGTGAGTGGCTATTTTTTTTTTTTTAACTGTGGTAAAATATGCATTGTCTAAAAGCTCCCACTTAAACTATTTTAAATACACTTCGGTGGCATTTGGTACACTTGCAGTGCTCTGCGACCATCACCACTATCTAGTTCCTAAACATTTTTATCACTGCAAAAGGAACCCCCACAACACAGAGTTATGTACAGCAGATAGGGTAGGGTGTCCCTGGAGCAAGAGAACCAGACATGGCTTTCTTGACATCATAAGAGAAGCCTTTTTGGTCTAAGCCGTTTTGTGATCTAAGTTTGGCCACGATGTTTGCCCTTAAACCGGTCTCAGTTTATCAGTGATCTTAGGGAAAGTAACAGAATGCAGGAACGAAGGAAAAGCAGTCAAGAAACCATATGGGCGGGGTGGGTGGGGTGGGAGGGAGGCCCAAAAGAGAGGAGACACATGTCTGCATAGAGCTGGTTCCCTTTGGTGTACCACAGAGAATAACACTGGAGAAGGCAATGGCACCCCACTCCAGTACTCTTGCCTGGAAAATCCCATGGGTGGAGGAGCCTGGTAGGCTGCAGTCCATGGGGTCGCTAAGAGTCTGACATGACTGAGCGACTTCACTTTCACTTTTCACTTTCATGCAGTGGAGAAGGCAATGGCACCCCACTCCAGTATTCTTGCCTGGAGAATCCCAGGGACGGGGGAGCCTGGTGGGCTGCCGTCTATGGGATCGCACAGAGTCGGACACGACTGAAGCGACTTAGCAGCAGCAGCAGCAGAGACTAACGCAATGCTGTAAAGCAAATGTTGTTCAGTCATTAAACTGTGTCCGGCGATTTGCAACCCCAGGGACTGCCCCTCTGTCCTCCACTATTTTCCCGGAGTTTGCTCATATTCATGTCCATTGAGTCAGTGATGCTATCCAACCATCTCATCCTCTGCTGCCCCCTTCGCCTTTTGCCTTCAATCTTTCCCACCATCAGGGTCTTTTCCAATGAGGGTTTTTTACCTGAGGCTCTTCGCATCAGGTGGCCAAAGTACTGGAACTTCAGCTTCAACATGAGTCCTTCCAGTGAATATTCAGGGTTGATTTCCTTTAGGACTAACTCCTTGGTCTCCTGGCATTCCAAGGGATTTTCATAAGTCTTCTTTGGCACCACAATTAGAGAGCATTCATTCTTCAGCCCAGTTATACTTCAATAAAACAAAGCAAAATAATAGGTTGGAGATGAAACAGAGTCCTAATTCCTCCTCAAGAATTTATTGATACATGGCAATCTGATACGGTCTTTAAGCTCTGCAGGAACTAAGACCCCTCCCCAGGTGGTGGATGAAATGATGACGCCGATCCTCCTGACTTTAATCAACTAAGGCTTGGACTCTGTCCACAATTGCCCCGTGAATTCTCTGCTCAAGACCCTTCATGAACAGTCAGTCACATTTAGCTTAAAAATTCCCCAATTTTGCCGTTCAGGGAGGCACTGGGTAATACCCCCTGTAGTCTCCTTTAGTAATGAGAAATCCTTTCTTCTCCCAGTCTTTGGCTTGATTGTGTCTTTTGGTTCAACATCCACCAAGAGGTGAACCCAGTTTCCAGGTAACAGTTCTGCCCCGTTCCTGTCTTTCTCCAGCCCCTGCAGCCTTCACTCTGCTTTCTGTCTCTATAGATTCACCCTTTCTAGACCCTTCGTTTGAAGGGACTCATGCAGTATGTGGACAGCCTCCAACGTCAACAGCGGTTTGGTTTGTCACCTTGAGAAACAACTTTCTGAGGCCAGATTGCAAATGAGCGGGCTTCCCCTCTGACGCTCCCCACTCAGGTGGGGTGGAGAGGGCGGTCAGGTACAGCAATGCTGGTCTGGAAGCAAAAATTGACTTTAGATAATCCACAAAGTGGATAATCAGCCGTGGAAAATTGAGAGGTGGTGATGCTCATTTATACCCACTCTGATAGAGATACACACTGCAGGGGGTGGCAGGGGGCGGCAGGGGAGACTTAGAAGGGGGAGGGCTCAAACTGGGACAGAGCAAGAGGGGTTCAGGTCCTCTGAGCGGACTTCAGTAGCCTCTGCCGGAGTGGGGAGGCTGCCAGCCTGAGCTGACTGCTGGAATGGACACGTCTCAGCCCCTCATTCACATGCCATCTTTCCTCCAAGAGGTGAGACTCATGGTCTAATGTCAAGAGCAGCATCCTTGGGCCCTGAATTAAAATGCTCCCATTCTTTAAAGGGGCTTCCCTGGTGGCGCAGATGGTAAAGAATCTGCCTGCAATGCAGGAGACCCAGGTTTGATCCCTGGGTTGGGACCATACCATGGAACAGGAAACAGCAACCCACTCCAGTATTCTTGCCTGGAGAATCCCACGGACAGAGGAGACTAGTGGGCTACAGTCCATGGGGTCGCAAACAGCTGGACACGACTGAACGACTAACACTTTCACGCTTTAAAGATGGAATATTTTTTTAACAGGGCTTCTAGATTTCACACTCTTAGCAGGCTCCCCAGACTCCATTTTCCCATCAGATTTTCTTCCTGTGAAGACTCAGTTTACCACTGGCTCAGGACAAAAGTTGCATGGCCAATGAAAGAGGATTCTATCTCTGTCTGACTTTCTGTGTGTACTCAATTTTGGGGGGGACAGGGGCTCAAAGGGAACTGGGGGAGTTGGAAAGAGGATGGGGTGGGGAACAGCCAAGGGAGGAACAATCAAGGAGTTGCTCAGCAGCACAAGTGGGGCGCAGTCCCCCAGCACAGCATCTTCTTGTGGCATCTTCTTGCTATCAAGCTCGCAGGTGCTCATGGGTATTGACCAATTATCTTGGGCAAAAAGTAATGAAGATGAAATTTCTATGGCATGTGCTCTGTCCTCCCACCTCCTAAGTCCATGGAGTTTGCAAGAGCCTTGAGCTCCTTACCTCTCAACCTTGGATCTTCTCATCGCTGTGTTGGCACCATCCATAGTGGGGACAGAGAAACTGGGTCCCCTGTGCACCTCCGTCCTGGCCCTCCAGCTGACCTCCTCTGCTCAGGCTTGGTCAGGACCTGTCTCTGAGTCTGCCATCTTCACTCATCACTGTCAGCTCCTGTGTGGCCCAGCAGGCAAAGTGTGGAGTGCGTGTTGCGGGAGGGAGTGGCGATGGAAACCCACCCTGCCAGAATCCAGGCGGCACACACAGGCTGGGTCAGAAGCGAGTGGCGGATGAAACGCCAAAATGCCTAGATATTTTTGCAGAGTGCTCCCAGTTCGTCCTCCCAATTTCTGCATGGCACATTACACTCAATGCATTTTATTTATTTTTTAATGTATAAGATGTTAAAAGTCTGGGCCATTTTAAACATCTTTATTGAATTCGTTAGAAAATTGCTTCTGTTTCATGTTTTGGTTTTTTGGCCACAAGCCATGTGGAATCTTAACTCCCCCATCAGAGATCAAATCCTCACCCCCCTCGTCGGAAGGTGAAGCCTTAGCCATTGGACCGCCAGGAAGTCCCACACTCAATGCGTTTTCAAAACCAAGGAAAGAAGGACTGAAGCTCATCTGGGCTCCTGCTCACTGACCCTCCAGGATATGCGAGGCTGCGGCAGTCCTGGCTATTTGCGGCTGGCCTCTCCTGGGTTGGAATACCTTTCCTCATTCCTTGGTGGCTTCCAGTTTGTTCCTGCTGGAGGGGAATACGATACTCTGGACTGCAGGCTTGAATTCTTCCCCACACCCTTCCTGAGTTCTTTATATAAATACCTGCTTCATGGCCGTCACCTACTCCATCATAGAGATCCATCAAATGAAGCAGCCGAGCCCATAAATTATTGCACAAACCATTCCAAACAATAAAGGCAATTTTACTTACTGAACCATTAAATTTACATACTTAAATTAGACCCAACCAGACGTCGCGTGGGGATGTCTTGGGGCCAGGCAAACAATGAGTTTCAGGAAGCGCTAGCTCGTGTTTCCCCACCTCTCACATGAAATTAATGGGGTGCTTCAATTTAATCATTATTACAATCACATCTTTATTTAGTTACTTAGCTGGGTTTGACCTGCTGCCTTGGGCAGCTCAGGACTCACCCTGGCGCCCTGGGCTGTTCCGACAGCCAGCAAGAGGGCAGCAGGAGGCCGGTGGGTGGCTGCCAGGGCTGCTCTGTCTCAGGGATACTGCACTGGCAGATACTGTTTCTGCCCGCAGGATGTATTTGAGGATGCCTATGGTTCTCTCATATCTGGAAATCAGAGCCTACCCTGGGGAGACACGTAAGGGGATCTCCCTTGACCCCCATATTGAATCTGACACTGAGTCTGGCCAATTACATCTTTTAAATATTTCTTGGCACTCCACCTTTTTTCCATTCCTAATCCCTGTGTCTGAGTTCAGGCCCCAGACTTTGTGCCTTTGGCATTAATCCCATGTCATGCTCTGGTTGCCAGAGCAGCTTAATGAAAAATCTAAACCTGACCTCCTGTGCTCCAGCCGGGAAGGTGTTAGGGACAGCCCATTGCCCATGGGAGAAAGATGATTGACTCCTGGGTGTGGCATTCAAGGCTCCTCCTGCCCTTCCCTCCTGCCCTTTGCTCTTTCAGTTTTGTTTCTGGTCAGTCCCTGCCTTGGCCTTTGTGGCTGTTGTTTAGCTGCTAAGTTGTGTCTGACGCTTTGCAACTCCATGGACTGCGGCCCGCCAGGCTCCTCTGTCCATGGGGGTTCACCAGGCAAGAATACTGGAGCAGGTTGCCATTTCCTTCTCCAGGGGATCTTCCCAACCTAGGGATCGAACCCGCTTCTCCTGTGTTTCCTGCATTGGCAGGCAGATTCTTTACCCCTGAGCCACAAGGGAAGCCCTGGCCTCAGCCTTTGTGTGCGTGGGTGCTAAGTCACTTCAGTCGTGTCCTACTCTTTGTGACCCTATGGACTGTAGCCTGCCAGGCTCCTCTGTCCATGGGGATTCTCTGGTCAAGAATACTGGAGCAGGTTGCCATTTCCTTCTCCAGGGGATCTTCCCAACCCAGGGATCGAACTTGCATCTCCTGTGTCTCCTGCACTGCAGGAGGATTCTTTACCACTAGTGCCACCTGGGAAGCCCAAGGCCTTGGCCTCTACTGTTTACTAAAACCAAATTGCCTGGAGTGAGTGGGCCCATGCACTTGCCGTGGTCAACCCTGCCACAGTCCCCAGAGACTTGCTTCTCTAATGCCTCTTCACACCTCTCTTTTCTCGGGTACCTATAATCTGTACTTTAAAGCAGTTGAGGCATCATTTTCCCCATCTCCTCCACGCAGGTTGGGTTAAATGTCCCAGGCATCTCACGAGCCTTCTTCTCTCACTCACTGCTGTATTTTGAACAATCAGTGAATGTGCCCGCCTGGGGTACCAATTACTCCTTTCTGAGCCCTCAGCACCCAGTAGAGTCTGCCGTACAAGGATGCTCCAAAACGTCTGCCAGGTAAATCCCTTAGGGAGAGGGGACAGCAGCCTGCACAGCCAACTCCCCAACCCTCTGCTGCCCTCAGCGCTTGAAGGCTCTTCCTCTTCATTTGTGTGTGAGTTAGACCCAGGACGATCTGGATGGAGAAACACTCCCGCAGTCACGGGGCGGGTACCCAGGCTTCCCAGTGCTTTTTTGGACAGTGGTGGAAACTGGGTTATAACTGTGTGCGGCCTGGAAACTACCCAGAAGGTGTCAGGAAATTCCTGGTTCAGTGGTAACAGATCCTTGGTGCTTGTTCCCTGGCCATTTCAAGAAGTGACTGAGGACAGATCCAAGAGTCAATTTGCAGGGGGAGGGATATCTGAGCACCACGCAGGGGTGGGGGCGCTGCTAACTGTTTAGGGTGAACACTTACTGCCTGCTCCCGGTTGCAGTCTCTCTGGTTCCCTTCTGAAAGGGGGTGGGGGACGCCGGTTGCCTCTGTCTATCCCCAAGTACATCACTAGGTATCTATTCATAAGGTGAACTGTGTCACAACTCATCCTTGCTGGAGCATCAGACTTAGAAAATACAATCTCCAAAAGGTGCTGGTTTGCACAAATGCTTGTGTAAGAAGTGTCCCACCCCCATGAGGCTCAGAGCACCCACCTGCAGGGCAGGGACCTGGGCTTCCCTACTGTCCTACACCCAGGCTGGGCCTCTGCCTGGCACGTGTGTTTGGCCTTCAGCTGTGCTCCCAACAGAAGTATAATGCCAGCCACACCTGTAATTTAAAATTTTCTAGTAACCACATTAGATAAGTAAAAATAAAAGGGTGGAATTCAATTGAATAATACATTGTTTTTAACTTAATACATCAGAAGCATAATTATTTCCACGTGTCATCAGTATGAAAACTGTGAATGAGACATTTCGCATTGGTTTCTGTGTGAAGCTTTTGAAACCCAGTGTGTATTTTACATCTGCAGCCCCCCTTGATCTGGACCAGGGGCTCCTGAGCCCCGTGTGGCTGGTGGCTACCTAATTGGACAGGGACGGGGGTTCACTGGCTGATGGCAGAAAATGCTTTTGTGGAAATGAGCATCCTGAATGCTATGGCTTGCCATTCCTCCAATTAGGCAGGTGGGGGTGGGGGAAGCAGGCACATCAGCTGTTCTTCCACCAAACAATACCCAGAGCTGCAGCCAGGGATAGAGGAAGAGGGGGTGTGCAGCCCCCAGAATCTCAGATGCAGCCAATCCTCAGTATAAAGCCTCAGCAGAGGCATTGCAAAGAGTTATTTATCAGTTTGGAGAGGAAACAGACGCCTTAAAAATGAGGACCCCATTGACTCTGCTGCCAGGGATGTGGAGAACTCAGGCTCCTTCCCCGAGCCCTCTGGGGGAGCCCGGCCCAGGATGCCAGGCCCGTTGTAATGGAGTGAAGGCTTGCAGGCAGCCAGTAGCCGGCCCAGAATCTAAGCCGGGCCTCCAGGATTTCCTGTACCGCAGTGCCCACAGTCACTTGCAGGCATCGTGATTAATGGCTGGATACCCTGGTGTGAAAGCCATTTTAAAAAATGGCATTTTTGTCACGGACAGCGTTCCACATAGAGTAAAGGTCATACATGATAAGAGCATTATCCATATTTCTTGGGCAAACATGCTTAACCTTGTAGAGCATCATTCCTCGGTGGGCAGTGAGCCATCTCCTGTGCTTCAGAGGGGCCAATGAGGATTTTTTTTTTTTTTTTTTTACCAAAAAGGATAAAAGACCAGACGATGGCACCACGCAGGGGCTTCAGACAATACAGTGAATTGGCTGCCGGCTTCTCACTGCGCCTGTGGGCACAGGGCACGAGGCCCCACAGCCTATGAAAAGCCAAGGAGAAAAGAAAGTTCTTCTGGACGTTCGGCAGCTGTTCTCGCCAGCTTTGATTCCTCCAGATGGCTTTGGAGGGGCCTGCCCCGTGGGGCTGGGGGTCAGGAGGAAGGCATGCTCATCTCAAGCCTTGGCTGCCCTGTCTGGCACTCGGCCCTCTGACAGTGTGCCCTCTGCAGGAATTCAGACATGGCTCTGTCTGCTTGATAAGAATGTACTGGATTCATTGACTTTGAGCCCGTGGAAGGCTGATGACCGGACAACTGATCTACTTGCACGGAGTGGAAGCCCATGCTGTGCCGTGCCCTGATTCAAGAGCCACGGGGGAGACCTGCAAAATAAGGTCAGCCCTTGGTGTCAGCAACTCATGGCGTGAGTCTGCTCAGCCATGATCCTGGGAAGATGGCTCACAGCCTGAGATGTGTGTAAAGGAACAGAGAGTGGTGTGCTGCAGGCCGTGCTCCTTGGGCCACGAGAGTGATCAGAGGGCTTTATCCCTGGCTCTCAGCTGTGTACCCCATCACCCACTTACACCCCATCACCGCTGCATACACGACGCTGGGACGCCTTTCATGGCCTCCTCTCTGACGGCCTTTCTATTCTCCACCTTGAACCAGTGTCCCCTAACCAAATCCTATTACAGATCCTTCTGGGCTTTCAGTCCTAGGGGATGGTGCGTGCCCGTGTGCTAAGTCGTTTTAATCGTGTCCGCCTCTTTCAACCCCATGGATTGTAGCCCATTAGGCTCCTCTGTCCATGGGATTCTCCAGGCAAGAATGCGGGAGTGGGCTGCCATGCCCTCCTCCAGGAAGGCCCCAAAGCCTGTGAAATCTTCCTGACCCAGGGACTGAACCCATGCCTCTCAGGTCTTCTGCATAGGCAGGCAGGTTCTTTACCACTAGCATCACCAGGGAAGCCCTTTTGAATCAGGCTGAAGTCCTTCCACCCAGTAATGGTTTTCAGAGACTGGTGTTCTGGTAAACGTTTGACTATCAGCTCTCTGAAAAACCAGTGTGTGTGCATTTATTATCAATTTTCCTGAGAGAAAAGCACACATTTACAAATAATAATAGTATACGCAATACTCCCTATTATAAATCCTATACAATGCGTCGTTACTCAGAATGGTTTCACTAATATGTTTTCTCTGTGGTCTTGTATTTGTAACCAAGCTATGATTGCAATGCAACCCAAAATTGATCATCTTTTTTTTTTTGCTCCTCACAGTGTAATGGCATTAAACCGTTTTACTGTGAATCTGTATTAACATTCTCTCTGTCACTTTCTTAGGTCTAGACAACCAATACAACTATGTGAGTCAAACTCTGGTACACAGAGTTTGCCACTTTCCGTGGTATTTTCCATGGTGTGGGTCCTCCTTCAAACAGCCAATTTCAAACTAAGCACATGACGTCCTTGAACTCGGAGCTGGAAGGAGACATGGGCTGGTCAGCACTATACACTATTTCCACCACCCCAAGCGTACCGCTAAAGATAAAATGTAGTGAAATTATTAGGAAGTGGAGAACTTTGCATTTTTTATTTCCACGGTCTATTCATAAAATTTATTTAAGTGGAAGCTTAATTTTTAATTGTTGGATTTAACAACCAGCTCACAGGATTCCTGAGGAGTGAATAATTGGGTCTCTGGGGCAGGTAGAAGCCGGCTCCGGCACACCGCTGCCCACCTCTGAGAGCGTTCTTGCCTGGCTTCTCTCTCTCCTCAGGCTACTCGCTCTTTACTCTGCTCGGGCAGGGCTTCTTTGAGCTCTTCCAGCCCTCTGAGCTTCAGCCCTCATCTTTGCTCTGCTTGGAATGCTCCTCTCCTTGTCCCTTTGCCCAGATGCCTCTGCCTTCCCCTGCCCTGCCCTCCTCCCCTCTTCCCTCTCCTTCCTTTCCCTTTTTACTGCTTGTACAGTCCAACCAGGAGCCTGGGGTTTAAATTACTCACATTATTTTCTTACCTCCAGTTGCCACAAATAAGATCACTGCTGGCTATTTGTAATTGTCATGGAGACTTCTCTGCATTTACCCTGGATTCCGCCTGCCCTCGCTGGGCGGCTGAGGCACAGGCAGTGCACAGACAGAGAGCAGCAGGGAGGGGGCCGGCTAGGCTCTGCCTTTCTGGCCACTCTGTCCTCCATCCTGTGTGGCGAGGGCTGGATTGCAGGTTGAACAAGAAATGGCATTTAAATGGCTTTGTGGTTCCCCCAGCTTTTTGCCTTCAACAAAGGCATTATCAGAAGGTCACGTCAAGAACAGAAATCTGGGCTTCCCAGGTGGCTCAGTGGCAGAGATCCACCTGCCAAGGCAGGAGACACTTGTTCAATCACTGATCCCAGAAGATCCCACATGCTTCGGAGCAACGAAGCCCCATGCGGCACAACTATTGAGCCTGGGCTCTAGAGCCCGGGAGTCACAACTACCGAGCCCATGTGTTGCAACGACTGAGGCCCATGTGCCCTCGAGCCGGTGCTCCCCAACAAGAGAAGCCACTGCAGTGAGATGCCTGTGCGCTGAAATGAAGAGCAGCCCTTGCTCTCCGCACCTAGAAGAAGCCCAAACACAGCAACGAAGACCCAGTGCAGCCAAAAACTTGAAGGGAAAAAAAAAAAAAGGAACAGAAATCTTTAAGGAGAGTAACAAAAGTGGCAAGGAGTTAGGAAGAGGAAGTATGAAAAAAGTCTAAGGAAACCAGGATTTTCCCCATCCTCATTCTAGATCAGGGCCCTCCTCCTCAGGAGCCCCAAACCATCTCACCAACACCATCCTTCCCCAAGCTTCTCCTCCTCACATCCACGTGGTCACTCTGGACATGTCCTCTGTCTCCCTTCCTCCTCATATCCAGGCACTCAGGACTCTGTCCCAGAGAGTCCAGAACCCTCACTTACCTCCTGTATCTCTGCCTGGGGTGGAGGGGCTGTCCACCCTCACCTGGATATGACAGTGGCGTCCTCCCGGGGTCTGCTGGCCGTGGCCGTGTCTCTCCCACTCAGCCTCCCCTCCATCCCTGTGTCCCTTTCACCTGCTGCCCTGGACCCAGCCTCAGACCTGCTACAACCCTTCAGCCACCTGGATCCGTCTTCTACTGGCGCCACCCCCAGGCTCGCAGGTCTCCCCTTTATTTCTGGCTCTC
The DNA here is from genome assembly GCF_002263795.3 of Bos taurus. Lineage (NCBI taxonomy): Eukaryota > Metazoa > Chordata > Mammalia > Artiodactyla > Bovidae > Bos > Bos taurus. The sequence continues at coordinate 54,302,554 of NC_037346.1, forward strand.
ATGACTGTATTGCCCGGTGGCTAAATAAGCCTTCTTTCTGTGCCTCTTGAATTTCCCTGGAGGAGGGATGAAGAATCCACCTGTCAGTGCAGGAGATGTGGGTTCAATCCCTGGGTCGGGAGTCCCCTGGAGAAGGAAATGGCAACCCACTCCAGTATTCCTGCCTGGGAAATCTCATGGACCGAGGAGCCTGGCAGGCTGTAGTCCATGAGGTAGCAAAGAGTCAGACAGGACTTAGTGACTAAAACAAACAACACCTATGCCCACCTGGCCAACTCCTTTTTATCCTTAAACCCAGCTCTGTCATTCCCTGGTCCAGGAGGCCTTCCCTGAACTTACCTGCCCAGAAGAGATCAGAGCCCCTCATCCGTGACCTCTTTGAAGAAGGGGCTCTCTTGTTTTCATCTTCACATGGTCATCACTCAGCACAGGTACATAAAAGGCCAGCACTAAGGGCACATTTAATAAACAGAACAAGACTTTTGGGGCATGGGGTACAAAGCAGAAGGGCTGGTCCATGCTGGATACCCACTGACCTTTGCTGAATGAACAGGGCAATGGTACATGAGGAGGGTGTGTGAGCAGGGGTGAGTGTGGCCGTGTGTTGATGTGGGGAGTGCTCCTGGATGTAAGGGCAGGTGTGCTCCTGGCTTGCAAGCATGCATGTCATGTGTAGGGTGAACATTCTTCATAATGGCCTTATTTTGGCTTCTCTAAATTGGCTCCTGATGTGCTCAAGTGGGTCCCTGGCATCTCTGAGGCTGGAAATTCCGGATGCTGCAGTAATTGTCCTAGCTAATTGCCAGGAAGCAGCAAACAAGAGGGTTTTTTTTTTTTCCTCTCCTCCTTAACTGGATTTTGTTATGCTAACTAGAGTTGTATAAGGTGTTGCTCCTGAACCTGGAGAGTTAGAGAAACATTTGCATTAATACATGGGAAGCTGCCATGAAGCCACTTATTATTTTAATGAGGTTCTGGTCATTCAAGAGATGCTCCAGTTTGGGGCATCTGTGTGTGCAGATGCGTGTGAGAGCATGCGTGTGTGCACGTACCCGAGGGAGTGTGTGTGTTTGCACGTCATTTGAAGGGCCTGCCTTGTGCTTTGATACTTGCACTCTGGGCAGAGAGGGGGCATGTTTTGTACCCCTCTCCCAACAAATCCTCTCTCTCAACCCCTACTGGGTGTTGTGGGGTTGGTGATCAGGAAGTCAGGAGAAGTAATGAGCTCATACATTCTGGTCCTCACTTTTCAAGTCTCTTACCAATGTTAATTAGGGCTTCCTAGATGGCATTAGTGGTAAAGAACCGGCCTACCAATACAGGAAGATGTAAGAGATGCTGGTATGATCTCTGGGTCAGGAAGATCCCCTGGAGGAGGGCATGGCAACCCACTCCAGTGTTCTTGCCTGGAGAATCCCATGGACAGGGGAGCCTGGAGGGCTACAGTCCATGGGGTCGCAAAGAGTCAGATATGACTGAAGTGACTTAGCACGCAGCACACACACCAATGTTAATTAAACACCAACCACAATTTTCTAGATTAGAAAGTGAACGGGAAGCCATTCTTCTCTGCAGACCCAGCAAGGGATTTGAGGAAGAGGAGAGGGTCTTGTCTTTGACTTTGACTCAGCCCTTGCTTCTTCCCCTGCCCCCCAAATCCCAGGCCCTTCCCATCACCACTTCTCTGGTGGAAAAACACGTTCAGAGGCACCAGGAAGAGGGCGGGTCTCCATCAAGGGGAGGTAGGCAGTGAGCCTGGAGAAGAGTTTGCAGGGTCCTGGTGCTGTTTTCAGGGAGACTTAAGGGAACCACCCAGACCCCACGGCCACTTTGGTGGTGCAGGTGCAGTGTGAAGGCTGGGCCACAAGAAGTCCGTTCTCATCCACCCAGGAGCCTTCCTCGGCCTTGCTCCTCTGCCTCCAGCCCCAGGGCCCACCCCAGGGACCTATTCCCAAGACACAGGCTCTCACTTTCTGGCTGAATACACCCCATGCTCCCCACCTGTCGTCCCCTATCCCCTTCCCTGTACTCCATACACAGCTTCAAAGGCCCCGGCTCAGGGAAGCTCATGGAAGCTCCTCAAGTCTGCAAACCTCACAGAAGCCCAGATGTCAACTTGGTCCGATTTTCTAATTTCATCTCCTACAAGCTTTTGGGATGCTAACATGATTAAGTTCTTCACACAATTTATTAGCATCATGTTGGAAATCCAATAGTATATTATACTGTCTGAGTAATCCAATTAGCAAAACGTATTTATTTAATGGGAACGTTAGCCGCACGCAATCCCACACCAAGTCCTGTCCCAGCCAGCCTGGCTGTCTTCGCTTTCCCCTGGTGGGAGGGGCACTGGGTTAGCAGGAGCGATTGCGAAGGACGGGGAGGCCGCCTGGCTTCCCAGGTGGCGCTAGTGGTAAAGAACCCGCCTGCCAAGGCAGGAGACGTGAGAGATGCGGGTTCGATTCCCGGGTGCAGAAGATCCCCCGGAGGAGGGCATGGCGACCTACTCTAATATTCTTGCCTGGAGAATCCCGTGGACAGAGGAGCCTGGCGGGCTACAGCCCATGGGGTTGCAAAGAGTCAGACGTGACGGAAGCGACTTAACACACACGCAGGGAGGCAGCCCCCTTACAGGGTCAGGCAGAGGTGTAGGGTGGCCCTGACTTTAGCCTAAGCAGATATTAGCACCCCCACCTCACAGATGAGGGACCCGGCAGCTGCCTAAGATAGCCGGCTATGGAGGGTCTGAAGCCTGAGTTTTTGGCACGTGAGCACCCGCTCTCCCTGGTCTCTTTTTCTCTCTCTGGGGAGGGTGGAGGGGGAGTGGTCAGGTGTCGGTGCTGTCCCCAGTCCCTCTTTCTGATGGACGTTGGAAAGGGACTGAGGCAAGGTGACGAGGATCCCAGCTAATCCGACCCTCCTACATGGGTGGTGGGGGCTCACCCCCTCTGCCGGTGCAGCTCCTGTGGGGAGGAGCATGGTGGGTCCTGAGTGCTGTGGGGAGGTGAAGGAAGAGGCGTAAGCAGGTGAGCTGGCCTCCCGCCAGCGGGAATAACAAGAACACAAAGGAACCTCCGTCCAGGGCTGGGCATTCTTAGTGCAGTCTGTGTCCTCCAGGATCAGCCCCTGTGCACGGCACCCCACTCGCCAGAGGCCCCCAGACACCCAGGAGGACACCCCAGCTCCCAGAATCACAGCAGACCCTCGGGCTCCCCCTTTCCTCTGCCCAGAAATCGCATTTTAAGGCTCCCTGTGGTGGCCCCCGCCCCTCCCGCCTGCGCGCCCCCAGACTAATCGCTGCGGTGTTCTGCCTTCCACATTAATGACAGGTGTGCCGGGGAAGAAGGCCGCCTCCTGCCAGTGGGTTTCGCTGACATCACACTGCTCAGCACGGAGCAGCACACCCTAAGGCAACTGAGATCCTAATAGGTTCCTCTAACTGCCTCCTGCATCAATTTTGACACCAGGCGCTTTCTTCTTCCTCCCCACGGCTCACTTTATAACTGTCATTGTCATTGATTCTGACTAAAAGAGGGAGAAAAGGCCCGCTCGTGCTATCACTGGGCGAAGTCAGGGAGGCAGAGAGCTCTGGGGAGAGCCAGGCCAGGGGCCAGGGCAGGGGTCGAAGCAGGAGGCGGCCCACGGGTTCTCTGGGGGATGGTCAGTGAGAGGGACGAGGGGGCTAGGCGCCGAAGGCAGTGGAGCGAGGCCCCTGGGGAGCCCCCTGCCTCGTCCCTCCATCTGCGATCTCAGGGCGCCCCAGCAGTACACCTGGGGGAGGTGGCATGGACGGTTCCATTTCAAAATGTGCCCATCTGGGCGCTAACAATAAAGAGAGGCTGAGTGAGTCAGTGCCCCCCATTCCCCCAGCACACAGCACGTTTAGCTTAAGGCCGGGATAGGGGGAGTGGTATGCGGCCTTCTCTGAGACCCCTGACCCAAAGCGCTCTCTTCAAGGGGAGGGGCTGAGCATCCTCCCCTCCCCCAGGACTCGTGGCCTTTCTAACTCTGAGGAGGGCAGGGTAGGGCAGGGCAGGGGTGTACTGCTGGAAGGGCCCCACCCTCATTCTTCCCTTCCCTGCTCCCGTGTTTTATTTGCCCCACCAGCTACAGGCCAGGAATTGCCCCCATCGCAACCTGGTAGGGTGAACCGCCTCTGCGTTTCCAAGGTGTCCAATCCTCCCAGGCACCTCCTCCTTCACTGGGTCACCAAGGGCCTGTTGGAAGCCTGGCTCTGTCCAAGTCCAGAGAAGGGCACAGAGAAGCTGACGGGCCTCCCACATGGCAGAGACCCCTGGCCAGTTGGGCCCTCTGGAAGTCAAGGCCAGCCAGAGCCCTCCTGTGGGGTGAGAGTTCTGCTACATGAGGTAAACAAGGAGGTGGGCCGTAAAGGGTGACCTGCAGACAGGGCACCTGGCGGGGCAGGGGCGTCTGGGGACAGAGCCTGACATCAGGCTACATGGATCCTAGGAGTCCTTGGTTGGGAGCTCTGTCCTCGGGGGCCAAAGCTATTGGCCCATCCAAACCGCGTGGAGAGATTCCCCTCTATGGGTGTCCAGGGCACCTGAGAAGCAAGATCACCAGAGCAAACTGTTTTCATGCTGCTGTGTTCTTTCCAGGGGCAGTTTTCATCAACGGTGCGGTTTCCATCATTCCAGGTGACGTTTCACTGGAATGCCTGGATAGCACTTTCACCACGTTTTGATCAAATCCTTTGACCACTGATGCACCCCCTTTTCTGGCTTGAATAAATGCACTGATGGGGAGGAGCCTGGGCCCCTCCAGGCGACAAGGCTCTGGTCTTGGAGGAGGGCAATCAGGGGCAGGCGCCTTCCTTGGGGAGGGGTCTTTTGCGGGGAGAGGGGGTCTTGAGTAGTGCCCTGTGGATGGGCTCTTGCAGGCTGGGTAGAAACAGTGATGCCACCGCCTGCCTTTCCAGGGGTGCCTGGCAGCTGATTCATTGCACCTGCGCGTCATGGACCCCGAGGGGGCAGTTCCTGCTTGTCCTGTCTCCACTCTTCCTGTGGGCACAGGTATGCGGGCATCTCAGGACTAGGTTTTAGATGCCACTTGCCAGTGGGACAGTCATGCACCCAGCTCACTCACGGTGGCCCCGCACGGGGAGCTGGCTCTCGTGGGGTCTGCCCAGGCCAAGCTGGCAGTTTTCTGTGTTTGCAAAGCCAGGGCAGAGAGGACGTGGGAGGGACAGCTTCTGGCCCCAGGCATCTTGGCAGCTCTTCCCCAGCCAGAATCGACCTCCACCCTGCCATTGGCCCTTCTGCCTCTTCTGGGCGGAGTGGGGTACAGTGCCTGCTCTCAGGGGTCTGCTCGGTTTCCTCACCCAGGCTGCCCAGTGGAGGCCGTGCCCGCCAGCTTAGGGGGCCATCCTGACCTGAGGCTCCCTCGCCGCTGTACCGTGGGCCTTCACGCAGCATAGCTGTGGCGTCATTTATCCTGTCCGCTGCCAGCTTGGCTGGCCCTCCTTCTCTCCTACTCAGAGCCTCAGCCTTTCCCAGGGCCCTGTTCTTGCTGGAAGAGCAGGGAGGCACCCTGGCCCTGGCTCGCCCCCATCCCGTCTCCTGGAGTGCAGCGTCTGGTGGCTGCAGGCAGCCCAAAGCTGGCTCAGCCAATGGGGAAATGAACAGCCTTCTAGAGCACCAGCTCCCCGAGGGCAGGCCCCGCTGGCATCTCCAGTTACACATCCAGCACCCAGAGCAGTGTCAGGCATGGAGCAGAGCTAGGACGCACGGTGCACAGATCAGTGATCAGAGAGGTTTCCCCCAGCCGGAGTGGGCATGTTTGCACTCTTCCCACAGAACAGAAGCCTGACTTCCGTGAGGCCCTGGGGAGAGAAGGCACAGATGTGGGTGAGGTGGTTATGTGGTGGGATGGATGGCAGAGGCTGAGGGGCGGGAGAGACAAGGGAGTGAGGACAGACCCTGGAGAACTCCAGGGAGGCTCGATCAGCAGCGACTCCCTTATTAGGAGTCCCTCCTCTGGCCAGAGTAGCAGATAGGCCACCCCTTTGGAGTAGCTGCAAGACTAGGAGGAAGTGTTGTACAGTATTTAGAGCACAGGCTTTGCGTGGCCCCTCTTGCTGTGTGACCTTGGGGAGATGCCTCAACCTCTCTGTGCCCCTTTCCCCATGTGTTAAATAGGAATGACAGCAACAACAATAACAATGCCTTTGCAGAGTTATTACAAAGATTCGGTGTGATGCTGCATGCTTAAAGTAGTGCCTGGCACACAGCTAATTTTTCTTTTTAGAGAATTTTACTTATAAATTCTACTGGAACCCCAAATCAGGTAGTGCAATATACATTTTAAACACGGCTAATTTTAAATATTGTTTATGGGGCTCTCAAGGCAAGAATACTGAAGTGGTTTGCCATTCCCTTTTCCAGTGGACCACACTTTGTCAGAACTCTCCACCATGACCCGTCCATCTTGGGTGGCCCCACATGGCATGGCTCATAGTTTCATTGAGTTAGACAAGGCTGTGGTCCATGTGATCAGATTGGTTAGTTTTCTGTGATTGTGGTTTTCATTCTGTCTGCCCTCTGATGAAGAAAGATAAGAGGCTTATGGAAGCTTCCTGATGGCAGAGACTGATGGAGGAGGAAACTGGGTCTTGTTCTGATGGGCGGGGTATGGTCAGTAAATCTTTAATCCAATTTTCCGTTGATGGGCAGGGCTGTGTTCCCTCCCTGTTGTTTGACCTGAGGCCAAACTATGGGGGAGGTAATGAAGATAATGGCGACCTCCTTCAAAAGGTCCCCTGGACGCACTGCTACACTCAGGGCCCCCAACCCTGCAGCAGGCCACGGCCGACCCACGCCTCCCCAGAGACTCCTGGACACTCACGGGCAAGTCTGGGTCAGTCTCTTGTGCGGTCACGGCTCCTTTCTCCCGGGTCCTGGTGCGCACAATCTTTTGTTATGCACTCCAAGAGTCTGTTTCCCCAGTCCTGTGTAAGTTCTGGTGGCTCTCTGGTGGGGTTAATGGTGACCTCCAAAGAGGGCTCATCATCCCCAGGTCTGCTGACCCAGAGCCCCTGCCCCTGCGGCGGTCCCCTGCTGACCCATACCTCCGCAGGAGACACTCAAACACAGTTCTGGCTCAGTCTCTGTGGGGTCTCTGGGTCCTGGTGCGCACAAGGTTTGTTTGAGCCCTCCAAGCATCTCTGGTGGGCATGGGGTTTGATTCTAAATGCAGTTTCTCCCTTCCTACCGTCTTGCTGGGGCTTCTCCTTTGCCCTTGGATATTTTTTTGGTGGGATCCAACATTCTCCTGTCATTGGTTGTTCAGCAGCGAGTTGTTCTGAACTGAATTTTAAATAAATTTTAGAGGAAATTTGCCAGTAATAAAAATAGCCAAAGTGTGGATGTTGATAAAAGCCTCAGGAAACGAGTGAGAGGCCTGGATTTTACACCCCACAACCACACCTGGGTGTGTGATCTTGGGAGGTGCACTTGTCTCTCTGGTCTCTGGATGAGCCCCTAGTTAGGGATGTTAGGGATGGAATGGCCTGGGCAGGTGGCTGCTGGGGTCCTGACTTGGTCCTGCGACCTCTCCGTGTGGAGTGATGAGAAGTCTTAGGCTCACAGCTCGCTACTCCAAGAGCAATTACATACCATTCTTGTGACTCCTCTGTGCTGCACACTGGCCAGTGACCACGATCCGCAGTGAAGAAACTGAGGACCAGGCAGTTAACAACTGAAATCGCACCTTCCTTGCCATCGAGGACCAGAACCCGTCTCTGACCTTTGCCCAGAGTTTCTGTGGCCTCACAGTCTGTGGGTCTATGAGGCCTGTTTGTTTGTTTAAATTTATTTTCTTATTTTTGGCTGTGCTGGGTGTTTGTTGCCATGCACAGGTTTTCTCTAGCTGCAGCGAGCGGGGCCTACTCTCTAGCTGCGGAGTGCGGGCTTCTCGTTGTGGTGGCTTCTCTTTTGCCGAGCACTGGCTCTAGAGTGCGCGGGCTTCCATAGCTGTGTGCAGGCTATGTTGCCCTGAAGCACGGGGATTCTCCCAGATCAGGGATGGAACCCGTGTCCCCTGCATTGGCAGGCAGATTCTTAACCCTTGGGCCACCAGGGAAGTCCTGTTTGTTTTTAATACATGGCCATCTATGGTGTTAGCAACCCAGACAATCGATGCCAATGTGTCCAGGGAGGGGGCTGACCTGGAGTTTGAATAGGAATATTCTGGAATGTGCTATTAGGGGCACATGACAGCCACGGATGAGGGATCTCGTGCTTGAGAAGTTACAAAGTACTCTGTTCACCTTATTTCATCTATTCTTCCCAATGGCCTGTGAGGTCTTCATCCTATTTTACAGATGCAAATAAGGCTCAGAGAGGCAGGGATTTGTCCACAGTCCCAGAGCCAGCAAGTGTTGTAAAAGCAGGACTTGCACTCAGATCTTTGGGTTCTGAGTCCAAAGGCACCCTCTCTGAGATCCACTGCATCCCATGACCTGGTCAGGGCCTGAGGGTATTCAAATCTTTGCTCCTCTGGGAAGAAAACTCAGGCAGAAGTCTTGTCCTGTTCTCCAGGGAAACCGTGCCCTGCCATTGACGCATCACAGCCCAGGGGATGCTGGGAAAATCCTTCTCAGGTGCAGAGACCCCTCCCTCACCCCATAGTTGTTCTAAAAAGAGAGCCATCTACCCCAGGGAACATTCCCCAGGAATAATTGCTAAAAGGCCTAATTTCGGAGATAACCACTGCTATAAACGTCTCATTACTTTAATTAAAGTCTCATCCATCACTGACACGCTGTTCCCTGAAGCAAAGGGGCTCAGGCAGCAGCAGCCAGTATGTGATCCACCAAGAACCACAGCAAGGGTTTGCAGAGCAGCCTCACCTGGCCTCCTTGTTTGAAGGCCAGTGGCCTTTCACGAATTTCCCCCTCCATAGCCCCAGCAATCTGCACCCCTGCAAAGGCCCTCCCTGCCCCAGCTGCAAAGCCAAAACAACACTGGATGAACCAGGCTGTGACCGTCTCTATGGGAAGAGGTGATGCCAAGAGCAGGGTGTGTTGGGACACAGAGGGTGTGACCCCAACACGCATTCTTGTTTTGGTGTATCGGGGTGTATCTGCCCCAATGGGGGTCCTTATAACCTCAGTTCATGCAAAGCCCATTATTTACGTTGGTCTGTTCAATGTCACCGTAGCTTTGGGAGAGTAATATACCTCTTTAACACGTTTAGGAACTGAAGCTCCAAGAGGCAGGACTGAGTGGCCTGAGCTCACTTAGGTCATAGCATGGGCTTTGGGGTTTGCATGTGTGACTCTGAAACCTTCTACATAAGCCCTGATGTCAGAGAAGTACCACTCATCAAAGGGAAGGGTGGGAGCTGGGCCAGCCAGCCATAGGAGGGTTGAAGGGCAAGACTGGAGCTGATTTTGCTGCAGCAGAGCGGGAGAGGTGTGAGGACCTGAAGTCGCAAGTGGTGGGAACCCGAGTGCCCCAGTGCTGGGCTGAGTGGGCATGCGGGTGGCGGATGAGGACTTCCTGGCAGGAGGATGACAGGGAGATGATGATGGACGGGGTGGCCTCTGGAGTGTCTCCCACAGGAACTGGGCCCCAGCCGGCAGGGCCCAGCCACAGAGCTGCCCTTCAAAGACTAGTTGGCTGTTCCCAAGATGTTTCACAAGGCAGATACAAGGAGACACTGAGGTTGAGAAGGGGCCTGAGCCAAATGGGACAAACATTACAGGGTCTGAGGGTTGGGTGGGCTTGGACACAAGGCCATGGGATGCCAGGCACACCTCTGTTAAGAGAGGCTGGGGAGGATTGGGAGTAGGAAGCTGGGGTAGGGGCAGGAGAGGGAAAGGAGTGCAGGGGTGCAGGTTAACTGGTGGTTCTGGTGAGAAGGAAAACCCCTGGGATTTCCTGGTGGAATGAAGCCCAGGGCACCTTGGACAGGAGTGGGATGGGCTTAGATGTCACCTGGGATCACCCTGGGCCTCAGGATCCAGGTAAAAGGGCCCTCACTCCCTTTCCCATCCTGGGGGTCCACCTGGCTACACTGATGTACGTTTTCTCCTGAAGTTTTGCCTTTTCTAGAATTTCCTAAAAATGGAATCATACGACACGTGGCCCTTTGAGTCTGGCTCCATTCACCCTGCCTAGCTGTTTGGATGTCTGGTGGTTGTATCAGCAGTTCAGGCTTCTTTATTGATGAATAGTGCCACAAGCTGGAATCAAGACTGCTGGAAGAAATATCAACGACAAACTTAGACACCGAATTAAAAAGCAGAGACATCACTTTAAAGACAAAGGTGGGTAGATTCAAACCTGTGGTTTTTCCAGTAGTCATGTATGGATGTGACATTTCGACCATAAATAAGCCTGAGTGCTGAATGGATGTTTTTGAACTGTGGTGTTGGAGAAGACTTGAGAGTCCCTTGAACAGCAAGGAGTTCAAACCAGTCCATCCTAAAGGAAATCATTCCTGAATATTCATTGGAAGGACTGATGCTGAAGCTGAAGCTCCAGTACTCTGGCCACATGATGTGAAGAACTGATTCATTGGAAAAGACCCTGATGCTGGGAAAGATTGAAGGCAAGAGGAGAAAGGGATGACGGAGGATGAGATGGTTGGATGGCATCATCAACTCTGTGGACATGAGTTTTAGCAAGCTCTGGGTGTTGGTGAAGGACAAGGAAGCCTGGCATGCCGCAGTCCACGGGGGCACAAAGAGTCGGACACAGCTTAGCAACTGAACAACAAATGACAAAGGTCCCATTGGGTGAAGAGATCTGCCTGTTTATCCGTTCACCTGTTGATGGACAGCGGGGTTGGCTCCAGTTTGGGGCAATTATGAATAAAGCTGCTGTGACTGTTTGCCCACCTCTCTCAGTAAGAACATACGTTTTCTTTTTTCTTTGACCAATATTGAGAAAACGGGCTCACTGGGTCATACGCTACGTGTGTGTTAAACTCTATGAGAAACAACCAAATTGTCTTCCTAAGTGGTTGGACCTTCCTGCGTTCAGTTCAGTCACTCATTTGTGTCCAACTCTTTGCCACCCCATGGACTGCAGCATGCCAGGCTTCCCTGTCCATCACCAACTCCTGGAGCATACTTCAAACTCACGTCCATTGAGTCAGTGATGATATCCAACCATCTTATCCTCTGTTGTCCCCTTTTCCTCCTGCCTTCAATCTTTCCCAGCATCAGGGTCTTTCCCTATTAGCCAGTTCTTTGCATCAGGTGGCCAACGTAATGGAGTTTCAGCTTCAGCATCAGTCCTTCCAATGAATATTCAGGACTGATTTCCTTTAGGATGGACTGGTTGGATCTCCTTGCAGTCCAAGGGACTCTCAAGAGTCTTCTCTAACACCACAGTTGAAAAACATCAATTCTTCGGCACTCAGCTTTCTTTATAGTCCAACTCTCTCATCCATACATGACTACTGGAAAAACCATAGCTTTGACTAGATAGACCTTTGTCGGCAAAGTAATGTCTCTGCTTTTTAATATGCTGTCTAGGTTGGTCATAGCTTTTCTTCCAAGGAGCAAGCATCTTTTAATTTCATGGCTGCAGTCGCCATCTGCAGTGATTTAGGAGCCCCTCAAAACAAAGTTTCTCACTGTTTTCACCGTTTTCCCATCTATTTGCCATGAAGTAATGGGACCGGATGCCATGATCTTAGTTTTCTGAATGCTGAGCTTTAAGCCAGCTTTTTCACTCTCACTTTTATCAAAAGGCTCTTTAGTTCTTCTTCGATTTCTCCATAAGGGTGGTATCATCTGCATATCTGAGGTTGTTGGTATTTTTCCCGGCAATCTTGATTCCAGCTTGTGCTTCATCCAGCCCAGCATTTCACATGGTGTACCCTGCATATAAGTTAAATAAGCAGGGTGACAATATATAGCCTTGACCTACTCCTTTCTCGATATGGAACCAGTCTATTGTTCCATACCCAGTTCTAAATGTTACTTCTTGATCTGCATACAAATTTCTCAGGAGGCAGATCAGGTGGTCAGGTATTCCCATCTCTTTCAGAATTTTCCACAGTTTCTGTGATCCGCACAGTCAAAGGCTTTGTCATTGTCAGTAAAGCAGATGTTTTACTGGAACTCTTGCTTCTTCGATGATCCAGCAGATGTTGGCAATTTGATCTCTGGTTCCTCTGCCTTTTCTAAATCCAGCTCGAACATCTGGAAGCTCACGGTTTGCATACTGTTGAAGCGTGGCTTGGAAAATGTTGAACATTACTTTGCTAGCATGTGTGATGAATGCAATTGTGCAGTAGTTTGAACATTCTCTGGCATTGCCCACCCACAGAGATTGCAAGTCTCATCTGTCCCTCGCCGCTCCGTCATGCTAGGATGAAGGAAGGATCCTCAAGCCAAGATGAATGATTTTTTGTTGTTGTTGTTATTTATTTATTTTCTGTCTTTTGGCCATGCCACCTGGCATGTGGGATCTTAGTTCCCTGACCAGGAATTGAACCTACATCCTCTGCCTTGGAAGCTCAGAGTCTTAACCACTGGACTGCCAGGGAAGTCCAGGATAAATTAAAAAAAAAAATCTTTTCTCTTTATCTTGAAAAACTAATTTCAATATATGGAAAGGAATCTGTCATATTACGCATAAGTAGTAAACATAATAATGAAATGCATACCTGCAAAGCCCCAGCCGGCAGGGCTAGAAGTCACCCGACCACTGGCCACCACTGCCCACCACCAAGCCTTTGGGTTTACCATTCCTGGCCTTTTCAGAAAAGATGTTATCCTTATATGCACACTCACCAACACTGTGATATTCATAGTGCTGGATTTTCAATTTTCTTAAAAAATAAAGACTGTGTGGTTCTGGTTGGGGTCTTGTTTTGTTTTAACCCAGTAACCCTTTTGAAGGACTCAGTTGGGGCCCGGCAGGCAGGAGTCCCTGCCTTGCTAGAGAGACCCAGTATCCACTGGCAAACACAGTGTAATTTATTTCTCTCTTCTCTTATCGATGGACATCTGGGCCAGAGATTTGCTACTGCATCTGAGTTGCTTTAAATATTTTTGTACATGTCTCTGGATCTGTGGCTGCAAGAGAGCCCCTTGGTGGACACGCCAGAAGAGTGTGGCTGGGTCACAGGCCATGGGAACATCCAGGATGAGTCCTCTCCCACCCTCTTCTTCATCAGCCTCTGTCTCCTGAGTCCCTGCCAGATGCCAGCTTCTGTGCTGGATGGTCATCTGACAGCACTCTCAAAATCATGCTGCATGCAAGGTTCCATTGTCCCTGTTTTATAGACCAGGGTCCTACAGCTCAGAGGCCAAGGGCCACTCTCTCAAGGCCACATGGCTCGTACGTGTCTGGGCCAGAATGAAGCCCAGATCCCATCACGTGGGACAAACTCCTTGATCTCAAGGCCCCGCTGCTGCCCGCCGCCCCACACCCGGCTTTCTGGGGGGCGTGTCTTTGGGATGGTAGAGGCTGCCTAGCTGGCCTGTGATCACCACCTCCATGGGGAGAACAGCGGAGGTCCATGCATGGCTAGTCCCCCACCACAACCCCCGGGGAGCCCGACTCAGGGAGGAGGGTAGATTCCCAGCCCCTGCCTCTCTCACATTTTACTTTCTCTTAAATGGCCACAAGAGATGCCATTTCCCGGTACAAAATCTGGCTCCATCCAACCGTTCCAGCAAATGGCCCATCAGTTCAGCCCATCCACAGGCAGCAAAGAAATGAATCAGACGAAGGGAGCGAGCAGGGATTTCTTTCTTTCTTTTTTTTTCCTCTTCCTGGGGTTAAACATCCCAGTTTGAGGTAAAACAAATTCCTCACTGGAGCTGATCACCTCCAGCTGGGCCGTAGAAAGCCCCATTTAATCAGATCATTTAGCACTGAATCACACTAACAAGACGGCTGGGCTGGGCTGATTCTACTCTCCCGAAGGCCAGTCTCTGGGGGATGAGGACGGTCTGGCAGGCAGGCTGCTGGCAGGCTCTGGAGGGCAGGCAGGGATGGGCTGGAGGCAGCCCGCCTGCCTCGGGTCATTTGAGGACCCGGTCGGGGGGTGGGGGGGTACTATCCTCAGTCCTTCGGGGTCTGCCGTGAGCACAGGAAGGAATTCTTCCTGGACCTCCTCTGGGGGCCCACAGCAAGCTGGTGGGATGAAAACTAAACCAGGAGAGGCCAAAATGGGACCCCAGAGGCTGCCCAGACCCCAGGCAGGAGGAAGACAGCAGCCCCACGGAGAATGGGCCACTGAGACCAGCACTGGCTGTTCCTGCTGGCTCTGCCAGCATCCTCCAGCTTACAGAGCCTGGCAGTCCTCATGCCCTCCTCCTGCTCCAGCTTCAGTGCCTTCACTCACACTGAAAATTCAGTCCTCTGCGGGGGACTTCTTGTCCTTAGGGACTTCTTGCAGTAGCAGTATATTTGCTCAGTTGTGTCCGACTCTTTGTGATCCCGTGGACCGTAGCCTGCCAGGCTCCTCTGTCCATGGGATTTCACAACCCTGGAGTATGTTGCCATTTCCTTCTCCAGGGGATCTTCCCTACCCAGGGATCAAACCCGAGTCTCCGGCATTGCAGGCAGGCGCTTTACCGTCTGATCCCTGGGGATTCCTCAGTTTCAGAAAGGGGAGGAAAGGAAGGAGTGGGGAGGGAAGGAGATGAAGGGAGAGAAAGAAAGAGAACCTTCGGCATAGGCAACACGGCCACTTGCCTGGGTGTTATAATTGAAGAATCAGAAAGATCCCGCCTCAAATAGATCCCTGTCCTAGAGCTTCACCCTCCCTGATATTTCCAGCAAGGCCACCGAGAGACCCTGCTTAAAATGTCAGCATAATAGCTGGGAAGAGCAAGGCATAAATTCTCTGGCAATCATTCACACCATAGTGAAAATTAGAAGTCAGGTAGCCCCAGCATCCTCAGCTGATACTCAGAGGACTGGACACCAGGTGGAGAAACTGTGCCAAGAGGCCAGCTGGTGTCAGGAGTGGAATCCTTTTTGGTGGACACCTATTCATCTGCGAACGACCACTGTATCTCAAGGGACCTAGCCTGGTGGAACCTGGTGGAGGAAATACTCAAGGTTCTGCCTGAAGCCGTGGTAACAGCAGTGCCTGTCTCCATGCTCCCCACAGAGGACCTGGCCCTTCCCCCTCCCACGTGGCTTTGCCCTCTTGCTTGGTTCGTCTAGATAGTCCTCTCCCTTCCCATCCCCACTGTGTGTTTGCCTCAGCCGTCCTGTCCTCCCTTCTCAGTAAAGCTCCTCTGAGTCCCACCCTGCCCTCCTCTGTATTTATTTACGGCTGTGCTGGGTCTTGGTGGCTGTGGGGTTTTCTTTAGTCGTGGCGAGCGAGGGCTACTCCCTAGTTGCGGGCCACGGCCTTCTCGTTGTGCTGGCTTCTCTTGTCGGGCCCTAGGGCACGCAGACTGTGTTAGTTGTGGCTCCCGAACTCTAGAGCACAGGCTCAGTAGTTGTGGTGCACGGGCTTAGTTGCTCCACGGTCTGTGGGATCTTCCTGGATCAGGGATTGAACCCATGTCTCCTGCACTGGCAGGCGGATTCTCTACCGCTAAGCCACCAAGGAAGCCCCCGGCCCTGCCTTTCTTGTTGGAGACAAACTCTCCAGCACTGGGGGGATGCCCAAGGCTTGTGATCTACATACATCTCTCCCTCCCCACACTGAGCGGCCCAGTGATCTACGGACGTGTCTCATTAACCACAGCCACACCTTCTAGAGACTTGTCCTCACCCCTGGCATCGTTAGATGACAACCCTCTGCAGGGTGTGCTACGATCACCCCATTTTACAGATGAGGGCACTGAGCTCCCCCCATTCTTCTGCCCCAGCACCGGCTTTGGGTTCAGTTCAGTTCATTTCAGTCACTCAGTCATGTCCAGCTCTTTGCGACCCTGTGGACTACAGTACTCCAGGCTTCCCTGTCCATCACCAACTCCAGGAGCTTACTCAAACTGATGTCCATCGAGTTGGTGATCCCATCCAACCATCTCATCCTCTGTCGTCCCCTTCTCCTCCTGCCTTCAATCTTTCCCAACATCAGATCTTCGCATCGGGTGACCAAAGTATTGGAGTTTCAGCTTCAGCATCAGCCCTTCCAATGAATATTCAGGACTGATCTCCTTTAGGATGGACTGGTTGGATTTCCTTGCAGTCCAAGGAACTCTCAAGAATCTTCTCCAACACCACAATTCAAAAGCTTCAATTCTTTGGCACTCAGCTTTCTTTATAGTCCAACTCTCACATTTACACAACTACTGGAAATACCATAGCTTTGACTAGATGGACCTTTGTCGGCAAAGTAACGTCTCTGCTTTTTTTTTTTTTTAAATGCTGTCTAGGTTGCTTATAGCTTTTCTTCCAAGGGGCAAGCATATTTTAATTTCATGGCTGCAGTCACCAGCTTTGGGTAGATTCCTCTTTAGAATAGGTCCCTGTGCCGTGACCCACCTCACACCTGTGCCTGGAGGGCATGAGCAGTCTTGACTGTTCTCTGCTGGGTACTCCCAGCAGCTGCTGCTGCTGCTGCTAAGTCGCCTCAGTCGTGTCCGACTCTGTGCGACCCCATAGATGGCAGCCCACCAGGCTCCCCCATCCCTGGGATTCTCCAGGCAAGAACACTGGAGTGGGGTGCCATTTCCTTCTCCAATGCATGAAAGTGAAAAGTGAAATCGAAGTCGCTCAGTCATGCCCGACTCCCAGCAACCCCATGGACTGCAGCCTACCAGACTCCTCCATCCATGGGATTTTCCAGGCAAGAGTACCGGAGTGGGGTGCCATTGCCCTCTCTGACCCCCAGCAGGGGCCTGGCCAAATTTGGGCTGGGAGTTTCAGGGGCCCTGAGGTAGTTTTGTGTTTGCATTTGGCTTCTGGTCAGTCTGCTGGCCCTTTCACTAGGAAACAAGGGCTTTTAATGTTTGTTTATTGTTTTTTTTGTTTAAAGATCCCACTTTGCATTCCAAGTTTTCATTTCTTCTGTTTGCTGCTCAGCAGGGAAAAAGAATAAAACTCAGGGTAGCACACAAGCTGCTTTGGGGATGTGCTGGAGCTGCCTTGCACAGATTAGTGACTTCACTTCGGTAGCTTGAAATCGGCTATAGAGGGAGTATTTATTTATTTTTAAAGATCTTTTTTTGATGTGGGCCATTTTAAAAGTCTTTATTGAATTTTTTACAATATTGTTTCTATTTCACGTTTTGGTTTTTTGGCCTCGAGGTACATGGGATCTTACCTCCCCAACTAGGGATAGAACCCATACCCTCTGCATTGGAAGGCAAAGTCTTACCACTGGACCACCAGGAAAGGTCCCATAGTGGGAATATTTACACCACAGGAATTGGCAAATGCTGCAAATCAGGGCATCAAAAAGTATTAAAAAGAAGAGGCATCACTTTGCTGACAAAGGTCCGTATAATCAAAGCTATGGTTTTCCCAGTAGCCATGTATGGATGGGAGAGTTGTACCAAAAGAAGGCTGGACACTGAAGAACTGATGCTTTTGAATGGTGGAGCTGGAGAAGACTCTTGAGAGTCCCACAAGGAGATCAAAGCAGTCAATCCTAAAGGAAATCAACCCTGAGCATTCATAGGAAGGACTGATGCTGAAGCTGATGCTCCAATATTTAGCTTTTAGATTTTCCAGGGAAAGGTACTGGAGTGGGTTGCCATTTCCTTCTCCAGGGGATCTTCTCGACCCAGGAATCAAACCCGGGTCTCCTGCATTGCAGGCAGACGCTTTACCCTCTGAGCTACCAGGGAAGCCCAATATTTAGCTACCTGATGCAAAGAGCCGACTCACTGGAAAGGACCCTGATCCTGGGAAAGACGGGGGGCAGGAGGAAAAGGGGGCAACAGTGGATGAGATGGTTGGATGGCATCACTGACTCAACAGACATGAGATTGAGCAAGCTCCGGGAGATAGTGAAGGACAGTGAAGCCTGGCATGCCGCGGTCCATGGGGTCACAAACATGGGGTCACAGAGAGTCAGACAGAACTTAGTGGCTGAAAAATGAATGACGAATCAGGGAGTTTTTTTCTCTCCCCTTGAAGAGCTGGTTGTTAAACATGAACCAGTACACAGTGCAGGGAGCACCCTGGGGAGGTGCTTTTCCAGTTAGCATCATGGCCGCTTTGAGAGGCTGCCCTGGGCTCTTGTTCCTCTTCTTCGGCATCTGCACAGGGTCTGCCTTCCTCAGGCTGCCACACCCTTCAAGGTCAGGGCTGATCTGTGCACACAGTCTGCACTGCTTTAACTTGGCTTGAGATGACTCAGCTCTGAGCCAACACCAGAACTTATTTAAACAATAAATACTTGCAAGCTGAATAAAACAAGCTCCCCACGCAGAGCTATATAACGTGACTTCTTTATGCAGTGAGTGGGGCAGAGCCTGCTCAGCATCACCCGTTACAAAGAGTGGCCCCGAGGAGTGTTCACTTGTTCCTCTTCTTGTGCCCACCTTCCTGGAAGTCGGAGGCTCCAGGGGTTCCTGGAAGCATGAGTGTTTGGGGCGGGTGTCCCATGCTTAGAACACTTCCAATGGGAGTCAATTACTCCTGAGTTAGGCCCAGCGGTACAGAGCAATGCTGCGGACTCTTCATTGACACAGTTGCAGAGAAGATTCAGGATATACATTTGAACAAGGATTAACCATTCCCAGAACAAGTAGCCCTGGCCCGCTCTCCTCCCCACATGCAAACCCTACTGCATATCTGAACGCAAACAGGTACTATTCCTCTCTTCTCTCTCCACCTCCTCTTTCTGACAACTCATCTTGCACCAACAGCGTCCAGATTTGGTGGGGTTCGGCCTGCAGGGAAAGTCGCCCACCTGTTAATGGAGGCACCAGGGATGTTGATCCACAGGCTGAGCAGGTAATGGCTCGTGAGGCCTTTGTCATTTCCTGTCTGATCCTTTAGCTGGGGAGAGGAAAAGTGAACTGTACACACCCTTGACCCAGTATCTGCAGAGTCTGAAAACTGCGAACGGACCAGGGGTGCAGCCCAGTTGCCCACACTGGCCTCCCCGCTTTAGACAGACAAGTCACAGACATGATGGAATGAGCGTCTTGATCCTGGTCTGGGCTCTGTTGGAAAACGCAGATGCTTGAAACAGACAGAAGGAAGAGAAGTCATGTTGGCTCCATCCTGTGAAAGGCCAGGAAGAGGCCTCTGAACCCTGGGCATTTGGGAACTACAGGCATGTGTGCTTGAGGGGAAGCATCAGGGTCCCCCGTGAATAGAAAGGGCGGCCAGGCAGGTAGAGAGGGTGGGTCCGGGGTCACTGGAGAATGCCCCATCCAGAGGCAGAGACTGGACTGCTCCAGATTACCGCTGACACGGGGAGAGAGCTGGGGTCACCCAGAGCAGCCGGTTTCTCTACAGGAGCTGACATAGAAGCTGGGTTTTTTCCGTGAAAGTGTATACTAAGTGTTGGCACCCCAAACTTTAAATTGAAAAGGATCTTAGGGCAAAACCAGGTGGTGCAAGTGGTAAAGCATCTGCCTGCCAAAGCAGGAGACTCAGGAGACTCGGGTTCGATCCCTGGGTCAGGAAGATCCCCTGGAGGAGGAAATGGCACCACACTCCAGTGTTCATACCTGGAGAATCCCACAGACAGAGGACCCTGCTGGGCTATAGTCCACCAAGCACAGGGGAAAACAAAGCCCTTTGTGGGCTGACTTCTCCTTCCACACCCAGTTTGCAATCTCTGCGGAAAACCTCCAGCAGCTGGTGGGGCGGTGGGAGAGGAGGGGTGGGGGCTCCTGTCTTCCTGCTTTCAGTTCTGAAAGCCATGTTTCTTCCAGGGCCTGTTGCCTTTCAAGGTAATTTGATTTTTCTTTTGTCTAGGTGCCTTTGATCCTCTGAGGTTGCAAGGCATAGCTACTATTTTATTTGCAGGCTCTGATGATGGGAGAAGGATCGTAAAAGCTGCAGCCTGAAGACACAAGCTCCCTCTGGGTTGTTGTCAAGTTAGTTTCCAAGGTCTCCAGGGGAGTGGAGAACAGTGCATGGGGAGGGAGGTGCTCCCAAATGTTCTTGGGCCTCCTTGAGCTGGGATGACCTACTCCCATTTGCTGACACTGGGCTGCTAAAGCTAGGAACTAACTCTCTCTGGAGGGTGCAGTCGCATACCCATCTATCCATCTTCTATCCATCCTTCATCCACCCATCCACCCATCCAATCCTCCGTCCATCCATGCATGTATATGTGGATGTCACAAATATTTACCAAGCTTGGCTCATGTGTCAGGATGGTGCTGGGTGTTGGGGTGAGAATGATGGCTTGGCCATGGCCCCTGTCTTCACAGAAATTGCATTCTTGCTCTCACAGTTATAATGCACACTTTCAGCAAGTGGGGAGGACATGGAGGCCTAGAAATGCCATCCACCTCCCTGGATGGTGGGCAGCAAAGAAGACTTCACTGCGCAGATGAAATATATACTGGTTTTGAAGTTTGTTCAGTTTTGGGGCAGACAAAAGGAGAGAAAATGTTAATTTATGGAGGATGGAATAGCATGAGAGAAAGGGTGGGGGGGCATTCTGAGCCCAGTGCAGACTCTGGGCAAATAAATCAGTAGAAAAGCAAGGGGCATCCTTCCCATACCCCTGGACACACCCTGAGAGGGCCTGGCATGTTTGGTCTTTGGTGTTGAACATGGCCCGGCAGGCTGTGAACTGTGTGGCAATGGAAGGTCACGGATGTCAGCAATACGCATGGCAGGATTTTGGGCTCCTTCAAAGCAGGTTATAAAAAAAAGAAAACCTTTATATCATGGTTCTTGTTGGTAGAGGTACCCCTTTCAAGCTTTTCATTCCTTCCAGCCAAATGCCCAGGGCAATTTCCGATGCTCACAACACTTTGGGGTAAACACACAGATGAGTAAACCGATGCTCAGAGAAGTTCAGTAACTAGTCCCAAAGCACACAGGTCTCTCCATTACCAAGGTCATGCTGTTGGTTCCCCCGCTGGGGCGGAACCCTCAGTACATCCCATCCCTTCTCACGGTCTGCCCAGGAATCAGAGCACAACACTGGTGGATTTGGGAAACCTACAACACTTTCGGAAACCGTGCATGGCAAAGCTCTTACCTGGCTTTCATTTTTGCTGATGGGTTCCCTTCGCATGTAATTATTTTGCCAAGGAGATGTTAATGACATGTCCACTCCACTTACCCTGATCATCTGTATTGCTGGGCAGACGCAGGTTCCTTCTGGTTTTTGCTGTTTTTCTTCTTCGAAGGGCTCTCCATCATCAGCAAATCCCTCTTCTGCTCATTATTTATGGTGCCTGAGTCCCTGCTCACCTGTGCTTTCTGAGAGGCCCTGGCAGATCTAATTTCAAGCCCAGGAAGCTGTGTCTGTTTCCATGTAAAACAGAAGAAGGGGGAGCGGGGAGCCGTCAGGCTGATTATTCATAAGTCGTCCTGCCTCATCTGTGCCTTCCTCAGACCTGTGGGAGACGGCACCTCGTCCCATCTAGGCTCCCCCGAGACGAAACAGTGGAGTTGAAAACTTATGGATGTTTCTGGAAAAAGGTGGAAACCAGGTCTCTCAGCTGGCTGTTCCCTGGGGATGAGCTGTGGGGGTGGGGGTGGGGCCCTTGGAAATCCCTATACACAGGGGTTCTTTGTGTGCCTGTGAAGGCGATGACATCTGGCAGTAGGGATGCTCCCCAAAGTGCTCAAGGGTGGGACCGGAGGGGATTTTACTTTTCTTCTTCGTGTTTTTCTATAAGATCTAAATTGTCTGCTGCTCTCTGTGTTGCTCTCGTCAGAGAAGAAAAGGACAATGGGCATCTTAGAACAATCAGAACCCACAGCACAGCCCCCTGGGTGGCTGGACGGGTGCGGGCGGGTGTAGTGGGCAGAGTGAGTGCCCCTGACCTTCACCGAGGCTCACAGACCCCTCCCCGTCCTGGCTCCAGAGGCATCTGGGATGAAGACTGCAGGGTGGAGCACCAGCTCCTTGCCCACACGCTACTAACCTATTTTAAAGGGAAACTGGGGCTGGATGAGGATACATTTCCCGTGTCTGAACGTCTGGGTCACAGGAGAAAAGTGCCATGAGCTCCTTCCGTGAACCATCTCTGGACAAATAACAGGATGTAAATGTCCATCCAAGAAGTGTGTCCCTAATGCACGGACGTCCACTGAGGGAACCAGGGCTGCCTAGGGGCAGAGCATGAAACTTTTAAGGAAAACGTCACGCTTTTCCACAAAGGATCCCGGGTGCGATAGAAAGAACCACAACGTTTAGGGTGTTTTTGACCTCCCTCCCCAGGCTCCAGCCAGTCTGAGTATCTGTTGTGGCTTCCCCTTTTGTCCCTGCCCCTTGCTTGGGGCCCCCATCCCTCAGTCCTAAAGGCTTCTCCTGCTTTTCAGCTGCACACACAGCCCCTCAAACCTGCCCTGACCCCTCCCAGACACCACAGTGCCCAGCAGTTGAAGCACCCTTCATTTCACGATGTTGTCACAGCACCACCTCCCTGACATTCTGGAGCGTGTCCTCTCCCTGGCCCGCCTTTACCTTGAGTCGTGGGTCTTCTGACCTTGATGCGTACGGGTGGAACCCCCAGCCTCTGTAACTGGGGCGTTAGGATCAGTTGTTCCAGTAGGGAACCGTTAGGATTTCGAGGAGTAAAGGCCAAGGAAGGGGAGCAGGGACAGGCCCACACAAAATAATAGAACATGGAAGACTATACTTGGGAGGGGCTCAAAGGACTGTCTCCCTCAAGCCCCCCTCTTTTTTCTTATACAGAAGTAAAAATCACATACCAGAAAATTAACCGTTTCTGGCGGTATCCAGAAATTGCTTTATTTATTTTTGGCCATGCCTCATGGCTTTGCGGATCTTAGTTCCGTGACCAGGGATGGAACCCATGCCCCTTGCACTGGAAGAGCGGAGTCTTAACCACTGAACTACCAGGGAAGTCCCGAAAATGAACCATTTTAAGGTACACAATTCAGTGGCATTTAGAACATTCATGGTGTTGCATGTCCATTCTCTTCAAATGGTTCCAAAGCGTTTCCCATCCCCCTAGAGGGAGACCCTGTGCCCATTAGCGGTCACTCCCTATCCCCTCTGCGCACCCCCACTCCCAGCCTTTGCACACTTGTATCTGCTTCCTTTGTCTACCAAGGTGCCTGTTCAAGCACTTCATATAAATGGAGCTGTACACAGTGTGACCCTTAGTATCTGGCTCCTTTCACTCTGCGTAATACAGCCTGTTCATCTTACAGATGGGAAGGCTGAGACCCCAAGCCAGGCAGAGGGCCCTGTCCGAGCCCACACGGCATGTTGCAGGGAAGAAGCAGACCTTCCCAAGGACGAGGGGACATGGAGCCAGGATCAGCAGCCACGAGGTGGAAATGAAGCAGAGTGGATGGCATGTCATCTAGAGCAGGACGCTTGCTGACAAAGCCCATGCAGCGGCTGGATATGAAATACCTCGTTCAAGAGCATTGATTGGGCGTCTGCTGGATCCTCAGCCCCTTTCTTGGAGCTTGCAGCCTGGCTGGTCTCAAGCACAGTCTTTGGTGAAAGACAGGTATGAGTCCAGAAGCCCCTTTCCTGCTTGTCAGCCCTGGATCCTGGACATGCCCAAAGCTGACCCCCTCACTGCCAAGTGGCCGAGCCCCCAGGGCCTGCATTAGGGTTGGTGGCGAGGGTTAAAGACAGGAATGCGGCAAAGTTGATAAACGTCAGCCGTCAGGACTGTTTTACCTTCACGTTGAAGGTAAACTGCTTCACACAAGAAGGAAGCTGCTCCCTTTGGGTGTCTCCATCTCAGCGGTGACCACGGCCACCCAGGAGAGCCAGGCACCTGCTTGGAAAGGTGAGGTGTCCCCTACCCAACTTTGGGGAAAGCGGAGGTGGAGGGGCTTCCAGTCTTGGAGGCCGGGGTGGAGGGTGTGGTGGGGAAGGTGTGCTTGTCACCAGGTTCAAGAAGGGACAGAGGAAGGCCAGACCGGGCTCATTGGTGTCCCTGACATCCTGGTCTCCCTGGGCGGTCCCTGTAAGCCACCCCGAAATACCTGCTTCTGTCACCCCTGCTCCTGGCAGAAGAGACTGGAGCACCCATTTTTCTCTGGAGAGATGGTTCTCTGATTCTCAAGGACCCCATCTCCATGACAATTACAGGTTAAAAATGCCTCTCTCTGCTCCAGGCCTGCGTGCATGTAAATCATACCAGCAACCGTGCAGCCAGCGCCCGCCGCCTCCCAGAGCTCCCAGCGTGCTGACTGTTTTATCTCAGCGGTGCAGAGACAGGGGAGCCCTGTCTTTCTGTTTGGAGGAGCTAGGATCGCCTAATTTTATTTATTTTTAATCAACCATTGCAGCGTGTTCTCTCTAGTCAGAGGCAGAGCCGGAGAGCAGTGCAGGCACATTATTGATATTTGGCTTTTATTTACCCAGGGAGTTCTGGGGAGACGTAGCATCTCGTTGGCAGAGACACCCGGTGGCACCGATCCATCACCCAGAGCCCTGAATGAGCTCCGCACAGGCAATGCGAGGGCAGGGCAGGGCTGGGCAGGAAGGCCCCTTGGCCGGCAGGGCCAGCTGCCTCCTCCAGCTCCATGGCTGGAAAAATACCAGCCAGGCTAACTGCCTCCAGTCTGCTAGGAGATGACAGGAGCCCTCGAAGGCCGGTGGGCCCACCTCCCTGACATGTCAGTCTCCTCTGCACAGCTTCTCCTGGACGCCCGGCTTGTGTCTCTGCCCCCACCAAACAAGCACGGACGTCCCTTCCCTCCGCAAGGCCTGGCATTGCGCTGCTGTTCCTGGCTGTGGGATGCTAGGCAGGGAGACTGGCTGTCCCTCCTTAGGGTGGGCTACGGGCATCCAGGGCCTACTCCCATCACCAGGCCCAGCTTCCAGCAGGTTCTGGGGCCTTCACCTGCCCCCCTGCCCACCTCTGTCCACCCCCTTGGGTTCAGCCTCCCGCCTGGAACCCTAGATGCCACAGCTTCTTGGAGAACCTTTGTCTTTCTAGTTTTCCAGGGAGGCCTAGGCTGATGGTTTCAGGACCCGCGCAGTGAAGATGGTTTGTGATTTTTCACACTGCACACCACAAGCAGCCACAACACCCTGCAGCCAGCGCTCCCTGCAGCCTGCACGGGGATGTGGGAGCCTGGTGGGTGGGGAGGAGGGGTCAGAAGAATTTGAATTCCCTGTGGTCCTGCGGGAGCAGAGGGAGAAGCGGCTGGTTTGAGCCCAAATGGAGATAAGCCTGTCTTTTCCATCCTTCTGCTCAGGAGAGAGGCCTGAGTGCCCAGCAAATGACAAGATCCAATATTCATTAGTGCCTCCTGAAAGCTATAGAGAGAGGACTCATGGGGGGGGTGGGGGTGGGGGGCACCACCTCCACCCTCCCAGCCATTATTTACATAATAACCTGACCCTCAGGTTACCTTTCATTAACAAACACATGCGAAAACAGAGAAGCAGCTGGCAACATCTCATAAATATATATTGTTAACCCCGGTGTAGACGGCTTACTTTCACTTACTCAGAAAAAGAGGGGGCCCCCTGCTTTGCATAGCCATTAGGGGAGGGGGGCCGGTGGAGGCGGCAGCCTCTAGACTGTGCACTCACCCGAGAGGATGCTCTCTGCCTTTGAGGGCCGAGTTCAACCTTCAATTAGCTCACTTGCCTCTGTTCTGGGCTTTCTGCTCTTCACTCTCTCTGGGCGCCTGGAGGTCTGGGAGCCAGGGATGGGGCATTTCAGGCCAATTTGTTAAGTGCTTGCTGGCAGGACCACCCTCCCTCCCCAGGCACTGGACTCAGAGAGAGAACTGAGGATATTCTGCCCGTTCTGAGCCATAGAGGTCCCTGAGTGATGTGGGGCAGGGCACGTGGTCTCTGATTGCCCATCTCCCCGCACTTGGTGATGCCCCACATAGTGGGGGGCGCATAGATGATGAGGCCCGAGACTGGCCTGGGGTGAGTGAAATTCTGGCAGGACAGAGCTAAGGAAGGGCTAGTGCCAAAGCTGGGGAGCACTGGGCCTCTCTCTCCCCTTCCAGCCTCATAGCTCCTCTTCTCGCAAAGTGTGAATTCACTCACATGCTCCTGGGTAGCCTCCTACAGGCTCAGGGCTGCAGTGTGGACACAGGGAGACATTGAGTTCCTGATGGAAAGGCCGTCTGGGGCTGGAAGGAGCCCCCTAAGGAGAGCTGGTCCTGGACACCCAGATCCCCCACTTGCCAGCATCCACTCATTTCTTGCCTGACCACACTTAGAGTGGCTGTATTGACCATACTCACAGATTGACATCTAAGGCCTGAGGACCAATTTCTTCATTTATAATAAGGAGGAGGATTGGGTAGACTGTTCCGCTGGAACTAGCTGACCTGGGCTCTTTCCCTGTAGGCCAACTCTATGACCAGTTGGCTAGAATGAATGGCTAACATGAGTCAAGCACCACCATAGGCCATGTGTATTAGGTATCTACTGCTGTGTAACAGATTATCTCAAACCTTAGTGGCTTTAAATAAAAAATATTTATTATCTCGCACAGTTTCTGGGGGATCAGGAATCTGAGAGCAGATTCCTTTGAGCAGAAAAATCCTGGTCCAGGATTCTGCATGAGGACGTGGTCCAGCTGTCAGCCAAGGCTGCATCAGCAAAAGCTTTAATGGGGGCAGAAGGAGCTGCTGCTGAGAGCACACGGCTGTTGGTTGGAGGCCTCAGTTCCTCACTGTGTGGACCTCTCTAGAGAGCCTCTTGAGAGTCCTAACAACATGGCAGCTAGCTGCCCCAGGGTGAGTGATTTAAGACAAGGACAAGGAGGAAGCCACAATCCTTTTATGATAAGGGTTTGCAAGTGATCCACTGTTACCTCTTCCATACTGTATTCATTAGAAGGGAGATACTAGGGAATTCCCTGGTGGTCCAGTGGTTAGGACTTGGCATTCTCCCTGCCAGGGACCCAGATTCGATCCCTGGTTGGGGAACTAAGATCCTACAAGCCATGCAGGCAGCCAAAAAAAAAAAACAACAACAAAAACCAAAACCAAAGTGAGTCACTAAGTTCAAGCCACAATCAAGAAGAGAGAAATTAAACTCTACTCTTGAAGTGAGGGGTATCAAAGAATCTGAGGACATATTTTTAAACCACCATGGCAGGCATAATGTCAGATGCTCGGCACGTGTTATCTCACTTAATCCTCATAATCATGATTGTTATTGCCATTTTACAGGTGAGGAAAATGAAGCTTAGAGAGGATTCAAGATGAGTCAAACTCACACAGCTGGTTACCTGCAGAACAGGAATTTGGAATCAGATATTGCGAACCAGTGCTGCCCAGTCACTTTCTGCAGTGATGGAATTGTTCTATATCTGTGCTGTATGGTAGCCACTAGCCACATTGGTTATTGAACACTTGAAATGCAGCTAAGCTCCATGTCTTCCAGCCAAAGACCACCAGAATACACTTGCAGCTGAATAAGTTGGATTTATTACTTGCTGCAGAGAGAGACCACCCACCCTGAGGGATCATGGAGTGACTCATAGACTCTTGGGATGACTCAGCATGGGATGTCAGGAAAAATCTATTCTAGGATCCATTTTGCTTGGGTGATTTGGGAGGTCTAAGGAATCATGATGGTGACTGCAGCCATGAAATTAAAAGATGCTTGCTCCTTGGAAGAAAAGCTATGACCAACCTAGACAGCATATTGAAAAGCAGAGACGTTACTTTGCCAACAAAGGTCTGCTTAGTTAAAGCTATAGTTTTTCCAGTAGTGAAGGTATGGATGTGAGAGTTGTACTATTTTTTTTTAATATAAATTTATTTATTTTAATTGGAGGCTAATTACTTTACAATATTGTGAGAGTTGTACTATAAAGAAAGCTGAGCGCCGAAGAATTGATGCTTTTGAACTGTGGTATTGGAGAAGACTCTTGAGAGTCCCTTGGACTGCAAGGAGATCCAACCAGCCAATCCTAAAGGAAATCAGTTCTGAATATTCATTGGAAGGACTGATGCTGAAGCTGAAACTCCAAGACTTTGGCCACCTGATGCAAAGAACTGACTCCTTGGAAAAGACACTGATGCTAGGAAAGATTGAAGGCAGGAAGAGAAGGGGATGACAGAGGATGAGATGGTTGGATGGCATCACTGACTTGATGGACATGAGTTTGAGTAAACTCTGGGGGTTGGTAATAGACAGGGAGGCCTGGCATTCTGCAGTTCGTGGAGTCACAAAGAGTTGGACACGACTGAGCGGCTGAACCGAACTGACCTGAAGGAATCATCTCATTCTCATGACTCACTGGAAGTTGTCTCATTTCACAAACCAAGGCTCCAAATGGTGACTTGATTTGCCTCTGACCTGAATGACCGCTGTTCTCTGGCATGCATGGACCCTGGCATAGGAAGAGGAGAAAGAATTTGGCCTTGAGTTGCTTACAGCCACTCAATTCAGGGAATACTCTTTGAGCAAAGGAAATTCCTGCCCAGTGCCACTCAGAGGCAGGTGGAGGTGTGGCCTGCCCTGGCACTGGGTGAGTCTCAGACTTTGGTGCTGTTCCAGGCCCTCCCAGGAAAAGAGAGGGTGTAGCTGGAAGATGCCCGCGGCATCCGTTGGCTCCATGGGCCACTCTAGGGCTTGGAACCTGTGTGTCGGAATCTGAATCCTAATGACATTTCTGTGCTGGGGGCTGACAAGAACAGTGCCTGCCACCACCTGTGCCCACATGCCATCAAGGGGACTCGGTATTTGACACTAATCCCCCCGAAGCCTTTTGAGCTCTTCACTCAGTATTTCCAAACTAATTATGGGGCTCAGAGTTTGCAAAGAGGGTTGACATTTGGGCTTTCCGGCAGGGACACCCTCAGCACCCATCTGAGAATGTGGTAATTTAGCAAAGAGAGAAAGCATATAATTTTTTTTTTTTTTAGCTTGGGGGGAGGCTGGAGGCAATCGGAAATATCCCTTGAGCAGAGTCAGAGTCTCTGGTTCAAAAGAGGCAGTGTGCTGCCCACCGTACTCGAACTTCAGGGCCCCTTTGATTTGAAGTGGGACAGGCAGAGAAGGTTGGAGGATTCACCCGCATGGGGGTGCTGTTTCCTCCTGGGAGCCAGTCCAGAACCTCCATTTAACTGGGATGGACTGGGGCAGGTCTCCCATCTGGGCCACTCTGTCCCAGGAGCCACAAGCAATTCATGGCTCTGGGGTGATCCACGGGTCAGCGTGGCCAGAGGGGATAGAGACCTGCTCCTTCTGGGGCCTTGATGCCTACTTGACTTTCTGTCCTGGTCTGCTTTCTGGGCATGTCCTGATCTCCTCTGCTGGGACCTCTCCCAGCTTCCCAAGATGGGCAAGACCAAACTGGGACTAAAAATTCCTGAATTCTTTATCTGTGCTCCCAGGTGGAAACTGCAGCACCGGGCACCCCTACTTCACTGCTCCAAAACCCTCCTCCTGGGGAATGAAGACAGTCCAAAATCTGTGGTCAAAGACGGGAGACCCCTCTGTCTGTGACCTCACCTCTCTCTTCTGTCTCTCTCCTGGGGGCCTCTGCAGGGCACTGGGGGTGAGGTTGTAATGTAGCTTTACTCTGGATACCCCGTCCACATCAGTTCGGGTGAACAGAGAAGCCTGTTTACCGGTCAGGAGTGTTTAAGTCCCAGCTCTGTTGCCTAGAGAAGCAGACGCACCCGCAGGCCTTTCCTGGCTCCAGCTCCAGCTCATCTCCAGTCATCCTACCCTGTTGCTTCCATGCAGATGTGTCTGGCAGGTGGGTTATGCCCCAGGGTGGGGAGAAGCAATGAGCAGGAGTGAGGTGGCATGCTGGTCAATGCCCAACAACTGGCTCTCTGGAAACACACAAGCCTCGGGGTCGGGGGGGGGTGGTGTCTGCCAATTTCTGTGGTGTAATTACTCCCACCTTGGCCCACTGCAAACTGCCATCATGATGTCATTAAACATGGAATTGGAGAGAGACATGCGGAACTGGCTCTTCCAAGTCTGTGTGAGTGGCTCCAGCACATTGATGGGTAGAAGGATATATGATCCTGAAACCCTGTTCTAGAACAGCCCACTCTCCCGCACCTTCTCCAGGAGCCCCCTGCCTGGTGCACAAAAGGTCTTTTTTCCACCTCCTGGTGCCTTCTGGGCAAAGCCATGCCGGGTCCATAGGTCAGGGAGGCCTGAGCAGGGGCTGGGGGCAAAGGTGAGCCCAAGATGGGAACAGAGCCAATGTGGCTGGGCCGTCCTGAGGCATCGCCTGCCCCCCTGCACAGAATCCCTGTTGGAAGGAAGAATGAGATTTCTAGAAGTGTCCCTAAAATAAAAAGGTAGAGGAGCTGGGAATTGTCCTACCTGAGGATCAATAAGGCTTAATGAGAAAGCAGATTTCAAAGCAGGAAAGGATGCACAGCTAATCCTGGCCGAGTCAATTAGCCAGAAAGCCACTCTGATGGGGGATCTGATTTCTCTTCTTATTCCCGAATCCCCTAGCTTTAGGGAACCTCAAAGCATAGGAGGCAAAAGAAAATGAAAATAAACCCCGTCTCTTTCAATAAAGCACAAAGGCCTTGCCTCTGTTGGCAGGAGCTGCGCCTTCGTTTCCCAGACGGCAGATGCTGGCATGAGGTCCAGGGAGGCCGAGGGGGCCAGGAGGGAGGGGGGCCTGGCCTTACACCCCAGCCATTGAAGCGGGAACAAGGACCCTTGATAAACACCCTTGCCACGCTGAGCGATCCAACCTGGAGGATGCCATCATGTATTTTTAATCTACCTCCTCCTCGCTGAATAATGAGAGAGGAAAATCGTAAGGTTTGACTGGCATTTACAAGGAGGCTGTGAAGGAGGCTTGACCGGGAGAAGATGAGCTGGAGGGCTGGCTCATCACGGTTAAACTCCTGGCTCCTGCCTCCCTCCCCTTCCCAGGGAGGCTCTTTGCGCCTCCAGCCGGCAGACCCACCTTTCCAGACACAGTCTGGCCCAGCCCTTACTCTGAGGGACTCCACCAAGAGACAAAAAGCTCCAGGTTCTGACCAGAGCCAGCTGGCGGTGGAGGATGGGGTGGAGTAAAGGGAACTGGACACAGGGGTCGGGGCAGGGGGGAGGACACTGGGCCTTTGTCAAGGTCCATGATGTAAATACCCTCACTGCCAACGTGATACCGCTGAGCACAGGCAGGGAAGTGCAGCGTCAGCTCTCGAGAGGTCTAATCTTGCGGGTGGAGGAGGCTGGAATGATTAAATTCTCTATGGAGGGAGGGTGAGGACAGAGAAAGAGGGGAAGGGGCTTTGCGGGCTGGGGGCAGAGAGATGCCTAGAAGCTAAGGGGAGGGAGGGGATCTTTAGAAGGAGCATCAGAGTTGACTGTGTAGTATCTGTGAGGCCCTGGGCAAGTAATGTAACCTTTGGGAGCCGTCTGGCGCCTGGAGACAAGAGCCATCACTCATTTCCCACAAAGCTGTTGGGAGGGTCTTTGTTTACCTGGGGGCCTTGGACCACACTGGATAGTCTGTGCTGACAGTGTGGTTTAGGGAGGTGTTCTCGGGCCAATGCTCTATGAGTTTGACCTCTTGGGGGGATGCAGACAAAGGTCAACCCTGTACCTGGTCATTGATGTCTATGTGGTCGTTCCCAGTGAATCCTCTGGACCCCGGGGCTCAGGTGAGCATCCCCACTTGGTGAGCACTGTCGAACATGGTTCTGAAAGGATTGGAGGCCTTCCACAGGACTCTACTGGGAGAGGAATCTGGACACTCAGGCCTGGTCTCACCTGGATGCTGCCCTGGGCGCCTCTTTCCACTTCTGACGTTTATCTGTGTCCTCTCCCTGGGATGGACTGTGCTCATGGGAATCCAATGGCTTTGCTGAGTTCTGTGAGATTTTCCAGTGAGTCCCTGGACCTGAAGATGGACTTGGGGACTCAGGAATGCACGCCTGCCCACATAGAAGACATGAGCTGGGGCCAGGCCATTCCAGCCCCTTCCTCATTGGTAAGCAAAGTGTTCTTTTTTTTCTTTTTGCAGAAGATGCATCAGATCCTTGGAGCATGAACACAGTGTGAATTTGCATCCATGTGGTTTGGAGGAGCCAGGAGAGTCACCAGCAGGCACAAGCACTATCCCATCCCCACTACACCTTCTGGGATGGAGGGAGGCCCCACTGCCTGATGGTCACCCACTCTTCCACAGTGAGGAGTGTGACACCCCAGGTCAGCTGTGCAGGAAAGTGGACACCATATAAAGCTTGAGCCTGAGTCTGAAGCAAAGAAGACTTAGAGGCATTAGCCCAGGGGAGTCAGAGGACAGCAAGCGGCAGGTCTGCCGTGTGGGTGGCAGGAAACGGGAGGGTGAGGAGCGGGTGCTTGGAGTGACCCTGAGAGACAGCACTTCACAGGGTCACGCAGGCCTCCTGCATCTGAATGGCTCACAGTTACGGGCTTAAAAGGATCAGAATGCGATGAAGCACATTTAACACACTCAGCAGAGACCAATTCAGTCTTGGTTGATTTGCACGGTGTTTTAAAATCATGCTAGCCCCCCAGTGGACATCATTATGAGCCCCCAAAGAGCCAGGCTCCAGTCCCGCTGCGTGGGTGCCTCGTTATCTCCAGTTTGGGAGAACAGACACTTCCCCCTGTAAGCAGGGAGCTCCCTCCGGAACATTGGATTTTCCAGGTGCTTTGCCTGCAATCTGGGGGCTTCTCAACCTGGAGGACGGCCATGCTTTGGCCTCCCATGGGGTTTGAGCATCAGCATCAGCTACAGAAGGGGTGAGCATACTGCCGTTCAATTATGGTTGCCCATGACAACGGATCTCTTTCTTGAACTGAAATTCTTTATTAATGAGGAAGCCCAGAGTACCATAGAATGTTAATTTCTGAGATTTAAAAGCACACTTGGCGGTAAAATTTGGCTTGCCTGTTCATAGATTTTGGAGCCCGGGGGGAGCTTAGAAGTGATTTTGTCCGGTATCTCCACGCCACAGCCAAGGAAACAGAGACTAAGAGGTGACGCGGTCCCCTCGAGGCTCTGTGGCCGTTTAGAAGCCAGGACTGGCCTTACTGTTCAACCTTCCATCCATTGGCAGAAACAGAAGACTTTGTTAAAACAATCAAACGTAAGAGCTGCCATGTGCAAAAGTTCTTGGTGTGGGCAGGGCACAGGGCTGACTTTTTACACTTATTACTCCACTTAATCTTTGCAACACTTCATCAGGAGTATTTTGTTTCCATCCCAGCTGGATGGACTAACTCAAGTGTGACATGACTCGTGCCAAGTTATTGTCAGACTCCACAAAATAAGGACTGAGTCCTTCACAAGGCTTCTCCCATGTCGGAGGCCAGCCAGGGGTCCGCAGGCCACCCTCATTTCCGACCAGATGGCTTTATCTTATGGCCGCCTCAGGTTTGGCAATTCTCTAACATGACGCATAGAACTCAGGACAGTGCTGTATTTTTTTTTTTTAATTACAGTTTTATTATAAAGGCTACATACAAGGCAAGATCTGGGAGAGTACTGGACACACAACTTCCCAGCCTCTGTGGAATCAGGAGGCATCGTTCTCCTGGTGTGGCCTTGTGTTCACCAACCAGCAAGTACCAGTAGCTTCAAAACTCACTTTACAAAGCTACAGTGATCAAAACAGCATGCTGACATACAGACAGACATTTAGGCCAATAGAATAGAGCAGAGACCCTAGAAATAGACACACACACACACACACAAACGATCTTGACAAGATTATCAAGGCCAATGTCAGTTCTAACGCCATATACAAAAATTAACTCAAAATGGATCGGAGATCCAAAAGCTAAGCTAAAACTATAAAACCCTTACAAGAAAGCATAGGGTAAAAACTCCGTGGCTTTGAATTTGGCAATGATTTCTTATGATGGCAGAGGCATGGACAGCAAAAGGAGAAGCTGACAAGTTGGACTTCTGAACTTCATGAAAATTGAAAGCGCTGGGGTATCAAAAGATGCTATTTACAGAGTAAAAAAGTACAGAATGGAAGAAAATTTTTGCAAACCATGTATCTGATAAGGGATTAATGTCCAGAATAAATAAAAGCTTCGAGTCCAGAGTTTTTATTGGATTTCATTACACACATGTGGTTGATTACATCACTGATTGCAGGATTGAACTCAATCTCCAGCGTCCCCTCCCTTGGAAAAGAGAGGGGTCCGAAGTTTCAACCCTGTAATTATGTGGTTGATCTTTCTGGTGACCAGTCCCCATCTTGAAGCCATCTAGAACTTGCCATGGGTCATCTCACTAGCAACAGAGACTCTCCTTTCACTCAGAAAATTCTAAGAGTTTTTGAAGTTCTGTGCTGGGAACTGGGGACAAAGATCAAGATAAAGTCTACATTATACCACAGAGGGCTTATCATTGTCATTTAACCAAGAGTTGGCTGAGGTTGAGTAACTTGTTCCAGGTCCAGCAGCTGGTCAGTGGCAACCACAGAACCAGAGCTCAGGGTTTGGGCTTACTTTTTTTTAATATGCATTTTATTTATTTATTTGTC
The DNA here is from genome assembly GCF_002263795.3 of Bos taurus. Classification (NCBI taxonomy): domain Eukaryota; kingdom Metazoa; phylum Chordata; class Mammalia; order Artiodactyla; family Bovidae; genus Bos; species Bos taurus. Next base: position 54,337,041 of record NC_037346.1, read on the forward strand.
TGCTTTGAGTCTTAGTTGCCACATGGCTCTTCCATCTTTAGTTGTGGCACGTAGGACCTAGTAATAGTTCCCTGACCAGGGATCAAACCTGGACCCCCTTCACTGGGAGTGCTGAGTCTTAGCCACTGGACCACCAGGCAAGTCCCTCTGGCCGTATTCTTAAAGTGACCAATTACCACTGCACAAGGACTCACAGGGGCTTCCGCAGTGGCTTAGCAGGTAAAGAATCCAACTGCAATGCCGAAGAGGGTTTGGTCTCTAGGTCAGGAAGATCCCCTGGAGGAGGGCATGGCAACCCACTCTAGTATTTTTGCCAGGAAAATCCCATGGACAGAGTAACCTGGCAGGCAATAAAAGACATGATGTTGGGTTGACTCCTTCTCCTGGGTCCTTTTGACTCTGGAAAGACAGTAGACTTGGGAGAGTAAACCAGATCCTGGGATTACATCTCTCAATACTATATTTTGACTGTGTTGTGTGTACTGGGGTCTAGTCCCCTAGGGAGGCTGAGGGCAGTGTTGTTCAATGGAAATAGAATTTGAGCCACTTTTAAGTCCTTTTCCACTTTCTAGTAGATATGGTGAAAAGAAACAAGTAAAATGAAATGTATTGGTATATTTTATTTAACCCGATTATTCTATATATTATCATGTCAATATTTAATCAACATAAAAACAGATAATGAAATATTTTCAATCCTCGATTCATACTGGGTGTTCCAAATCTAGCGTGTATTCTGCACACATGGCACACAACATTTTTGACTAGTCGCATGCCACATGTTCCTTGTGAGTATCATACTGGATAGCTCCTGCCTATAGCCTCCACCCTGTTCTTGAAAGGGACCAGTTGTGACAAAATGTTAGAAACTCTGCTTAGGTCTCCACCATATTGTATAAATCCCTATTTCCATCTGCAAATAGGGGAAAGCCACTTCAGCTCTGTGTATTAACCATGTCTTTTATTGGCTAGATTTCTGATACTTTGACATCTGGCTTTGCTGATACTGGAGAGACATCCTTCCAGGGTGAGCCGATTCCTAGAGATTGCAAACAACTCACCTGAATGTGATTTTTATATACAAACAAATTAATGCAGAGTCCACAGCACCACCCACCTCCTCTACAGGGCTCTCACCCTCTGGGCTCCTAACAACCTGCCCTAATCACCCCAGGGCCAGGGACCAGATGACCAGGGGAAGGCCCTAAGCCCCAGAGCCTCCAAAAATTACTCAAGCTATCCAACCCTTAGCTTGCTCACCCTGCCTTGCCCACACATTCCCACAGAAACCCCCACCCAGGCTCTTACCCACGTTTCTCCTCGCTGCCTCTGGTGCTTCCCCATGTGGCCCTGCAAGGCCTGGTGTGGCCCCCCTCTTGGGAACCATGAGTCAGAAACTGTCTCTTCAGTGGCCATTTTCTCCTGATCTGTTAGCCTCACCTAGTCTCAGCTGTTCCGTTACTATCTTGCATGTTACAGTGCTCTGGTTTCAGCTTTGTAGATGGGGGTGGTGGTCGGGGAGCCCTGCAGGTGCTTCTGCACGAGCCATTAACTTCACTAATGACAAACTTTGCTCATCAACAGAGGCTGTCCTGGAGCCACCTGTGCAGACCTTGGGTGAGTCCAGGGAGGAAATATTCCCTGGATCTGGGTCACCCGTGCTCTCCAGAGTCCGGCGAGAGCAGAGGATGATGCTGGCCTCAGCAAAGAACAGCCTGTATTCAGGGAAGCGAGCCCACCTGGGTCAGAGGCCGCTGACATCACAGGCTAAATGGATGTTCAGAGAGAGACCCCGTGACAACTGAGTTCCAAGAGGCTTCCCAGAAGTTGTCTGACCTCGCAGAAAAATCAATGCACCTCTTGTTTTTGTCTCCTGAAATATTTCATCGGTGATGATTCCTCCCTAGGTGACAACATATTTTATGACAAAGCGCGCGGCAGGCTGCTAGGCCCCGGGTGGCTTCAGACACAGCCTGACATCCTTCCCTGTCATTATTGATGAGCCTCACCTGCGTGGGGTTGGGAGGCGGCGGCTTCCTCCCAGTCCCGCTAGGGAGCCTGGGAGGGAACCCAGTTGCCACAGACCCATCCGTTTCTGGAGAAGGTCCCGGTGGCGGTGAGAAGGCTGCCATCCTAGGATGTCAAAGCCGATATCAGGGCACTTCTGCCCACCCACACGAGGCCTGCAGAGAGCCCCCCGCCCCCGGCAGAGCATCTGCAGGGGAGGAGGGCGGAGGTCACGCTGCTAGTTAAGCAGAGGGCTGAGACTTCTAGTTTCCAGCTCGGTACCTTTTTTTCCTGCTCTTCCACCAGCACTTTACAAATGCTTTCTTTTTCTCTTCCTTTTTCTCTTCCTCCCTCCCTTCTCTGTCCGCGGGCTCACCTCCCCCACCCCCCCATCCTTCCGCCCCACATCCCTGCCCTCCCTCCCTTTTCACAACCAGCAGAGAGCCTTCCACTTGCCAGGCACTCCGTGGCGTTTATTTACTCAGCCCCATTTGCAGACAGCCACGCGGGGGCATTTCAGGGGAGAGCAGCCATAGGAGAAGCGGTGTCGGGAGGGTCAGAAGGCAGGAGCTCTGGAGGCACGCTGGTCTCCCGTGCTCTTCCGACGGTCTGTCCACACTCCCCCCGTCCCTGCCCTGGGGGCACCTGACCGTCACAGCAGGACCTCCGGGGCCCTTTCAGGGCCTGGGCCAGGAAGGGTCACCTGAAGGTTGGATCAGGCCGAGGTCAGCTGGCCTCTCGACAGCATCTCTGAGGGGAAACAAGCAGAGACCTGCTTAACCCGCAGAGGAGGGAACACAGAGGGGGCTTTAGTCCACCATCCTCCCGCTCAGGCTAGCTCCTCACCTCCCTGATCAGCCTGGGGGGTGTGGGGGAAGCCACACGACCCCCTCCTGGGGCAGCTTCTGCCTCAGGACCCTTTGTCCTGGCTCTGAGAGGAGAGGGAGCCCTAGCTTCCTCTTATGTATCTTCCAACTGTTTGCCACGGCCCGCCCCTCTCCTGTTTGCCTGTCTGTACCATGGGGCCCAATGAACTGAGCCCAGGTCCCTTCCAGCCCGACCCCCTGGGTTTCAGAGCAAGGGTTCTCAGAGTGGCCCTGGGCCTCCAGCTGCAGGAGCACCTTGGGGATTAAGATTCCCAGGCCCTGTTCCTGATCTTGGGGCTGGAATGGCTGGGCATGGGATCTGGAAATCGGTGTACCTACCGACCCCCTTGAGTGAGCCCTGCAGGTGCCTGACAAGATGCCTCAGTGAAGGACCCAGGATGGAGGCAGTGGAGGTTTAGGCAGGCAGTGCAGGGAGGAAGAGACGGAGAAAGTGAAAGTGTTAGTCTCTCGCTCGTGTCCGACTCTTTGTGACCCCATGGACTGTAGCCCACCAGGCTCCTTGTCCACGGAATTCCCCAGGCAAGAATACTGGAGTGGGTTGCCATTTCCTCCTCCAGGGGATCTTCCCGACCCAGAAATCAATCCTCTCTTATTAATTGGAGAGGAGCCTCAGCTTCTCCTGCAGGATGCATCCACGCTCATCAGAGACTGGAGGGCAGAACAGAGAAGGAGAGGGCCCGAGCTGGTGCCCATCCCCTTCCCATCCCTTCCCTATGCAGCCCCTCCCCCAGGCTGACCCCTTCCCTGAATGGAGACATCACTCTGCACAGCCCAGAGGAGGCACAATCCTCCTCCTAACTGAGATGCAAATCTCTGAGCCCCACGGACTGAGCTTGGCTGGGGTTCTGGGGGAGCCACGAGGGTGGGATGGGGAGGCTGCCCCAACAAGGGGGAGGTGCCCAGCCTGTGCCGGCTGGTTCCTCTCCACTCCACCAGGGCTGGCACATGCCAGGATACTGGCTCCTGATCTTGGCAAAGGGAAATGAAGTTGCTGCCCCTGAGCTAATTAAGGAGGGAGGCAGGCCGGCGGGTGGGAGTTGGCAAGCAGAGTGGTTGCAGTTGCCAAGTGTCCAACACACTGCCCACGTGCCAGTTCGGGGCAGGAGGTGGGGGGAGAGCGGTGGGAGGTTGGGGAGAGGGAATTCTTGAGCAAAGCCAGCTGTTTGGAGGGCAATTCACTCACTCTCCCCTTGCCTGCACTTGTCAACTCAGCAGACCGGGCTTCTGTCCCCATAGCCGGCACGTTCCAGGTACTTCCTGGAGGAAGGAGACCCAGGCCCCCTGCTAGAAGCTCCTGACACATGAGAACAGCCCCCAGAGCTGTCCTTCCAGTGCAGAAAGCTCTGGTCACATGTAGCTATTTAAAATCAGCTGCAATGAGAAAATGTACAAATGCGGTTCCTCTGCTGCTCTAGCTACATTTCAAGTGTTTGATAGCCACAAGCAGCCAGTGCTCCCATCCTGGATGGTGCAGATATGGGACCTCGCCTACATCAGTGAACATTCTGTTGGCTAAACTTCAGCAGCTGGCACACCTTGTACCTGCAGCGATCATCCTAACGATTGTTTTCATTGCAGCCTAAATCCGTGTACGTTATTCTTAAGGAAATTTAGGAAAAGAAATGGACACACACCCTGCACTGAGACTGCCAATCAGTGTAGGCTTAATTACTGAGCCCCCCACTGTATGTGTCAGGTGTGGTGCAGAGACCCAGGGCTGCCGAGCAGAAGGAGACAGTCCCCCACCCTCGAGGAGCAGGGAGCAGAGACGTGCACGGTGACCATGTCACCATCGCTTCTGTGAGGCCAGGGCTGTGCTGGAGGGACGTGCAGAAATCTGTGGGGGGTCAGATTCGCTTAGCTGAACCTGGGGTTCAGAGTCAGACTTCTGGACTTTTGAGGTGTTTTGAGGCTCTGCTCTGCTTCCTGGAAGGTTACTGAGAAGATTATCACGAATGCTGTGTGGGGTGTGTCACGGCTTGTGCTGCAGAAAGACCCACCTTGAGCTTCCCATCTAAAGTTTCCTTCTCCCAGTGTAACCTCCTAGCGTGTTGTCGTTCTTGACCACACCAGCCACATAGAAATGACCCCCACCCCTGCGTGTCCAGCCCACACTCTGGCTTCCGCACGCTGGACCCTTACGCAGGCAATGGTGTTGGGTTCCCCTCCACTTGGCTATGCCACCAGCATCTCACACTCCGCATGCATCCCGCCTTCCCACCTCAGCTCAGCCTGCAGTGGAGCACCCGCCCTCCCACCACTGTACCCTGCATCCGTGGTCGCGGTCTCAGGATCCTGAGAGCCCTCTGAGGGCAGGACACTGTGCCCCCTCTGTGTGTTTCTTGGGTTATTCTGGTTCTCAACACACAGCAGAGGTTCCAGAAATGTCTCTTAAATAAGTGACTCTCCCCAGATTGTGAATGACAGACAGCGGTTGGACAACAAGTGACCCAACTGTATAGGAATGAAAAAAAAAAACAAAAAACAATGAACCTGATAATATTCCTGCGGTCAGCCCTCTATACTAGAAGTCGGTCTACTTCATTAAAGGGACAAATAGTATTTCAGAATTTGCAAACATAGCCTCTGCTGCAACTCTTCGATTCTGCGGTCATAGCATGAAAGCAGGCGTGGACTATAGACACTATGCTCCAATGACCATTTACAGAAACAGGCAGAGGGCTGGATGCGGCCTGCAGGCCAGTGTGCCCTGCCCTGCCCTAAGCGAAGCGTGGCTGGGCTTGAGGACACAGTTACTGGTGCTCTTCTGTCACTAAGTCGTGTTCCACTCTTTTGCAACCCCATGGACTGCAGCCCACCAGGCTCCACTGTCCATGGGATTCTCCAGGCAAGAATACTGCAGTGGGCTGCCATTTTTTTCTCCAAGGGGCCTTCCCGACCTGGGGATCGAATCTGTGTCTCCGGAATGGGCAGGTGGATTCTAGGAGGAAGGCATTTGTCAAGTGGGGTCTGTCCTTTTTTGACTTATGGTCCCAACAGAAACACTGTGTGTGTGGCATGCCTTTGTGTGTATGTACTCACACATATGCTCAAAAAGTTGCTCAGCCTCCCTGGGCCTCATTTCAGCATCTGTTAAGGAAATGATCGGTGTATGGGTTTATTTCCGCTCCCCAAGCAATGCTTGTTTTTGTCTTCTGTTCTTTTCCAGCATGTTCTCCACTCCCTGCCCGCCGCTCTCATCATGCTCCTGAGTGCCGTCAGTGCCATGCGCAGAGCCCAAGGACGGCATGGGGATGGGGCAGGAGCCCTGTCCAGGGTCCATCTCCTTGACTCACAGAGCTGTGGGACTGGGAAGTGAGAAATTACCCTGCAGTATGTAAAGTATTCAAAATAAGGAATGGGTTTCCAGCTTCCTGTGGCAAGACGCACAGGCCTAGGAGAGGCCAGCCCCGCCTCCACCCGACCCCTGCCCGCCTGCCCCCCACCCCCGAGCCTCTGCTTTCTCATCTTTAAATGAGGACAGTCCCCCAGTCCTGCCTCCAGCCTCCCTGGGACTTGAGGTCTGCTGCCATGAATGCGTTTTGTAAACAGCTCAGGGCTGGACACATGTAAGGAATTAGAGGGTTATTTTTCTGAATTCTGGACCTAGCAGCTAGGCCCTAAGACATGAAGTAATGCTTTGTGGTTTTTTTTTTTTTTTTTCTTTTTTAGCAGAAAGGAGGCTGGAAAGCGTGGAAGGAAGTGGCGGGACCGGAGGCAAAACGGGCAGTGAAGAAAAGACGAGACTTTGACTTGAGATTTTTATCATAAGATGGAGCCGCTTGCACAGGGTTCTGGCTGCCCTCGGTGGGTGCTCCCACCCCATCCCTCTGCTTCGCTCTGTTCTTTCCATTGTTCTAGAGCCAGAGACACTGCTCCTTGCAGGATGCTGCTTCCCCTCCCCCTCAGAAGGTAGGGACCAGGGGTGAGACGCACTAGGGGGCCTGAGCGAAGGAAAGACTGGGGAGGGGCTGCCAGCCTGTGCCAAGCATGCAGTGGAATCACCGTGTTCATTTTTTAAAAGTCAAATCCCTCATCGTTGCGCTCCCCCAGCACCCCCAGAGCCCCTCTATTATCCTTAGGCCATTTGGTGGTTGTTGCTATGGAGACCACAAGCAAAATGGCATGCAAATCAACACAAGCAATAACAGTGGGAAAGGGCAGGGAGAAGCTGGCGTGGGGCGGCTGGGGGAGGGCCCGGGAAGTGCTTCCACCTGCACCCATGGGGCTGGAGGAAAAAGAGGCTTGTGGAGGGTCCGGGCACAGGTCAAGGAGGCTCCAGTCTAGACTCCAGTGGGAGAAGGACTCCGAGGCTGCAAAGATGTCTCGCAGGTGGCCAATTGGCCGGGGAAAATGCAACGAGGGACTGGTTCCCCCCCGCCCAGCCTCAAGCCCTGACAGGGCAGACAGAGGGAGAGCCAGCTTTGGGGGAAGGCGCCCGCACCAGGCGAGGCCCTCCTGGCAGAGAGACTCCTGGCTTATTGCCACTTTGGGATGAGCCAGGAAGATCTGCCCTCTAAACCCAGGTCCAAACCCGAGCTTGGCCAGACCCGTCCACTCCCTGCATTTGGAAACTGTGCTCTGCCTTGTCCCCCGGAATCTGACTGTGCAGAGAGGCAATCGAACAGCTCAGTTTTCGAGAGGAGAAACCACAGTCCCCAAGAATAGAAATATGTGAGTCCGAGGCTTCTTGATTGAAATAAGCACTGACTCTGTGGAATGGAGATTTGGGAAGATTCCCCTTTTCCTAGAGGCTTCCCAATCCAGGCTGATCAAAGTCACAGTAAATGTGCTCCAACTGGCTGCACAAATGCGGGGCCCCAGGACACTGGGCTCAGAAGCCACAGAGCGAAAGGGCAGAGCCCTGTGGATTCCAGGTCTAGCCTGAGTATGGGAACAAGCACACGCGGTGTTCTCAGGGACGTTTTGTGAAGCAGAGATTAGCACTCCGTGTGGGACCACCATCTGAACTTCAACCAAGCAGCCAAGGCTTCTAAATAGAACACACGGCCTGCAGAAGTCACTGGAACCTGACTGGAAAGGGCCTGCTGCACGGCTCTGCGCTCGCCCCCACTCCCGTGCCCCCTCCCGCATCCTGCGTCTCACTCGGTTCTGCTCTCCTGGTCTCTGCTTTCAAGCCTTTCATTTGATATCTTGCCAAACGGATGTGGGGCTGCTGTCGCTGGCTTCAAGCTCAAGTTGCCAAGAGGCCCCTGTTTTTCCTCTGGGGGCGTCATCTCCCTCTCAGCGCCTCCGGGTGCCCACCTCCCCCCACAGAAGACAAAGAGACCAGTTCTGTGTCCCCTGCCCTGGGACAGAGGGCCAGGGGGTAGACATGTCCAGACAATCTCCCAGGACCGTGACCCCTGAACACGGGACTCCGGGTAGACAGGAATCAGGTGGCATCCTTCTTGGCGTGCAGGAGCCTCTGCTACCAGCACCCGGACTCTGTGAGCACCCCTCGCCCGCCAGAGCCTTCCCATGGGTCTCTCTTGCTTCCATTGGCCTGGGGAGCCTCCTGTGTCTGCAGCCAAGGACTCTTCTATGGGAGGCCCCAGCAGCAGCATCCGTGCACCCTCAATGCCACACGTGGGCCTGAGACCTGCTGATGTCTTCAGAGGTGCAGAGGAGATCTGAGGGGAGCGAGGAGAAATGCCAAACCTCAGGGCCAGGGCAGCGTAGCCCTGATGGAGTCCAGGGCCTCACTTAGTCCTACTTCCTCATTTCATGGCAAGAAACGGACCTGCCAAGGGCACGTGGCTGCTGTCCAACCAGCGTCATGACCGCGCTCAGGAGACCAGTTTTCCCAATGCTTTGAGGTTCCAGAGAAGGAGTTCCTTGCCCCTTAAGCTCTCCCAAGCAGAAGGGGCTCCCTGAGTTCCGTTGCTGTCACGGCATGTCCCTAGGGGTGGGGGGGTGGGCTTCCTGCTTCTCTGTCTCCTGTTCCCTTTCTTCAAATGTGCACATCTGTGTCCCACCTTGCTGAAACCCTTGACAGACGCTGGACCTCACCCAGACCTCCTCCCTCTTTTCTTTCCCAGGCTGAATAAAACAGAGAGGACAAGGGAGGGGACATATGTATACCTATGGCTGATCCATGTTGATGTATGGCAGAAACCAGCAGAATATTGTAATTGTCCTTCAGTTAAAAATAAATAAATTAAAAAAAAAGAAAAAACAGAGAGGTCACCTGCATTGGGTGTTCCAGATCACAGCCATCAGTGAAAGGGAAGCCAGTCTTACCCCCTGGAGTCCACAGCTTTGACTGTCTGGCCTCAGGGTGACCAAGGCGCAGGAGAGGTCATGAGTGGGCAAGGCCGGGTAGGAGGTGAAGATGACCTTGACCTTGACCTTGAGGAGGGCTCCAGGAAGCCTTGGGAACTCTAGTGGTTTGGTCAGGCCAACTGGTGAGAGCCGTAATCAAGGACAGAAAGGGTGGGACGGTCTTTTTAGCATCTCAGTCACCCAGCAACCCGTGCTCCCCGCTCAGATGTGTTGGATGCTGTGACTGGCACCCACAGTCTGGAGGGCTGGTTTGTCTGGGTTACTTGGGACAAGCCACTGAGCTTGATGGAGTCAAGTCCCCTTCCTCTGGGACTTTCAGACCTTGTGTCCCTGTTTGCCTTAATGATGGTCAGTGAAGGAGGTTGGGAAGCGAGGAATGGCCCCTAAAACATTGGTTCATCAGAAGGGGAATTCTAACTGGGTGGGATGAGGTGGCTGGGCAGTGCGGTGGTTAAAGCACCACCTGGGAACCAAAGGTCTGGGGGTCAGATTCCTGAACCTCAGATTCGCCAGTTTGATGAGCAGGGATTGGGGCTCACTCTGTTGCCAGTTTCTTGGCAACCTGGGCACTACCTTCCAGTGGGTCCAAGGGCTCCCCAACATTGAGGGACATCAGCATCCCTGTAGGGCTTCCCAGGTGGCTCAGTGGCAAAGAACCCACCTGCCAATGCAGGAGACCTAAGAGATACAGGTTTGATCCCTGGGTCGGGAAGATCCCCTGGAGGAGGAAATGGCATCCCACTCCAGTATCCTTGCCTGGAGAATCCCATGGACAGAGAAGCCTGGCAGGCTGCAGTCCATGGGGTGGCACAGAGTCGGACACGACTGAAGTGACTTAGCACCCAGGTTACTGGGCCAACCGATGCCCAGTATCCAGCAGCGATGCCCAGACTGACGGCTCCGGGGCAGACACGGAGCTGGAGAGCTGAGCTGGTGACCTGCCAGCAGCTGTGGAGGCTCCTTGCTGATAAAGACGGGGCAGGGGTTCTCGGAGGCATGTGCGAGCTTCTCCAAAGGGAGAGAGGCCCACCTGGCTCAGCCTGCACAGTTCTCCGGAGACGGGAGCACAAAGCTGCCCTCAGCCCATGCTATTGCTTTCTGGGCAAGTGACCCAAAGCTTGGACCACGTGTGCCAAAAACAGCCAAAGTAGTGGCGTCTGACAAGTCAAAACAGTTCTATTTCCAAACTAAGTCACCCAGGCTGGCCGCTGATGTGCCTTCCTTGGGGTCAGGGGTGGGGCGGGTGGCCGGTTTTGACATTTATGGAACCTGAACAGTGCGTAGAGCCCCAGGAAACACTGCCCAACAGCAGTGGCAGGGCCCAAGGTGACAAGCCGCGGGTTTGCCCTATTCTATTCCTTGAATTAGGGATGGACACCAGGATTCCAGAATCTCGAGCCTGGTCCTAGCGGGTAGGCACTGCATTTTTGCCCAACAGAGAAGGACACGGAGACCAAGCAGTGGTCATTTGCCCAAATCGCGGAGCGGTTACCTGGTGGGGGTGGCAGGAGCTTGGGTCCGGTTAGGACAAAAAGGATAAAAGCCCCAGGTCTTGGCTTTCCTTGCTTCCTTGTTCATAGTACTTTTCCTCCAGGACCGGATCATGAGAAGAGGGAACTCTGGGTGTGCGCAATGGGTATCTCTAGCGTTATTTTCTATAATGGGGGACACTGGGTCTCAGGGGGTTGCATTTCAACTCACACGTTTATTCATCACCCACACAAACTGGACCCCACACACAGCTGGGAGTGTTGGAGGTGTTAGCGGCAGCCTCGCCTGCCACGGGGCCTGGCATGGCCAAGAGTGTGCATTATTATTAGTCTACCTTGCCTGGGGTTACACGATTCATTAAGGGAGATTTTGGCTTCATACGCAGAGTGATCCCGAGTCTTTCCTTGACGTCATTCTTTCCCTAATGAATCAGGTTGTGAATTTACAGTTTTATGTAAAGTTCATGCTTTTTGCACAGATTATCCCCTCAAATCCTTACGACGCCTCTGCGAGGCACACACAGCGGATGTCTGCATCCCCCTTTATAGATGAGGAAGCGAGAAGGGAACGAACCTTGCAGGAAGTCCCACGTGAATGAGTGAGGCTGCAGGACAGGCCTCAAATCCAGGGCTGCCTCTTCTGCTTCTGAGCCAATGTTTCCAATTATTGCTGTCCTAACCCTCACTGCCTCCCCTGCATGGACGCCATATTTTGAAAAGTGTTGCCAACAAAATTGAATAAATTAAGGAAGTGGAAATGTGTTCCCCAATTCTTATTAATCAAAGACATATGTACCTGCCAATTACAGCCCTCGCTCCCTGTCCAGCCCCCAGGCAGAAGCCAAGACTTGAGAGTTTTGACTTTGCGGGGGAGGTTTGCCTCCGGTCATTCGACATCCAAGGAGTCTGTGCACCTACTAAGTGCCAGGCACTGTCAGAGGTGCTTGAGATACGTCAGGAAACAAAGCCAAGATCCCTCATTTATGTTACAGTGGATGGAGGGGAGACAGCATGGAGAAATATGATAAATATGCATATGTCGGTGGTGTTAGAAAATGATAAAGGGTCTAGAGGCATGTTGAGCGAAGTAAGGGGGGGCTCCTGGGAGTGGGGAGGGAGCACGTTTAAAATAAGGGTTCAGGACAGATCTGCAAAGACCCCTGGACCTGGAGGCGGGGCAGAGATGGGAGAGAGCTCTGATTGGCCAGCAGCTAGCCGGAGATGTGGCTTGCTAAGGCAGTGTGGACAGAGCATGGGTTAGTAGAAAGACCCGGGTCTGAATTCCAGCTTTGCCACTCATTGGTTGGACATGTCCCCTAACCTCAGTCACTGTTGCCCAATCTATAAAGTGGGATTGTAATATCCTATGCATGCCCTCATGCCCAGGACAGGACTTGGAACGTTGCAGGGGCTCAACAAAGGCTGGATGTTCACCAGAGCCTGTGGCATCGGATGGCGACTGAGTCCAAAAAAGAAAACCGGCAGCTCATTGAACGTGTGCAGGCTGGTCAAAGGGACTTCCCGATTTTTTTTTTTTCAATGTCTTATTATTATCCAGAGGCTGTTGTGGGCTGAATTATCTCTCCCCCAGATTCGTATGTTCAAGTTCTAATCCCCAGGGCCTCAGCTCATATTTGGAAAGGCTGTCTTTAAAAAGAGGATGCAGTTGAAATGAGGTCATACGGATGGACCTTAATCCCACACGAGTGGTGACCTTATAAGAAGAGGAGATTGGGAAACAGACACACGCAGAGGGACGGCCATGAGAGGACATGGAGAAGACGCGGTCTGCAAGCCAACAGCAGAGGCTCGGAAGAAACCTCTGCTGGCCTCCAGGACTGAGGGCAATCGTTCCTGGGTTTAAGCTGCCTGTGGTGCCTTGTTACTGCAGCTGCAGGCCACTGATGCTCACACTCAGAACATGTACTCCTGTTTCCACCTGGGCAAAGCCCCACATGCAAGCCGCATCTTGTTCCTGACTCCCTGCACTTAACGTGCCCCAGACAAGGCCCGCCTGCTCTCATCTTGGTGCTGCTCTGTGAGTGGGAGACATTCGGGCCAGCTGCTCCAGAGCTGCACCATCAGCCTGGCACAGCCAAGCAAATTACCCAAAATCAGAAAGAAAAGGACTTGGAAACCACCCCTGTCAGCGTTTGGAGTCATCCATCAGGCACTTCCCCTTCTGTAAAACTCCCCTGAGATCTAACATTGGAGCTGAAACCATACACCCACACAGAGCCAACCACCTCCTCCCCCAGCTCCCGGCAAGGCAGGTATGGGCCCAGCCCCTTCCTTGAGCTCACCCACCTATTCCCACCAGCCCCGACAGAGCTCAGGTTCGACCCAGATACAGAGGTTTGACCCGTGCCTGCTGCCTCTCGGCCTGTGCATCACAGCCAGGTCTGTCCCATCCTGCAAAGGGCCCAGAGCCCAAGCCTGCAAGCAGGGAAGGGGGTCTCCAAAAGCAGACCTCACTAGCCCCTATGGAGCTAACGCCGTCCTTGGCACTCAGCCGATGGACCCAGCTCACTGGGCAAGCGCAGATGAAAGCGCCTGCTGCTGGCTAATTACGTTTATTTACGGAGCCCGGGAAAGGTGGGAGGCAGCATCTGAGGAAAGGTTGAATTAATAAGGCAGGAGGCAGAAGCAGCCCGTGGATATGTGTTTTTCATTAGAGGCACAGTTGACTGGCCGTGCTTCTCTTGGCTGCAGGAAGAAGAAGAGGGGAGAGCGGAGGAGGTTGGCTGGGGATTGGAGGAGGGGAGGGGGGGGACCTGGAGATGGAAACCGGGGGCCGGGGGGCGGGCCCAAAGATGGAGGCAGGAGAGAGAGGTGGGAGGAGAGAAGGCGGGAGAGGGCAGGGCGGCTGGGAGCCTGGGGCCAGCGTGAGGAAAGGGGTTGGAGAAGCCTGTGTATCCCTTTCGGGAGCCACTGGAAAACTCTGATCCGCTCCTGGAGACTTCTGTTGCAGGGCAGCTCCTTCAGAAAGAAGCCCAGGCCAAAGACTGAGGCTACGGCCTCACCATCTCTTCTCGCCTCCTGGTATCCCGAGAGCCCTGTGGCCCCGGGGAGGGTTGCTTGCATCCCAGCCTGGGGAAGGCCCTGGGGAGGTCAAGGCTGAGCCAGGAGTCCCCCCAGCCTGGATACAACTGGCAGCCTTGGATTTGGGAGGCATTGATATAGCTCTGTGACGCAAAGACGACTCTCCCCCCCTCTTCCACGAACCTCTGCCTAGCTGGCCCCAGATCACAGCTGCTCTGGGTACATGTCCCTCTGTCCCTCCCCAGATCTCTGGGGACAAGCCACCTCGATCCAAGGGGAGGGGGGTTCCTGGACTTGTACATCCCAGAAGGAGGAACAGTGGAGATTTCAACACTCAAGGACACAAGTAACTCCACACCCCTCCCCCAGCCTCTTGCTACACGTGCACACAGGACCATCTACACAGATGCACACACAAACACACCCATGCACACACATGCATGTGCGCACATGTACACACAGGCGTGCACACACACCCCAGAAAAACTGAAAAGCACAAAGCCAGCAGACCCTTTGTCAGTCTGTTGCACGATGTGTGTTTCCCAACCCTCAGCCACCAGGGCTCCTTGGCTCCTGCCAACAGAGGTGTCTGTGGTTTGGACAAGCCTGAGTCCCTCCATCTGAATTCTCCTGTCCAAGTCCATCTGCTGGGAGGGAACCTCCAGGCCCACAGACAGCGTTTGTTCGATAAATGCCCCTGGTAGCCAGCTGCTCACCCAGTCCTGTGACTGGCCTGGGGACACAGGGCAACTGGCCCAGCCTTCTCCCCGGGGCCTGCCAGCAGAGGACCTGGGCTCTCCACAGAGCCCTCACTGGGGACCCTGCCTGGGGAAGGCCATGTACTAACTCAGACCCCCTGCACCTGAAGGTGTGGGATTGGGGCCATTTTGTCATTAGAATTCCCGGGGGCTCTGGCTCAAAATACAGACTCCCAAACCCTGGCCCAAGGCTGATGCAGCAGGTTTGGGGTGGCTGTGGGCTCCTGGAGTCCTAGAAGGCAGGAGTCTACAGAGTGGGATGAGAAATGACATCCCCAGGTTGCCCTGCTGACCACAGAGATGCTGAGAAGTGGAGGGACCTGAGACCCTGCAGGGCTCCACAGATTGGGTTGGAGGCCTCGAAACATAGGCTCTTGCTGTGACCACGGGCCTGCAGAGAAGTCCACCTGAGCGCCCCCAAACTGTTCTCTGCAGCCTATGGGAGAGGAAATCGTGCCCTCTGCTTCTCCAGGTCCGGATCTCTCAGCTTCTCTCTCTGGGTGTTTCTATGCAAGGGCCACCTTGATTCTGCCAGAGCAAAAGCAAATTGCAAAAAGTGAAAAAGAAAAACCCTTTGAAGCACACTGCCTCTCACAGATGCACAGACTGCTGTCTGCAGCCTCTGGGCCTCCAGGAGGGCAGGCTGCCTCCGCAGGCCGCCCCTCACTCCTGGGCTGGAGGAAATTGCTCAACACACCAGCAGCCTCCCCTGGCACCCGCAGATCCCCAGAGACCCCATCCCAGAGCATCAGAAATCACACTGGATGCCCTGCTTCTCTCTTGGGCCCTTGGTTCAGTATGCAGCAGCCTGGTGCTGGCTTTTGTGTACAAGGGGCGTGAGCACGGGTACCCGGGGGCTGTGGAGCTGAGAACCGCTGCTGGGAGCATCCGTTCCCATGCACTGGCTTACTCACCACAGCTGCAGTGACCCTCCAGTGGGCTCCTGGTGTGTGCCAGCCATCGTCCCCTGGGTTTATGGAAAGCATCTCACGGAAGACTCACAAAGGGCTCAGTATGTAAGTAAATCTGAGGAAACCCAATTTACAGACGAGGAATAACACACAGCGATGTTAAGCAGCTTGCCTAAAGTCATGCAGCCTGTGGCTTCAGTCTAAGTGCTTTGCTTGCAGACCCTGTGTTCTTTGTTCTTTTTGTCCGGCTCCCCTGTCTAGTGTCTCCCCCCACCGAAGGCCACAACCGACTGGCAGGATTTTACCTTGAATTTAGATTTTCTGATGCAATGAAGCCATTCCTGGGAAAGCATATTAGCCATGATCACTTTAGAAGGGAGGGTTTAGGAATGAGGAACTCTGATCCAAATGGTAGTTTGCAGCTTAGGACACAGCAGGTGTGGCCTAGACAGGTGTGTGGGTGATAGGCAAGGAGAAAGTTGAGAGCCTTGAACCCAAATATACTCACCAATTCCTGCTTTTGCCTCTTCTCTAGGTATATTATTTTTGCTTTAGAATGACTTTTACTGGTTCTGGCTGCAAGAAAGATCAACTATAAAGAAAAAAGTAAAGTCATAACCAAATAATCTACCTAAGGAAATGGCAACCCACTCCAGTGTTCTTGCCTTGAGAATCCCAGGGACGGGGAAGCCTGGTGGGCTGCCATCTATGGGGTTGCACGGAGTCGGACACGACTGAAGCGACTTAGCAGCAGCAGCAACTAGAGAAAACCATCATGATCATCTTAGCAAACTGCTTCTCTCAGAGTTCTGGAGGCCAGAAGACTGAAACCAAGGTGTCAGCGGGGCTACATTGCCCCTGAAGGCTCCTGAGCAGGACGCTTACTCCTCTCTTCCAGATTCTTTTTTTTTTTTTAAACCCATCTGGCTGCTTCGGGTCTTAGTTTTGGCATGTGGGTTCTCCATTATGTCATGTGGAATCTTTTATTAGTTGCCCTGCAGTACGTGGGATCTCAGTTGCCCGACAAGGGATCGAACCTGCGTCCCCTGCGTTGCAAGGCAGATTCTTAACCACCAGGCCACCAGGGAAGTTCCTCTCTTCGAGATTCTGGTGACGCAGGTGTTCTTGGCTTGCGGCCCCATTACTCCAGTCTCTGGCTCTGACCTCACATGGCCTTATTCCCTGAGTCTTAGAACCTCAGACTTGCCTTTCTCTTATAAGGACACTTGTCACTGAGTTTAGGGATGAATCAGGAAGAAGGGAATAAGGGTAACTCCAAGGCTTTTAGTGGCAGCAGATTGCTAGGTGAAGAAGAGGTTAAGTTTAATTTTGACCTTGAATTTGAGATGCCATACATGTGGACATACTGAGTAGGCAGGTAGACATAAGAGTCTGGGGTTTGGGGGAGAGGTATAGGATGAAATAAAAACCTCACTAAGTGTGAGCACTGCCCCCTGCCCTTTGCCCAGGCTTAGGGGAAAGTGGGTTTCAGGGAAAACTTCATTCTGTTCTCAATTTGTAGGGAAAACCAGGTGATGATTGTCAGCCCGCTGGGCCTGAAACTTCTCAGGGTCTTTTCCTGAGAGGCGTGGCCAGGTGCTCTCCAGGAGGAGGATGTGGGCCACCCGGGGCGGAGGAGAGATGGGGCGATCTCTGGAGCTCCCACAGCACACACTGGCTTGTGCACACTCAGATCCTGGCACACACACCCTCACGTCCGCTGTGAACACCCTACGTGGGGTCCCTCCCTTCCATTGTCCTCTCTGCCTGGCAGGGAACAGGCCAGCTCTATCTCCTCTGCAGACTTCTCCAGCAGACCCGGGTTCGGCTTATCCTGCATGCCCGCCGCACTCTGCTGCCTAGCTACATTTCCACATTGGCTACCAGCTGCCCAGAGCTCACTCTGTTCATCCCCGGTCCAGCGACTAGCCCAGTGCCTACCTGGGCCCCGCAGTCACTTAGTCAGGATCTGTGGAAATATGCACACCTGTATTTCCAGAGGCCACTAGCCAAGAGTGAACCGGAGACAGGTGAAAAAGCACGGAGACCCCAGAGGCCCCAGCTGACAGAGTAAGGGCTGATATTTATCAGGAAACGTGACAGATGTGCGGTGAGAACCAGGATATGTCAGTCCTCTCGGCCGCAATTAGCCACTGCTCTCCTCTCCCGGGGGGAGGCTGCAGAGGACGGGCTCACGTTCATCACGGATGTCCATCCACCCCTGCACCTTCCCCAGGAAGAACAACAGCCTGGAGACCCTGGACATCGGCAGAGACGATGATCCTTAGAAACGAGGTTGCCTGTGGTTCATCTCATGGACCACCAATTATGGCCACTTCCCAAACCCAGGGAGCCCTTAGTTCCTGGGGCAGCGGAGGCCCTCAGAAGTCCTGGAAGTCTCCTGTGGCCAAGTGCGGCGAGGGGCAGTTACCTGGGGCTGAAGCAGGGACACTGCGCCCTCACTGGGGCTGCTCTAACCCAGTGCCACTCATTTTTCCTGGGTGGCAGCTGCAGCCTCTGAGCTCTGTGTGGTTCCCAGAAGCCAAGTTCCTAAGATCAGATGTGGCTGACCTGGAGAGGCCATTCTGGGGTTCATCCCAACAACACACGCACACATGTACACACACCCCAACACACATGCCTATGTACCTACACATGTACACGTGCGTGCACACAAACACACACACACGAACATACACGCACACACAAACACATGCACAGACACGTGCGTGTGTGCACACACACATACAGATGCATACCTGGGGAGGGCAGAGAGAGGCAGACCGGCCCCAGAGGGCCGGTGGCAGCAGGCTGCCCCCCCTCGGTTACAGACTGCTCCGCCCCATCCTGGACTCGGCGGTGCCGCAGATGTGGCCGCTTCAATTACGTGGCGGGCGGGCTGCGTGGGCTCTCTAGCTCACCAGCCCTCGGGGGAGCCGAGGCTCCGTGGTTTGCAGCGAGGTGTGGAGAATGGAGAGGGCTCGGCAGTGTTAATGACAGCAGCCTGCACTCCCCGAGCAGCGCGAGCGAACTCGATCGCTCTTTAATTATCTGGAATTAGAGTCCTGTCCTCACTCTCTTTATGTGCTGGTGGAGGAAATCGGGGCATCCATTAATTACCTGATCCATATGTAAAGTGTCACACATAATTTTTCCAGAGCCAAAGGGTTCTTGCTCCCAGACCAGCATCATCTCTTAATAATGACGTGAAGTGAAGGGAAAGAGGACCCTGGACTCTGCAAGAGGACCCCCAAGCCTGGATCCTGCCAAGGCTGGGTGACGGCCAAGCTGAGGGCTTCACCAGGATCCCTGGGCACCAGACCCCAGTGGGCTGGGGCTCTTCTGCAGCGGAAAAGAATGAAAGGTCCAGAGATGGAATTAAGAGTTTGATAAAGGACCATTCTCCATCTATCAGTCTGTTAAGTAGAGAAATGAATGAAAATGAAAAGCAGAACATGAAACAAGTTTAAGCTAAGGCCCGAGGGATGTGGGTTAGAGAAGAAGTCTCCAGTGCGAGGGGGCAGTGCAGACATGCTCAGCTATCCCTGGGAGCAGGGTATTTCACACGGGTTGGGGAGATGTCCCCTTTCGGAGGGAATTTCTATTCTGGGGAACAGAAAATCACCAGGATGACAGCTAAGAGACCAAATAATAGAGAGGTCACACTCCCACGAATAGCATTAGAAGCATGTCCTAGGGGCATCAGGGTAGGGGATGAGGGGAAAGACAGAAATGGAGAGACACACACACACACAGAGGCTTGTTTCAGGCAGAACCATCAGTCTCTAACCACTGACCAGTTTCCAGTGGTCTAGCCACACTTCCCAGGTGGCCTCTTGAAGTGCTTAACGGCTTTGAACCCGGGCTCTAGAAGGGTTAAAGTGATGCAGGAAAAGGCAAAGGCTTGTCTCTTCTGAGCAGAGCTCATCACGCCCCCGACCCAGGTTTCTTTCTGGGTGGACAGAGGGGGCTGTTTTTATGCTGATTCCGGAGATGATGACTACCTGGGAGATGGAGTCAGAGCAGAAGTTGGGGTGAGAGGCCCCTGCAGCCTGCAGAGCCCTCTCCTGCATATCACCTCGCTCCACCCCTTTCTCACAGTTACCCCATGAGCAGGTCCTATCCTTACCCGCCATTTTGCAGAAGAGGAGACTGAGGCCCAGGGCCACACCTTAAGTAGGTGACGGGTTCAGGCGCCCTGACTCAAGCCTTGCCCTTCCTCCAAGGCCACACTGAAAGTAAAAGTGTTACTCAGTCATGCCTGACTCTTTGCAACACTATGGGCTGTAACCCGCCAGGCTCCCCTGTCCGTGGGATTCTCCAGGCAAGAATACTGGAGTGGATAACCATTCCCTTCTTCAGGGGATCTTCCCGATCCAGGTATCAAACCCAGGTCTCTTGTGTTGCAGGCAGATTCTTTACTGTTTGAGCCACCTGCCACTCACCATAGGAGTCCTGAGCATCCCCCACGTGTGCAGGAGGCATAACACCGGGTCGTTTACAACACCCATGCCCTGCGTGTCCTGGTTTCCTGCAACTGGTGCCTCATGAGGAGGGGGTCCACAGCTGGAGTTCCAGCCCATTTAAAGGGAGATTTCCTGGACTGTTTGCCTCCACAGTTGCCCCTCCTGTCTCTTGAGCATGCCCCTCCCTAGTCCCCAGGGAGTAGAGGAGAAAAAGAAACAGCTGCTTCTTCTCTTCCAATGCTTCCCAGCCCCTCCTGTTGTGCAGAGAAGAGGTGAAGAGCAAGGATGAGGTGCTAGAAGCCCCCACTCTGGAGCGGAGCAGGCACCTGCCAGGTATAGGGCCCTCTGCCACTGGCCCCGAGATCAGTGCTTGGCCTGATGCTGGGCTGGGGTCATCAGAGTCTCCAGAGCACTTGTTAGAACACAGACTCACCCCCAATGCAGGGTTTATCTCAGTGGGTCCAGGGTGGGCCCAACAGCTGCCCCAGTGCCCCTGCGGCCAAGCCAGGTCTGGGAACAGAGGCGATGACCCTCGGTGCCCTGCCTCCCCAGGATATCCCCCATCCACGCCCAGGACACCCCCCTCCCAACTCCAGAAGCCTCTTCCTGCTTGGCCTCACCCCCTCCAGTGTGATTTAGAAACTCTATTTTCTTCTCCTCTAGTTTCCCAGGTCTTGGGAGTGACTCAGTCCATGGCCAGAGCAGCTAGTGTAAAACCGAGAAAATCTTTCTAGGGGAAACATGCTCTAGGTGGCTGGCCACCCTGGGCCAGGAAATGAGGGTCCCTGTCTGGCCCACTAGGGCATCCCCACTTCCTGGACAGAGCTGCCCTGGTCACCCACCAGCCTTCCCCCACACCCCTCTCCCACTCCGTTCCACCCCAACTCCCACCTGGCTTTGATGCTCTCCTGAGCACCCTCTCTGCACCCCCCAGCTGTCTGGGGGTCAGGCTTCTGGCACGCTGCAGGAGGAACCACAGCCATTATGCCTTGGATGGGTCGGGAAGACCACCTGGTAGATTCCAATCTTAGCTGGACCTGAAGCTTAGACAATTTGGGAGTGGGAGGAACTTTAAGAAAAAGAATGCCAAGACACAAACGAGGAGAAGAGGACCAGCCCTGTGACAGCGGAGGGTCTGGACTTGGTCGTCCTGGCAGGGGTGCTCTGCTCAGGCTCAGGGACGCCTGGCACAGGCGGGCACGCAGGTGGGTCCAGTGCCCGTCCGACCTGGCAGCAAGGCGGTCCAGCCCGCCGCCCGGCCCTGTGCCTGCAGCCCCACAGCGTGCCATAGCCGGCACTTTCAGGGGTCTGACACCTGCGTGAGGGGGCCCAGTCTGACCCCATGGCTCTCTGCCTCCCACCAGCTCTGTTCCCAGACCCTGTCATCACTGAGCCCAAAGCTGCACACACACCCTGCCCCTGTGCCCAGATGCCTGGACCCCCAGGCTGGGGAAGCTGGCAGCCCTGCAGCATCCTGGATCACTTTCCTCAAACCCCAGCCCTTCCCTGAAACCACCTGCTCTTTGGGGTTGAACCTGAACCCATAGGGAGGGAGAGAGGGAGGGAGGTTGCTTCTCACCGCCTCTCTCTCCTTTCCTCTCAGAAATCTCTCCACCCGCTTCCTCCCCCCTCCCCTGCTTTTTCCCCTCCATTACATCCTCCTTACATCTCCTGGAAGAAAAAACAATTCTCTGGTGCCACCTAATCCCCCCTCCCAACAGTTTAAGACCATTCTATTAAATTATGTAATCACAAGCATCTCTTTGTTCCGTCTTCAACAGCCGCCTGTTCGCTCCAAAGCTCTCAAGCCCAAGGTCACAGGCCCCTCCACTCGGCTTAGATAAATCTCTCCCATCGCTGAATTCTGACAAATCCCCGCGTCCTCCAGCCCTTTGTTGTATATTCTTTGTTTGAAATATGGCACGCTGCGGTGCCAGCCTCTCCACCTTTGCATATTAAATCGTGGCCAGGCTGCTTCCCGCTTCCTCGGGAAGGGAAGGCGAGGCTGGGCCTCCCCCCTGCCTGGCTGCGGTGGGAGAGTCCACGCCCCCCTCCCCAGCCTTCCCCCTCCCCTCCCCCTCCCCCCTTCGCTCAGCCAATCCTGGCGCTCCCACGGTGGTGGAGGGTGGGTATCATCCTTTGTTCCCGGCTGCATGCCGGTCGTGATCACCTTCCTTGAAGAGCATTTGTCACTTGGTCTTAATAACTTGATGAAATCAAAAGGCAGCA
Source organism: Bos taurus (assembly GCF_002263795.3). Classification (NCBI taxonomy): domain Eukaryota; kingdom Metazoa; phylum Chordata; class Mammalia; order Artiodactyla; family Bovidae; genus Bos; species Bos taurus. The sequence continues at coordinate 54,359,116 of NC_037346.1, forward strand.
TTGCAGTTGTCCCCCCCACCCCAGGTGAGGGCAGGTGGGTAAGCGGGGATGGAGGAAGGCTCCACCACGGGCACTGAGCCAGTTGCACGGGGTGGGGAGGGGGCCTCACCTCCCTCTGCCCTCTGGACCCTGCCAAGCAACACCCCCCCACACACACCTGCCGGGCCCATTCCTGCTGTTGGGACACACAGGGGTGCCCCATCCACCCTGGGGGACCATGGCTCTGCCCCCATCTCCTGCAGCAGTGGGTTGAAGTGTTGTTCAGTCGTTCAGTCATGTCCGACTCTTTGCAATTCCATGGATTGCAGCCTGCCAGGCTTCCCTGTCCTTCACCATCTCCTGGAGCTTGTCAAACTCATGTCTGTTGAGTCGGTGATGCCATCCAACCATCTCATCCTCTGTCATCCCCTTCTCCTCCTGCCCTCAATCTTTCTCAGCATCAGGGTGGCACAAATTCAGGTCCATCCAGAACCTGAGGCTGTGACCTTCTTTAGAAGAAGGGTCTTTGCAGAAGTAATTTAGGTAAAGGTGGGGATGGAATTATCCTGAATTCAGGGTGAGCCCTAAATCCAGAGAGAAATAGACAAGGAGAAAACCCAGAGACACGGAGAAGAGGGCTACAACTGAGGTCACGTTGGGTGATGATGCAGCCACAAGCCAAGGGACACCAAAGATTGCAGTGACCAACAGAAGCTAGGAGACCTTGAAGAACACCTTGCCCTCAGAGCCTCCAGAAAGAACCAGCCCCCGAGGAACCTTAGTTTTGGCTGTCTGCCCACCAGGACCCCAGGACCGTGCAAGAGTCTGTGCTGTTTTAAACCTCCCAGCACACGGTGCTTTGTTTTGGCGGCCTCCTCCCTTCCTGTAGGGAGCCTGGCGTGGGTAGACAAGACCAGGAAGTGTGAACGCTGGGGGTCTGGGCATGAAAGGGCTCAAGTCTAGGCCCTGCAGGCCTCCCATGCACCTGATTCCTGGGCAGAGAAAGGACAGATGCTTCCAGGGCACTGTAGTCTTCTCTGCCCTCCACTTCCCTCCCCGGTGGGAGAGTGGCCAGGGTGGGCGAGGGCCCAGGGCCGGGGCTGCCCGCCTCTCCCAGGATGCCTGCCGGTGGGCTCTCTGTTCCACTGCCTCTCCACGCAGGCGTGGGGCGTGCCCCGACATGGCAGAGAAGGACTTTTTCCTCCTCTCATACGGGCCTTGGACCAAATGAAGCCAGAGTGGGAATCACTGGTCATTTCTGTTGCTGCCTTAAATGCCCACATCACTGACCAGAAGCCAGTCTATTCAAGGCTTGACCAAGGAGCCCTGGGAGGCACCCCACCCTACCCTACCACCAGGCAAGGCCCCTGAGAAATTAACAGGTGCTGGGCTGCTCTCGGAGGGCCTGAGGGCTCAGCGGCCCTGCGATGGTGAGGCCTGCTGCTCGGGGTGGAAGGGAGTTGGGAGGGAGGTGTCACTAGGAGCTGCTGGCTCTGAGCCATGAGGGGGGAGTCAGAGTGGGTCCCCAAAGAAGCGGGTGCCAGGATGGAGTCAAACCCGCAGGAGCTCTGTTGGGGGTCGTGCCTTGGAAGGGTAACAGGAGGGAGCAGGAGGAGGGGTGGACCCTGAGAAGGAAGAGGCTGGAGGAAGGCGGGGAGGCCAGAGCAAACACAGACAGCCATGCTGCCGTGGCAGGAAGCGGGTGCTCAGGCGCCCCCCATGTGGCTGCCACCAGAGTCAGGAGAGGAGAGACTGTGTGGGCGGGCAACCCTGCCTCCCGCCCCCAGGCTCCCTCACAGCCAAGGCTTGCGCCTCCCTCCCCAGCATCCTGCTTCTGGACCCCGTTTCCAGATGCCTGCATCCTCCCCTCCCCCACTCCTCCCCACTTCACCTTTTCCAAGCATGTCTCGTTTCTAAGGCTTTTTCTCCTCCAGCCTCACTGGTAATTTCTCCTCCTCATTTCCCCTAATTTTGCAATGGGAGCTCAGCGGGGAAGCCAGCAGCTCTGATTCTTTTGGCTTTTCCCTGAGAGGCAAGAGCAGAGGGTAGGAGATTGTTTTCTCTTGCTTCTTACGTCTTTCTTCCCAGCTGGGCGAGCCCCTCCCTGACTCTCTGAAGGCACCAGGTTCCACTCACAAAACTGCAGAAGGCCAGAACCCCAGCTCCTCCTACACGGGCAGCTGAGGGTAACAACTCCTTCCACTCTGCCCTGAGGGTGGTTTCACTCCATGATGCCTGGGGCTGGGTCTGCAGAGTGAGCTCCCACCTCCCTGTTCCTCCCCGCCCTGCCTGCCTGCCCCTACCTCTTCCTTCCTTGGTCCTCCGGTCCCCTCATTCTCTCTTCCAGACTGTTATCCCATCCACCTTACCCACCCTCTCTCACAACTTCTCCGGATGGACAGACATGCACTCAGCTTCTTCCCAATCTTCCTTCCTAACCCTAGCGATTCTGTGGCTCTCCCAGTCTCCCTAAATGTACACCGATGCACACGGCAGCCCCAAATGTACCTGCGACACTCCACACCCCTTGGGCAAGGTCCTGGCCTTGGCTTTCAGCCTCATCCACCACCTTGGCCACTGGGCACGGCTGGCCACCCCTCTCCCCGGGGCACCCCACCCCCTACCCCCGTGTGTGGCCGTGCACGCCCCCTCTCCTGCTTCCCCGGCCCCAACTGTGTGGACCCCCTCAGAGGCTGGGGGTAACTCAAGAGTGAGCCGGGCTCATTGTCATTCCCTTGCAGCCAGGCCCCCTCCTCGGCTTTTGACAGATTCTTCCATCTGGCTATTCAAGCTATTCAACCAACATTTGCTGAGCTGAGGATCCTCGCCAGCTGCTGTGGCAGCTGCTAGGGACACCAAGGTGGAAATGGCCCTGCCTGTCAGGAGCTTAGAGCCTGGCAGAGGTCCATAGGGCAACCATCACCAGCAGCCTCACCTTCCCCAGCAAACCAGGGTCCCCATCACTGGCTGCCTGGAGCCGCTGGTACCAGGGGACTGAAATCCTAAAAGGAAAGGAAAGTCGTTCAGTCATGACCAACTCTTTGCAACCCCATGGACTGTAGCCTGCTAGGCTCCTCCATCCATGGGATTTTCCAGGCAAGAATACTGGGGTGGGTTGCCATTTCCATCTCCAGGGGATCTTTCTGAAACAATTATTATGTCTTCCTTCGAGCTTGATGCTGGATCTTGCTCATTTCTTCTGTTATCACGCTGGTCCCTCTCCTCCTGCCCTGTCTTCCTCTCTGCTCCCTCCAGCTCGCTCTGCATACCCAGGTGAGAGGATGAGGGGCAGTGGGCACAAATACAGGTACATGTATGCATACAGAATGCGTAGCATTAGTAATAAGCATTAGTCATATTAATCCCTGGGCTTCCCCAACGGCTCAGCTAGTAAAGAAGCTGCCTGCTAGCACAGGAGACACAAGGGACAGGAGTTCAGTCCCTGGGTCAGAAAGATCCCCTGGAGAAGGAAATGGCAACCCACTCTAGTACTCTTGTCTGGAAAATTCTGTAGACAGAAGAGGCTGGCGGGTTACAGTCCATGGAGTCGCAAACAGTCGGACATGACTGAGTGTGCACACACAGATACTAATCCCCAAGTATGTCTGTTGGAGTGACGAGCTGCACGATCACTCGATTGTACGCACATAGCAGGGTGATGGGGGCCGAGAGCCCTGGGACTCAGCCTGGAGCCAGCCCAGCCATGTGCCCTTGGACAGGTCCCAAACTCCTCTCTGGTCTGCCTGAGATAATGAAGAGGGGGAGACTGGGGCCTTTGATGGCTCCTTCCAGTGAATTCTCTGCCTTTTCCTGATTTTCCATAGCTATGGCTCCTGCCTCCTTCTGACGGGGGATCTAGTAACAGGAAGAAAGAGGGAGGGAGGGCTGGTCCCTGGAGAGGAACGGGACCCCTCCCCACTCCTAAGAAGCTGCAGTGGCAATATCAGTCTTCAGGGAGATGGGGTGCCGTGAGGGGCACGGGTCCCAGGAAGGCGGTGGGAGGCTGTGCACTCTTGGGGTCTGTGACTCCTTCCGGTAAAGAGGACCCCTCCCCATCCACACTCCTTCTTCCCATGGCTGCCCTTCAGTCCTTGGCTGGGAGCACGGGGGTTTCCTGGTGGCTTTCTCTTGTCTGTAGTGCAGCCTTGCCTTCGAGGGTGAATTCCATCCCTGTCTCTTAAGCATGCAGACAAGATTTATGCTGAATCAAGGAGGGGCCACCGCAGAGGCTTGGGGGTCTCCAAGCAATAACTCCTAATTCGGAGATTCATCCACGAGAGCAGAGACAAGGGCACCTCCCGTTAGGACTTGTCAGCGAGCAGAGGATCCAGTCTGCAGGCTCCTTCCTCGTCCACTTGGCGTACTCCTAATTATGACTTGGGCTGCTACAAACAGAAATGGACTAAACCCGTTAAATCTATTTTTTCCCCTTGGTGGGAGGGAGCAGGGATTTTGCAAAGATAGAGATTTTAAATTAAGCTTTAAAACCGTGCCTGAGCAAGATTTAATACTGACAATTAGCCTGGACAAACAGCTAATCGCACTGGTGGGGTAATTTATATAAGCTCCACGCAACCATGAGGCAGGCAGCACGTTACACTGCAAATTAAGGCAATAAAAGAGGCTGCCGCCCGGTGGGGCGGGGCCACCTTGGGCTTCCTGCGCCCGCCTTGCTGGATGGAGCTGCGCTGAGTCTCTGGTCTTGGAAAGGGAAATCTCGCTGCTTCCCTCTGGGGGACATGACACAGTAAACAGAATCCAGCATTTCTGGAGGGTTTAAGGGCTCCTCTGCCTTTGGGGAGCTGCGTGTGCTAAGCTATTGCTCATTTACTCTGTGCGTCAGTGTCCTCATCTGTAAAATGGGGAGACACTTGCCCAGCACGGTTCCTTGGGGAGAGGCAGGGTAGAAGCATCTCTCTCGGTTCCCCACCCAGGGCTGGTCCCAAGGGATGCTCATTTCTTGTCACCCTGTCCCTTCTAAACTAAGAGCGCCCCTTCTGGCCCTCAGCAGCCCCCCATGCCTGGCTCTCGGTGCCCACAAATGGGGTTAACTGGCCGCCTTTCCATTTTTATAACCGACCATATTCCTCCCAGACTGCAGCAGACTTCCCTACTCAGAATAGACACGTTCGTCTATGGCAACGGAGCACTGATTTAAAAAATACGACATCAGCAAGACTTTTAAAGAAAAGATCTCTGGTTTCCGCTCAGGGGCTGGAGTCTAAGCCACAACGGTTTTTGCCTCCTGTCTCTTGAGACTGAGCCGCAGCAGCCACTCTGCTTCTCCTAACTTCATATGCACTTCTGTCCACGTCACACAGTTCCGTGGGGATCTCTTTCCATAAGCATGAGGCCACTTTCCTCATGAGTCCAGCCAGGCTACCACATGTGTGTGCTAAGTCACTTCAGTCCTGTCTGCTTCTTTGTGACCCCATGAACTGTCGCCCACCAAGCTCCTCTGTACATGGGATTCTCCAGGCAAGAATACTGCAGTTGGTTGCCATTTTCTTCTCCAGGGGATCTTTCTGACTCAGGAATTGAAGCTGCATATCTTATGTCTCCTGCATTGGCAGGCTACAATGTGGATGAGGCTTAAAGACATTATGCTGAATGAAAAAAAGCACGAACATCGTATGACTCCATTTATATAAAAAGTCCCAGAAAAGGAAGATCCATAGAAACAGAAAACATAACAGCTCTGTTTCTGGGGACTAGGGAGAGGAAAAGTGGGGAGTGACTGCTAACGGGGTTTCTTTTGGGGTGCTGACAGCATTCTGAAACTAGATAGAAGTGACAGTTACGCATCATTGTGCATGTGATAAATGCCACTAACTATTCACTTTAAAACAGTTAATTTTATGTCATGGGAATTTTATCGCCATTGCAAAACATGACTCTGAATTGTCAGAACTCTGTAAGAAGTAAAGCAAGGAGCCCCTCTAGCCCATACCAGGGGTCCTCTGATCCACCCGAATTTGGGTCAGTGGGTGGCAGGGTCCCCTCCTTCCTCTAAACCAGGAGGAGCCCCAGGAGTCTGCAGGCCTGGCCTGGATGTGCTAACTGGGCAGAGCACTGACCACAGGACAGACTTCCCACCCCGCTGGGCCAGCTCTAACAGAGTTAGAGAAGCCGCCTCTGGGGGTTCCTGAGACCCTTGACCCTGAAGATCCATCATCAAAGGGTCACCTAAGAGGTGACCAAGGGCAGGAAATGCCTGGGAGGACCTGGGGGCGGGAGAAGGAAATGGACATGGGTTCAGCCTGCACAGGTGATGCTGTGTGCCCGCCGGGAATAGGCCTGTGCACTTGACCCCAGCTGGGCCCACCCTGGACGCTGCGCACGTGACCTCCCTCCATGCTTCCCCACGGGAACCAGGGGCTGCAGGCAGTTTTAAAGCAGGCAGTAGAAACTATCAGTGTGTCTCCCACATAGAAAGGGTCATATTTCATGAAAGATATTTTTGGTTCATCGACATTTTTATGGAGACTGGATTGCTTTACAAAATCTACTTCCTACTATGAGTCAAAGTTTAAGAAATTTGAAAAACCCTTTTCTAAGTGAACCCCTCCCCTGACTGTGGCCTCTTTCATGCCCTCCTTGCCTTCTAAATGTCTCAGCCTGAGAACTCGGAGTTCTCTCTTTTTTCCTTTTTTTTAATTCCAGAAGGCTTGAGACAGCAGTAAGGATGCAGGGAAATGTAAAGGATGGTTTGGGGTGACGCCTGTGAGGGTGGGCAGGTTCCTTCTGCGCCCCAGTCTTTCTTCCCTATGCCCTGGAAGGGCTCGTAGATCTGAAGGGCACTCAGATCTGGTTGTGGGACAACAAAAGGACACAGAATAAGGTCAGGACACGAAGGCTCCAGGGAATCCTGGGCAGTTCTGTGCTTCCTGGGTAGAGTCAAAACCACCTGTCCAGGGGGCATCCCTGGAGGTTCAGTGGTTAAGACTTCACCTTCCAATGCAGGGGCTGTGGGTTGAATCCAACATGCCTCTCAGCCAAAAAAAGAAAAAAAACCCACCAAAAACATAAAGTGGTAGCAATATTGTAACAAATTCAATAAAGACTTTAAAAATGGTCCCCATAGGGGGAAAAAAATCTTTAAAAAACCAAAATACGTGTCCTTCAAGGTGGTTCTGGGCTGCTATCCTTCTTGCATTCCCAGCTGGAAAACCCGCTCCCTCCTGACTGGTCCCTCCACCCCCCGACATGCTGTACAGCTCGAGGTGTCATGGTCCCCTGGGGCATGTCCCCCACTAGGAAGAGTCTGGTCTTGTCCACCTGTGAGTCATCCTTGCCTCCAACACTATGTCCTCCACACACCAGGCGGCCAATAAATATCTCCAGATGGGCTGCTAGGTGCCAGGAAGACAGTCCTGTGGTCCCAGGACCAAGTGAGCTCAGGCAGGTGTGTAAGGGGGGCCATGGCCCCAGCTACGGACGCGTGACAGCCCCAGTGGGAGATGATCCTTCAGTTTTTCACTCCATCAGCACAACTCTCCAAGAAAAGGATGGCTGTGGTGTGGAACAGAGGGGACTGCGAGAGTCATCGGCCTGGTGACAAATCTTGGCAGGTTCTTTGTGAACAGTGTGTGTCAAGAGTCACACATGTGCCAACAGTGAGAGACCCAGCTTTCAAGCCTGCAGGATCCTTACGAGGCTACAGGGCATCCCCGGTCCCCAACACACACACACACACACACAATACACACAAGCTCGTTGGTTCTTCCCACGGGGCTATCTAAGGAGCAGGCCCTTGCTGGCTTTGTGGCCGAATGAAAAAATGTTATAAAGGCAAGCATCCCGACCGTGTGCAATGTCAGGCTCCGGCCTGAGCAGCTGACACGTGTTCCCCACTCGACCCTTCTGGTGACTGTCATCATCTCTGTTTTGCTGATGAGGAAGATGGAGCTGAGAGAAGAAGGCTGTCCAAGGCCATCCAGGTGGTAAAGGGCAAAGACTCTATTTCAGTTGCTCTAACCCAGAACCTTAGTCCAGAACCCACCTTCTTGCCCACAACAGGGTGCTGCCTGGTAGGAGGACAGATGGATGAGGGCTTGCACCGTGAGTGGGTGGGCCTCCTCTCCTTCCAGGGCCTTGCTCATGGCCACTTGGGCTCGCATAAGAAGGTACTGGTAAACAGACTCTAGCTCCAAGCAGAGACAGACTTCCATGAAAGGCAGTTTGTTGGTCCAAAATAATTGCCTCCTATCAGGTTGTGTTAAAACTGGGGAGTAATAAGGGCTCCGCTACCTCAAGATTTATGGTACCCGACACGCTCGCCTCTCCGCCACAACACATTTGCATAAAATGTTTATATTACTGCAGCTTCATCGGACCTGAAAATGCAATATGATTCCAATAACATTTCTCTGGAGATAGACAATGGGCTGAAACAAAAACCCGACGTGTTGCCTCAGCTCTGTGTCTTTATTAACAAACATGCCAGGACGCATTGCTAAAATTGCACGATTGGAACAGCATGAAAACCCCCATCTCACACGGGGCGGCTCGCCAGCTTCCTCCGATCCATCTTACTATTTCCTGAGTGTCAAAGCATTGCTTTAAATATGCAATCAAGCCCTGGGATGAGACGAGGGCGGTGCTGCTGCGATTCCACGGACTTCTCTGGCGTCGCTTTGCATTTTCAGGGAAGGCATTATGGTCTGAGATACTAGGCTTTCTTGATTCACAGTCTTTGCTCTTTCCACCAAGGAGAAGGTTCAGTGTTGGAAAAGGGTCTCTAAGGGGCTGAGAATCACAGGACCCTGGGCTGGAGGCAGGGGCCTGGCCAGCAAAGCCTTTACATTCCTTCTTGCCGCAGAGCGGGGCACGTAGCTGGAGGCTTGGGTAGGATGCAGCGGGAGATGGCACTGCCATCTGGTGATGTGAACACTTACATCACCCGTGGACGGTCCTTTAACATCTGGTGGCAAGACAATTAAGGCCAAGGCCAAACATGTGAGGAGATGCCCAGCCTCACTCATAGACTGAAACAATAAAAGAAAATTTTTCACCCATTCGATTCTCTAAACAGCACAAGCTTTGACAGCACCCAGCCTTGGTGAGGAAGTAGGGGGCAGTGGTGTTCCCTCACACGCTGCTGGGTGCAGCAGAAATGTGAACAGTGACTTTAGAACTTACTGCTCGGAGTGGGGTCCAAAGGCCATCTGGAGTTTGTCAAAATGCAGATTCCAGCCCCCTCTCCCCGAGCTGCTGAACTGGAAACTGGGGGCAGGGCCCAGGAATCTATGTTTTAAGTCCTTCAGGCAGATGCTCACGTAGTCTAAAGAGAAGCACAGGCTTACAGGACGGCCTGCCTCAGAAATTCCACTACTTTTTTCCTGCTACATCTTCTTAATGGTTACTGTTGGAGAATAGAAAGACAACTGATTTTTATGATGAGCTGCTCTCTGGCTGTGCTGTTGAGGCCTCGCGTTAGTTCTTATACTTTGTGAGGATATTCTAGGTAGAAGATGCTCTGTCGTGTGCTTTCTAGTTTGTGGACCTCTTCTTTCTATTTCTTACCTCCCTTTCCATCTGCTACTACTTCCAGAGTGATAACAAGTTCTGTTCTGCTTTTAGGAATTATTCTATAGATAAATATATTTGGACATGGCCAGTGAAAATGCCTGTGCAGGCATGTTCCTTACAGCAGCATCCGCAACAGCAAAAGCCTGTAAAATGCCAAAATACCCATCAACATGAACCTGGGTAAATCAGCCAGGACCCATCCAGGTGATGGAATAGTATACGGCCAAGAAAAATGTTGGGGTAGATGCAAATGTGCTGCTTTTATGAACTATCAGACATACATTATTTGAAAAGGAAGAATGCAGAACAGTGTGTATAGTAAAGATGCACAAACATATACGAGAGCTTCTGGAGGGGTACACAAGCAGTTCTCGATAGTTCCTCCTGGGGCCCTTGAGGTGAGAGGGAGAGGGACTCTCAGGCAAATACTTCCTATCCCTATTTTAAGTTTTAGCTTCTACAAGTGCTGCTGTTTCACTAATAAAATTAGTATTTCCAAGGCTTCCCTGGTGGCTCAGTGGTAAAGAATTTGCCTGCCAATGCACGAGACATGGGTTTGATCTCTGATCTGGGAAGATCCCACATACGCAGAGCACCTAAGCCCCTGTGCCACAACTACTGAGCCTATGCTCTGGAGCCTCCCATCTGCGTCTACTGAGGCCACGAACCACAACTCCTGAAGACTCGAGCCCAGGCTCTGCAACAAGAGAAGCCACTGTGATGAGACCTGGTGCACCACAATCAGAGAATAGTCTCTGCTTGCTCAGACTAGAGGAAAGCCCGAGCAGCCACGAAGGCCCATCAGAGTCAAAAAGAAATAATTAACATTTAAAAAATAAATTGGTATTGCTAAGGAATTTTTTTAAACAGATGAGTTCAGGCAGGTCCAGATGTATGTGCTGCCCTGTTCGGATCAGGGTCTCCCAGGTCCATACCAGAACCCCGTGCACTGATGTTTAAGGGGCAGAGGCTGGAGCCGAGCCCAGAGCCTCATCTGGCTGATGTCCTGTTGGCCCTGAATCCTGCTTCCAGGTGGGCCCCACGTCAACTCAGAGAGAAGTAAACACTGGGATTCATTTAGCAAGATTCTTGCTCACAATTAGCTGGAGTAATTTCACCGCAAACACAATTGCTGCTCTCCAGGACACCCTGGGCACTTTGCCCATCACACTTCAGGGAGGTGCCGGGCCAGTTTACCTTGAGCTGTCGAGAGGGAGGCCACCAGTGTGAATGGCCCCGCTGCGCTCCAGCTAAGGACTCTCGGACTTGGGACAGGTGTCCTGACCTCTTGGAGGTGGTTTCTCCACCTGTAAAATGGGCAGAGCGATGGCGACACTGAGGGGAGGGCACTAGGGAGGGGTAAAGAAGAGAGAGTGAAGTGAGACGCAACAGGGTATTCTTGAAGGGGCTTCGTGCCACCTCTGGTCTTCACTAGGCTCTCTGCGTGTTCGTCTGGGGCAAGTTGCAGGCAGGCACACTTTGGTCTCCACTGTGTATCCAGGGAGGACTTCCGGCTCCCTTTTGCACATGAGGAACCTGGACTCAGAGACTGAAGAACTTGGCACAGTTGACCCAGGGTGGGTGGACCGAAGAGTGAGGGTTCTCACACTGCGTCCTGGACTTGGCATGACTTCTGGACTTTGATATTTCTCCTGCCACCTGAATCCAACCACCTCTCCGATTTAAAACACCATCATGAAAAAGCCAGATACAAAAACTGAATGTACTCTTCACCCTGTATTTTCCCACTTGCATAAGGAAGGGGAAAAAATGGGAAGGGTGTAAACCAATATGCTAAATCGTGGCTTAGAACTTTTATTTTCTCCCTTATCTTGATTTTCTAGAATTTATACAATAAAATGTATCTCCTCTGTAAGGTGGGAAAACTGCATGTATATTTATGGCACCGATTTTTTAAAAATACATGGTATATATCTATATACAGGAAATGGAACACATAAACATAGCTACAAAATGATTGTATGTAATGTTACACTTTAAAGAGTGGGATACAAATCTGTGCGTTTAAACATGAAGACAAAAGACAAAGTGTTGGGGATGGACTGATTTCCGAATGGTGGTTTTGGAAGAACAGTTATGTTCTTCTGTACTTTCTGAAATGTTAACAAAGATACATGTTACTTTAAAAATGATCAAATGTCACCTTTTCAGAGAGGACTTGTCTCAATAGTGTACAGGAAACATTCCCTTGCCCACGGGGAATAAAATCACATCCACCCCCTCACATGTCTTTATTTTCATCCGTCTCCTGTATCACCCACTGCCCGGGAGTGTGCTGTGCAGGCAGGCAGGTCTGTGTCTCTCTCCCTCTCTGGAGTGTCAGCTCTCTGAGGACAGGGACCTTTGCCTAGAACAGTGTCCAGCGCATGATAGGAGTTTAAGTTCCTGGATGAATAAATAGATGGATGGAAAGGTAGATGAATGGAGGAAGGAAGTGCTGACATTGTGGAAACCAGGTGGGCAGGACCGGAAACGTGAGTTTCATCATCCAGATATGCATTGAGTCCCAACTGCATGCCAGTCCCTCAGCTGGGGGCAGAGTATAGAAGATGCGTTTACTGTCCCCAAGGAGCTTACTTTCCCCAAGGAACACGGTCCCCAAGGAATACAGAAGGTGGGACATGTGGGGAGGCAAGGGAACTCACATTTATTAAGTAATTTATCATATGTCAAGCTTTACAAACATTATCTCATTTAATCTTCTCGACGACCCTGTAAGACAGTGTAAGACCCATTTCTCTGCTCAGCAGGTGATTATTTCTAAGATAGGAGAGTTGATGTGCATGGAGGGCTTCCTGTGCTCTCAGAGCTTGGCAGGTATGATTTAATATGACTTCCCAGCACCCCATGCAGGAGGCATCCTGCCTGCTGAGCCGGAGACCAACCTGAGGCAGGGGGAAGGGAGGCATGGGGGTGGGGTGATGAAGTAATTTGGCTGCGGTCCACGACTTGCAAGTATGGAGAAGGAACCCTGTGCAGCGGCATCTGTAAATGTCATGTGTCATTCCACAGGGTTGCTGTGAGGCTGGAATGAGAAGATGGGTCTGAAATGCATGTCGGCGCTCACAACAGTGGGCTGAGAGAAGATCTGTGGTTTGTGGATGAGGGGACTGAGGCTCAGAGCTCTTCCATGGCTCACCCCAGGTCAGGAAATGTAAGTGGGGGATCTAAGGGCCAAACCCAGGTCTTGCTGGCACTGAGGAGACCCCTGTATTTCCACGTTATCAGAGCCAATTCACAAATGATTTGAATGTGGTGGGCTAAGGACTTAGACGCTTACTCCTTGGAAGGAAAGTTATGACCAACCTAGATAGCATATTCAAAAGCAGAGACATTACTTTGCCAACAAAGGTCCATCTAGTCAAGGCTATGGTTTTTCCAATGGTCATGTATGGATGTGAGAGTTGGACTGTGAAGAAGGCTGAGCGCCGAAGAATTGATGCTTTTGAACTGTGGTGTTGGAGAAGACTCTTGAGAGTCCCTTGGACTGCAAGGAGATCCAACCAGTCCATTCTAAAGGAGATCAGTCCTGGGTGTTCATTGGAAGGACTGATGCTAAAGCTGAAATTCCAATACTTTGGCCACCTCATGCGAAGAGTTGACTCATTGGAAAATACTCTGATGCTGGGAGGGATTGGGGGCAGGAAAAGAAGGGGATGACAGAGGGTGAGATGGCTGGATGGCATCACTGACTCGATGGACATGAGTTTGAGTAGACTCCAGGAGTTGTCGATGGACAGGGAGGCCTGGCGTGCTGCAATTCATGAGGTCAGAAAGAGTCGGACACGACTGAGCGACTGAACTGAACTGAACTGAACTGGAGGACTTAGACACAATCTGCCATGCAAACCTTTAAGGGCAAAGTGAGACAGGGAGCAAAAAGGGATCCACAAGGTTTCATCGAGGAGATGGAAGGAGAGGGTCAGGGCTGGAGGAAGTATCTGAGATGTTAACAAAGATTCTTTTCTGTGGAGCGATTGTAAGCACCAAGGCACAGAGGTGAGAAAAAGCGCACGCAATGTGTGGGTGATTTCAGAGCAGTGACTGGGGGAGAGGGGAGGAGGGGCCTGGTGGCAGGGCGCGGGGTGGGGTGGGGTGGTGGGGAGAGAGACCTGGAAGGATAGACCCAGGCCAGGTGGGAGAAGCACCCAGTGACCTTGACCTTCATCCTGGAGGTCCTGGTTCTCAAGCCTGGCTGCACAGAAGCAGGCGCCCAGAGCAACTAGAACCAAGTGAGAGAGAAGCCAGACCCACCAGGGGCCTGGTCACTGATGGTCCTGCAAGGCTATCCCAAGGATGGGGCCGTATGTCTGAGGTTGCAACCAGAGTCTGTCTGGTCCCAACACCTGTGCCCTTGGGTGGCAGAGGGGGAGGCCGGAAGGGGATAGAGACTGGATGAAGGGGGAGACTTCACCAGGTGGCCGGATGGTCCTGAGAGACACCAAAGTTTGCTCTCAAACCTTTGCAGCGATGAGAATCAGGAGAAAGGCCATGGTTCTGGGGACACTTGCCGAATCAGAAAATAGATCATGCCTGGGCAGTCAGGGTGGAAGATCCACGTGATTGCTGTGAGGCTCTGGAAAGCCACGCACCTGCCTGCTGCACTGTTAAGAGATGAAGACCCACCTACAAAGAGCCAGCAGGGTCCCCACGAAGCATCCTAGAGGTCTTGGTGACCACCTAGCCATCACTGGAGGCCAGGAGAAGAGAGACAGACTCAAGAGCAAAGACTGGGGCCGGGGATGAAGGGGAGTTTTGTTAAAGCTGGGGTTTGGGAAGAAGACCCCAGCTCGGGGGAGTGGGGAGCCCCCAGACCCTTATGAAGGCTGTCAGGGATATAAGCAGGTCTGGGGGTGTTGGGGACTGGAATCTCCTGTCCGTTGTAATGTTCGCCATAAAGTGGAGACTGCGGTCCTGTCCCTCCAAGAAACAGAACTTGACCTCTCAGGGTTGGGGCCCTCTCTTCTTAGGGGAATAAGACAGTGAATGCTGAGCAGGAACAAAGGGTGAGGAGGAGACTCACCTCCCAGGCTGTGGGAATCCCGGCTGGAGACAGGAGCATCTCTGTTTAAACCCTTACTGGAATGTCTCACTCTGCCCATTTCCATTTCATATTTTAGCTAAAAAATAATGACAAAGCCTGCAGAGCAGCCTCCCTCTCCTCGGTAATTACCAAATTAACACATTCTAACAGACGAGCCCCCAGCAGCAGGCTGTGATTAATGCGCGAGGACAATTAGCAGCAGGGCCTGCCCCTTGCGCTCACCTCCTTAAACAGCGAGACCGCGTGCGGGGTCTCTGGGGTGAGCCTCCGCCACCCGCCCGCCCTCCCGCTCCCTTTAATGGGCTCTGGGGCCGGGCTTCACGTGCCAGGCTGTGTCCGTCCCACCCTTGGGGGGTGGGGGCTGACCCCACGGGTCAGGGAGGAGGCTTCCCCACCCAGGCAGGAAGCCGGGAAAGCGAGCCCCAAATTAATTTATTCAGCCAATTCATTAGGCAGGCGTGGGTTGTGTGCTGAGTACGTGCCCAGCTCAGGGCTCAGGCGGAGGCAAGATAAGTGTAGGAAGGGGCTGCCGCCCTCCAGGAGCTTGCTGTTGGGAAGACGATTAAGGAAAAACGATTAAGTGGTCAGTGTGGGGCAGAGCCCGAGGTCCTGAGGAAGCCTAGGGAAGAGCATGCCCTGGTTTTCATGGATAGTGATGGGGACACAGATGGTGGGAGATGTATCCCCACTGCCGTCAGCATCAGTGACGGGAAACCGAGCTGAAAGCTAGAGGATGACCCGTCTTGAAACAGGGGGAGCGTATGTTCATTCTGACATAAGAGCAGGAAAGGGCTTCCCAGGTGGCGCTAGTGATAAAGAATCCGTCTGTGATGCAGGAGCCTCAAGAGATGCAGCTTCCATCCCTGGCTTGGGAAGATACCCTGGAAGAGGAAACGGCAACCCACTCCAGTATTCTTGCCTGGAAAGTCCCATGGAAAGAGGAGCCTGGTGGGCTACAGTCCATAGAGTCGCAAAGAGTCGTAATGACTAAAGCAACTTAGCAGGCATGCAAGGGCAGTAAAAGAAGGAGTCTGGCCTGCATCCAGCACTGTCTCCTTAGTGATGGAGCATAACTGATAATGGGGAGAGTGAGAAAGGCATGCCTTGGTGGGAGCCAGCTCCAACGGAGGGACATATCTGGGATACTTAGCCCAGGTTAGAGAGCAGGAAGGAAGTTGATGCTGAATCTGGGCAAGAAAGTGCCTATGCTGGTCTCAGGGCCGGGAAGAAGGAAGGGAGGAGCTCAAGGGAAAACTCCAAGGCAGAATCACGAGGCTGGACACCTTTTTGAAGTGAGGCTCAGAGAAAGGCCGGTGTTGGGGTGTGAGCTGAATCGCCAGGAGAAGATTCACCAGGGAGAAAGACTGGGCAGGGGTTTGGGGTCAGAGCTGCTCCATGGGGGCCACTGATCACGGGAAAGGTAACACGCTCCAGAAGCTGAGGATGAGGAAAGACAGGGGTGGGCCCCCGGGGAGGTCCAGAGATTCAGGACCTGCCCACTCTCAGACCGAGACATCCTCAGGAGGAAGCTCCCCTCTTGACTCTCGTGGAAACACACCTTGACGGAGGAGGAGTCCAAATTCCAGGCACTCAGGTGCTCAGTCTCCTAAGTGACTGAGCTTTAATGGCAGACTGAAATAACAGGACACCAGCTCCATCCTTGACTTAACACAGTTGACATTCAGGAAGCTTTCCTTGACCTCCAGCTGTCCTTGACGGTGGGACCTGGAACCAAGATGAGAGGGAGAAGAATCACAGGGCATCTTTAGAGGTGGTGCTGGAGCACGCAGTGATTCTGTTTCTAATATTTTGGGGGAATGTTCACAGTGTTTCCCACAGCGGCTGCTCCATTCTGCATTTCACCAATTGTGCTCAAGGGTTCATTTCTCCACATCCTCCGACACTGTCATCTTTTTTTTTTTTTGAGGATAGCCATCCTAACCTGTGTGAGGTGGTACCTCGTTGTGGTTTTGATTTGCATTTCCCCAATGATTAATGATGCTGAGCACCCTTTCTTATCTGTACGTCTTCTTTGGAGAAATATCTAGATGAATGCATACATTAATGTAGCAGATACATACACTGGGAGAGCCTCTCAGGTGGTGCTAGGGGTAAAGAACTCGGCTGCAGTGCAGGAGATAAAAGACATGTGGGTTCCATCCCTGGATCAGGAAGATCCTCTAGAGAAGGAAATGGCAACCCACTCCAGTATTCTTGCCTGGAGAATCCCATGGACAGAGGAGCTTGGCGGGCTACAGTCGATAGGGTCACAAAGAGTCCGACACAGCTGAAGCGGTTTAGCACCCACAGCATACATACAATGGGATATCACTCAGCCTTAAAAAAGAACGAAATCCTGCCAAACAGGACAACAGGATGACTCTTAAGGACCTGATGCTATATGAGATGAGCCGGTCACAGATGGACAAGTGCTACGAGTTTCTATTTAGATGAAAGACCTAAATCAGTCAGATTTATGGGAGCAGAAAGGAGAACGGTAGTTGTCAGAGGCCAAGGAGGAGGTGAGGAGGAAGTTGCTGTCCAAGGGGTACAGAGTTTCAGTTGCAAGAGATGAGAAAATTCTAGAGGTCTGCTTCCAACCTGGTGCTTGTCGTTAACAACACTGTTCTGTACACTTGAAAGTCTGTCAAGAGAGAAGATCTCTGTTAAATGTTCCTTTTGTAATAAGACGGGGTAGGATAAGGTGCTTTTGAAGTGTAGTGCTGGAGAAGACTCTTAAGAGTCCCTTGGACTGCAAGGAGATCCAACCAGTCCATCCTAAAGGAAATCAGTCCTGAATATTCACTGGAAGGACTGATGCTGAAGCTCCAATACGTTGGCCACCTGATGTGAAGAACTGACTCATTTGAAAAGACCCTGATGCTGGGAAAGATTGAAGGTGGGAGGAGAAGGGGATGACAGAGGATGAGATGGTTGGATGGCATCACCGACTTGATGGACATGAGTTTGAGTAAACTCCGGGAGTTGGTGATGGACAGGGAAGCCTGGCATGCTGCAGTCCATGGGGTTGCAAAGAGTCAGACATGACTGAGCGACTGAACAACAGCAATGATGCCTGACTGCTGAGAGGCTGAATTATAGATGCAGAGGCACTTTATCTGATATCACCAACATTTCCAATCTATTTGAAGGAAAATTGGTAATGCCCACACAAATCTAGCCCTGTTTTTAGCACATTCAGAACACCAGCTTAGCGACACTAGAAGGAATAAGATAATAAGCTTGCAAAGGGTCTCCATGTTTTTGTCTTCAGGTGAGAAGGGAAAGGTGGATGCTCTGCTTGAATCCCTTACTCCAGGGTTACCTGGAAGGAAGTGGAGAGAACTGCCATATATGAAACATTTATAGAATCTCATTTAATTCTCACAACATACATATAAAGTAGGAACCACTGCCCCCATGTTGCAGATAAGAAAACCAAGGTTAGAGAGGTAACTTATCCAAGGGTATCTGCAGGTGTGGCATCCTAGGCAGGTGTCTCTGCAGAGCAGAGGCTGTGGGCCACCCTGCAAGTTAGAGCGGAGTAAGATTTGAGGCTCCCAAAGAAAGGAGGTCCAGCTTGGATTCAGTAGCCAAGAGCTGTGTGTCTTTTCCTCATGCAGTTCTCCACCCTTTGTTTCCTCTGGGAGAATTAGCTAATAATAGCACCTATTGCTGAGCTTTGTTAAGAGGATGAATGGAGGTCATTTGTAGCATGTGATGAGCCATCGATACACCTTAGTGTCATTGTCACCATTACCATCATCATCACCATCATCGTCGTCATCATTGCCACTGTTAACCAAGCCAGGAAAATGCAGCCAGCCTCAGCCCCTCACCCCGCACCTCTTCACCCCCACGTATGAATGTCATGTCTTCTTAAATTGGCTATTTCTTTTGAAGATGTCTTAACCAAAGCCTCATGGCTCCAGAGTCCTCACCATGACAAACGTCAATAACGATGATGACTCCCTGAGGCTGAATTTTAAAAGAGCATTAAAGATTAAAGGATGCACAGGTCAATTACTGGGGCAAGTAAATGACTTTAGAAGTAATTACGTATAATTTCGTCTTGTTTATTTGGCATTAGTTGTAAGTGTCCATAATCCTGGGTCCCGGGGGTCCTTCACTTCCGCTTTGCTTCTGGCAGATGAAGGGACTCAGCTCCAAAGGCAGAGGCTGGGGCGCAGGGGGAAGAGCCCCGGGGCACAGAGACTCTTGGCCTCTCTAGACTCAGCATGGTTGACTTGCTTCAGACCCGCGGACAATTTCACCATCCACCGTCCCCGACCTGTTCCCGAGAGGCACTTGTCCATCTCAGACTGTGGAGGCTTCAGCTTCCCCCCAGCCTCTCCCCACTGGGGGCTGACAGCAGAAGGCAGAAGCTGGGACAGGTGTCCTCCAGGGTCTGTAGCGTTGCCCAGAGATGAGCTCATGTGACCGAGGTGAAGGTTATAAAGGGCAAGAGTAGGTCACTGGTGAAAGAGAAGGGTGGCTGGTGAGCGCAACTGAGTGTGTGTGGACTGCGGTTGAGAAGGAGAATTTCCAAAGACTTACGAAGGAGAAAGGGGAGTAATATGGCTGACTTTCCCTTTGGTTAAAAGGGACAGAAACCTACTCAAACCAACTCAACAAAACCATCTACTATCAAGAGATGGGTTAGTTGCAGACTGGGTGGCTTGAAACAACAGAAAAGTGTTGTCTTACAGTCTGGAGGTTGGAAGTCTGAGTTCAAGGTGTCAGCAGGGCTGGTTCCTTCTGGAGGCTTTGAAGGAGCGTCCGAGTCCCTCTGGTGACTGCTAGCGACCCTTGGCTTATAGAGGCAGCACTCCAGTCTCTGCCTCCGTCTTCACACGGCTGCCTTTCTGGGTCTCACTCACACTGTGTCCAAATTGCCTTCTACTTACAAAGACCGGTCATTGGATTAGGGCCACCCTAATCCAATATGACTTATGACCTCATGTTAATCTGATTATATCTGCAAAGACCCTTCTTTCAAACAAGACCATATTCACAGGTTCTGGGTGGACGTGATCAACATCATTCAACCTAGTGCAGAAGGTTACAACAAAGATACCGACAACCTGGCATTGACCCCAGAGCAGAGATGGACTTCCCTGAGACTGGAGTTGGAGGCTGGAAAGATGGGTCCATGGGTGGCGGCCCTGTTGGTCTGCTCCATACCCACTGTCCCCTTCTCCTTGCTACCAGAACCTGGTTCTGTACAGTGCTAGACACGCATATGCTCCAGGAGGGGGGGCCTCCACTCGAGAGGGAGCTTGCTTATGTGCATGATACGGAGCTTCCCTCGTGTCCTACTCTTTGCAACCCCATGGGCTGCAGCACGCCAGGCTTCCCTGTCCTTCACTATCTCCCAGAGTTGGCTCAAATTCATGTCCATTGAGTCAGTGATGCCGTCCAACTGTCTCATCCTCTGCCCCCTCCTTCTGCTTTTGCCCTCAATCTTTCCAAGCATCAGAGTCTTTTCCAATGAGTCAGCTCTTCGCATCAGGTGGCCAAAGTATTGGAGCTTCATCTTCGGCATCAGTCATTCCAACAAATATTCAGGATTGATTTCCTTTAGGATTAACTGGCTTGATCTCCTTGAAGTCCAGGGGACTCTGAAGAATCTTCTTCAGTATCACAATTCAAAAGCATCAATTCTTCAATGCTCAGCTTTCTTTATGATCCAGCTCTCACATCTGTACATGACTACTGGGAAAACCATAGCTTTAACTATACAAACCTTTGTCAGCGAAGTGATGTCTCTGCTTTTTAATATGCTATCTAGGTTTATCATAGCTTTCCTTCCAAGGAGCAAGCATCTTTTAATTTCATGGCTGTAGCCACTGTCTGCAGTTATTTTGAAGTCCAAGAAAATAAAATCTGTCACTGTTTTGACCTTTCCCCTGTCTCTTTGCCATGAATTGACCATATGCCATAATCTTATTTTTTAAGTCAAGCCATGACAAGATTAAGCTGATCTACTAATAAACTATCAGAACAAAACATAGCACTTTAAAGACAGAATATCAATAATAATATAGAAGATCGATAATGTAATCTCAACAATATCTTGCATGCAGTCAAAAATTGATAGCGATATGAAGCAGGAGAAAAACGAAGTCAATAGAAACAGACCCAGTGGTATCAAAGATATTAGAACTGGCAAATGATTTTAAAAACAGAGAGGGAGAGAAAGAGAGAATTTCAACAGAAACTATGTATTTTTTGTAGTTTTTTAATTTATAAACTTTATGTTTTAATTTAATGGAGGTTCTAAAACTTAGCAATTAAAAAAAAAATGGGCTTAACAGCAAAAGAGACACTGCAGAAGAAAAGATCAGTAAACTTGAGGGCAGGTCGATAGAAATTATCCAAACTGAGTATGAGGGTGGGGGGTGGAGGAAGTGAGCAAAATTATTAGAATCTTGGTGATTTGTGCAAAAATATCAATTAATATAAGATACAAATAATAATCTCAGAAAGAAAAGAGAAGTAGAATGGGACAGAAAAATATTCTAAAAAATAATAACTCTAAATTTCAAAAGACTTTAAAAATACCTTATGATTATACAGTGGAAGTGAGAAATAGATTTAAGGAACTAGATCTGATAAATAGAGTGCCTGATGAACTATGGACAGAGGTTGGTGACATTATACAGGAGACAGGGATCAAGACCATCCCCATGGAAAAGAAATGCAAAAAAGCAAAATGGCTGTCTGGGGAGGCCTTACAAATAGCTGTGAAAAGAAGAGAAGCGAAAAGCAAAGGAGAAAATGAAAGATATAAGCAAGCATCTGAATGCAGAGTTCCAAAGAATAGCAAGGAGAGATAAGAAAGCCTTCCTCAGCGATCAATGCAAAGAAATAGAGGAAAACAACAGAATGGGAAAGACTAGAGATCTCTTCAAGAAAATTAGAGATACCAAAGGAACGTTTCATGCAAAGATAGGCTTGATAAAGGACAGAAATGGTATGGACCTAACAGAAGCAGAAGATATTAAGAAGAGGTGGCAAGAATACACAGAAGAACTGTACAAAAAAGATCTTCACGACCAAGATAATCACGATGGTGTGATCACTGACCTAGAGCCAGACATCCTGGAATGTGAAGTCAAGTGGGCCTTAGAAAGCATCACTACGAACAAAGCTAGCAGAGGTGATGGAATTCCAGTTGAGCTATTTCAAATCCTGAAAGATGATGCTGTGAAAGTGCTGCGCTCAATATGCCAGCAAATTTGGAAAACGCAGAAGTGGCCACAGGACTGGAAAAGGTCAGTTTTCATTCCAATCCCAAAGAAAGGCAATGCCAAAGAATGCTCAAACTACCGCACAATTGCACTCATCTCACACGCTGGTAAAGTAATGCTCAAAATTCTCCAAGCCAGGCTTAAGCAATATGTGAACCGTGAACTTCCAGATGTTCAAGCTGGTTTTAGAAAAGGCAGAGGAACCAGAGATGAAATTGCCAACATCCACTGGATCATGGAAAAAACAAGAGAATTCCAGGAAAACATCTATTTCTGCTTTATTGATTATGCCAAAGTCTTTGATTGTGTGACCACAATAAACTGTGGAAAATTCTGAAAGAGATGGGAATACCAGACCACCTGACCTACCTCTTGAGAAACCTATATGCAGGTCAGGAAGCAACAATTAGAACTGGACATGGAACAACAGACTGGTTCCAAATAGGAAACGGAGTACGTTAAGGCTGTATATTGTCACCCTGCTTATTTAACTTATATGCAGGGTACATCATGAGAAACACTGGGCTGGAATAAGCACAAGTTGGAATCAAGATTACTGGGAGAAATATCAATAACTTCAGATATGCAGATGATACCACCCTTATGGCAGAAAGTGAAGAGGAACTAAAAAGCCTCTTGATGAGAGTCAAAGAGGAGAGTGAAAAAGTTGGCTTAAAGCTCAACATTCAGAAAACAAAGATCATGGAATCTGGTCCCATCATTTCATGGCAAATAGATGGGGAAACAGTGGAAGCAGTGTCAGACTTAATTTTTGGGGGCTCCAAAATCACTGGAGATGGTGATTGCGGCCATGAAATTAAAAGACACTTACTCCTTGGAAGGAAAGTTACGAGCAACCTAGATAGTATATTGAAAAGCAGAGACATTACTTTGCCAACAAAGGTCCTTTTAGTCAAGGCTATGGTTTTCCCGTGGTCATGTATGGATGTGAGAGTTGGACTGTGAAGAAAGCTGAGCGCCGAAGAATTGATGCTTTTGAACTGTGGTGTTGGAGAAGACTCTTGAGAGTCCCTTGGACTGCAAGGAGATCCAACCAGTCCATTCTAAAGGAGATCAGTCCTGGGTGTTCATTGGAAGGACTGATGCTGAAGCTGAAACTCCAATACTTTGGCCACCTCATGCGAAGAGTTGACTCATTGGAAAAGACTCTGATGCTGGGAGGGATTGGGGGCAGGAGGAGAAGGGGACGACAGAGGATGAGATGGCTGGATGGCATCACTGACTCAATGGACATGAGTTGGAGTGAACTCCGGGAGTTGGTGATGGACAGGGAGGCCTGGTGTGCTGCAATTCATGGGGTCACAGAGTTGGACATGACTGAGCGGCTGAACTGAACTGAACTGAAAAAATACCGTATTTATGAATTACCACATGAATTTATAAAGGTATTAGGATATAAAGTCAATATGTAAAAATCAGTCAAATATTTATATTATCAAGAAACAGTAGAAAATGAAAATTTTAAAACAATCTCATTTACAAGAGGATCAAAACTATAAAATACTTAGGGATAAATGTAGCAAAAGATATATAAGAACTCTACACTGAAAATAATGAAAATTGCAAAGAAAAAATAAAGAACATATAAATAAATGAACATTATACCATAACCTTGAATTGGGAGAGTTAATATTTTAAGATGCAAATTCCTTCTAAATAAATAGACCAATAAAATACCAATTAAAATGCTACTGCTGCTAAGTCGCGTCAGTCGTGTCCGACTCTGTGCGACCCCATAGACGGCAGCCCACCAGGCTCCCCCGTCCCTGGGATTCTCCACGCAAGAACACTGGAGTGGGTTGCCATTTCCTTCTCCAATGCATGAAAGTGAAAAGTGAAAGTGAAGTTGCTCAGTCAGGTCCGACTCTTAGCGACCCCATGGACTGCAGCCTACCAGGCTCCTGCGTCCATGGGATTTTCCAGGCAAGAGTACTAGAGTGGGGTGCCATTAATTAAAATGCTAGCAGCATCTTTTTTGTAGGAATTGACAAACAGATTCTAAAATTTATATGGGAAGCCAAAGGACCTAGAATAACCTGATCTTGAAAAAAAAATAAATTCAGAAGACTCATATTATCTGATTACGAGATTTTTCACAATTTACAAAAAGGAGAATGCGTGTATTCAGTTTGTAACTCCATAGAAGTTCCTCTGAGTTGTTCTGGGGAGACTCAACTTTATTTATACTCCCATTGGTTGCACACGGCACTGACCACTGGACCAGAACACGATTCAGGCAGAGAAGACGGAAAGGACAAAGGACAATGGACCCATCAGGGTGCTTCCTGAGGGCATGACTGCTGTCTTGACATTGATTTTTTCTGCATTGCCTAAAATCCAATACAGTAACTCAATAAATGTCGACTGTGTCAGTAAGGAAAATTGTAGATTAGTCAATGCATGAGAAAAATGAAGAATGAGTTAACGAATGGATGGATGGATAGGTGGATGAATAGATGGATGGACCAATGAATGACTGGATCAGTCAAGTGAATGATCTAATGGCTGAACAAGCACCCCTCCGTGGAACCAGCAGGAATGTGATGAGAGCAGGAAGAAGAAGCTTCTGCTTTCTTTGATTCTTTTTATCTCTCAGATCACAGGTACCATTTACTTCCCTCTTGGGGGCTTCATCCACTGTGGCTGCCAATAAAACAGGACACTTTGTCTCTTAATTAGAAAGCGAACATTTAAAAGCAGAGCTTCCCAGTGACTGAACACATAAAACAATCACCTTTGCTCTGCACAGCTGTCCCCACACTGAGTTAAAACAGTTCTTGGGTTGCCTACGATTTCATTTCTGATCACACATAAGGATGTATGTCACTGGCTGACATTTACCTCTTGTCTTTTATAGCATTTCATCCACCCATCTGCCAAGAAACAGGAGCCCGGAGCCAGCTTGCCCTTGTCCGGAGCCCCCATGAATCCCAGGCTCTCTGGCTGGGCTGCCCTCTAGCCCTCACTCTCGGTGCCCTTTGCTGTGTTGGCATGCCCCTTTCTTCCACCTCTCAGAACTTGCCACTCGAGTTGGTTCACACATCCATATCCTACAAGGAAGAACATCTGAGGTATACCAGGGATCTGCATTTGTGAACAAGCTCTTTAGGAAAAGGGGCTGGACACACATGGTAGAAGCTTGAGGATTGCTTATTGAACAGAAAGAAAAAATGATAAACTTTTCTTAAACTTTCCCACTACAGGCAAGAAGCTTTACAAGTGGAATTTCTAGAATTTCTCTATCACTGGGCAGGGAAGCGTGCTCCTCCTAGCCTCTGGGCATTTGTACCCACAGAACACACAGACCAGGCTGGCTCTGCATACTTGTGAGTGAGGCTGCTGACTGCACTTCTACCGAGACGTCCTGGGTCCGGAGAGACATCTTCATTGTACCATGCTTGGTGGTTGCTGTTATTCAGTCGTTAAGTCATGTCCAACTCTTTGTGACCCCATGGACTCTAGCCCGCCAGGCTCCACTGTCCATGGAATTCTCCAGGCAAGAATACTGGAGCATGTTGGCATTTCCTTCTCCAGTGGGTCTTCCCAATCCAGGGATCGAACCCTTGTCTCTCGCATGCCAGGCAGATTCTTTACCTCTGAGCCACCTGGGAAGTCCAGCCATACTTGGTGGGTATTTAGGAACCACAACTTCCATGGATACTCATCAACTGTGTCCACTCCCTTCAAATCTATCCATCCATCAAGAGGGAGGTGGTGGGGCTGGGTCTAGGTTCTACCGCTTCCTGTTGCTATGGCTCTGGACGAGGAACTTAACTTCTCTGACTCCAGTTTCTTCATTTGAAAATGGGGCTGAGGGAACATCCTTGAAGGGCAAAAATAAATGAAATACTAAATGTAAAAATTCACTTTGAAGATATAAGCATTATGGCAATATAATTCAATAATTACACAATTGATACTGATTCATATTTTTGACATCTACTTCCCAAGTTTCCAGATGGGCTGGATATTCTTTCTGTCCCCCCACCAAAAGCCACCCTGCTCTGTGTCCCTCGAGGCTGGCTCTTAGGAACTTCACCAATCAGTCTCTTTTTGCCCTCTGCCTCCTAGTTGGCTTCAGCCAGTGGGCAGCAGCAGCAGATGCAAAGGGCAGGAGGAGAAAGAGGTCGAGGTATTGATTCCTCCCACTCCCTCCCTGCTGATCTCTTTTTGGCCATAGCTGTGTCCTCTACTGATTAAAGGATACAGCTTCTGTCCCACCACCCTCCCTACAGCTATAAGTCTTGATGAGTTCTGAATATAGCCCTCTCCCTTTTCAGCTCCAGAAGTGGTAATAATTTGCAATTTTTTTTATGCTGTATTCCTATCAGGATAAAAATTTTTGAGCTAACCAGTAACATGTGTGCAATCATTTATAAATGAATATATGCACAGCTTTAAGAGGTCCTGTTGGTTCTCAATGTCCTACATGTATTAGCTCACTTTCTTCATATTGATAAGAACCTAGAAAGTAGGCACTAGTCTTATCCTACGCTCCCCTTCTCCCCCCCTCCTTTTTTATAGATGTGAACATTAAGGGACAGAGACATTCAGGACCTCCCTGGTGGTCCAGTGGCTAAGACTCTGAGCTCCCAATGCAGGGGGCCTGGGTTCAATCCCTGGTCAGGGAACTAAGATCCCATGAGCCACCTGGCACAGCAAAAAAAAAAAAAAAAAGCAAAAGCACAGAGAGATCTAAATAGTTGGTTAGACCAACCTCAGCACTGCTGACCCTTGGGGCCAGACCAGCCTCTCCTGTGGGGCATCCTATCTTATCCTTGTTCTTTACCCACTAGATGCCGATAGCACCCCTCCCCCATCCCAGTTGTGACCATCAAAAACGTCTCTGGATGCTGCTCAGTATCTCCTGGGAGCAAACTCACTCCTCACTCCCCCACGATTGAGAACTAACGGCCTAGAGTAACTAGCAGAATACACATTGCAAAATATACACACAGAAAGTTAAAAAAAAAAAAAGAACAACTTAAAACATAACATCAAGACTTCCCTTCGGTCCAGTGGTTAAGGCTCTGTGTTCCCAATATAGGGAGCACCCGTTCAATCCCAGTTCAGGAAACTAAGATCCTACATCTGCCTGGTGTGGCCAAAATAAATAAATAAAATGAAAAAGAGATGTTCAAAAAATAAAATGGTTAACCTTATTTTTAAAAAATCCATAATACTAAAAAATAAATATAAATTGTAGTTTTAAACATGCCCTTCTCACACCCGGGCACATGCCCTCATGTGGCCCCTAGGCATTTGAGAACTTAGCTCCCCAACCAGGGATCGAACCTGGGATGTGCACTTTCTTGAGACCCCTGTCCTGGGGATGCAGAGGGGCGTAAGGCCATCCTCTGCCCTCAGGAGCATAAAATCCAGACTGACAAGACACATACATAGGAAAGACTCTCAATTGAAGATAGCAGGTTAGAAAAAACATGGCCACAATTGATTGATTGGACTGGTATTAGTATTTCATAAACAGTTAGCAAGTGGCTTCTCCGAGGCTGGGCTATCTAGAGTTTTAGGACAAGGCCGTGTCACCCAGACCCCGGATGCAAAGGACCAGACAGGAAGAAAGGGCAAGTGTCAGGAACGCTTTCACAAATCTCTCTCTCTCTCTTTTTTTAAAGATATTTTTGATGTGGACCATTTTGAAAGTCTTTCTTAAATTTGTTACAATATTGCTTCTGTTTTTTGTTGGAGAGGAATCTTAGCCCCCCGACCAGGAATCGAACCTGCACCCTTGAATCGAAAGGTGATGTCTTGACCACTGGACTGCCAGGGAAGTCCCTTCGTGAATCTCTTACTTCTTCCTCTGCCTCTCCTTCTTCAGCTGCTGGGAGTCCATTCATTTATTCGCTCAACAAATATTTGCCCAGTGCTTCCTCCAGACCAGGAGTGGTTCCTGGAATGGGAACATCAGCGAGAAAAACAGACCTTGCTGCCCTCGGGGGCTGCCATGCCAGCATCTTTTTGAGTTCAGCTCCGTCTGCCAGCTCCCTGCCTCCAAGCTGCCGCCCACGTCTTACCCCCAGAACCTCTTTGCTATGATGTTCTCCAAGTTGGAATTCCAGACCAACACGATACTGCCAGAGCTGGCTGGACTGGGTTTCCGTCCCTCGGGCCAAGAGTCAGGCCCGGCCCTGGCAGCTGCCCGCCTTCTCCCACTCCTCCTGTGGGGAGCACAGTGGAACCAGAAAATTCGGTCTCAGGCCTCCCTTTTCCAGTGCGATTTTGGCGTCAGGAGCCACACGGATCAAGACACAGCCAGCTCTTCCCTCTAAGTTGTTTTATGGCATTCTTCTAACACGGCAATAAAAATGAAGTTTTTAAAGGCATATTCGCTGGAACGTTGGCCGGGCAGCAAGCCACAGTCCCGCCTGGTGCTGATGTCAGGGCCTCGTTCCTGCTGGGCCAGCCCATCCTCGTCCATCCCTCACCGCTTCGGCACAAGCCCAGCTCTTCCAAGTGACTCTGAGAAGCTGACTGACGCTGTCGCTGCATTTCTCATATGCGTACCTTCCTAAGAGCTCAGCTGCCCGCTGCTGTGGGCTTCTATCTAATAAAGCTCTATAATGTACTGACCGTCCTCCAGCGTGGGCCTCGCTTCACTTTCCTGGGCCATTTACTCCTTTATAGAATTTAATCTGCTGCTGAAATTCACTGCATTATTAATGGAAGCCAGGGCACAGAGCTGCAGTAATTACACCGTTCACTCTGCAAACACCCACGTGTACACACGCGTGGACCCTCTCAGTGGATCTGGGGCTGAGTGTACCCACCCCACCCCACCCCCAGCTCCAGCACCCAGCAAAGGGGTTTCGCTCCTGACTTAAAATCCTCAGTGACTTATCATCCCTTTTAGAAAAAAAAAAAAACAAAAACAAATTCCTCCTCAGGGTCTAGGGGTCCTCCTGGACTGACACTGGTACTTAGAGTTGAATCTGCCCTGACCACCCAACTTCAAGGACTCTACCTGGCCCCTCATTTTATCTGACTTAATTTTTCTCATGCCCTTATTGCTGTTTGAAATGGTCTTGTTTATTTATTTGTTAGTCTCTGTGCCTGCTTTTTCTTGCTGGGATTTTAACACAGTGAGAGCAGGGATCCACCTGTCTAGTCCCTGTTGAATCTCCCTGCTGACAACAGGACCTGGTATTTAACATGGGCTCAGGAAACATGTCTTGAAGGAATGAAAGAAGGAAGGAAGGAAAGATCTTTTCAGCTGGTAAGTACTCAGGTCCAAGGAATCAGCGGGAGTCGACTGGCTTCTGAGTGATGGGAACAATCTTCCTTCTCTACTTTGAGGTTTGTGGAGGCGGGGAGGGAGAAGGAAGCCAGTCCAGATTCCTTGGAGTCGCGTGTGGAATCAAAAACTCTCCCCTCCAACAATGGTAAATTTTGGAGCAGGCTTGTGACTCACTTGAACTAACACGCAGAAGCAACACTGCATGGCTTCTGAGGCTGGGTCAGAAAAGGCCTCCGTCTTCCTTATTGGTCACTGGATCACTCGTCCTGGCAGTCCTGAGCAGCCAGGGAAACAGGCCGACCTCCTCGAGGCTGCCATGGTGTGAGAGAGTGCGGGCAACACATGGAGGCCACAGAGGGGAAGTCCCAGCCGACAGCCGGCATCCACCCGAGGGGTATGTGTGCACTCACCCCCAAGCGGATCTCAGCCCCCAGCAAACCTTCCCAGCCGATTGATTCCCAGGCGTTGTGGAACAGAGAAAAGCCATTCCTGCTGGTTCCTGTCTGAATCCTGACCCAAAGCGTTTGAGAGCATAATGCAGTTTTTAATTTAATTTTATTTCTGGCTGCACTGGGTCTTCGTTGCTGTGCACAGGCTTTCTTTAGTTGCAGCAAGCAGCGTTACCCTCAAGTTGCGGTGAGAGGGCTTCTCTTGTTGCAGAGCACAGCCTCTAGGGCTCGGGCTTCAGGAGTTGTGGCTCGAGGGTTCAGTTGCCCCAAGGCATGTGGAATCCTCCTGAACCAGGGATCGAACTGGTGTCTCTTGTATTGGCAGGCAGATTCTCCACAACTCCACAACTGCAGGGAAGTCCTGCAGTTATTGTTTTATGTCGCCGAGTTTTGGGGTAGTTTCTTGTACAGCAATAGTAACTGGAAATTCCCCAACACCCTCTGATATGGCTTGAATTGATGTGATGAGTGTGCTCTGTCGTGTCCGACTCTTTGTGACTTCATGGTAGTAGCCCTCCAGGCCCCTCTGTCCATAGGATTTTCCAGGCAGGAATACTGGAGTGGGTTGCCATTTCCTTCTCCAGTGGGCTGAATTAGGTCCCCCCAAAGTGGTAGGTTGAAGTCCCATCCCTGGAACCTCAGACTGTGACCTTATTTGGAAAGAGGGTTATAACAGAGGTAATCAAGTTGAAATGAGGTCATTCAAATGGGCCCGAATCTGACTAGTGTTCTTATAAAAAGAGAGGATATTTGGATATGGAAATGCCACCCAAGGGAAGGTCATGTGAAGGTCAAGGCCAAGATTGGGGGATGGATCTACAGATCAAAGATGCCCCGAATCGCCAGCAAACCACCAGAAACTGGAAAGGGGCGTGGCACGGATTCTCCCTTATGGCTCCAGAAGGAACCAACCCTACAGGCACCTCCGTCTCAGACTTCAGGCCCCCAGAGCTGGGAGAAAGTACATTTCTATTATTTAAGCCACTCAGTTAGTGGTTCTTTATTATGACAGCCCTGGGGAAATGATACAGCCTCCTAGGCTCTAATGCCCAGTGACAAGCGACCGATACAAACAGCATTAAACCAACGACACCCTGAAGCTGGTGTGCACAAAATGAGCCATGGAACGCAAGCTTATTCTGCCCCAACAGCACGTGAGCGCCTAAAACACAGAATGAGGCCTCTACCCCTCACCCAGCTCCCACTCAGTGAACATCCCACCTCCCTCCCCCAGGCATGGCGATGCCTGATTGAGGCCCAGGAGCATTGTCCGTTGAGGCTCTTTCCCCTGATTTATTTCCTCTTCCCTCCATCACTACCCAGGCTGCTCTGGGGCTGCTTCTACATACAGAAGTTGGGTTTTGATTCCACTCAACATCACCCTTGTTCCTGTTCCGTCGTTCATTATGCATTCAACGCGCTTATGTCTCCTCGTGGAGTGGTCTGCAACAGTGCTCTCTTGCATGATTATCTCCATCTTACAGCTTTCTGAGATTGCCCTTTAAAAAATCTTTTGAAGTTTTCATTTTTATTCTATTTTATGGGTCTTGCTGGGTAGCTTCCTTGGCTCTGTGAAAGAACAGCATTTAATTTTAAGAGCTGAGAGCTGGCCACCATGAGAGCCCTAGGAGGACAGTTTACGACCAGGGAAAGAACAAGCATCACAGGGTTGGGATAAGAAGGATGATGCTAGGATGCATTTAGCTCCTGCGGGCCAGCCAAACAAGGCCCTTATCTGTTTACGGCAGGCCCAGCCCTGGGTCTGGAGACGGTACTTTTGAAGTCTAGTGGGTCTAGAGTTCCAGTCCTTATAGTCCTGCCCTTCCCCGTGGAGTGATGGTGTGTTCCAGGCGATCTGGTCCTGATTTCACTGCCAGGGCATTGCAGAACCCCTGGCACACAAAGAGCCGCTCAATAAATGGTCGTGAAGAGAAGAAAGCTCCCCAGGGCTGCTGTAACAGAGGGCCATAGGCTGGGGGGCTTGAAACGATAGAAATGGATTCTCTCACAGCTCTGGAGGCCAGAAGTCAAGGTGAGGGTAGCATTGATCCCTGCTGGCGTCTTTGAGGGAGAGTCCCTCCCAGGCCTCTCTCCAGCCCTTGGTGGCCACCAGCCATCCTTCCTATTCTTGGCTGGCTCCAATGTCAGCTCCGAAGTCACTTGGCCTTATCTGCGGCTCTCCCCTGTGTCTGTCTCCAATTTCCCTTTCCTTTCTCTCACGAGGACACCAGTCACTGGATTTAGGGCCTCCCACCCTCCAATTCAGGAGAAACTTATCTCAGATATTTAATTAAATTCTCTCTGCAACATCTTTAACAAACCTTTGCTAAACAGGGTCCCATTCTGAGGTTCCAGGTGGCAGTGCCTCTGGGGGGACAAGCGCCAGCCTAGTGCAGAGGGAGACTGTTGATCACTCCAGGGGAGCTGCCCTTATGCAGAGGGACCGACCGTCCTGAACTGAACCCCGAGGCTCGGCCAGGAAGAGCAGGTGTAGAAGGTGGAGGCTGGAGAGGAAGAGGAGGGAGGGTAGAGGGGCGGGCATTCATGGGGAGCTCTGATCTGCCCAGGGACTCAAAGCTGAGTGAAGAGGAGGGCCTCCTGCCAGCCAGGACCTGGCTTCAGGCCCAGGAAGCCCTGCCCTCCTCTGCCTTGTCTCATGGGTCCCTTCTAGGCCTGCCTCTCACTCCATCTTCATCTCTTCAGGCTCCAGATTTCAACATTCCCCAGTCCAGCAACTTCCCTCACACTGAAATGGGCTCCCAGGGGTGACCCTCTCAGTGGGTCTTTATTCTGGGAATAAAGACATAAAGTGGTCTTTATTCTGGGAAGAATTTAGACATGGAGAACAGGGGTTAGCAGGAAGGGATCTACCTGTGAGCAGAGATGTTTCTCTGGGCATCAGAGTGACTCGCCCAGGTCCTTCATCATCCTCTAAACCAGGGGTCCCCAACCTCTGGGATCTAATGCCTGGTGACCTGAGATGGGGCTGATGTAATAATAATAAAAATAGAAATAATGTACACAATAAATGTAATACACTTGAATTATCCTGAAGGCTTCCCTGATGGCTCAGAAGGTAAAGAATCTGCCTGCAGTGCAGGAGACCCAGATTTGATACCTGGGTCAGAAAGATCCCCTTGAGAAGGAAATTGCAACATGCTCCAGTATTCTGGCCTGGAGAATCCCAAGGACAGTGGAACCTGGTGAGCTACACTCTATGGGGTCACAAGAGTTGGACACAACTGAGCGACTAATATTTTCACTTTCACTTTTGGATAACCCTGAAACCATCCCCTCTACCCCTGGCCCAGTCCATGAAAAAACTGTCTTCCATAAAACTAGTCTGTGATGCCAAAAAGGCTGGGGAGCACAGCAGCCATCCAGGAGCTGAAGCTGAACTACTGAAGTAGTTTCAAATTCAGAATTTCCAAAGGGACAGCAGATAAAGGCATTCGCTCTGAGTGTCAATGTCGCATCATCAAAGGAACAGATCAGTTCAGCAAACAATGGATAGGAGGAGGATGAACCATATCCCGGAAGTGGTGTGACCGTCCACTCAGTCCAACAGAGGCAGTGGCCCTAGAGGCCTCCGCACAGAGGAGCCCCTTGCCGGAGGAACCGAAGGCAGGCACTTCCTGGTTTCCTCCCCTTAACAGCCACTTTTCCCACCCCTGGGAAAGTTCTACCCGGGGTATTTTGTGAAGGATGACTGACGACGAGGAATCTTTGTTGTGCTATCAGCTGTAATTATTTTAATTCAAACATACTCCCTTATAGGACTGACATCATAAATGCTGTTTTCTAGAACAAATAGCTGTCAGAGCTGTCAAGCAGAGCTGCTTACTGTTTTACATCATTACAATATTTAATTTCAACTCTGCAATTTTTTTTCCCCCCACGCAACACTTTCAAGATTATTTCTTCCACTTTTATCTGGAAAAACTGGAGCCCAGAAGGATGAGAAGGAAGAAGCCATTCTCTCAATCAAATAATTATTGATTTGGATGATAAGAGGAAGGAAGGAAAGGAGGGAGGGAGGAAAGAGAGGAAGGAAGGAAGGAAGGGATGAGGTGGTGTGGGGGGGTGAGTCAGGAGGGAATGACTGGTTCACAGCATGCTAGGGACATTTTTTGGCTGGCCAAGTAGAAGCCCCTAATTGTTGTTCCTTTTGCTACCTGAGTACTTCCAGGAGCAAGCGCAATTGAGCAAAGTGATCTTGGTGAATGATAAATTGCTCCTTTGGACACTTCTTTTTCTTTTTCTTTTTTTAATTAATTTTTATTGGAGTATACATGCTTTATAGGGCTTGCCTGGTAGTTCAGAGGTAAAGAACACGCCAACCAATGCAGGAGACACAGGAAACACAGGTTCGATCCCTGGGTAGGGAAGGTCTCCTGGAGGAGCAAATGACAACCCACTCCAGTATTCCTGCCTGGGAAATCCCATGGACAGAGGAGCCTGGCGGGCTACAGTTCATGGGGCTGCAAAGACTCAGACATGACTGAGCTCACACACACGCTGGCTTTACAATGTCGTGTTAGTTTCCATTGTACAGCAGAGTGCATCAGCTGTATATATGCATATGTCCCCTCTTTATTTAGATTCTGTTCCCATGTAGGTCACTGGAACCAGACTTCTAATGATGGTGTTGAAAGGTCATGAACAAACAGATACACTTTCGAAGACTAGGGAACTCAGATCCCAAGTCAGGTCGGTTATGATTCAAGACCAATAACTTCAGTTACACAGTGTGCTGAGCTGCTTTGATTGGTGTTTTTTTATTTGGGGGTAATTTGCTATTTTGAAATAGTTTCCAATGAAGAAAAGTTGTAAGAACAGCACCAGGAACTTCCAATACCCGTTACCAGATTCACTGCACATTTACATTTTGTGTTTTAGCACAAACTCACTCTTTCTCTGAAACATTACTTTTTTCTTGCATCTTTTGAGAGGAAGATGGAGACAGTATGCCCCTGAACCTTAAGAATGAGAATATTCTCTAATATAGTCACAGGATAATGATCAAACTCAGGAAATTTATTGTGGATAAAATGTTATCTAATCCATAGTTCGTATTTGCTATGGACTGAATGTTAATTTCTCCCCCAAATTCATATGTTTGAAGCCCTAACCACCCCTTCCCCAAGCGATGTTAGTAGAGGGCAGGGCTTCTAGGAAGTCATTGTGTTTAGGATGCAGTCCCGAGGGTGGGGCCCCCATGATGGGATTAGTGCCCTAATGAAAAAAGAGACCAGAGAGCCTTCTCCTCACTCTTTCGCTCTCTCCTTCCCTCCCTCTCTCCCAAGTGAGCATACATGTGTGGCTTGTCTGCAACCAGAAGGAGAACTCTCCCCAAAACCCAGCTATGCCAGCCCCCCAGTCTCAGACTTCCAGCCTCTAGAACTGTGAGAAAACAGATCTCTGTTGTTTAAGCTGCCCAATCTATGGCATTTTGTCACGGCAGCTGGAGCAGACTAATACCCTATTCAAATTTCATCCATTATCCAAAAATATAATTTACTGCAGGGATCCCCAACCCCCAGGATCTAATGCCTGATGATCTGAGGTGGAATTGATGTAATAATAATAGAAATAAAATGCACAAAAATGTAACGCCCTTGAGTCATTCCCAAACCATCCCTGCCTCCATGAAAAAATCACCTTTCATGAAAATGGTCCCTGGTGCCAAAAAGGTTGGGGATAGCTATTTTATTGCCATCTGCTGCCTTATCCAGGCCCTAACCTGGGTTCACAAGTTGCATTTGGCTGCCACATCTCTTTTGCTTTCTGTAACTAAAAACAACAGTTCAGTCTTTCTTTTACCATAACGTTGTTGAAGAATACAGGCCAGTGATGGCCTGTATTTATAGATGGCCCCTCAGTTGGGGTTCTCCTGATGTTCCTTCGCCATCGGATGCAGGCTGTGCATTTTTGATGGGACAGCCACAGAAGTGGTGTGTGTCCTCAGTGTGTCATAGCTGGTGGCACACCCCTGCCTGTTGTCCTCATAGTGGTGACATTAGCCATGACCCCTTAATCCAGGAAGTGTCTGCCAGACCTTCCCATTGTGGAGCCACCCTGCTCTCTTTGTATTGGGTTGGTCAAAAAGTTCATTTGGGCTTTTCCATAAGATCTTACTTTGGAAGATCTTTCCATAAGATCCTCCTCTGTTCACAGGGTTTTCCAGGCAAGAATACTGGAGTGGATAGGCATTCCCTTTTCCAGGGGATCTTCATGACCCAGGGATGGAACCTGGGTTTCCTACTTTGCAGGGTGGATTCTTTACCATCCAAGCCAGCAGGGAAGTCATTAGATCTTACAGAAAATCCAAATGAACATTTTGGCCAACCCAGTAGTTGGTATGTAATTTATGGGCAGATAATAAGAAATTGACCCAGACATGCCCATGAGTGTCCAGAAGTCTCCAGCAGAGGTGTGGGCTGGCAGTGCCTGCTGCAGACACTGAGTGCAGCAGTGCATGCATGGGACCTTGTGAAGGAGGTCGCCATTATCTTCATTACCTCCACCACAGTTTGGCCTCAGGCCAAGCAATGGGGAGGGAATACAGCCCTGCTCATCAACAGAAAATTGGATTAAAGACTTACTGAACATGGCCCCACCCATCAGAACAAGACCCAGTTTCCCCCTCAGTCAGTCTCTCCCATCAAGAAATTTCCATAAACCTCTTATCCTTATCCAGCAGAGGGCAGACAGAAGGGGATCTTCCCAACCCAGGGATCAAACCCGGGTCTCCTGCATTGTAGGCAGATGCTTTACCATCCAAGCTACCAGGGAAGCCTGAATGAAAACCACAGTCATAGAAAACTAACCAAACTGATCACATGGACCACAGCCTTGTCTAACTCAATGAAACTATGAGCCATGCCATGTAAAGCCGCCCAAGATGGACGAGTCATGGTGGAGAGTTCTGACAAAACGTGGTCCACTGGAGAAGGGAATGGCAAACCACTTCAGTATTCTTGCCTTGAGAATCCCATGAATAGTATGAAAAGGCAAAACGGTATGACACTGAAAGATGAACTCCCCAGGTCGGTAGGTAACCAGTATGCTACTGGAGAAGGGTAGAGAAATAACTCCAGAAAGAATGAAGAGATGGAGCCAAAGCAAAAACAACACCGAGTTGTGGATGTGACAGATGATGGAAGTAAAGTCCAATGCTACACAGAGTAGTATTGCATAGGAACCTGGAATGTTATGTCCATGAATCAGGGCAAATTGAAAGTGGTCAAACAGGAGATGGCAAGAGTGAACAGCAACATTTTAGGAATCAGTGAACTAAAATGGACCGGAATGGGTGAATTTAGCTCAGATGACCATTATATCTACTACTGTGGGCAAGAATCCCTTAGAAGAAATGGAATAGCCTTCATAGTCAACAAAAGAGTCCAAAATGCAGTACTTGGATGCAATCTCAAAAATGACACAGTGATCACTGTTCGTTTCCACGGCAAACCATTCAATATCACAGTAATCCAAGTCTATGTCCTGACCAGTAATGCTGAAGAAGCTAAAGATGAACAGTTCTATGAAGACCTACAAGACCTTATAGAACTAACACCCAAAAAAGATGTCCTCTTCATTATAGGCAACTGGAATGAAAAAGTAAGTAGTCTAGAGATACCTGGAGTAATAGGCAAATTTGGCCTTGGAGTACAAAATGAAGCAGGTCAAAGGCTAACAGAGTTTTGCCAAGAGAATGCACTGGTCATAGCAAATACCCTCTTCCAACAACATAAAAGAAGACTCTTTTATGGACATCACCAGATGGTCAATACCAAAATCAGATTGATTATATTTTTTGCAGCCAAAAATGGAGAAGCTCTATACAGTCAGCAAAAACAAGGCTGGGAGCTGACTGTGGCTCAGATCATGAACTCCTTATTGACAAATTCAGACTGAAATTGAAGAAAGTAGGGAA
The DNA here is from genome assembly GCF_002263795.3 of Bos taurus. Classification (NCBI taxonomy): domain Eukaryota; kingdom Metazoa; phylum Chordata; class Mammalia; order Artiodactyla; family Bovidae; genus Bos; species Bos taurus. The sequence goes on from NC_037346.1 coordinate 54,396,608, forward strand.
AACCACTAGACCATTCAGATCAGATCAGATCAGATCAGATCAGTTGCTCAGTTGTGTCCGACTCTTTGCGGCCCCATGAATCGCACCACGCCAGGCCTCCCAGTCCATCACCAACTCCCAGAGTTCACTCAGACTCACATCCATCGAGTCAGTGATGCCATCCAGCCATCTCATCCTCTGTCGTCCCCTTCTCCTCCTGCCCCCAATCCCTCCCAGCATCAGAGTCTTTTCCAATGAGTCAACTCTTTGCATGAGGTGGCCAAAGTACTGGAGTTTCAGCTTTAGCATCATTCCTTCCAAAGAAATCCCAGGGCTGATCTCCTTCAGAATGGACTGTTTGGATCTCCTTGCAGTCCAAGGGACTCTCAAGAGTCTTCTCCAACACCACAGTTCAAAAGCATCAATTCTTCGGCGCTCAGCCTTCTTCACAGTCCAACTCTCACATCCATACATGATCACAGGAAAAACCATAGCCTTGACTAGATGGACCTTTGTTGGCAAAATAATGTCTCTGCTTTTCATATGCTATCTAGGTTGGTCATAACTTTCCTTCCAAGGAGTAAGCGTCTTTTAATTTCATGGCCATTCAGGTATGACCTAAATATGACCTAAATCAAATCCCTTATGATTACACAGTGGAAGTGAGAAATAGATTCAAGGGATTAGATCTGACAGAGTGCCTGAAGAACTATAGACGGAGGTTCGTGACATTGTATAGGAGGCAGTGATCAAGACCATCCCCAAGAAAAAGAAATGCAAAAAGGCAAAATGGTTGTCTGATGAGACCTTACAAATAGCTGAGAAAAGAAGAGAAGCAAAAAGTAAAGGAGAAAAGGAAAGATATACCCATTTGAATGGAGAATCCCAAGAATAGCAAGGAGGGATAAAGGAAGCCTTCCTCAAAATAAATAAATAAATAAATAAAAAGCCTTCCTCAGAGATCAATGCAAAGAAATAGAAGAAAACAATAGAATTGGCAAGACTAGAGATCTCTTCAAGAAAATTAGAGATACCAAGAGAACATTTCATGCAAAGATGAGCACAATAAAGGACAGAAATGGTATTGACCTAACAGAAGCAGAAGATATTAAGAAAAGGTGGCAAGAAAACAGCTAAGAACTGTACCAAAAAGATCTTCATGATCCAGATAACCATGATGATGTGATCACTCACCTAGAACCAGACATCCTGGAATGTGAAGTCAAGTGGGTCTTAGGAAGCATCACTATGAACAAAGCTAGTGGAGGTGATGAAATTCCAGTTGAGTATTTCAAATTCTAAAAGATAATGCTGTGAAAGTGCTTCATTCAAAATGCCAGAGAATCTGGAAAACTCAGCAGTGGCCACAGGACTGGAAAAGGTCAGTTTTCACTCCAATCCCAGAGAAAGGCAATGTCAAAAAATGTTCAAACTATTGCACAATTGCACTCATCTCATATGCTAGCAAAGTAATGCTCAAAATCCTCCAAGCCAGGCTTCAACAGTATGTGAACCATCAATTTCCAGATGTTCAAGCCGGGTTTAGAAAAGGCAGAAGAACCAGAGATCAAATTGCCAACATCCACTGGATCATCGAAAAATCAAGAGAGTTCCAGAAAAACATCTACTTTTGCTTTATTGACTACACCAAAGCTTTTGACTGTGTGGATCACAACAAACTGTGGGAAATTTTTCAAGAGATGGGAATACCAGACCACCTGACCTGCCTCCTGAGAAATCTGTATACAGGACAAGAAGCAACTGTTAGAACTGGACATGGAACAACAGACTGATGCCAGATCAGGACAGGAGAACATCAAGGCTGTATATTTTCACCCTGCTTATTTAAATTCTATGCAGAGTACATCATGTAAAATGCCGGGCTGGATGAAGCACAAGCTGGAATCAAGATTGCTGGGAAAAATATCAATAAGCTCAGATACGTAGATGACACCACCCTTATGGCAGAAAGCAAAGAACTAAAGAGCCTCTTAATGAAAGTGAAAGAGGAGAGTAAAAAAGTTGGCTTAAGATTCAACATTCAAAAAACTAAGAGCATGGCATCCGGTTCCATCACTTCATGGCAAACAGATGGGGAAATAATGGACACAGTGACAAACTTTATTGTTTTGGGCCCCGCAAATCACTGCAGATGGTGATTGCAGCCTTGAAATTAAAAGACGCTTGCTCCTTGGAAGAAAAGCTATGACCAACCCAGACAGCATATTAAAAAGCAGAGACATTACTTTACCAACAAAGGTCCATCTAGTCAAAGCTGTGGGTTTTCTAGTAGTTATGTATGGGTGTGAGAGTTGGACTATAAAGAAAGCTGAGCACCGAAGAATTGATGCTTTTGAACTGTGGTGTTGGAGAAGTCCCTTGGACTGCAAGGTGATCCAACTAGTAAATCCTAAAGGAAATCATTCCTGAATATTCATTGGAAGGACTGATGCTGAAGCTGAAACTCTGATACCTTGGCCACCTGATGTGAAGAACCGACTCATTGGAAAAGACCCGGATGCTGGGAAAGATTGAAGGCAGGAGGAGAAGGGGACAACAGAGGATGAGATGGTTGGATGGCATCACTGACGTGATGGTCATGAGTTTGAGTAATCTCCAGGAGTTGGTGATGGACAGGGAAGCCTGGCGTGCTGCAGTCCATGTGGTCACAAAGAGTCAGACACAACTGAGTGACTGAATTGACTGACTCAATGAGTTGGAGAATATAATTACACTATAGGGATTTCTCTGGTGTTTCAGGGTTTAAGACTCCAAGCTCCCAATGCAAGGGGCCCAGGTTCAATCCCTGGTCAGGGAACTAGATCCCACATGCCACAGCTAAGACCTGGAGCAGCCAAATAAAGTGAAATAAAATAAAAATTTTAAAATAAGCAAAACAAACTTTCTTAAAAAACAAAAAGCCGTACCACAACTGAACTTAATCATACTCTCAGCCACTATTTTTAGCAGCTGTGGATGATTTTTCTGATGTCACTGCATCATCCCTTTTGTATTTATTAATTGACATCTGCTGTAAAGACTGTCCCTTCACCCTATTTGTATGTGCTTTCATGTATCTCAACAATTCTGTCATCTCTGAGAACTCCTCTCCATAGCAACGCTACACTTAGGAACAGTAAGACAGACTCAGTCATCCAGAAGCGTTCATCCTGGGGGCCTGCCTCCTCCAGGGAGTTAGAAAAACCCAGGATCAGGGCAGGTCACTAACGCAAGAACACGCTTTTACAGACAGCGCCGTTGAGGCGGAAAAGAGAGGACGATGCCTGGAGTGGCACAGCTGCCAGACAAGAGGAGGCGCTCCAGGACAGAGGCCGGGCATCTGGCTGGCATCGTGTTTTAAGGGGCACCAGGGGCAGAGCTAGCAGCTGCTCAGGATGTATTGCCCTCAACTTAGCGACTGGGTTCCAAGGTGCTGAGAGATGGAAACTCCCAGGTGGGGGCTTTCTGGGGTTCTCCTCTGTGGTTTCAAGGCCGCGTCATAGACCCTTTATCTAGGATGCCCTCCAGCGTGGGGTGTGCGGGGCCAATGGCCAAATAAACACAGGGCTGGGTCAAGAGGAACCGAACCGGTACCTGCACTAAAGCACCAGCTGGTGAGTCCATAGGAAGCATGCGAGCTCCTGGCTTAGAAAGTGAAAGTCGCTCAGTTGCTTCCAACTCTTTGGGACCCCACGGACTATACAGTCCATGGAATTCTCCAGGCCAGAATACTGGAGGGGGTAGTCTAGCCCTTCTCCAGCAGATCTTCCCAATTCAGGAATCAAACCAGGGTCTCCTGCATTGCAGGCGGATTCTTTACCAATTGAGCTACCAGGGAAGCCCCTCCTGGCTTAGAACCAGCTGCTAGTTATCAGGACCCTTTTTTGAGATGTGAGCCCAGCCTACCTCCACTGGACATTCCAACCCCCCACCCCCCAGAAAAATTCTGATAACGTTGTTGCTGTTGTTCAGTCGCTAAGCAAGCTCATTAAACACAAAGTCCTCAGGCTTCAGCTTCCTCAACTAAAAATGGCAACAATAGATTTTATTATCTGGAGGTCCCTGCCCCGGCGCTAGGATTCTGGAATCTAAAACTAGCGTGTACTTGGGACCTTCCCAGTTTTAATGAATGCCGAATCCCTTACGTAAAACCAAGAAATAATTAGCCCTGACAGTAGAAGCAGAAACAGAATCGTGATTCATGAATCTTCTAATTGTTCTTCCCTTCTGCACATTTTAACCTCCCCTCCCCAGTCTTAGAGTAACATATGTTCTACACACACACGGACAAATAGAATTACGCTGGCACAAATGAGCGTGATGGGCTGGGGGGTGGCATTCTCAGGCAGCTGCTCGCTCCCTCCGTCTTTGGGTGTCTCTCTGCTCCGGGTATAGAAGCTCCTCGGCACAAATATGCTATAAAACACCCATCAATTCTCCTGACATTCCGGTGACCTACGTGGGGTCTGGAAGAGCCACATTTCACACCAAAGATGGAGCTGTAAATATTCTCTCTGAGCAGTAAACACTGAGCCGACGCTGGCACCTCTCTCATGTCCTCTCTGTGCCTGCCACCTCGCAGAGGAGATTTATTTACTGCCATGGAAAATTCCAGCCTCAAGGCAGGCAGCTTGCCACGACCCAGTGTCTCGGCATCTTGCTGCTTGCGGCTGCTGCCTGCTCTCTCTTACACACACTTACACGCACACACACACACACACACTCATATAATTATAAAGCTGGGAGCAGGAAAGGCCCTGAGAAAATCACACTAAAACACACCCCCCCCAAATCTTATCAGTTCTTTCTGGGAGGTGAGGTTTAGAATGATTTACATTTAATTTCTTTTGCTTTCTGCTCAGCTGAATTTTATTTTGCCTTACGGAATACTTACTTTTTTAAATAAAATATTTATTTAAAGGCAATAGTCTCCCGCTCCAGCTGACCCATCTAGGTTATCCTTCTTTCTTGGATGGGGAGATGGCACACTTCCAGGGGCCAACGGGCAGAGGGGAGACCTGGTGGACTCTTGATGTAGCCGTCAGCTCCTACAGCTGAAAGGCACCTTACGGTTTTCAAAATAATTTCACGGGGCAGCTGAGAAAATCATCTGTGCTCCTAGCTCAGTGTGGGCAGAGAGAGCCAGACAGATGGCTGGACCCAGTCCTGTCTCTTGTCCGCTCTCAGAAATCAAATCCCCAGAGGGCAGGGCTTCACTCTGCCCGCCCCAGCCACCCACATCGCAGACGTGGCGGGGGTGGGGGTGAACAGAGGCTCCCCACCCACCTCGCAGGTGTTGTTCCCCACCCCTCCCCACCCCCGATTTATTTCTGCAATTGTGATGAAGGTCCTGACGGAGAGGGTTAGCTGCCTGAATTGTTTGTTCAATTCATTGATTAGCTATCTCTCAAGTTCATTGCCATCTCAAGGCAGGAGATGGGGAATTGGGTTTCCATGATTTCTCAAGGCTTTGGCTGCTCCCTATGATTAAATGCAGTCACAACACATCCATCCTGGGCAGCGGCTCTGCCCAAGGTCAAACTTTCATGCAAAACAGGAGCGGAGATCTGCATGTCTAAACACCAGGTGGGAAGGAAGGCCTGAAAGAGAATTTTGAAAACCAGGAGAGGCGGGAGGCAAGAAGGGAGGAAAAGAAAAGGCTCACGAGGGAAAGGAAGGAAGGACAGAAAGGGCCCCATAGGAGAGATTCTTACAGGGGGACACTCCTGGGGAGCCCCGCCTCCCGACCCCCAAAGGCTACAACGTGGGATTACAGCAGCCTAAGCAACTGAATGCATAAAAAGCCAAGTAAAGTGTGAAAGTCGCTCAGTCACGTCCGACTCTTTGCGACCCTGTGGACTGTAGCCCTCCAGGTTCCTCCGTCCGTGGAAGTCTCCAGGCAAGAATACTGAAGTGGGTTGCCATTCCCTTCTCCAGAGAATCTTTCTGACCCAGGGATCGAACACGGGTCTCCTGCATTGCAGGCAGATTCTTTAGCAACAGAGCCACTAGGGAAGCCCAATTACAATGATACTCTGTAATCAAAGTCTTGTGAATGTGGTCTCTCTCTCTCAAAATGTCTCACTGTACAAATTTAGTGCCTTCTGTATCTTAACTAAGCACTTACACTGCACTGTGGCCGTAACGTGTGCAGTTCGAGGTGTGACAGTAACGCTGGCCCAAATTCCTTCTCCCTTCACAATTCCACAGGTAGAAGATTGTGCAGCCTAAGCTACAATGTTTTTCTTTCCTTATTGACTCCAGGACTTTTTACCATTTCACTCAAAGGAAGCATTTGATGTTTCTATCCAAATTGTCAGCCTCGCCAAGTCCTGGGCTTTGGGGCCGTTATTGAGTAAAATCAGGGTCACCCAAACCTTGGCTAATGAATCATGGCTCTTTTTTTGAAAATCAGTGTTTCTTCTTTTTCTATATTTTTCAAAATATCTGCCATGAGGACGCGTCTCCTTTAAAATCAGAGTCACCAAAGTTTGACTTTGTTTCCCTTTTTTAATATATAAAATTAGTAAAGGAAACGCCACTTTTACTGGTCACTTCTGAGGGAAAGAGCTTCACTCGGGAAACATCAGACTATAAGCAGATGGCTCACATCTCTGTCTGCAAGGTTTTAGTTACGAGCCTCTGTCGTCTGTCTGTCTCACTGCCACGTACAGCACCCACCCCCCAACTCCCCGCTGCAACAGGTGAGCTTCGATCGCTGTGCCGCTAAACCTCTCTTCTCAAAGGAGGTCAAATGACTGTTTCCAATACCTTTATAGATCATGAAGGACTCTCCAGCAGCCCCTGAAGATACAATTCAAGTGCGTTTCCCTACAGAAGAGAGCCTGTCACCCAGAAGGGGTCCACTTCTCCCTGGCCCACTCTTAGCCCCTGTGTTCCCGTGTCTCCCGCACCTCAGAGGACCTGCGGACCCCTGCCCCCTCAAGCTTTTCCTCTGTGGCTGGACCTAGGCCCGACAGGGGGACAGTGCCCACAGCAAGTGGCCTGTGGGCTCACATGGCACCCAGGGGTGGTGCCACCAGCTCTGATGACCCCTCAGGAGGAACGTCCCCTAGCCAACCGGAAAAGGTGTGCCCCCTTGTCTTTCCCACCTCTCCCACTCAGCACCAAGCCTCAGCTGCCCCAGGCCCACTCTTGGCATCTGTAATGAAAATGGTTTCCGCATTCCGATCCTCATCTCTGGGGTGTCACTTTGAGGCCATGCACCCCAAGGTGCCACAGAGGCAGGACCCTTATGGCATCAATGCCTCTTGTATCCTTGATGACCCTGCTCCCATCTTCCTGGGGCTCAAAGGCCTGCAGAACTTGAACTTGTGGGAAGGTGACGTGTTGGAGGTCAGCGTCACTTCCCAAAGGTATAAAAACCCCAAAGGAAATGGTCAACCAGCCACGGAGTTACAATGTCCTCAGATAGAGCCATTTGGCAGGGGTGGCGGGTGGATGGGAGGCCTTGGCACCCAGAGGCCTGGAGGGAAAGAAGAGATGAGGTTTTGGAGAAATAGGCTGCAAAGTTACTCTGAGCATTTTCACTCCCTTTCAAGTATGAAAGCTCAGGCTAGGGACGTTCCTGGTGGCCCAGGCTGGTTAAGAATCTGCTTTCCAACGCCGAGGACACTGCAGTTTGATCCCTGGTTGGGGAAACTAAGATCACACAGGCCGCGGAGCAATTAAGCCCATGTGCCGCGACTACCGGGCCCACGTGCTCTGGAGCCCACGTGCTACAACTAGAGAGAAGCCCTGTGCACTGCACCTAAGACCCGACACAGCCAAATAAACACGTAATTTTTTTTTTTTTAAAGAAAGTTTAGGCTTAAAGAGCATTCCACAGGGCTGAGCTGCTGGTGTGGGGATCCCTGCACCCTCCAGCCCCCTCCTGCCCTGACCCCTGGGCGTGGTAGCATCAAACAAGGCCTCTACCATCGTCACCAAAGAGAACGTGTCCTGGGTGTGATTGTTTGTCACCGCGATGGAGTGTATGACGTGAACCATGGCAAACACCGTAAGGACTAATTTCAAACATTTATTACAATTCTTGAGAGACTCGAAAGCTGTCCCCGCTCTTGATTTTAATAAATGCGGTCTTGAAGCAGCCGCTTATCAAAGTGACACAAATTGTGTGGTAAATAGATTATGGTACGGCTGAAATACTGGAAAATGAGATCAGAAACGCTCCTTCTCTCCCGTTTAAGGCTCCACGCAATCCTTCAGCCCCAGGACGCTGCAGTGAGGCGGCCACAGGAAGCGTGGAGGTGAGAGAATTAGTGCCCTGCGAGGCGGCTTTTAATCGGCTTCTCCCCCACGTCCTCCCCTGCAGCAGGACGCTGGGCGGCTGGGCTCCCACGTCCTCAGCCTGTCCTGCCCCAGCCCGTGGGGGCGGGTCCCGGGAGGGAGGGTGGGGACCTGCATCCCGGGACGGAGGAGGATGCTGGAGGGTGGGCTGCGGGCACTGCCTCCCAGGGATGCTATGATAAAGAATGCCAGCTGCCCGCCCTCACCCCCACACCGCTATCCTTTAAGCTCCACTGCTGATGAATTCCTGAGCACTGACTGTGTGCCAGGCATGTGTTAAGGGTTGGGCATGGCTCAAGCGGACCAGGTCAGACAGGTGCCCTCAGGGGACTTCCTGTAAGAGCAGGAGGCCAACAGGCAGGCAGGCTGTGGGATCAGAAGGCAGTGCACCCCATGCCAGCTGCACCGCCAGATGCCAGGAGCTCCTGAGGCAGTTCTGCCCCTGCTCGGCTGCCGCTGACCCGGCACTATGGGTGTGCCCTGGCCAGGACCCTGCCCTGCCCGGGACTCTGGGCACCCATGTCCTGCTGCCTCGCTCTTCCTCTGAGGATGGAATGACGAGGGAAAGCCCTGTGCATCCTTCAAGGGCAGCAAACCCCCTGAACCAAGGAATGGCAAGGAGCCCCGGGTACCCACAGGGCTAGCCCACCTCAGGTGGTTCCCTCCTAAGGGTGAGACACAGTTAGAGCAGTCCCATGGGTGGTCACTTGGCTCCTAAAAGCAAATGTCTCTGAGGAGACACTCAAGACCCTGTTCGCCCAAGGACAATGATGGGGGACAGAGTCAGCCCGCTTTACAGGAATTTCCATGTCAGACTCACAGGGGGAGCAGCTGTCCCAGAACCCCAATGGGAACTAGTTGCCTGTATAACCAGACACAAGTCGTGTATCAGTGCTAATTAATGTTCAAATAAAAAGGGGAGTGAGTCTATGTGTGCGCAGTTCCATATCCCTACAGAAAACCCCCTTTTTAGGACTTCCTTGGGGGTCCAGTGGTTAAGACTTTGCCTTCCAAAGTAAGAGTTGTGGGTTCTATCCCTGGTCAGGAAGCTAAGATCTCACATGCCTCACGGCCAAAAACCCAAAATGTAAGACAGAAGCCACATTATAACAAACTCAATAAAGATTTATAAAATGGTCCACATTAAAAAAAAAAAAAAAGCCTCCTTCTTGAGACAGACTACTACGACTCCCAGGAGGTTATCCACCTTGCAGGCAGCTACCAGGGAAAATTGCGAGAGAGGGGCCCCAGGGGCAATGGGGCCACTTGGAATGGGTTGGAGTCTGGGGTAAGTGAGGCGGTGACCTCCCAGTCTCTTGGTTTCTCCTCCTTTACGATCAGTGGCTTGAGGACACAGAGACGCGTCCCTGTGCTGGCAGAGAACAGAGGCTGGGGTTTCCATGAGGACATCTTCAGGGTCTCATGGCTCTGAGGAGTAATTCTTACCTGTTTTATGTTTTTAAATAGACATTGAATTAAGAAATTAAATAGTTTGTATATTTAAGCCCCAGTTAATAAATATTAAATTTTATTATTTATTAAATATTAATAATTCATGAGAATTTTAAAATTAAACACCAAGCCTCTAACAAAGTAAATTTAAATAATTAAGTCCATTATTAGTGGAGAGAGACTGCCAGGATGGGGGTGGGGGGAAATGTGTTACAGAAACTATTTTTTTTTTGTCAAAAGGGCAGAGCATTCTATTATGTCCGTTTTGTAGGTGGGGAGAGAGAGATGCAGGAAGTTAAAGGATTTGACTCCCCGCCCCAGAACACACAGCAGATAACATTTCTGAGCTGGGACTCAAGCCCACATCTGTTTATTTCCTAGATCCAGCCCACTGTTTGGAACGGACAAAACATGTTTCCCTTTCCTGACATGAGAACGGAATGATTTCTCGGGCTAGAGAAAGGATGGGATGCTAAATATATTAATTCTATCGGAGAGAAGGATGTGAGGAAACGGGCGATGCTAAGAAGGGGAGACTCAACGGGGGGCATCTACCCAAGATGCCCAAGAAGGGGGTCACTGAACAGCCAAGGAAGGGGTGGGGTGGAGGGGCAGGGAGAGACAGGCTGCTGCAAACTCCCCAGGAGGCTGGCACGTGCCACAAGCCCACCCCTCTCCAAGCCCACAGGAACCTGAGATAGTAGTTCCCGCACCCTGATCCTTATCCAATTCCTGGAACCTGAGAATGTCACTTTATTGGGAGAGAAAGGTCTTTGCAGGTGTAACCAAGTTAAGGATCTCAGATGAGACCATCATGGATTACTTGAGTGGTCCCTAAACCCAATGGCAGGTGTCCTAATAAGAAACAGAGGAAGAGAGAAATGTAGAGATGAAGGCCATGCAAAGACAGAGACTGGAGTGCTGCAGCCACAAGCCCAGCAAAGCCAGAGGCCACCAGAAGCTGGAAGAGGCCAGAGACAGAATCTTCCAAGAGCCACGGAGGCCGGCCCTGCAGGCACCTTGACTGTGAGCAAAGACACTTCTGTTGTCTTAAGCCACCTGCTGCTGCTGCTGCTAAGTCGCTTCAGTCGTGTCCGACTCTGTGCGACCCCAAGCAGCCCACTAGGCTCCCCGGTCCCTGGGATTCTCAAGGCAAGAGCACTGGAGTGGGGTGCCATTTCCTTCTCCAATGCATGAAAGTGAAGAGTGAAAGTGAAGTCGCTCAGTCGTGTCTGACTCTTAGCGACCCCATGGACTGCAGCCTACCAGGCTCCTGCGTCCATGGGATTTTCCAGGCAATGGAGTGGGGTGCCATTGTCTTCTCCGCTTAAGCCACCTAGTTCATGGTAATTTGTTGCAGCAGCCACAGGAAACTTCCATAGCACCAAGGAAGTCACCTGTCCCCTCTTAGTGACAAGGTCATGGGAGGAGGCTGCAGGCAGGGTCTGCCCCACCCTGGTTATGCCAGACCCCGCTGGTCACCTTCCTCTGCAAAAACATTAAACACCTGCTCTTGGAGGGGCTTACCACTCAATCTGGTGGGAGGGAGGGTGGAGGTGCAGTGGAGGAGGGATCCCCATTCCATCACTTGGGGTTGGCCCCAGGGGAGTAGAGAGCCAGTGACCTTGAGGACAAATGCAGACAGGCTCTGATCTTTTTCCATTCTAAACATGGAATCCAAATGTATAAGAAGATGGGTTGGTCATGGTTGGTCTAATTATGAGATAATACTTTGCTTTACAACCAGCCTCTTCTAAATGGAAAACCTCTTTTCCCGTATCAATTGATTTGTGTCTATTGCTAGAATCTCTTACTCCTGATACAGTTTCACCTCCTGGGGAGCGACTCCCCAGTTGTATTTCTCCCCCTGGTTTCCCCCGGCTGAACAGCTCCAGTTGGAAGTCACATCTGCCCTCGGCTCCTCTCTCCTCCTCCCAACAGCTGTCCCCATCTGTCCTACTCCAGGGCTGCCAGTCTCATGCTCAAAACCCCCAACTCCCCGCTGCCTACCAAACTGAGCCCTGACTCATCCACCCAAACTGCAAGGCCATCCATATGCATCCCGAAAAGCCCTCCTGGTCTTTTCTCCTGCCCCGCCATGTTGACGCAGAGGTCTGGGCACAGTGAAAGCAGAGAGAGGGAACAGACAGCTGCTGGGACAAGCATGCAGGCCATCGGATATCAGCCAGGGTTTTCCAGAGAGAGACTTATTTTAAGGAACTGGCTCAGGCAACTGTGGGGCTGGCAAGTCTAAACTCCACAGGGCAGGCCTGCCAGGCCCTCTGGCGGGAGGGGCTGCTGCAGTCTGGAGCGGGACTCCGCCCTCCCCAAGAATCCTCGGTTTTTGCTCTTGAGACCTTCTACTGATTGGATGAGGCCCACCCGCATCGTGGCGGGTGGTCTCTTCTTCTTGAACTCAGCTGACTGCACACACTCACCACATCTACAAAATGCCTTCACAGCAATACCTTGATTCGTGTTTGATTACATAAACTGAGTACTGCAGCCTGGCCACGCACAACTAAACACCCCATTGTGAGTTAGAGACTCTGCATACAGGAGAACTGGAGGATCTGCAAAGTGTGGTGAGGGTTTGGGAAATGGATCCCCCATTATCCCTCTTGGCTGTCAGATCAAGACTCTCTGAATGTCTTGAGACTGGGTCCTGGGGCCCTGGCTTCTGTTCAGAGACCTGCCCCCATGGGATGAGGGCTGAGTGGGTGATCCAGTGTTGCTGCTGCCCTCTCTTGGCACCTCAACCCCCTACATTCCCCACACCTGCTCAGGGGTAGCCCACAGCTGGAGGGTAGGCTTCCAGTGGGGACTAGCTCATGCCTGGAAAGACAGGAGAGCCAAAGGAAAAGCCTTCTTCTTCTGTACTGTCCTAAACCTGAGTTTGCATAGGCTGTTAAGTTTGGAAGGTCTGAGTACCAGACCCAGGCTGGGCTCAGTTCTCTGCAGATATCAGATCAGGATTGAAAGCTTCCCTTCCTGGCTCCTTTCCTCCCTCCAGGGCTGCAGACATGAGCGATTCGCGTCCACAGGTAGCCACCTCCCCTTACCTCCACGGAAGCCCCTGTGCGGTCAATAAGGCCTCAAACGAGACACTTACAAGTTCAAAGACAAAACTCACAGCCTCTACCCTCACCTCCCACTCCCCAAATAACAGTCTGGGGAACACCACAGTCTGGGCCCCAGAACATCTTTGGCTGCTTCCTACCAAGGAGATAACTCAAGGTGGTGTCAGGATCCGACTGGCAAAGACAGCCGTCTAACGTGATCATCTTTGACCCTTTCCCTGCCCTCGCCCACTTCCACTTCCTCTTCTCGCTATTTAATCACCTCTGCCTGGGGACTCCATGATTTCTTTCCAACCCCTGACCTGTGTTTGAGGCCAGGCTGGGTAGAGCCTGGGGAGACTTTGGTACTATGATGGAGATGCTCACATGGGCTTGTCACCATGGCAACCTGCTTGGCTGAGCAGGGAGGCAGAGCAGGCTGGGGGTCTGTATTCTCCATGCTGTGTGGTGGATTGCTGCTGCTGATTACTCATGAACTTCTCTTGCGGGGGAAGTGGCAGGGAAAGTCCCCAAGGAGGGGCTGCCTTGCCAACCTGACTCAGCTTGGGTCTGGTCCTACCCCCAGGCAGGGTATGAATTCCATGACCTCTCAAGGTTGAGATCAACCAGCTGGAGGAAATTCAGTCTCTAAAACAATTCTCATCTCCCAAGAGGAACAGGGATTCCCATTCCAGGCTCTGGAACAGCTCAGTCCCCAAGGATGCAAGAGGGGCACAGAGAGGCCAGAGACAGGCTGCTCGATCCAACACCCAACCTCTGGGAAGAAGGGCCCCACCCTGTCATTTCCCAGCCACTCCTCGACTGCCTCCCAGTTTAGAGAGGAGGGCCAGCAGGACTGGGATGGTTTCTGCCTCCTGCAGCCAAGTCCACACGCCTCCACTTCCTTACCTGCGCCGCTGTCCAGCCTGACTGTCACCTGCGTGGCAGGGGCCTGCTGTCTGGGGCAGGATGAGTGTCATATCATTTCCAGTCACCACCCCGCAACCCTGCACTACTACACTGATCCTCCAGCTTTGGTCTCTTGTCCCCAATTCCTGCCTGTGCTCTAGTTAGGAGTGTGGGTCACTGTGGGCCTGGGCACTGGAAGTGGGGAGGTGGAAGATGCTGGTGGGAGGCAGGATTCAGGGTCCTCGGAGGGAGGCCAGGCAGGCAGTTAACCAGGGGCAGACGCGGCTCCACTGCCCTGCCCCAGGGAGACCCCAGCCCTGGAGGAGGCGTATCCCCTCTCACTCCAGATTAGGGCCCTTCCACAACTCAGAATGAAGGCAGACTCCAGAAAGTGGCTCTGGAGTCCCCTTCCTAACCTGGCCCTGCCTGTCAAGCAACTCCCATCCTGCCCCATTTCTAGAATGTTCTAATGAAACTGCAACAGCATCACGCTTTCCAGCCTCTTGGCCTTTGCAAATGCTGAATCTTCTCCCTCCCCACTCCAGGTTTCCTTTAGTACTCATGTGTTCTGGAAAACTCTTTGGTTCTGAATAAGGACTAGACCAGGTTGAAAAATGTCTCCCTCAAAATTCACATTTACCAGAAAACTCAGAATGTGACCATGTTTTGAAATAGGATCTTTGCAAATGTAATTTGCAAAATTGAGCAGAACCAGGTCACAGTGGGCCCTAAATCCAGTGACCAGTGTCCTTATAAGAAGGAGATTTGGAAACACACGGGGAAGAAGGCCATGAGACATGAAGCAGAGACTGGAGTGCGGCAGCTACAAGCCAAGGAATGTCAAGAAGTGCCTGGAGCCCCCAGAAGCTGGAAGAGACAAGGAAGGATCCCCCATCTCCACCCCCCAGAGTTTTTGCAAGAAGCCTGACCCTGCATGCACCTTGATTTTGGACCTCTGGCCTCCAGAACTGTAAGACCATATATTCATGTTGTCTCAAGCTCCCCATTGGGTGGGCGCTTTATCAAGCAGCCCCAGGACATTTACACAGGGACCCCTGATAAGAGCACAATACCGCTGGGCACACATGTACCACAGAGGTGGCCAGTAGGTGCACCGCTCATGTGGCCCTCCTAGCACCATCTTTATCCTGGAGCTCCCTGTTGGGTAACCCCAGGCTTTGTCAGAAAGCATCACAAGTTGAGGGAGACTGCATCCTACCCGATCCTGCTCCCTGCTTTTCCACTGACAGGCGTCACCCCCAACGATATCACCCTTCTCGCACTCATGAGTGGCACGAAAGGGCAAGACTCAGGGGTCAGGAAGATCTTATGTGGAATTCCAGTCCCATCCCTCAGCAGCTGTGTGCCTACAGCAGGGGCCTTGCCTCCGGGAGCCTCAGTTTCCTCATCTGTAAAATGGGG
Organism: Bos taurus; assembly: GCF_002263795.3. Taxonomy (NCBI): domain Eukaryota; kingdom Metazoa; phylum Chordata; class Mammalia; order Artiodactyla; family Bovidae; genus Bos; species Bos taurus. The sequence goes on from NC_037346.1 coordinate 54,411,739, forward strand.
GTGAGTCAACATGCAGAAGGCACCTAGCCCCCAGCAGCCATCTGTATGCAGCCTCCATTACAGCATGTAGCAAGCTGCCTTTTATTGTTGCTTCTTTCATTTCTCTTCCCCAGGGTAAGGACTTTTGGTAGACAGGGACTGCAGTTTATCTCTGTCAACTGCGAAATAGAGACTAGATAGCCATGGATGGTGGATGACAACGCTGAGCCAGCTAACAGGAAAGATAAATCTGACCCCAGGGAGATGAAGGGGTTTTTAAGGTTGCAAGCAATTACAGATGGTGAGGAGATAGAGTCTTTCTTGGTGTCCAGCTCAGAACTTGAGTCTTAGTTAAAAATACCTTGATTTGGGAAAACAGTCCAGTCACCCAAACCCACAGCTCACAGCCCTCCCGGATGAACCACTGAATGACTGCAGTCTCCCCTGGGCCTGCCAGGCCCCAGCTGAGCACCCTTTGCACCTGATGAGGGAGGCTCCCATTTCTCTGTCCCCGTCCCTCAGAGGGAGCTGCCCCTGGGGCAGCCTCTCCTGCCTGGAGAACTTCCCCACCTCAGACAGCCAGGTCTCACCTTCCAACTGGAGTGCTGGTAGGACATGGTGTCTCTTCAGAGACAAGCCCATCTCACATGTTTGCTGAGTTCCTAGGCCACCAGGATCAGTCCTTGACCAGACACTTGCAAAGTGAGGCATCATAAAATATAAGCAGCAACATCAGGCATTAAGGAACTACCAATTAAAAACCACATCAGATATCACTATGTACCTATAAGAATGGCTAAAATATAGCCCCCAATGCAGATAAGGATACAGAGAATCTAGATCACTCATACATTGCTTGTGGGGATGGAAAATGGTACAAATACTCTGGAAAACAGTTGGTAGTTTCTTTAAAAACTAAATGAGTAGCTACCATACATAACCACAATTGCATTCCTGTGAATTTGTCCCCACAAAAATGAAGACTTTAATTTCACATGAAAATTTGTACCGGAATGGTTAACTATAGAAATATTCAAAAATTAAAATAAGTTAATTAATTTTAAAAATAATGAAAACTGGAAACAACTCAGATTATGTCAATGAGTCAATAGCTAAATAAACTGGGACATCCATACCATGGGAGATACTCACAATAAAGTGAAACATACTGTTAATACACATAGCAAGCTGGGTGAATCTCCAAGAAGTTATACTGAGTTAAAAAAAAAAAAAAGCCAATCCTAAATATTTACCATTTTAAAATATACCCAATTCAGTTCAGTTTAGTCACTCAGTCCTGTTCGACTCTTTGCAACCCCATGCACTGCAGCACCCCGGGTTTCCTTGTCCATCACCAACTCCCGGAGCTTACTCAAACTCATGTCCATTGAGTCAGTTGACATCATCCAACCATTTCATCCTCTGTTGTCCCCTTCTCCTCCTGCCTTCAATCTTTCCCAGCATCAGGGTCTTTTCCAATGAGTCAGCTCTTCGCATTAGGTGGCCAAAGTATTGCACCCAGAATTTGTTTTAATCAGGTATGGCAAGACATACAGATATGAAAAAGATTGTCACATAGGAAGAAGTGTATAGGAGGTGCTGTGCAGGGCTATACCGGGAAGCCCCAGGGTTGACCAGGAGGCTGAAGGAGCAAGGGGCAAGTATGAGCCTGAAATTTTAGTGCAGTTTTCATGGGAGATGAAAGGCAGGCATGGAAGCAATCTAGGGATTGGCTAGTTTGAATCATTTTAGTGGGCCCTGGGCTTTAGAGGTGGTCCTTAGTCATCCGGTACGTGCTCCTGGGTGGTTGAGGGCAAGCAGATAGCATCCCAGATTGCAGGATTCTGATAAGAGGAGGCAGAGGAGAGCCTTGACTCAGGACTGGTTGGTTTGCATATAGAAGGTACGCTCCCGTTCTCTAGGTTAGTAACCCAGGGAGAGACAGTCCCACCCAAGGTCCCAAAGCCCAGAGAGATCAAAGCATCAGAAAATATAGAAAAATTATAGGAAATTCCCTGGCAGTCTAGTGGTTAGGTCTCTGAGCTTTCACTGCTGTGGGTCCAGGTTCAATCACTGGTCAGGGCGCTAAGATCTTACAAGCTTTATAGTGCAGCCAAAAATAAATTAATTAAAAATTTAATTCATTCATACAGTTACATAATGTATGAGTCCATGTATCTAACATTCATGAAATGACAAAATTATAGAAATGGGAACAGAATGGTGGTTGTCATGTTAAGGTGAGGGTCAGGCTGGAGGGAAGTGGGTGTGGCTGTAAAAAGCGGGAGAGAGGTCCTCCTGTTGAAGGAGATGTTCTGTATCTTGACTGTATCAATTGTGACATGGTGCTATAGTTTTGCAAGGTGTTACTATCCGGAAAACCTGGCTGCCAGGTACACAGGGTCCCTCTGCATTGTGTTTCACAACTGTGAGTCTACAATTATTTCAAAATTAAGTTTAATTAAACAAAATATGGCAGAGACTTCCCTGGTTGTGTAGTAGTTAAGACTTTACCTTCCAATGCAGGGGGTACGGGTTCGATCCCTGGTCTGGGAGCTAGGATCCCGCATGCCAAAAAACCAAAACATAAAACAGAAGCGATACTGTAACAAATTCAATACAGACTTTTAAAATGGTCCACATCAAAAAAAAATCTTTAAAAAAGAAGTAAAATGGATAATCGAGTTCATTAAAAAAAACACACACACACATGGTAAAGTGAACCACCTTCTCCCTATCTTCTGAACCCCAACCCCACCTCTCACCAAAGGCCACTTATATTAACATCTTCTGTGTAACTTCTCCCTGATTTTTCTCTGTATGTATTTATACACATATGCACTAACTTAGGTGAGTGTTTCACAAATGGAATCAATGGATGGTCCCATGACTTGTGTAATAAGAGCTAGTTGACAACGAAGTGACAGAAGCCCTGAGAAAATGACTCTAACCTCTTCATTTCAAAACGGCAAGGAAAATAACTAGTGTGGACCGCCCAGTTCCCTCAGTTGAAGGAAAACAGATTCTAAAGAGAGACAGAAGCCCGTCGTCTGAGGCTGTCCCAGGACTCGTGACTCATGGAACATTTCTGTAAATGATATCTGGCCTTGCAACTGTGAACCCTCTTTTGGGAGAGATGGGAGTGGCAGTTACAGAAGTGGATGGGGCTGCATGAGGTGCCTGCCTACCTTTAAGAGATGAGCCTGGACAAATCCATAAAGAAAATGTGGTTGTATACTGAATACACACGGTGGAATATTATTTATTCTTAAAAAAGAAGAAAATCCTGACATTTGTATAATAACAACATGTATGAATCTGGAGGACATAATGCTAAGTGAAATAAGCCAGACATAGAAATACAAATACTGCATAAAACCACTTATCAAGGAATCTAAAATAATCAAACTCATAGAACATAGAAGGTCAGGGACTGGGCGTAGGGAGGGAAACAGGAAGACATGAGTCAAAAGGCACGACGTTTGGGCGTGCAAGATGAGTAAGTCCTAAGATCTTCCATACAGCATGTGTGCTGGAGCTGTCAGTCACTCAGTCGTGTCCAACTCTTTGTGAATCCATGGACTGTAGCCCACCAGGCTCCTCTGTCCACGGAATTCTCCAGGCAAAAATACTGGAGTGGGTTGCCATTCTTTTCTCCAGGGGATTTTCCCAACCCAGGAATTGAACCCAGGTCTCCTGTATTGCAGGTGGATTTTTTTACCATCTGAGCCACCAGGGAAGCCCACTGTACGGCATAGAATTCATAATACTATTGTAGACTTAAACATTTTTTGAGATGGTAGATCTCAAGTGTTCTGATAATAACAACAACGATAATAAAGAAGGTAGAAGGAGCCTTATGGAGAAGATGGGTATATTTATGGCATAGATTGTGGTGATGGTTTCACAACTTATTCCAAGCTTAAGCTGTATATATTTAAAATGTACAGCTTTTTGTATGTCAATCATACTGCAATAAAGTGTTTTGTTTTTTTTTTTAATAAACCAGAAGAGCTGGAGGGAAGAGAAGAGGGTATGTACTTGATGGCAAGCATCAGAGAGCTGGGAACAAATTAGAACCTTCAAAGTACAAATACACACACACAAATACACAATACACACCTTCTAAAGCAGATCAAGGTGAACAAGGACAGCCAAGGCCCCCCTCAAGAAGAGAGGGCTGCTGCTGCTGCTGCTGCTAAGTCACTTCAGTCATGTCCGACTCTATGCGACCCCACAGACAGCAGCCCACCAGGCTCCCCCATCCCTGGGATTCTCCAGGCAAGAACACTGGAGTGGGTTGCCATTTCCTTCTCCAATGCATGAAAGTGAAAAGCGAAAGTCAAGTCGCCCAGTCGTGTCTGACTCTTCGCGACCCCACGGACTGCAGCCCACCAGGCTCCTCTGCCCATGGGATTCTCCAGGCAAGAGTACTGGAGTGGGGTGCCATTGCCTTCTCTGAGAAGAGAGCGCAGAAAAGCTCCATTCTCATCTTGTTTCTGCCTATCCCAGTAAAGAGCACGATCTTCAAACTGGAAAGGGGAAAACAAGGGTGATGCCTGGCATCTTATAGGAGCTGGGAGCTGCTTATTGAATCAAATGCAAAGAGGGGATTTCAACAGACACAGTAAAGAGAGAAAAACAGCCGCCTGAGCTGCTGGAAACGATTCTTTTCCCCAGAGCCTGATGAATCGCATCCTGGTATGTTTAACCAGCCAGTAGCCTTCACCTTCACTTCTCACTTTCATGCATGAAGAAGGAAATGGCAACCCATTCCAGTGTTCTTCCTGGAGAATCTCAGGGACGGGGGAGCCTGGTGGGCTGCCGTCTCTGCAGTTGCACAGAGTCAGACACGACTGAAGCGACTTAGCAGCAGCAGCAGCAGCAGCCGCCTTCATCTCGGGGCTTCCCAGGTGTTGCTCGTGGTAAAGAACCCGCCTGCCAATGCAGGAGATGTAAGAGACATGGGTTCGATCCCTAGGTTGGGAAGATCCCCTGGAGAAGGGCATAACAACCCACTCCAGTACTCTTGCCTGGAGAAGCCCATGGGCAGAAGAGCCTGGCAGGCTACAGTCCATAGGGTCGAGCATAATTGGACACGACTGAAGCAACTTAGCACGCGTGCACAGCCTTCATCTCAGGCTGTTACTGGTAATTTCAAGAAATTATGGAAGGTGAGGGAGGTGTGGGAAAACTGACCATGAACCACTCCTGACCTGATCGTCAAAAAGAAAGGAATAAAAAAAAATTCTAGAAATAATAGGCCAGTGAATGTGGTGCAAATCTTTAGAAAAGGATAAGACCATTACAGTGCTGGCTCATGAATGCAAAAGGAGGCATGACACAAAACTGGGAACGCTCTAGAGCTAAAACAGCCGCATGAATCTCATTTCCATTTTCAATGAGTTATCAGATTGATGGATGCAAAGAATGTCTCAGGCAATACACTGATTTGCATAAATGTGTAAATTAGGTGGTCGGACAAGGACTAGAGGATGGAATTGTAGGGAAATTCACAGCTTGTTGAACACTGCAGAATGAATCGGCCTGGAAGGAGAGCCAGAGTGGAGGGCCACAGGGCTCTGTTCTGTCCTGGAGCCAGTCAGCACTTCTACAGCGCCTTGGATTAGAAGCAGGTCTGTGCTCTTCAACTCTGCAAACGGCATGAGCCTGGGAGGGACGCTTAAAATGAATGACGATGAAATCCCAAATCCAGTGGGTCAAACATTGCCAAGATCATTCGCATTTCCTATTGCGTCATTACAAACCAGGGAGGCTTGGCCTGGCAGGAGGAAGTTGCTGATGATGTACAGAGGGGGCCGCCTTCACAGTGGTCACTGGAGACACTGATGGGAGGTGAAGCCCACACAGCATGGGTTACATTGCTAACACTCCTAGAAACTCCCTGCACAGAGCAGATTGCGGCTGCAAGTGGGCTTTCAGATCTGGACTGCCTCGTTTAAGGGCAGGAGCTAGCTAGAGTGCATGCTGGGGAGAGAACCTGGAAGGTGAAGAAAGCAGGAGGGATGATGAAGAGACGATGTCAGCTGGACCTGGAGGAGAGATGACCGCGGCAGGGAGTGGGGTGGGGGGACCTCATCACAGGCTGCGAGTATATCAAGGCTACAGAGAAAAAAACAAATGGTTATCAAAAAGTCAAAGTGACTGTGGCTGGACCTGCCTCCCAGGGAGGGTGGTGTAAATCCCGTCGGTGGGAAAATAAATCCCATGGGAGGCAGGGCTGGAACACAGGAAGAGGGACGTGGGTGCTTAGGCTGCTGGAGGGGGAGGGCAATGGGGTGGGAGGGGATCTCTGTTGGGAGGGGGGCCAGCCACAGGGGCTCTGTAAGCCTGAATCCAGGTGGTGCTCTGGTGTGAACCACCTTCCTTCCTTGCTGCCATACGGATGCTCCTGTGATAATGTTTGGAGAAAATGACCTGAGTTTCTGAATCTCGGAGGCTGTGTGAGGACAGTGAGGGGGAAGTTGAGGTGCTCGGTTCCCAGGCCCCAGCCAGCGAAGGTAGGGCATCCCCAGGAGGTTCCAGCGGGAGGTGGGGTGCCACCACGTGCCGGAGGGAGTTTGAGGCAAGTTTTTCCAAAGTTCAGCAAACAAAGAGGTTTGACCCGAGTTTGGTGCTGCTCCCTAGAGAGAAGTAGGGAGCAGGAGGAGGACAGAGCGGGGAGAGCCTTCTGACATCAGGCGCAGGGATCTGACGTTGGACCCCCGCGGGCAGCTGTCCATCCTCGTGAAGTTTCAGAAGAAGACGGCAGCCACCTCACATGAATGCTGGAGGGGTCCTTTTTGTTCGTTTCTGAAGATTTTTTTTTTTAATGTGGACCGTTTTTTAAAGCCTTTATTGAATTTGCCACAACATTGCTTCTGCTTCATGTCTTGACACTTTGGGCACAAGGCGTGTGGGATCTTAGTTCCCCGACCTGGGATCGAACCCACACCCCCTGCCCTGGAAGGAGGAGCCTTAACCACTGGACCACCAGGGAAGTCCCAGGAGGAAATTACTGGTGATGAAGGACCAAAGACCCGTTCAATTGGCTGAAGATTTAAAATAAATAATAATAAGGAGGTGGGGAGTGTTGCCTCCCATAAGTGGAAGTTCAGAATGTCCCACACGACTGGACCAGATGTGCAGAACATACCTTCAAGGACTGCTGTCTGTCTCTCAACTCTGCTTTCCTCTGTCCAGCCTTCCTTCCAGGCAGACCCTGCCCAGGTGCTAGCAGAAACAGCAGCCTCTGGCCCCCATCTCACTGACCCAGCAAGCCCACGTGAGGGCCCAAGGCTTTCTTCTTTGCTTCTCCCAAGGTCCCAAGACCAACCCATACTGATGCCTCCACCTTAAATACATCAGGAGGATGGGGCTCACTGATTGGCCAGTCCTGGGCCAGGGGTTCACCGACTGGCCAGTCCTGGACCAGATCATCTCTGGAGCAGGTGTGAGTGTGAGGGCAGCCCCCTACACCTAGGGCTTGACTGGATGGCACAGGACGAGTTTCCATCTCTGAGTAGAGGACTCTGTACCTCTCGAGTGTTCCAAGACCCAAAGAAGAGCCAAGTGTACAGCAAGACCTGAGCAAATCATGGGTGGTGGTTGTTCAGTTGCTCAGTCCTGTCTGACTCTTTGTAACCCCATAGACTGCAGCAAGCCAGGCTCCCCTGTCATTCACTATCTCCCAGAGTTTGTTTAAACTCATGTCCATCCAAGTCAGTGATGTCATCCTACCATCTCATCCTCTGTCATCCGCTTCTCCTCCTGCCTTCAATTTTTCCCAACATCAGGGTGTTTTCCAATGAGTTGGTTCTTTGCATCAAGTGGCCAAAATATTGGAGCTTCAGCTTCAGCATCAGTCCTTCCAGTGAATATTCAGGGTTGATTTATTTTAGGAAGTACTGGTTTGATCTCCTTGCTGTCCAAGGGACTCTCAAGAGGTTAGCTGACTTAGAAGCACAGTACCAGATTTTCTGTCGTCCCTGTTCACATTCTTACCGGACTTGATCTTCAGATGAATTAGAGTCTCTTGTGCCTATTTAAATTACTGGCCCTCCCCATTTTAAAAACAGTTTTGCTAAGATGAGGCCAGAACTTTCTTGCTTTGGGCTCAAGGCCATTCCAAAATTCCTGGCACACAGAACAAGCACAAAATACACTTCAGAAGAGTCTTAAGGTTTCAGGCAGGGCAGAGCTAGACAAAGGTTTCAGACTACATGACAGGTGACGTTTCAGAGGAAGGTGGAGGGAGGGTTCATTATGTACCACAGCTGCTTGACTCTGAGCCGGAATGATTCCAGCTCTGACTCTGGAGGCCGAATTGAAAATTCATAGTCTTAACCATGGACTTCCAGGGGAGACCACATAGGCATTCTTTTGTTTTGTTTGTATCTTTCTTTTTATTTTTTAAATTATGAAAATATGACAACACATTTATAGGAGACTTGGAAAATACAAAACAAAGTTATATTACGGTTGTTTTTTAAGTAGATAAATTAAGATTTTTAGTTGGAGTTTCAATATCAAGGGCTTCCCTGGTGACTCAGATGGTAAAGCGTCTGCCTGCAGTGTGGGAGACCTGGGTTCGATCCCTGGATTGGGAAGATCCCCTGGAGAAGCAAATGGCACCCGACTCCAGTACTCTTGTCTGAAAAATCCCATGGATGGAGGAGCCTGGTCAGCTACAGTCCATGGGGTCGCAAAGAGTTGGACACGACTGAGCGACTTCTCTCAATGTCAAACTCTCAGAAATTAATAGAATGAATGTATAAAGAAGTAGAAGACTACAGTAGACCCGAAAAGCATTACCAACGAATCTGGCATAATTCCCCTAAATATTCTTAACACCGTCCTTTCCCGGCAGCCTTCTCCTGGTTCCAGCCTCGGTGTTTCTCAGGTGAGCCGTCTGATGCCCCCTCCTGCTTCCCTGCCCCCTCTCCGCTTGTCATCTGCACCACCATTTGTGCGAACTTTCTCAAAAGTCAACGGTGGCCCTCCCTCCTCATCTGAAAACCCTCCTGCGGCTTCACCCCAGCTTCTCTTTTAAACTGAGATGAAATGCATATACGATCACATTAACCACATTAGCCTGTGCAGCCCACCGAGGACTGTGCAGGCGTTAGTACGTCACAATGTTGTGCGTGCATCACCACCGTCTAGTTCCAAAACACTTCGCCACCCAAATGGAAACCCTGCACCATTAGCAGCCGCTTCTCCAGTTTCTGCTCTCCCAGACCTCAGGCAACCCCCATTTGCTTTCTGTTTCTACAGATTAGCCTATTCTGAACATTTCACACGAAGGGGACCTTACAATATATGGCCTTTTGTGTCTGGCTTACGAATCTGCCTACAATGCAGGAGACCTGGGTTCAGTCTCTGGGTCAGGAAAATCCCCTGGAGGGGGCATGGCAACCCACTCCAGTATTCTTGCCTGGAGTATCCCATGGTCAGAGGAGCCGAGCAGGCTACAGTCCATGAGGTCGCACGGAGCCGGACACGACTGAGCGACTGAGTACGCACACACATGTGATCTTGGGCTCTGACTTCTTTCAGAACGCAGCACTGGCCTGTTGAAGTAGTTTCACTGCAGCATCTTCAGCATCGTCTCTGCGTGGCACTTGGGACGCTGTCTTCGCCAGCTGCCAGCAGGCTCAGGGACACCCCCTAACAAGAGTCAAGACGGGTAGTGACAAGGGGTGGTGAGAACGTGTCACCTGCTCATGCAGGTGTCTTGCTCTATAATAAAGAATTGGCTGGCCTTTGTTGCTGGGAGGCAACCTTTGAATTCTTGGCACCTCCTGAGTGGTAGGCATGCCTTCATTATTCGTGGTGGGTCCTGATGTTTGTGCCACAGAGCTGACCCTTGGTGAGCACAGACCGAGCCAGAAAGACCAGCCGTGCGGTTAGAGGGAGCTTGACTTCCATCCGTCCTGCCTCCATAATAAAGCCCCGGGAGAAGCTCTGGACATCGGGCGAGTTTCCTGGTCAGTGATCATACATCCTCGTGCCTGGAGGGCACAGAAGCTTTGCATCTGGAACTCTCTGAGAAGACCTCACGCTGAGTGTCTCTCCTTGTGGCTGGCTTTGATTTGAATGCTTGGTAATAAAATTGTAGTCATCCGGGCAGGGTTTTCCCAAGTTCTGCTAGCTGCTTTAGTGAATTATTGAACCTGAGGGGTACATCTCAGATTTGGGGGGCTAGGTGGCCTGAGATCCCGGAGACTTGTGACTGGTGTCCGAGGGGGGCAGTCTTGTAGGACTCACCTCTTACCTGTGAAGTTGGTGTTGACTGTGGGTAGTCAGGGTGACCATCAAACTCTGGGTATCACCCCCAGGTCCCCCTCCCTGAGGCTGTTAACATAAAGCTGCACAGAATGGACGGGGTGGGGGCGGAGAACAGGGGGACGCAGGGGAAGATACTCGCACTTTTTGCCTATTGGCCACTTTGAGAAATCCTTCCTCGTTTGCTAAAAAGCAAACTGCTGGTTAGGATTGAAGAGGAAATCCAGAAACACGTGGACACTGAAGCCTCTGACGTTGGGCTGGGTCATTCACCTCCTTAGGTCAGAAAGCGGAACCCGAGGGCGGGTGACCAGTGTCACCATCGCTCCATTGACCTCCCTCCAAGCAGTTTATCAATGAGGGGAATTGAATGAGCTCACGTCCTGGTCCTCTCTTGGGCAAGTGTGGGGGATGGTGTGAGAGAGAATGCGTGCCGGAAAGATGACGGGGCGTGCAAAAGCTAATAGGAAACACTCCTGCGCAGATCTTAGCAGTTTGCTGTGGTAGCTTGGTAGAGAGGCTGCCCAGTAAAGTCACCAGGAAAGGTGTTGGAGACCAGGTGGGGCCGCAGATGGAAGAGGACGTTAGACAGAAGGAGGGACTGGGGACAGCCCTGGAGGGAGGGATCGGCTTGATCTAGGCACCCCTGGGAGGCGGTAGACACCTGCTGGCCTGAGGGCTGGCGCACCAGGAATCTGGATTCTTACACTGGCTCTCAGAGCAACCCTGGGGTCCAGCATTATTCCCATTTAACAGATGGGAAAACAGAGGCCCAGGGGCATTAGAGGAAGTCTCCTCAACCGGGGTTCACGCGAGGCTCCTGGTGGACTTGAAACTCAGTAAGATGACATCTTCCTCCTCCATCCGCGACAGAGGGCCATCCTATCAGTCTCGAGGCCTGAACTTCAAAACAATTTCTAGAGCAGAGGGCGTGACTCTCCTTAGCGGCACCTCCAGGGTTAAGAAGGTCCTTGAAAGCTCCTCCAGGGCAATGTAAACTGTCAGAGAAGCAGCCAAGTTCTGGAAATCAGACCTGGGGAAAGGGAAACTTCAAATTACACAAGAGACCACAGAAGGTCTCCACATTTCCCAAAGCCCCAAACTCAGCAAGACCCAGGATGCTTCCTGGATCTCAGGGTGGGACTGGTGAGCCCACCTGATTGAGGGGTGAACTGAATACCATCTGGGGCTGCTAATTCTTCGTTCGCCCGATCCAGCTGTAAGCACAGTGCTGACCCAAGAGGGCTGCTCAGAGCCTATGATTGGGGCCACGTGGAGAGCAAATTAAAAGCTTTCTGGATCTCAAGTTACTCTTACAAAACAATGTTTCTAGGAGTTAAGCAATTAATCCAAACACACATGGGCTCAATTTCCTTGAAACAGAAATGGCTTCAAAAGCAAGAAAGAAAAATGCCCAGGGACAAATTGCCTCTGAGTTTTGTGATCCCCAAGCTTGTGGGAAGGATGGCCAAGCTATTACCCTGCTCCCCATGACACCAGAGCCCTCCCCACACCTGGTCTTGGCAGAGGGAGAGGGGCTCTGGAGTAATCTCGTGCTAACCTGCTGCCCCGCGCTGGGGGTGGAGAAGGGAAAGAGCTCACTTCCCGGGGGGACGGGCAGGGACTCAAGCCCCCCACTTTCATGTGGACTGTCTTTGGGCAAAAAGGATATGAACAAGGACATGAAACAAACAAGCCCCCTGGATCCTGGGGCTCTTTCTCTGCAGAAAGCTTTCTTCCTTCTGATTTTCCTTGAGGCAAAGGAAGGGATTTCAAAGCCTTGTCTGTTTTCCCCTTGCAAAGTTTTATGACTTGGCCTCCACGATTCACTTGGGAGACAAGTGTTTTAATAGAATTACGTCGAGACCTTTAATTGACCTCCCCAAACGAAGGAAATTAAACACAAGATGATGTTTGTATAAAACTTCTAAGGTCCAGCGGGAATCAAGCCATCCACTCCAAGTGCAAAAAGAAGCAAGGAGTTCAGGGCTGCCCTCCACGGGGTCATACGTTCTGGTGAGAAAGAGGGAGGTGGGCTGGGGTGCCTGCAGGGCTCCGCCACCCACAAGCCAGTTCTCAGACAAATCATGTCACTCGGTTTCCATCTGAAAGGTTGGGGAAGAGAAGGTGAAGTAATTTTGAGTTTAGAAAGCTAAATGTATATGAAAGATTATGTTTCTGTCTTTTTTTTTTTAATGATGAAACATCGGACAGATGTTTGTGATTTTTACCTGCTGAGGGCGTGGGGCCCATGTTCTCTGACCGCCCCCGGTGATGACAGCCCATGATTTATTTATTTTTCATCCATTCCTTCCTCACCCCGCTCAAGCTTCTTTCCCTCCCTTAGAGAAAACAAGCTCAGAGTGTTTCCGTGAGATACTCCACTTCACAGCTGCGAGGAATGGGACTCAGGGCCCAAGGCAGGTCTGACTCCAAGGCTACGGCCCCGCTGTCCACAGAACTGACCCCACCAGCAACGACTCCAGGCTGTGCATCAGTCACTTGTCCTCTGCCCCCTGGAACTCCAGACTCCCCCATCCAACTCTGTCCTCATCGTTTTTACTTGGATGCCGAGAGCTGTTTTAGATTTAACGCATCCACACTCCTACCCTGCCGCCAGTCCATGCCCATACTCCAGCCTGCTCCACCTGGGTCTTTCCATCTGAATTAACAGCCTCTCCAGCCCCCCCCCCCCCCCGCAGCCCCCGCCCACTTGCTCTTTAGCCTTCTCCTTGACTGCTATCTGTCACTCACACCCACAGGCAATATGACAGCTCCTTCTGGAATTCAGGGGCTTCCTTCGTAGCTCAGTTGGTAGAGAATCCGCCTGCAATGCAGGAGACCCCAGTTCAATTCCTGGGTCAATGCAATGTGGGAGACCTGGGTTCGATCCTTGGGTTGGGAAGATCTCCTGGAGAAGAAAAAGGCTACCCACTCGAGTATTCTCGCCTGGAGAATTCCATGGACTGGACTTCCCTGGTGGCTCAGACAGTGAAGCGTCTGTCTACAATGCGGGAGACCTGGGTTCCATCCCTGGGTCGGGAAGATCCACTGGAGAAGGAAATGGCAATCCACTCCAGTACTATTGCCTGGAAAATCCCATGGACAGAGGAGCCTGGTAGACTACAGTCCATGGGGTCGCAAAGAGTCGGACATGACCGAGCGACTTCCCTTTCCTTTCCTTTCCATACGGTCCCTGGGGTCACAAAGAGTTGAATACAACTAAGCGACTTTCACTTTCATTTTCACACCTGGAATCCAGTCCTTCCTACCTTCCCCACCCTGGTGCAGCCACCACTACCTCCTGCCTGGATTCTCCCAGATGCCTCCTGTGGGTCTCCTTGCCCACCCTCCCCCACCATAGGCTCTTCTCCAACCTCACAGCCAGTTACATCAGACCACATAACTTAATCTCCAGTGGTGACCCAAGCCCTCACCCCCACCCCCGTCTCCCCAGGCCAGGCAGTTTCCTTCCTCTGAGCCATTGTGCTTGCTGTTCCCACTGCCTTGAATGCTCTTCCCCAAAACATCCCACAGCAACTCCCCCAAACCCACCCCATCTCTCAGACCTCCTCAGTAGGGTTCCCTAGATGCCCATCTCAACCCTGCATTCCTCCCCCCACTGCAGCCCCCTCTGCTGTGGCTGACTTTTCTGCATGGAGATGCTCACCCTCGGAGATGTACTGTATTTAGAGTTGCTTCTCACTCCATGGGAACAGGTTTGTTTGTTTTTTATCCTTATTCACTATTGTACCTCATTCATGTGTAGCCACTGATGAGCACAAGCATCTGTTGAATAAGGGCTTCCCAGGTGGCGCTAGTGGTAAAAAACCCACCTGCCAATGCAGGAGACATAAGAGACCAGGGTTCAATCCCACAGTTGGGAAGATCCCCTGTAGGCGGGCATGGCAATCCACTCCAGTATTCTTGCCTGGAGAATCCCATGGACAGAGGAGCCTGGCGGGCTGCAGTCCCTGGGGTCGCAGAGTCGGGCACAACTGAGCACAGATGAATGCACTAACTTCCACCTGTTACCGGGAGGCCAGGTCCGATGGCTGCAGGCATCCCCCAGCTCAGGGAGGAGCAGTCAGGACAATGCCAGGGGACAGAGGGCTTATCCGACGGCCCTTCTTGCCTCCCCCTACCACCTGGACCTGGGGACATGTCCATAGGGTCAGAAAGAGTCAGACACAACTGACAATGGCCTAGCACTGCTGAATAAAGACTGCGTGAATGAATGAGTGAACAAATGAATGAAGACAACACTGGCAAAGATCTCCTACTCTGCTAGCTATGAAGAGTGCTGAGTTAGGGCCCCGTGCCCTATGGGGTCCTGTGTCTGCCTCTCGTGGGATGCGACAAGGGCACAGACCTCAGCTGGTGCAAGCTCCCCGCAGACGCAGCCATCTCCTCCCCTGGTCGGGGGTCTGTGCCTGTTCACAACCCGCCGAGTGACCTGGAGCCCAGCCTCCCATGCAGTGACCGCCCACCTGCATCCTCAGTGCCAGGAGTCCCTTCACCATTTCTGTGCGCTTTGCCTCTTGCTGAGAGGGTTGTCCTCCAGCTGTTGGGGGCCAGATCGCAGGAGGATGGGGAACTTGCCCCCCTCAGCCCCTGACTGACAGGGGAGCTCTACCTCCTCAGCTCCCGAGCCCCTGATCAGGACCGCTCTTGGCCGTGACCATCACCTCCAAACCGTGAGCCTAGCCTAATCCCACGCCGTAGACTGAGCCCCTGATCAGGACCACTCTTGGCCATGCCATCACCTCCAAACCATGAGCCCAGCCTAATCCCATGCCATAGAGCAGCCCCTCCTCCTTGGCCTCACTTCCCACTCCATGGCTCCACTTTCTGGAAACACCTCCTAACAAATGCGTTTCACGTGAATCCTCATCCCAGGACCAGCTCATGGAAATCCCAGTCGAGGACACATCTTCCAGGGTCGTGAGAATTCAAGTGAGACCGGGGGCATGCACACACCAGACACTCTGCTGTGCGCCTTCGCCCATAGTCTCCTGCCAGCGTTCCAAGGAAGGGACAGCATGACACCCATTTAAAAGATAAGAGGACTGAGGCCCATGGTCCCATGATAAAGGGCATCACCAGCACTTGAATATATGTACTTTCCTGACGTGAATGTCCTTTCCTTTTACCCCCTACAAAGGATTGGCAGCCTTGAAAGGCCACCCTACGTACCACAAGGCATTGGCTCACATTATGAACACAGTTGTGTGCATTCCTTTCCAACCAACACATTTTTTTTCTGGTCACGCTGCCTGACATGTGGGATCTTAGGTCCCTGACCAGGGATCAAACCCTCAACCCCTGCAGTGGAAATGCAGAGTCTTAACCACTGAATCATCAGCGAAGTCCCATCCAACCTAACACATTTTTAAAAAACTACGATGTATTTCACCTTTTGGCAATGAAATGGACTCAAAATTGTACCCCATCCCATCCCTAAAGAATTTGCTACATGCGAAGAAAGAAAAAAAATCACCGTGCCATATTTTTAACTGATTGCTTGCGTGTGCCTGTTTGGTGAGATTTATTCTCTCATTAATCACTGCCCTCCCTTCATTCATGTTAAATATAAAATTGATTAGGAAAGATCCCCATCATGGTTAAAAAAAAATAATTAGCTGCTACATCATACTGCCCACAGTGCGACAGAAAGGAGTGATTAAATTAGGAATATTAAAACCCCATTAATCTGCGCTCAACTTAAGCTCTGCTTGTTCATCTCGTGGTGGCGCTTATTATTTCTGACACTGAAAGATATTTGAATTACCAGCTGCAACAAGGTCACTCGCTGAAAGATGTCAGGTCAGCCATTAGTCAAAGGCTGGAGAGGCGACCAGAAGTGAGGGCTGTCCATGTGTCCGGGAGGCCTGTCCTCACAGATGTCACTCTGAAAAGCGGGAGACACCCCACCTCTGGGCTGGCTGGGGTACAGGCACCCGCAGAGCCTTGATGCACACCTGCTCTCTATCACCCTCTGTGGGTCACCTGTGACTCTAGGGACCTGCCAGGCATCCACTGGGCTGGCATCCTCTGCCCCTGCCCCACCAGGGTCCCTGCCTTTTGTCTGTGGGCGCTTGAGAGCCCTGCTTCCGTGACAGGGATTACACTAAATTGGCCAGTGTCACCTGCTGGAAGCTTGTACCTGCCCAGCCTGTGCTGGACAGTTTTCATCTTACCTCATTTAATCCATCCACAGGCTTTCCAGTGGTAAGGAATCCAACTCCCAATGCAGGAGACAGAGGAGACGAGGGTTCAATCCCTGGGTTGGGAAGATTCCCCTGGAGATGGAAACAGCAACCCACTCCAGTATTCTTGCCTGGGACATCCCATGGATGGAGGAGCCTAATGGGCTACGGTCCATAGGGTTGCAATGGGTTGGACAAGACTGAGCAACTGATGCCATTAATCAGATGAGGGGCTAAGGTCATACAGATGGCAGGTGTCAGAACTGGCAGTCAGCCCCCAAAGGGGACACATTTAGCCACTTTCTAGATACTTCCTCTGCCAACAGACACTGGAGTCCTCCCTTTGAAGGATGCTACAGCGCCAGAGTGAGTGAAGGTGATCAGGAGTACAGTCCCATTTTGCGGGACTTAACCATTAGATCAATAACCATCACAAACCACGTACCACAGCCAAGCATCAAGTTAGGTGAGCCAGAGCCTCTCCCGGAGCCTAGCAGAGGCCCCACAGAGCCGTTGCCTGGGTAATTGGGGCCAGGTCACCAACAAGGGGAGAGACCGTCTCACCTCCTCGTCTTTCTTTAGAATAAAAACATGCTTAACCTCTGCCTCTAGACGTCTGTGTCTGAATTTATTTCTTCTCTCCCTTTAACATCACTTGCTGCTCTGTAATAGAACCCAAATCAGCCCCAAAACCATTCGTTCCTCAGGCCCTGGAGGGAGGGGTAGGGAAGATTCCTGTCCGGTTGGCAACCTGTGTTCACAACTGCTGTGCCTGCTCTGTGTTTGGGATTCCCTAACCTCCAACACCACCCCAAGGGACTAGACTGGACCAAGAAGGGGTCTCCCTAGGACAGCTGGAAGTGGCTGCATCAAAAGAGCAAAGGTGAGCAGAGCTGGGGGAGGAAACTCTAGGGTCCACACTGCTGGGGGTGTATAGGGGCCTGAGATGAACAGAGAGTGGGAGGCACTGGATAGATCCTTCCTGAGTGGATGAACAAATGAGTGGATGAATGAGTAAGCGGATGAATCCATGAATGAGTAGGTGAATGAATGAATGAGTAGGTGAATGAATGAGTGGATGAATGAATGAATGAGTGGACGAATGAAATCAGGGAATAGGAACTGGGAAGTCAGGTTTAAGTCAAGGCAGAGAGCAAGAGTCAGGGCCAAAGGTTCAGAGTCAGGAGTCCATAGGGGTGTGCCGGCCTTTCCTATCAAATCATGGCCCGGGGGCTCCAGGATGAAGGCCTTTGTCCTTGACTGACCTTCGCACATGTCTTGTATCCAAAACTGGGCTGCGCTGACCCTCCACTCAGGCCGAGACTCCATCTCCTCTTCTCAGTCCCCTGAGCACAGTCTTGCTTCCCTCGGAGTCTTCCTCTCCAGGGTTAGCCAGCTGTGCTCACGAGCGAGCAGGCCTCCTTCTCCTGTGAGAGGCACAGCCCTGCTCTGACCTCTGTGGCCGCTCTCCACCCTTGACCTCTTGTCTGCAGGGCCCAGAGCACTCTCTCCTGGTCCCCGCTCCTGGCTGGCTGGGTGCTGGAGTGCCAGCACTCAAGCCAGGCTGTTGAACTGAATCCAAGTGGGGCTGGAGACCTCCAGGGCCGCATCTCTGTTTCACTGGGGAGGACATGAAGCGCGGTGGGTCACGGGTTTTGCCCATATCCCACTTCTGGCTCGTAACCAGCTGCTTAGAAGAAATACATGGAGCTTATTTAACAGTGGAATTCTGACTTGGTAGGAAGGGTTTTCTTATAAGGGACGCCTGGAATGGCCCAGAGTCGGTTCCTGTTATACAGTGTTCTCTATCTCTTTTTGATGCTTACCAGATGTGCTGGTGAGGGACAGGCATAAGGGAGAATGCATGTGGACTTGGGGACCAAACCTTGTCCCACATAACCACGGTCACGAGGTGCCCCCAGTGCCGAACTCAGTCCAGGGCTCATGAGCCAAGCAGCCTGGCAGCCTGGCCACTGAGTCGTCCCTCCTAAATGGCAGGGACAGAGCTTGCCCTGCTCCCCACCCCCTTGTTCTTTGCTTGCAGCAGATGTGGGGTTGTCCCCACCCTAGCCATGGTCCAGGAGCGCTCAGCTGGGTTACTGGAAAGACAAAGACACCAACCTGTGAAAACAGGCCACACTCCTGGTTAATGCCTGAAGCTGGCTATGTACAGGGGTAGTTTGGAACAGCCTGGGGCCCTCCCACAGGTCTCCTCAGAACCACCTCGAAATCAGAACAGGGAGCATGTGACAGCTGGACCAAGAGTTTACTTGGCAGGTAGGCTCCGAAACCCAGGGCCAACTGCCTGGCCATGTGGAGGAGTGGATTCTGTTTAACTTGCCTCTGGCCAGTGTAGCTAAGGGCACAGAGCAGGCGTGCGGGCACCCATTCTCCAGGATGAGGTTCAGAGCAGGGCCAGACCTCAGACCTCTCAGAAAGCTGGTGTTGTCCAGGCTGGAGACCACACAGGGCTGCATTTCTGAGAGTCAAATTTAAGGCCCGTCATCTCTGGCACAAGGACCAGAGGGTGCGTGCTAAGTCGTTTCAGTCGTGTCTGACTCTTTGTGACCCTATGGACTGTAGCCCACCAAGCTCCTCTGTCCATGGGATTCTCCAGACAAGAATACCAGAGTGGGTTGCCGTGCCCTCCTCCAGGGAAATTGTCCCGACTCAGGGATCAAACATGCGTCTCTTGAGTCTCCTGCATTGGCAAGTGGGTTCTTTACTGCTGAGCTGGACCAAAGGAGAATTTAAAATGCCCCGAGGACACTTGGCTTGATAGGTTTGTCAGTGGCCTAAAAGATCCTGGAGAAAATGTATGTTGCGGGTGACTTCTGGGAAAAGGACTTGACAAGAATAAGAGACACGTCTCAGCATCTTGGGGAAGGGCCCAGCGGGAGGAGAGTGCGCATGTGCAGCCTGGCTGCCCCTCCACCCCACCTCCCACCCTCTCCTCCTCAGGAGCACAGGGCTGGCCTTGTTTTCTGGCCCTGGGCCTGCACAGAGCATCATATTGTGGGCATCATGAGGCAGCCAGGAGGAAAGGGCAATGAGGCACAGGCCTGAGGGATCCTCCGAGCGGGAACCCGGCCTCCCGGATGGTTCCCCAGGCCCTGTGTGAAGCCAAAACCAGAAGGAAAAGAAAATGGACACGGTAGCATGCTCCTGGCTCCTCAGATTTGCGAGGATGGAGAATTTGGTGCTTCCGTGTTCTCGGCAGGGGGCATGACCTGGGTGGGCAGGGGCAGCCCTGGAAGGCGATGCTTGGTTTTTAGAGGGGAATGGAGGGGTTAGTGCTGTCATGCAGAGCAGGGGCCCACGACCTCCGGGATCTGATGCTTGATGATCTGATATAATAATAACAAAGTGCAGAGTAAACAGTGTGCTCGAGTCACCCTGAAATCACCCCCCCACACTCCAGTCCAAGGAATAATTGTCTTCCACGAAACCAGTCCCTGGTGCCAAAAGGGCCGGGGACCCCAATTTAGAGTGGTGACATGGGGATGGAGTTGTGGGAGGGCTGGTGGCCTTGAGAGGATGCTTCACAAGGGGGATGGCAGGGACAGGGGATGGGGCGGGGGGAGAGCTCTGAACCCCACCGACACTGAGGGAGCCCCATGCCAGCAGGGGCTTGAGGAGAGGGAGGTCTGTGCCCAGGAAGGCATCTCCTGCTTGTGGATCTCACAGAGAGAGACTAGCCCAGAATGAAGCTGTAAAGTCCAGAGAAAGGGAAGTAACCAGGGCTGAACTGAAAGTCCAGTCTGGGCTGGGGAAGACCAGGGGACCCTCCCCATGAGTCCAGGGCAGGGAGGGAGCTCAGACAGGCCCAGCGGATCCTGAACAAGGGCCTGGGCCTCCAGATAGAAGACCAAGGCCCCGGTCCCCATGCTGCCATTTACCAGTTGGGTGACCCCCTTACCCTCCAGGCCTCAGTTTTAGCATCTGGAAAATGGGTTCATTGTGAGGAATGAGGGAACCTGGCACAGAGCAGATGCCCCATAAATGCTGGGTGAGCCCAACTCATTTGCCTATCTGTGTGTGTGTTGGGGGGGCACATTCAGTTAGAATTAAAGTTATATTTGAAAGTTCCAGAAAGGTGGTCCACAAAGAAAATGGGAGACAGAAATGGACTGGAAATGTGGCCCCAAGTTATAAACCACTTTGGGAAGTGTGCTCTAGAAGGGTGTGGTATGTTGAAAAAATGTCCCCCTGCCCAGCCCCAAGATGTGTCCATATCTTAATCTCCTGATGGCTCAGCAGTGAAGAATCTGCCTGCCAATGCAGGAGACACAGGTTCGAGCCCTGGGTCAGGAAAATCCCCTGGAGGAGGAAATGGCAACCCCTCTTCGATATTCTTGCCAGGAGAATCCCACGGACAGAGGAGCCTGGCGGGCTACGGTCCCTGTGGTCACGTAGTCGGGCACAACTGAGCGCACACACGTGCCTTGCTTGGTAGACATGTGGACGCACCCTGCCGGGGAGAGAAGAGGAAAGTTTGCCCCCAGCAGGTACAGGCCAAGAGGGGAAGCAAAGTCAGAGACACAATCCTTTAAAACGTCCCAGGGAGAATCCTCCACAACCACCCAGACCAGCAAAGGTGGCTGCTGCAGGAGGCCCCTGGAAGGATGAAGCCAGTGAGCCCAGGGCCAGCCCGGCTCCAGCCCCTGCTCTGTCTTGTTACACACCTCCCCGGGCTCCCAGGCCCCCAGGAGGAGGACGCACGTCTTCGGTAACATCTTTCCTCAACACGACTCTCTCCTGTGTCCAGAATCTGCCTCAGCCCAGCCTGTCCCTGGACGGCACCGTCTCTGCAACCCCTTCTGGTCGCAAAGCCCCAGATGACAAGATTGGCTTGCCTGACCTGATGATGCTGGGGCCACAGCTGTGCAGAGAGGCCTCCTGATGGCCATGGCAATGGGTCAAGACTGGATTCTGACTCCAGGCACCAAACTCGTCCCTGGGGGTTAGCAGCCAGATCGTTTGTTTACTCTGTCACTAGGAGGGGATCCCAGAGGGGCTCAGTTAACACTTTTGGACGGGCTTGGCTCTCGAGGCTGCTTCAGCTTGGGGATCCTAACTGCAGCACCCGCCCTGGAGGATGGAGCAGCCTCCCTCCAACTCAAGAATACAGGAAGAGACAGGTCCTGATGGTGCATCCTGACAGAGCAATGGTCCCACCACCGAGGGTATCGCTCTCTGCTGGGGAACGAGAGCCGCATGGGATTGCCCAGGATCGAGACTCACCTGGGGCTTCCCTGGTAGCTCAGTCATGAAAGAATCCACCTGCAAGGTGGGAGACCTGGGTTCGATCCCTGGGTCAGGAGTATTGCCGGGAGAAGGGACTAGCAACCTACTCCGTTATTCTTGCCTAGAGAATTCCATGGACAGAGGAGCCTGGCAGGCTGTAGTCCACGGGGTTGCAAAGTGTCGTACACAACCGAGCGGTTAATACACACATACAACGAGACTCCAAGTCTCACCTGACCCAGGAGCAGAGGGCGCGGCCAAGCCATGGGGATGCTGGACGCTCTTGAGACTCTGGGAAAGCGTGCTCCCAGAGGATGGAGTCTGAGAGGGAATCACAGCTCACTCTGCCCCAAAGCAAAAAATTATCCCAGCGCAAAATCCTGCTGGGTAGCCTCCATCAGGGGCTTCCTGGAAATCAGCTCATCCCAGGGCTGTCTGCTTTCCCATTACCCCTGTTTCTCATCCAGAGTAGACCACTAGCCCTACTCTCCTGGGAAGCCTACATCTAGGCTAAATTCATAAAAATTATGCAGCAGTTTATTTTATGGTGTCTACCAACTGCTCACTCAGTGGCACAATGGTAGAGAATCCGCCTGCCAATGCAGGAGACACAGGAGAGATTTGGGGTTTGATCCCTGGGTTGGGAGGATCCCCTGGAGTAGGAAATGACAACCTGCTCCAGTCTTCTTGCCGGGAAAATTCCATGGACAGAGGAGCCTGGCAGGCTACAGTCCATGGGGACCAAGTCAGATACAACTGAGTACACACGCATATACCAACTGCTCATCTCTCTTCCACCTGTTACCAGGAGGCCAGGCCTGAGGGTTACAGGCATTGCCCAGCTCAGGGAGGAGCAGTCAGGGCAATGCTAGGGGACAGAGGGCTCATCTGACGGCCCTCCTCACCTCCCCCCATCACTTGGACATGACATGTGTCCTGGGGAGAGGCAGCTGAAGAGGGCCAAGGCCAGGAAGCCTCATGATCTGTCAAGCTCAGGCCTGCACCAGCCCCAGATGGACACTTTTATTATGTGCCCTCTTTGGAGAAAGAAGAGAAGAAAAAAAAGTTTTGAGTCTCATGCCAGTTTTATATTAAAAAAAAAAAACCCACCTATGATTTGTGCTCTGTCATCCCAGCTAATCTAGCTCCAGCTGGCTTATTAGACAGAGAGTGAAGTCATAGGGACCACTCCGGAGAGCGCGAAAAGGAGCACCATCAGTCTATGGTCACCGCTCACCGTGGTCACCTGAGCTCCCTCTGGTCACCGCTGCAGCCCCAGGGCTGCCCCTCCCTTCTCCTCTCCATCACGGTCGCCTGCATGGCCCCTTGGGAAGTGTCTGATTAGCAGGTACCCGCTTCCCTGGCCCCACGCAGGCTGGCTGCAGGAACAAAAAATGGTCAGGCAGATGCGGCCAGGGCTGCAGGCTGAGGCGTTGATGTGACCAAGGAGGGTCTCCTGCACCTCCTCCAGCAAGAGATGCAGGTGCCAGCTGCCGAGGGCGACAATATTCACGGAGGAAATGAGTCTCCCTAGAGAAGCAGAGGTGACAAGATAACACTTGTCATCTTTAATCAGAGACAGAGCCAGGGCAGCTGCTTCCGAAATAACTGCTCCAGCATCATGGAAAGCTGGACGCAGTGTGGCGAGCTGCCCATTTCAGGGGAAAATCGTCAGAGCCCAGACTACAAACAATAGATGAGCTGCCCTCGCGGTCACTCCTGGCTTCCCCCACCAGGTGCCTCGTGAGACCTCAGCTCAGTGGGTCAGAGGAGTGGTTTGGGGGTGAAATAGCAGGGGTGGCTTTGCTTGCTGGTCCCCTTCTGGGGTCCAAGGTTGGTGGCTGGATTCACTTTGACCAGAAATAGAATAACCAGCTCCTTGCCTTGGGGGTGTGGATATTGCTTTTCATCTCTCACTGCTCAAAGTACCAACTGCCAGCATCTTTATCAGTGATGACATGGCAGCTGTAGCTCTTGCTGTACCTCACCTCCCATGGCACAGACCTGCGCGGGACTGGGAGGAGAGGCCCTGCAGGCACGAGCAGCTTCTAGAGCTGCCCTGGATTGGGTGGAACAAGCGCGATGCCTGTGTTCAGTTCCCCCAGGAAGGGTCTCCCCCACGACAAAGGACATTGGGGCTTGATGCGGATTCTGTATCAACCGTCCGGCTCCCCCTGTTCTCCCCACCCTGAACAGCCCTTGACACTTGAACCTGCATTGCCAGCCCTCTTTCTTGCTCAGCCCCTTTACTGCCCCAACTGCTCAGAGAAGTGCCTCTGGCAAAAGAGGACACCTTTATCCCCCCCCAATTTAATTAATTTATTTACTTTTGGCTATGCTGGGTCTTTATTGCTGAGGGCTTTTCTCTAGTTGCGGCGAGCCTTGGTTACCCTCTAGTCGTGATGCTCGGGCTTCTTATCACGTTAGCTTCTCTTGTTGCCAAGGACGGCTCTCAGGGGTGGGGGCTTCAGTAGTCGCGGCTACCAGGCTCTAGAGCCAGGCTCAGTGCTTGTGGGTGCAGGGGCTTAGCTGCTCGGCATTTAGGATCTTCCCGGATCAGGGATCAAACCGTGTCTCCTGTATTGGCAGGCGAATTCTTTACCACTGAGCCACCAGGGAAGCCCAGAAGAGGGCATTTTTGTTACCGCAGCTCTGTGTTGCAAAGTGGCTGCCATCTCCTTTAACAGTCCATGTGGAGGCCAATGGAGCAATGGCACCCTGCAAAACCAATCCAAGCCAAACATAAGCCAAGCTGACATTTTTTTTTTTACCTTAAAAAGTTCGGCAGGCACGTACTACCAATTGGAGACAATGTGACCAGACTCTCTCTCTTCCCATTTTCCCATGTAGAACTGTGCAGGGGGACAGAGCAAGAGGAATGTGAAGACAATTGTGTTAGCCAAGCACCAGAGAAGAAAATCACAAGAATACTTGACTAAGGTTCGGAATAGGCGATGGGGTGTCCACAGCTGGAGGTGCAAAGAAAAGTGGGTGTTTGGGACCCTGAGCAGCATGCAGTAGAACCAATGGATGTGGCTGGAGGCAAACTGCGGTGCCAAGACACCAAAGCAGGACTCAGCCTGCCACAGCCTGGCTGTGTGGCTTTCTTAAGCCACTTGACTTCTGTGGGCTTCATTTTCCTCTGTGCAATGAGACAGCAGGACCCAACCTCCTATTTTCTTTCCAGCTTGAAGATCTGATTCCATGACTAGGAATAGATGGAAAACAAGGATCGTTCAAGAGAACACATGAGCCTACCTGCTTGTTTCTTTAAATCCTGCTCACCTGTGCTATCTCTTGATTCGAATAATTAGAAATATCCGTTTAAGTTATTTTGCTGGTCATGGTAAAGAGCTCAACTTTCAAACAATGTCTTCTCTTTTTACTATCTTTGATCTAGTAATTCCACTTCAAGGAGTCTGAATAACAGTCGAGATAGTGAGACAAAGAATCATGTACAAAGATAAGCCACTTATCCTTACTAGCAAAGATAAAAAGATAAAAATAACTCCCCAAATGGATATAACCAAAATCAATTGACATCAGGACTTCCCTGGTGGTCCTGTGACTAGGACTCTGTGCTCCTAATACAGGGGGCCCAGGTTCGATCCCTGGTCAGGGAACTAGATCCCACATACTGCAACTAAAAGTTCACACGCTGTAGCTAGAAGAGTCTGTGTGCCACAGCTAAGACTGAAGCTCCCAAGTGCCTCACCTGAGTAGTTCAGCCAAATAAGCAAAATAAATAAATATATTGGCACAGCCGTGAAAATGTCTTCAGTGGTATTTTAAAACATTGGAAAGTATTCATGCTATAAACACACACATACCCACATATATGACAGATGTTGCTAATGGTACTCAGCCTTCTTCTCCTCTTGGAGGTTGCATTCAGACTCAGCATCCTTCTCAACACAGCTCTCTTAACGGTTGCTATCAATTACAGTTGGCATTCAGATGAAGTCTACTACCATCTCAGTATGAGATCCTTCAGCAATAAGGATAACAGACAAGGTCAGGATGAAAAAAGCAGCTAAGTGGAGATTCAGAGCTCAATTCACAGGAGGTCAAGTGAGGGCATTTACAGGGTTATCATAGCCCATCGGGAACCAGAGATGGGCTGGGATGGGGATGAGACTATTGGAAATTCAATACATTTCCTGCTGTGTTGCTTGGGAACCCCAGGAGCAGAAAGTTGTGTTTTTGAGACAACAAATTGAAAAGGTCTGGGGTTTTCCTTGTTTCCCTCATCCTACAGAGGGCAAAGTATCCTTTGAGATGTAGCTGCTCAAGAATGCCAGGCTCCCAGGGCTGGAGTGGATGAGGTGGAGGGCTCTTCTGAGTTGTCTGAGAATTGGTAGACTCCAGGGAAAAATTCCTTCTGAAATGGGTTAGCTGCAGAAGTGCAGTCACCACGTGACCAGCTTCCACTGATAACTTGGGGTGCTGTCCGAGGGTCTCCGGGTGGACAAATGGGGAATCAGTGGTCCCTTTGGGCATCCCGAGGAGGAAGTTAGGAGGAACCATGTGCCTAGTCCCTCCTCACTGAGGACTGATGCCCTCAGGACAGAGAGACAAAGAGGCTGAGCCATGGACATCTACAGAGCTTGCAGAGGCAGGCAGAGGGACTCCTGCAACTGGGGGACAGTGAGCCCACTGCCCGCATTTCAGATGAAGGAGCCACTTTCCCGGGGGGTGGTGTGGATCGTGTGTCCCTTCCCCCCACCCCCAGCAGAGACTCCCCACTCCCCTTGTGAGACTGTCTGACTGCAAGGACTGGATTTTCTAGATTAGGCCCTTTATTAACCCCAGGTTGGGAGGGGGAGACGGGTGGAGACTTGAGTCTGCCTGGCATCTTCATTTCTTCTCTCCCGTCCTCCATAAATCCATTCCAAGGCAATGACATTTGCGGAGTGTATTTTCACGGGTTTCCGTAATCCCTTCAGAATATTAAGGCCACATTACTTTATCTTTGGTTACATTAACTTCAATTTTCCTTATGAGTTAGTATTTGGCTAAAAATTAATATAGTGAAGTTGAAAAGAATCTTACGATAGGAAAAAGACTAATTTCATCTCTGACTGCTCAGATCCTGGAGTACACCGGGGTTAATGTAATTAACTTACAATTTGAGCCCGGGTTGTGTACATACACTGAATCTCCCCGCTGGAAACGAGATTAGATTTTATTACTCTATATATCCTGGTTATCTTCACCGAGCCTGCTCGGTGCTACAATGAAAACGCAGAACCATCTGGTACTGAGCCCGTGCAGTTTATTTAAGGATTTAATTAAATGCTCTAAATGGAGAGCTTCTCTGAATTAACATTTTAAATGTGACTTATTGCAGGTTTAATATTGTCTTAATGCCAACCTGGGAAACTCCATAGTCAAGTTGTTGACGTTCAAATTGAATTCATTTGGGTGGCTCCGGGGGGACCCATTAATTAATCTAAACAACTAATGGGGATTGGTTCTGACTTTTGATGAAGATTATTTACTGAGACAATTTGCAATGAATAAAGAGTCACAGTAGGCAAATGCTTAATTGAATTCAAAAAAGTCTCATTGTGTTTAATATCATGGATGCATCATGTGAGTAAGCTTTGAAATACCATGAAAGGGGCGATTGCTTCAATCTTCTTAGCTGAGCACTAATAACAAAGCGAATGGGTAATTACATTTTCCTGGGTAATTTGCTGCTTGCAAAAGGACAACAGGTCTGTCTGGCTAATCACTTCCTTGGAAAGAAATTTCTGAACGCATAAACTTGGCCCTTGGATGGCAGGTGGCCTCACTGGCGGCCCACAGGCGTAGGCATGGACAGATCTGGGCTGCACACTGCTGGATTCTCACCCTCATGCGGTCAGGAAGCTGCCTGGATGAAAAGGCCTTCCTCCACCCTGCAAAGGCCCTAAATAGCCACCACTTTCCCTCTGCTTTGCTGTCCGACTCTTGAGTGTCTCTTGTGAATCCGAATGACTCAAGCGAGGAAGAGCTTGTCCAGCCCTTCTTGCTCCAGGTTTCACCTTCTGGATCACACAAGGCAGACCTCTGTTTCCAGGAAATTGGAAGGTTGCCCCAGCAACCAGTACGCCCTCCACCCTGTCCATCCTTCACGGTCGAGGGCAGCATCTCAAGATTGCTTGGCTCACTCTGCCCTTTCCCTCTGTTTCTCCAAGTTCGATTCAGGACCAGCAGCACAGGTCACCAGGCATCTTGGGAATGAGGATTCTTGGGCCTGCCTTGTCCCCCTGAATCAGAATCTGCCTTTAACATGAACCCCAGGGGACTATGTGCACATCCTAGTTGAGACCCTTGATCCACAGCACTCTTTCTGTGAGGGTCTATGCCATCCTGCTGAATGAGCTTTTCTTCTCTCTGGTCCTCCTGGTATCAGCTCCTGGGGACCAGGGCTCAGGTCTCTACTTCTCCTGGATCTGCCGCGCCACCGGGGACCATGGAGAGCCATCAAAAACGGCTGAAGCGATTGGTGATTTCTCCCCAAATCTCTCTTCAGCATGGCCTGGTGGGGAGTCCTGAGAGCCCACTCTATTGCATTGGGCACCACAGAGACCCAACCAGCCAAGGTCAGACAGCACCTGCCTCCACCATGACCCCCTCCAAGCCCAGGGCCTGGGGGCTACTCAGCAAATATCTGCTGGGGTAAACAAGCTATCATTACTGTGGGACGATTCTTTACATCCACATGCTGACCAACAGCCCAGTGTGCACCAGTTCAACAAGATGGCCTGTCCTCAAAGTCAGGGACTTGTGTCCCCAAGAAAGTCCCCGCCACTCCAAGTCCTGCCACCAAGATCTCTCACCTCCCTAATGCAGGTTTGTGAATATTTTCATGGAAAGTACACCTGGATTCTGATTTTGTAAAGCCCGGCCTAAGGTGATCTTACCAAACAAACCATGATGTAAATATGGTCCGGGTGACAGAGGCTTTGTTTGACAAAATCATTCACCGCCCCCGGAGGAAGTGGACTTTCCACGCCTACATTTTGTTTCAGGCCGCTGCTGGCTGAACCAAGATCAGAAGGATACAGGTCATAAAGAAATAAAACAAAAGTGATAAAAAGCCAACTGACAACAAAGAAAACAATCAACAGAGAGAAAGCAACCTAAGGACAGGAGAGGGTACCACGGACCTGACAGGGGGTTAACATCCACAATAAACAAGGAACTCCTCAACTCAATAGCAAAGCAAAAATAAAAAACCCACACAGCCTGTCCTGCCCCAAGGCCACAGAAGCGGAGCCCAGAACCAAGGTCACCTCTGAAGCTGACTGAGCCCCTTTGTGACGGTTGCCAAAAGCCCCCCGATCATCACTAGCAGGCTTCCTGACCCCATATTTGGCAAAAATGCCCACCCCAGTGCACCCTAATCAATCACCTAAGGTCAACCTTCCAGCAGGAATTTTCTTTGTCTTGAGGTTACGGAAATTGGCTACTAAGCCACAAAATCCACGAATCCATAAGCACTCTCCCTGATCTATCAGGAGGTGGGCCCGCTGGGCTCACAGTGCCTTCATCATCTCCACTCTCTGTTCTTCGTAAACTCACTCCCTTCTGAAATTCTCTGTGTTTGGAAACTCTTTTCCAACCCGAGCTTGGACTGCCTCAACACAACCCAAATAGCCCAGTTTAAAAAATGGGCAAATGACCTGAGGAGACCTTTCTTCATTGAAGGCACACAACCAGCCAATGGGGACGTGAAAGATGCTCATCACTACGTCACTAATCGTCAGGGAAACACAGATCAAAACCACAAAGAGATGCCTCCTCACGTCTGTCAGGATGGCCGCTATTAAAATAAATAACAGATGTCGGTGAGGATGTGGGGAAATTGGAACCCCTGTGCACCGTTCCACCTGCCACAGAGAACAGTGTGGAGGTCCCTCAAAAAATTAAAGATTCGGGACTTCCTTGATGGCCCAATGGTTAAGAATCACCTTGCAATGCAGGGGATTTGGGTTCAATCCCCATTCAGGGAATTAAGATTCCACATGTCATGGAGCAACTAAGCCTGCTCACTGCCACCACTGAGCCCACGAGCTCCGGACACTGTACCAAAATGAAAGGTCTCGAATGAGGCAATGCAGATCCCAAGTGCCGACACTAAGGCCAGACACAGACAAAGAAATAAATATTAAAAAAAAAAAACAACACACAACTAAAAATAAACTACCAGCAATCCTGCTTATGGGAATTTACCTCAAAGAATTGAAATCAGTATCTTGAAGAGATAGTTGCATGCCTGTGTTCACTGCAGCATTATTCACAATAGCCAGGATATGGAAGCAACCTAAATGTCCATCAATGGATGAATGGATAAGGAAGATGCGATCTAGTCATACTGGAAAAATTACGTACTCTGCTTTAAGAAGAAAGGGAACTATGATATATGCCACCTCACGGATGAACCGGGAGGACATTGGGTGAAATAAGCCAGCTGCAGAAGATATACCATGTGATTCCACTTACAGGAGGGATCTGAAGCAATCAAGCTCACAGAAGCAGAAGGTCAAATGGTGGTTGCCAGGGCTGAGAAGAGAGAAGAAATGGAGAGCTGCTGATCAAATAGCATCATGTTTCAGTTGTATAAGATAAAAGCGTTCTAGGCATTCGACCCACAACTATTGTGCTTATCGGTAACAATTATACGTAGTACACTTAAAATTTTGTTAAGAGGGTAAAAGAAAAAAGCCAACCGATAATGGCATTGCACCTGTATCGGCTGCCTAGTTTTAGTGACTGTGCCCTGGTTATTGTAAGATGTGAATAGGAACGATACTGGTGAAAGGTACCTGGCAGGGCTTCTCAGCCTTGGCACCACTGGTGTTTTGAACTAGATCATTCTTTGCAGGGGGCTGCCCTGTGCAATGAGTGTGTTTAGCAGCATCCCTGGCTTGTATACACTGGATCCCAGAAGCATGCGCCAACCCCCAAGATGTGACAACTATGAATGTCTCCTTACCCTGCCGAGTGTCCCCTGGGAAGAATCACCGGTCCACAGAAACTCTCTGTATTATCTTTAATTTTATAATCTAAAATTATTTCAAAATAAAAAGTTTATATCATAAAACCAAAAAATGAACCATGAAAGAAACCACTGATAAGCTGGATTTCATTACAACTTAAAACTTCTGCTCTATGAAAGGCAACATCAACAGAAGGAGAAGACACGCTACAGATTGGGAGGGAAATATTTGCAAAAGACATGTCTGATAAAGGACTGTGACCCAAAGTATAAAAAGAACACATAATTCAACAATTAGAAAATAAGCAATCCAATTTTTAAAATGCACAAAAGACCTTAACAGAAAGACATTTCATCAAAGGAGATATACAGATGGCAAATAAACATATGAAAAGATTCTCCATATAATATTTCATCAGAAAAATGCAAAAATAACAATGACGTCTACATATCTATTGTTGTTCAGTTTCTAAGTCGTGCCCGACTCTTTTCACCTCCACAAACTGGAGTACGCTAGCCTCCATGTCCTTCACCGTCTCCTGGAGTCTGCTCATCCTCATGTCCATTGAGTCGGTGATGCCATCCAACTTTCTCATCTTTTGTTGCCTCCTTCTCCTCCTGGCCTCAATCATTCCCAGCATCAGGGTCTTTTCCAATGAGTCAGTTCCTTACATCAGATGGCCAAAATATTGGAGCTTCAGCTTCAGCGTCAGTCCTTCTGTGAATATTCAAGGTTGTTTTTCTTTAGGATTGATTGGCTTGATCTCCTTGGGCTGGCTGTCCAAGGGAGTCTCAAGAATCTTATGCAGCACCACAATTTGAAAGCATCAATTCTTCAGTGCTCAGCCTTCTTTGTGGTTCAACTCTCACATCCACACACCTATTAGAGTGGCCAAAATCCAAAAAAGTGACAATACCAAATGCTGGCGAGGATGTGGAACAAAAGAAACTCTCATTTATTGCTAGTGGGAATGCAAAACGGTACAGCCATTTTGGAAGACAAGCAATTTCTTACAAAACTAAGCATTCTGTTACCATCTACCAGTCATGCATTTTGATATTTACCTAAAGGAACTGAAAACATGTCAACATAAAAACCTGCCCACAGATTTTTTTTTAACAGCTCTATTTGTAATTGCCAAAACTTGGGAGCAATCGAGATGTCCTTGGTGAATGACTAAACTGTGGTACATCCAGACACTGGAATATTATTTAGCACACAAAAAAGAAAGGAGCTATCAAGCCGTATCAAAGACAAGGCAGAAACTCACACACATGTTACTAAGTGAAAGAAGCCAATCTGAGAAACCTACATCCTGCATAATTCGTTCTGGGAAAGGCAGATCTCTCTGTTTGGAGGCAGTAAAAAGATTGGTTGTTGTCCACAGTTAGCTCATCTTAGAACCCTGTTTTTCAGAAAATACCTATTGGGATTCCATCTAGCTTTGATTTTCCAGGGTCCATCTTGGGAAATGCTGTTCTAAACCAGTAATTCTCAACCAGGGGTAATTCTGTCTCCCAAGGGGCTTCTGGCAATCCCTGAAGACCTTTTTGGTTGTCATGTCCTGGCAGGAGGGGTGCCATGGCACACAAAGTGATGTTGCCAACACTTTACAGCAGAGCAACTAAGCCCGCACGCCACAACTCCTGAGCCTGCATGCTACACCTACTGGAACTCATGCGCCTAGAGCCTCGCTCCGCAATAAGAGAGGCCACTGCAAGGAGAAGCCTGTTAACCACAGTGGAGAGTGGCCCGCACTCGCTGCAACTCAGGAAAGCCCACGCACAGCACTGAAGACCCAGTGCAGCCAAAATAAATGAATACATGAATAAAGAAGAGTTCCCACGGTTCAGGGGTTATCTAGCCACGCCAAATGACTTTGGAGGGGCCCTTTTTAGCAGAGGTGGCCATGATGGGCACAATGGAAAGAAAGTTGGCCAGATAAGGTTTTGGAAACTCTTGCCAAACTCTTGCAAAGCAGAGTTGCAAAGGGTTGTAAAAAGTTCGAGCCATGATTGAGGGGCAGAGGGAGAGTCAGTGGGCAGGAGACTTGACGGTGCAGGCTGATGCCTATTATTTTGTTTATTAAAGAGATGTCATGTCCCCCACTCCTATTCACAGGTGTGTGAACCCAACATGCAATAGCAGAGGGGAACTATGGAGCAGAGGTATGACTACAGGGGGCTCCAGGCTGATCTCTGCTCTCTTCACAGGAGTCGGGAGAGTAGAGTCCTAGTGGAGACCCAGCTGAGGACCCTCGCCATCCCTGGGGGGTGGGCAGTCCACGAGCCCACGGAGCACCAGCCTGCCGATCCAGCCCCTCTCCCACTTCCGTCCTATGACAGCCCCGTTCCAGTGCATTAAAAGGAAGCTTCGCGTGAACCTGGATTTTACTACATTTATCTCATTGCCAACCTTCAAAATGCCAAATGCTGCCACTTGCCCTGGGGGAAGTAATTTCATCTCTTACCCCGAATGTCACCGCAGAAATTCACTTCAAACCCCACTGACTCATTGGTTTCTCCTGCTTCAGCGCCGACTCGGATGCCAGGCATCAGAGACAAAGGGACTCACCTCTTTCTCTCTGCGCTCTCGGCTTCCTTTAGTATTAAAATCACAAGCTGCCACTTCCACATCCTGAAAGAGACATGGAAAATAATTTATTCACAGGAAAAGCTTAACAATGATACATCCACATTATAAAATAGTGTGCAGCCACCAAAAAAAAAAAAGCATTGAAGACTATTTAAGGAAATGGAAAAATGCTCACATTATGATGTTAGCTGAAAAAAAAAAAAAAAGCAGAATGCAATATAACCTCAAGTTTGTAAAAATAAACAGGGAGAGAAAACAGAGTATAGTGGAAAAGCAGAAAAATATTCCCTCCTATCTCCAGACAGAAAAAGTATAATTTATTCACTTTTTTGTACTATTCTATAATTTTTCAAATTTTCCACACGAGTATGTATTACTTTGATAATACATAATTAAAGGATGATTTTAAAAAAAGAAAGTGTGCATCTTATTTCTCTCTTCAGGCTCAGGGTGATGATGCTTTCATAAAAGTTGTGCGTGCTGTGACAAGTCGCTTCAGTTGTGTCTGACTCTTCGCGACCCTGTGGACTGTAGCCCGCCAGGCTCCTCTGTCTATGGGATTCTCCAGGCAAGAGTATTGCCATGCCCTCCTCCAGAGGATCTTCCCGACGCAGGGATCAAACCTGTGTCTCTTACATCTCCTGCTTTTTCAGGTGGGTTCTTTACCACTAGCACCACCTGGGAAGCCCTTTCATAAGTTCAGTTCAGCTCAGTTCAGTCACTCAGTCGTGTCCGACTCTTTGCGACCCCACGAATCACAGCAAACCAGGCCTCCCTGTCCATCACCATCTCCCAGAGTTCACTCAAACTCATGTCCATCGAGTTGGTGATGCCATCCAGCCATCTCATCCTCTGTCGTCCCCTTTTCTTCCTGCCCCCAATACCTCCCAGCATCAGAGTCTTTTCTAATGAGTCAAATCTTCTCATGAGGTGGCCAAAGTATTGAAGTTTCAGCTTTAGCATCATTCCTTCCAAAGAAATCCCAGGGCTGATCTCCTTCAGAATGGACTAGTTGGATCTCCTTGCAGTCCAAGGGACTCTCAAGAGTCTTCTCCAACACCACAGTTCAAAAGCATCAACTCTTTGGCACTCAGCTTTCTTCACAGTCCAACTCTCGCATCCATATATGACCACTGGAAAAACCACAGCCTTGACTAGACAGGCCTTTGTTGGCAAAGTAATGTCTCTGCTTTTCAATATGCTATCTAGGTTGGTCATAACTTTTCTTCCAAGGAGTAAGTGTCTTTTAATTTCATGGCTGCAGTCACCATCTGCAGTGATTTTGGAGCCCCCCAAAATAAAGTCTGACACTGTTTCCACTGTTTCCCCATTCATAAGTTACATCCCCATAAGAAGAGCCCAGTTACCTTCTCCCCTCATTTATTACAAAGAACCTCTCCCAAATTAGCCCACAAAGGACATCTTCAGGAGTCTTTCTTCTGCTAGCAGGAGTG
The DNA here is from genome assembly GCF_002263795.3 of Bos taurus. NCBI lineage: Eukaryota > Metazoa > Chordata > Mammalia > Artiodactyla > Bovidae > Bos > Bos taurus. Next base: position 54,446,500 of record NC_037346.1, read on the forward strand.
AGTAGAAGGGGCCACTTGGAAAAACACACATGGCTCATTGCTGCCACGCCAGAGGCACAAAAGTACTTTACCAGCATGAACACTTTTCAATCACAGAATAAGAGCCCCGTCCCACCAACTTTGACACCTGTAGAATCTTCCAGACCCAGAAAGATGCTCCCCAGATCCATGAACAAGTCTTAGACCTGATACCAGAGGTCAATGAGAAAGAGGAACCAGGTAGTCCAGTTCAGGGGGTTCCCTTGGGAGATAAGTCCCTTACCCCAGGGAGGGATTGGGGGGTGGCATCTAGCCATGGAGAGCTGGACAAGCAAGACTGCCCAGATCAGAAAGAAAGAGGCTCCGTGAGCCACCTCCATCTAGTCCTAGATCTTGGACCGTGAGCACCAGAAATCCACCTGCTGTTTGCTCACCACGCCTGTCGCTTTGCACAGACGCTGGGGAGAGGCAGGTGAGGGGGATTCCAAGACTGTTGCCCCAGCTCCAATCACAGCTCCTTTTTATTGGGCACCTACAGTTATGTGGTAGATATCTGCTAGAGATGAAATATCTGAAATACGTCTATGAAATACCTGGTCCCTGTCTTTCCTTCACACAGCACTTCTCACACTGGACAGACTCAGCATCACCCAGGGGGACTTGCTAAAACAGGGTGCTGAGCCCACCTCCAGTTTCCCACTTAGCAAGACTGGAGGGAGGACCCCCAAATTTGCATCTGTTACCACGAGTCCCTAGACAATGTGCTGCTGCTGGTGGGGGTCAGGGGACCCCACTTGGAGAACCACTGAGGAAACAGCAGGGAGGCAGCAAGCTTGAAACCCATCAGTTCTGTGAAAGGACATAGCACGGAGGACTGTCCACTCGGGCTCAGATCCAGAGGGGACCGGCCTCACCGCCTTCTGGGTGTGGGGCTGCCCAGGCTATGTGAGGGGCTCAGCGCCCAGAGGGTGAGTCCCTCCGCCAGGAACTCTCCATCTTGGATCGAGAGGACAGAAGCAAGGCTTGCTCTCTCGCCTTTGTTTCTCAGGGGCGTCCGTGCCCTGAGATGGAGATTCTGCCCAGCCCCAGCCGTCTCTGTGGCAGCCAGGTTGCCTGAGACTCATTGGAATTCAGGCGGCTGGAAAACAGTTGCAGATTTTGAGATTTTGCTGAGGTTCAGAGCCTGGGGATTTTGCTTGGGGAGTTTATCAGAGTTAAGTCGGTGTAGGTAAAAAGTGGGGGGCGGGCTGTGTGGTGGACGAGGTGGCGGCGGGGGAGCAGTGAAGATTAGTAAATTATTCACACATCTCTTTCTACCAGGACGAAAGCTCGCCTTCCACTCAAGAATGCTCAAACATTATCAACGCCCTTAGATTTTTTTTTCATCCATTTTTAAAGAAGGTAGAAAAAAATATATGGAAAAATGTTAATTAAGAAATTAAGCCACCCTCTTCCTAAAATATTGGGTTCTGCGTTAATCGCCTCCAGGAGGGGGGAAGGGAGAGTCCAAGCATCGCAGGAAAATGGTTTTCATCATCCGCAAAATCCAATGCCCAAAATAGCCCCATTGTTGCCCTGGCAACTAGCGTTCGCTCCCCCTTCTCCTCCACCCGCCACCCCCCCACCCCATCCCTTTGCATATTGCTGCATATTTCTATCATTCTTTCCAGGCACAGTTCATAAACAGGACGGCATAATAAAGAATGTTATCACCGATGACTTACAGCCCAGCTGCGCCCAGTGAGATAGGAAGTGGCAAGCAAATACAATTTCATGCAGCGAGGGTAACAGATTGATTGTGTGCCCTTCAAATGTGATGCCACTTCTTTAAGTCAGTCTAAATTCAGAAATAAAGTTGGTCTCGCCCTTTTCCTGGCCATGATAGACAATACATGCAGGGATAATGCCCGGGGGTCTCATTAGGACTGGAACGATCTTGCCCCAAGACAAGAGATTATTCCAGCAGACTCTCAGCCCCTCTTCCCTGGCTTCCCCTCCTCTCTCTGTCAAAGGGCCAAGGCCCCGGGATGTGGGTCTTTCTTGAATTAATTATCCTCTCTTTCCGTGGATTACTCGGGCTCTGATGCCAGGGGCAGAGGGGGAGGGGCAGAGACTACAGCAGATGAAGATGGAGTATGATTTTCCTGCGTGTCCGAACCTGGGTCCTCCAGCTCACGGGGTAACAGCGTTGTCCATTGTAGCATCTCTTTCTGTGCTAGTTAATGCAGGGAGAGTGGGCTCTCAGCACGGCCCTCAAGAGCCACTTCTGTTCTGAGAGGCTTCTTTGAGGCCTGGGAGTTAGGGACCTGCCTCTCTCCCTGCTCCCCCTCCCCCAGGCAGGGATGTAATGAAAGAAGGAAGGAGTCCCCAGGGTACAAGGAGCCACTCCAGAAGACTATAATAGGGGACAGGCAGCCGAGATGGGGGTGATGATGGGAGCAGGGCTGGAGGGTGGGGGAAGGCAGGCATCCAGGCTGGGTCAGGGCCTGCACACGCCAGCAGTTCAGTGACCTCTGCTTTCTGTTCTCGCCCAGCCCCCACTGGGGACCTGCGGTTCCCCTGGGCCCTCAGGGGGCGCTGACCCAGAACTCCAGGCCATCCTGGGACCTGGCTAGAAGGAGAGCACTGAGGAATGGTCCCCGTGGGGGATGAACTGGGGGGAAAACACTCACCATTCCTCCAGGAGAGCTTAGGGGCTGCCCCGGACCCAAGTACCCTTAAGACACCATTTATGGAGCCAGCCTTCGGGCGGCCATGGACCAGCTCCAGGGAGGGAGCCGGGTAAAGCAGGAGGCCCTCCTGGAGCCCACAGATGGGAGGAGACAGTCCGAAGTCCCTGGCGGGGCTGAACAGGCATTGCATGTGCTCAGCTTCCTGGGGTGGTGCCCCTGCCAGCTGCCAGCTCCCTCACCTGTACCGGCGCCTGCTGATGGGATTGGCGGAAGGCTTTGGCAGTGCCGGCAGGTGTGCGCCTGGGGGTTGTGGTTGGGTGGGGACTTCGCTACAGGCGGAATGACCAGTGTTGGGGGGTTGCCACTCTGTGTCCCCTCCCAGGTACTTGGCTCTGTCCAGACCGGATCCCAGAATTCTCCCAAGGGAGAGTTTACCGATTATCTGACGCCCTCCCCGAACCATCACGACTGAGATGCAAGAAACGAGAAATTCTAGAGGAGGTCTCTTCACCCGACACCGCAGGTCCTCTTGAGTCAGCCTGACACTGAGGCTGCTTCTTAGGCCCCGCCGCACTTTTTTAGACACACCTTTTAACTGGGATGAATTGGTGGTGGTGGTGGTTTACTCGCTAAGTCGTGTCCAACTCTTGCAACCCCATGGACTGTAGCCTGCCAGGCTCCTCTGTCCCTGGGATTCTCTGGGCAAGAATACTGAAGTGGGTTGCCACTTCCTTCTCCAGGGGATCTTCCCGACCCAGGGATCGAACCCGGGTCTCCTGCACTCCAGGGAGAATCTTTACCAACTGAGCTACGAGATGAATTATGTAACACAAAGTTAACTGTTTCAAAGTAAATAAGTAAATCAGAGGTTTCTAGTACATTCACCATGTTGTGCAACCACTCTAAGTAGTTCCAGAACATTCTATCATCTGAAAGGAAACCTCCTCCCAATCCTGTCTCCCCCCAATTATTGAAAATCACCAAGCTGTTTCTACAGAGTTCCTGTTCTGGATATTTCATATAAATGTGATCACACTGATTTCTTTGACTTTTAGGATAGGTGACATCCTATCCTAAGAAGGCAATGGCACCCCACTCCAGTACTCTTGCCTGGAAAATCCCATGGATGGAGGAGCCTGGTAGGCTGCAGTCCATGGAGTTGCTAAGAGTTGGACACGACTGAGCGACTTCACTTTGACTTTTCACTTTCATGCATTGGAGGAGGAAATGGCAACCCACTCCAGTGTTCTTGCCTGGAGAATCCCATGGACAGAGGAGCCTGGTGGGCTGCCGTCTATGGGGTCTCACAGAGTCGGACACGTCTGAAGCGACTTAGCAGCAGTAGCACCAGCAGCAATATTTGAGGTTTGTCATGTAGCAGAACTCCATTCCTTTTTCATGGCTAGATACTATTCCACAGGACCATAAAGAGGGCTGAGCACCAAAGAATTGATGCTTTAGAGTTGTGGTGCTGGAGAAGACTCTTGAGAGTCCTTTGAACTGCAAGGAGATCAAACCAGTCAATCCTAAAGGAAATTAACCCTGAATATTCATTGAAAAGACTGATGCTGAAGCTCCAATACTTTGGCCACCTGATGCAAAAATCCAATTCATTGGAAAAGATCCTGATGCAGAAAAGGTTGGGGGCAGAAGGGGATGAGGGAAGCAGAGGGTGAAATGGTGAGATAGCATCATAGACTCAATGGACATGAATTTGAGCAAACTCCGGGAGATAGTGGAGGACAGGGGAGCCTGGCCTGCTGCAGCGCATGGGGTAGCCAAGAGTCATACAGGACTTAGAGACTGGACAGCAACAACAACACTATTCCGTTGTGTGCACAGGTCACATTTTGCTTATCATTCATCTACTGACAGACACTTGGATTGTTTCCACCTTTTGGCTTTTGTGAACAGTGCTGCCATGAACACGCGTGTACATGCATCTGTTTGAATACATTTCTTCAGTTTTCTTGGGTTTGTATCTAGGAGTGGAACTGCTGGGTTCTATGGTAATTCTGCCTTTAGCTTTCTGAGAAACCACCAAACTGTTTTCCAAAGCAGCTACACCGTTTTACATCCCCGACAGCAACAGGCAAGGGCTTCAGTTTCTCACATTCTGATCAACACTTGTTATCATCTGTCTTGACTCTGGCCATCCTAACGGGTGTGAGGTGGTTTTGACGTGCATTTCCCTGCTGATCAATGGTGTTGACCATCTTTTCATGTGCTCCCCGGCCCCTCCGTAGGTGTGATATTGGTTTCTCTTTTTTACCCTCGTTCCCAAAGAAGAGTGGTTTGTCAATGATTTTTACTCATAGCGTCAAGAACTACAAACTGGACTCTGGGGGCACTTGTGGCCCAGAACAGGATCTGTCGAAGAGAGAGCACTTTCTGTCTCTTTCCTCAGACTGATCACTGAGCCAGGACAGGGAACTGCAGCAGAAGAGCCAAAGGTTGTAAATACAATATGTAGCATCAATTTCTCGGTTGTTCCAGTGAAAAGTGAAAGTGAAACAGTTGCTCAGTCATGCCCCACTCTTTGTGACGCCATGGAGTGTCGCCCACCAGGCTCCTCTGTCCGTGGAATTCTCTAGGCAAGAACCCTGGAGTGGGAGCCTGGATGAGAGGGGATTTGGAGGAGAATGGATACATGTGTATGTGTGGCCGAGTCCCTGCGCTGCTCACCAGAAACTACCACAACCTGGTTAATCATCGCCACCCCAGTGCAAAATAAAAAGTGTAAAGTTAAAAAAAAAGAAAACTGGAGTGGGTAGCCGTTTGCTTCTCCAGGGGATCTTCCTGACCCAGGAACTGAACCCAGGTCTCCTGCACTGCAGGCAGATTCTTTACTGTCTGAGTGACCAGGGAAGCCACAAACCTCTGCCTGAGGGGTGTGAGAAGATGCATCCCTGCTTTCTTCCAAGCCAAAAGGAAGTTTCTAGAGAAGAAGTTCCTTTCCATCTTTTTTACATGCAGAAGGAGGTTCGTAAATCCTATTTATCTTTCTCACCTTGAGTACACATCTTTAAAAAAGCAAAACAAAATCAACTTGGTATTCTACAGACAACGGGGGTCTTTGTAGGACAGAAAGTTCGCAGTTAATTCTTTCGTCTCCTAAAACCTTACACCCTAACACCATAAAGCATCTCTATGGGCCATTGGATGATCAGGCTCTGTAATCTATGGGAACATTAAATGGAGGAAAATCATGCTGAAAAATGACACTAGGTCTCTGTCCCCTCCCCCACTTGGCGGGGGGTGGGGGGAGGCTTCACTGCTCTGCGTTTTTGTCATCCCAGGTCAGACACCTGCCTCCTCTTCATCATTCTCCAATGTGACAAATGCCCCTGGACACTGACTCGGGGTGTCTTGCCATCTGCCGGCTGGTACAGCCTAGAGGCTGGGCTTTGTCTGGGGGAAGACAGAGCCTGGTGGGGCACAGCCTGGCCTCTGTATCCTGTGTCCTATGAAGGTGCATCAGACTGCGATTCACTCCACCCCAGTGTCAGACAGGGGCACGGGCTCTGATGCCCCCGAGGAGAAGCCCGGGGTGTTGGACAAGTATGAAAGGGTTAAATTGGGTGGGTGGGCCACACGAGTGCCTCCTGACCTTGAACCAGGTGGGCAATCTGAGACCTAGTCACATCCCTAATGAGCCCCTTCACCCCCACCACTGAGGGCACATTTCTCCTGACGCCTCTCTTCTCTGCCACCCCGGCCCCCCAGGACACGGAGCTCACATATGATGCTGCTTTGATGAGGGGAAGGGTCAGGGTACCAAGGAGGGGGCACAGAAGGAAGAGAGGGTGGCCAGGCTGAGCCCTCGGCTCCATCACAGAGGATCGACTGTGTGCCCAGCATTCTGCTAGGCACCAGACTCCTGGAAGGCAGCAGTGACTTATAAGGTGCCTACTATGTGCTGGGCAGGGTTAGGCACTTCCCCGCGCCTAATAAGACACACACGTCACAATCCTAGAGGACGATGAGGTGGAGCAGACATGGGTGGGCGAAAGCGCCACCACAGAGGCTGGGCTGCCCATCATGACGGTCGTTTTAAGGACAAGACTCACGGGTAGCACGCACCATGCACTTGCAGCGTGCCAGGCGTGGCTCTGAGTGCTTCGTCTGTGTTGTCTCACTTTTGGCCCACAGAAACTGATGAATCGGAAAACACAGTCGCACCAACTGTAAAGGTGACGTCACTGAGCATGATTTTGAGAATTTGGTCATGGAGATCGCAAGGGAGTGAGCTGGGACTTGAGTTCTAGAGCCTGTGGCTTTATCTACTAAATTACTGTCCTTCTGATGGATGGAGGATGGGGAGCAGGGAGGGAAGAGGGAAAAGAGCTCGCAGCCCAAGGACCGACCGTCTCCAGGGTGACCTCGGAGGATGGGCATGGACAGGGGCTGCCAGCTGTGGGGTCCTTTCCAGCAGCTGGAGTGGGAGGGGTGTTCCTGATCTTTGAAGACAGTCTGGCTGCTGACAGGGGCAGTGGTCACCTCTACGTGGCCACAGCTGCTCCCGAAACAACCCACCCTTAGCCTGACCTCAACAGCTGGGTTTTTTTCTTAATATATATATTTTATTAAAGTATAGTTAACTTACAATGTTTCAGGTCCACAGCAAGGTGATTTAGTTAAGCATAGGCACATGTATTATATTTGAAATTATTTTCCATTAGAGGTCATTACAAGATATAGTTCCCTGTGCTATACAATAAATCTTTGTTGCTTTGCATATCAGCTTTTTTTTCATTAGAAATCTAGCATTCTATTCATACTAAGTCAAACAAGCAAAATCAAAATGTCATAAAAATTTTAGTTAGGTAAATATTCATAAGTTTTCTGAAATATATATTATACATATTATGTGTATGTATGTATACAAAAGCTTTTCCAATTTCTCCACCTCTTCTCTTTTTAAAATGTTCTTTCTCAAGCCTTTATCAAGTGGAGCAGCAGCTGGTTTTGAACCTGCCCTGTGGAGCATCTCAGGAAAGCAGAGCTGGGGGAGGAGGTGAACCAGAGGCCTCTGGAGAAAGCTGGACACGGGCCAGAGCCTCGGGCTGCAGCGCCCATCCGTCATCCCTGGGAGGCCCGGAAGCTGGTCAGCAGGACGACCTTCCTGGAGCAGCTACACGTGGCGGGTCATGAGGACTCACATAGGGCACGCCTGGCCCAACCAGCCATCCAGCAGCTTAGCAGGCACCTGTTAGTGGCAGCAAACTGTTTGGGGTCTTTACAGGTAAAGCTAAACCTTAGCAGGCCCCAGGCTGAGGGGCGAGTGCTGTGATGGCCACAGAGATGGGCCAGCTGCCTGGCCCGGGGGCTTCAGCCAAACAAATAGCTGCCTTGGATGTCCCTGTGAAGACCACACAATCACACAGCGCAGATGTCATTGACGCTGTTGGAAGGGCACACAGTGTCCTGAGGGCAGAGAAGGGAGGAGATCTCCATGGCGGAAAGGGACGGGGAGGTCTCCAGGAGCAATAATATTTGCAGAAGGTTGTGGGGTAAGCACAGGACCTCCAGAGACCAAGAGGCAGGGGGCAAGGGGATATTATGAGGGGAAGCTAAAGTCTAAGCAAGGCCCAGGGGGTGCAGGGGGGTCTCGCTGGGCACTGGCTCCTCACCAGGGTGTGGGGCAGGTGTGGGGTGCCCGATGGAGGTGGGGTCTTGCCGGTTCATGAAAGTCATTGTTGTTTAGCTCCTAAGTCATGACCGACTCTGAGACCCCATGGACTGCAGCACGCCAGGCTGCCCTGTCCTTCACTCTCCAGGAGTTTGCTCAAATTCAAGTCCATGGAGTTGGTGATGCTATCTAACCATCTCATCCTCTACTACCCACTTCTCCCTTTGCCTTCAATCTTTCCCAGCACCGGGGACTTTTCCAATGAGCCACCTCTCTGCATCAGGTGACCAAAGTATTGGAGCTTCAGCTTTAGTGTGAGTCCTTCCAATGAATATTCAGAGCTGATTTCCTTTAGGATTGACTGGTTTGAGCTCCTTGCCGTCTAAGGGACTCTCAAGAGTCTTCTCCAGCACCACAATTGAAAGCATCAGTTCTCCGGTGCTCAGCCTTCTTCCTGGTCCAACTCTCACATCCATACATGACTATTGGAAAAACCATAGCTTTGACTATACGGACCCACATGTAAGGCTAGAGGCTAGCAGCTAGTTCTGATCTCTGCCCCACAGCCATGAAGGTGTCAGCCTGATCAAAAAGGAAGTGTGAGAGGCCCCCCAGCTGTGACCTGGTGACAAGCAGTCCCGTGGCTGAGGTCAGCTGGCAGGGCTGTCACTGTCCTGTGCCCTGGGGAGCACTGAACCCTGAGTCCCAGTGCCATGTGGGGTGCCCTCGGTTTCCCTGGGACCCTGGGATGCTGGGCTACCTCCCTGGGCATATGGGTAACCTGACCTCCCAGATATGATGCTGTATCTGCTTGGTCTCCTCCTTCTCTGGCCTGATCTGTTTCTGCCTGCCTCCAGTTTTGTCTCCTGGGACATGAAGATGCAGTGTATGGTAGAGGAGATTCAGACCACAGTGAGTGGAGTCTGTGTATGTCTTCCCAACTCCAGCCTCAGTGAAGGCCTGTAGCTAAGCTTGAAATGGGCTTTGGTGGGAGTATCTACACCAGAAGAATTGGCAAACATCAAGGTCCCCCCCTACCCCTGAGAGCTGGATACACAGATGTTAGCAAGCTTCTTACCCTGCTGGGCTCAGGATGAGCAGGGCAACTGATCTGGCAGGGCAAGGGAAAGACCCTTGGGCTGGGTCAGAGGGTCTTCCCAGAGAAATGGCGTATCAACCTAGATCTTCTTCATGAAAGAGCTTTGCAGGTTCTGACAATATTTGCAGGTTCTACAGTAGTCTGAGTCCCTGGAAGGCAGAAGGTCCCAACTGTGCCGCTTCACTTCCCTGGACCTTCACCCCATTGTCCACAAAAGGGAAGACCGGCTGCTACATGAGTCCTTCACAAACCTGTGCCTGTGAAACACCAGGGCAACTTACTAAATAAAAATGCAGATTCCCAGACCAGACTCAACTAATAAAATCCAACTATTGAGAGGCAAGCCTGGGAGTCAGCCCTGAATCTGGCGCAGGGGCTCTCAGAACCACTCCGGGGGGCTTCCCAGGTGGCGCCAGTGGTAAAGAATCCTCTGGCTAAAAGAGGAGACATAAGAGACGCAGGTTTGATCCCCGGGTCAGGAAGATCCCCTGGAGTAGGGAAATGGCAACCCACTCTAGTATTCTTGCCTAGAGAATCCTATGGCCAGAGGAGCCTGGCAGGCTACAGTCCATGGGGTGGCAAAGAGTCGGACGTGATTAAGTGACTGAGCGCGTATGCACACACTACGCAACTAAAGAAACCCTGCTTGCTTGCAGCAAGGAAGACCCAACGAACAAACAAGCTTTTTTAAAAAAACAAAGCCACTTTGAGGAGCACCATGCAGTCAGGCCCATGACACCCCCAGATTCCAGGGCAGTGATGACACAACCTGCTAGTCAGATATCCACGTGAGAATTTGTTTTCTCCGCCCACAGACGCTACAAGTGCAACAGCTGCCTGGAGGGACTTGAGCGTCTTTGGTGTTCAGAGGAGCCACGGCTTCTAAGATCCCCGCCAGCCCGCTGCTCAAAGATGCCACGACTAATCATCGCCATGCCCTTAGTATTCACTGGCCCCTCGTGGGGGCTGCATGAGGACCTGCTGGTCCATGCGCCATATGTAAAACACTTGGAAGGAACAAATAATCCCCACGCAAACAGCAAAAGGAGAGGCAATTTTCATCAGCCGAGACACCATAAATCTTCATATGTTTTATGAATCTCACTTACATTTCTTGTCCGACTTGTGCATAAAACTTCTCCAGATTTATACAGCCAACTGCATAAGTCATTCCCTTCCCCAACGGGCTCTATATCTTGATGACCTTTTAGAAACCAATGACTGCTTTTCTGTTGTTATCCATAATTGGAAAAGCACTGGAGATAAGAAAATTTATGGCAATGAATGATCTACCTGAGCAAAGCTATAAAGAATGCTGGATATCTAAAAGAGGGGCGGAGGGGACAGCCCACTCTCCCTGTTTATCAAGTGTTATCTCCACCAGCCAGGGTCCTCTGCAGGCACAGCACCCACAGCGGACCCTGGAAACTCGGTGGGGCTCTTGGAAGGCTGGTCAAGTCACTGCTGCTTGACACAGTGGTCCAGTTCTGCTTTCTGTAAGAGGAGGTCAAAAGACACAGTCCCCCTGCCCCCCGCCATCCAATTTCACTCCCATTTCCATGTTGATATAGACCGTGATTCAATGGCAGTACAAGACAGGCAAAAACGGGCAGCAGACCTAATCAGACCGTTCTCCAGAGAAGACCTGCAGACTGTCTACAGGCACATGAAAAGAAAAGATGCTCAATATCGCTAATTATTAGACTATTCAAAACTACAATAGGGTATCATGTCCCAACAGTCAGAACGGCCATCATCAAAAAGCCTGTAAGTAACAAACGCTGGAGAAGATGTGGAGAACAGGAAACTCTTGTGCGTTGTTGGTGAGAATGCCACCTGGTGCAGCCACTAGGGAGAATGGTATGGAGGGTCCTTAAGAAACTAAAAACGGAACTACCAGCAATCCCACTCCTGGGCATATACCCAGAAAAGATGAAAATTCTAATTCAAAAAGGCTCATATACCCCCGTGTTCATTGCAGCATTATTACAATAGTCAAAACATGGAAGCAACCCAAGTGTCCATTAAAAGATGAATGGATAAAGAAGATGTGGTATATATTCATACAATGGACTATCAGTTGTAAAAAAAGAATGAAAAGTTGCCGCTTACAACAACTTGGATAGACCTAGAGATGATCATACTAAGTGAAATAAGAAAAGGACAAATGCCATATGATATCATTTATATGTGGAATCTAAAAAATGATCCAAATGAACTTCTTTACAAAACAGAAATGGACTCACAGACATAGAAAACAAACTTATGGTTACCAAAGGGGAAATGTCGCGCCAAGTCGCTTCAGTCCTGTCTGACTCCTTGTGATCCCATGGATCGCAGCCCGCCAGGCTCCTCTGTCCATGAGACTCTTCAGGCAGGAATACTGGAATGGGTTGCCATGCCCTTTTCCAGGGAATCTTCCCAACCCAAGGATTGAACCTGTGTCTCTTAAGTCTCCTGCACTGGCAGGCGAGTTCTTCTGTTGGGGGAGGGATAAGTTAGAAATATGAGATTAACAGATACACACAAGGATTTACTGTATAGCACAGGGAACCGTATTCAGTATTTGTAATAAGCTATAAGGGCTTCCCTGGTAGCTCAGATGGGAAAGAATCTGTCTGCAATGCAGGAGACCCAGCTTTGATCCCTGGGTCGGGAAGATACCTTGCCTGGAAAAATTGCATGGACAGAGTCTGGTGGGCTGGACTACAGTCCATGCATGCTAAGTCTCTTCAGTCATGTCCAGCTCTTTGCAACCCTATGGACTGTAGCCCGCGAGGCTCCTCTGTCCACAGCATCTACCATACAAACCCAGCTTCCTTGCAGTGTTCACCCCCCATCGAGGAGAAGACAGCCTCTTCCCAAATATTTCCTGCCATGGACACTTTCTGCCTGACACGTGAAGTGCAGTGAGGGGCTGCAGGAGTCGGGGGAGGACGTGAGGAGGGGGCAGGATAGGTGTGGAGCCCCCTCCCGTGTAGGTCTCACTGCCTGCCCAACCCCCAGCAGGCACAGCTCTGGACCAAAGCCCCCAGAGGAGCAGAGATGCTTCCAGACTCTGCGCCATTTCATCTGCACACCGGCAGGAGCCAGCTTTCCATCCAAGAGCCCGTAAACAACCTCCTCAATCTGCTGCCTCGGCAGACACCAGCCCTGCTCATCTCCCTTCCCCCGGGGTGGGGGTGGGGGGCATCTCTGACCCTCCCTTTGTGGGGGCGTCTGAGCCTGGGGGTGCACAGGGGCTATGGGGACAGCAGGGGTGGGGGGACAATGACAGCTCCCTGTGGCACTCGATGTTCCAGTGGGGAGTGTGCATGCATGTGCGTGTGTGTGTGTGTGTGTGTGTGTGCACGCGTGTGCCACTGCGGAATGCTGCCAGAGCAGTTTGGTTTCCAAGGCAACGGTGTGAAGGTGCACAGGCTGCTACCCATGCTCAGCGAGTGAGAAAGACGTGTCATCGTAGCCCCGGCTCCCAGCTGGAGCCCGGCCAGTTACTGCCCATTTGGTGGAGCAGAACCCGGAGGGGCTGGGCTGCCGTGGAACTGGAGAGTGGCCCCGGGCCCGGGAGCATCAAACCGCCCCTGGAGAGGGCCTGGTTGGGTCAGTGGGGCCGAAGGAAGGCTGGGTCGCAGGATAAGGATGAATCCTCAGCCACCAATCCCCCCCAGTGAAAGCCAGCAGTGTCCCCACCCTCTCTGCAGGGCTGGGGGAGCCAGGCAGGCAGGCAGCAGGCCATCCTGGGCCCCACTGCACTGCTAATTATTTTCCATGATGAACATGTTATTATGTCTTTCACTCGAAATAATCAATTTGGAATCACCACTCTGATGAGTTAATGGGCACTTGGTGGGTGTCATTTGAGAATCTCTCTGCAAAGTACAATTCTATTTTTAACAGCGGCTACACCAGGTACACAAGAGGACAGGAAAAGTGTGCTCAGGCTGCCAGCTCCCAGGCGTGCACGCTCTCTCTCTCTTTCTCTGTCCAGCTTGCCCTGCTCCTCTGGGCTTTGGCCCCATGGACTGGCAGTGGCCAGTGAAGTGGCTCCACTTCCTCTGCTCAATACATGGGTCCCTTCAGCTCCACGAAGCCCTTGATGTGTGCTATAGAATGCAATTTGGGTCCCACCCCCAAATTCATAGGCTGAATCATAACCCCCAGTGTGATAGTATCAGGAAGTGGAGCCTTCGAGAGGTGACTAGGTCATGAAAGTGGAGTCCTCATGAATGGGATTAGTGCCCTCATAAACAAGACCCCAGAGAGCTTCCTTGTCCCTCCCACCATCCAAGGACACAGCAAGAAGATGCCTATAAAACCGAAAGTGGGACCTCATCAGATACTGAATCTGCCTGCACCTTTGTCTGGGACTTCCCAGTCCTCTGGAAGTGTGAAAAATAAATGTCCATGGTCTATGGCATTCTGTTCATTGGAAAAGACCCTGGTGCTAGGAAAGATAGAAGGCAAAGGAGGAGGCCGGCAGAGGATGAGATGGTTGAACGGCATCACCGACTCAGCAGACATGAACATGGGGGAACTCCGGGAGATGGTGAGGGACAGGGAGCCCTGGCGTGCTGCAGTCCATGGGGTCGAGAAGGGTCAGATACAACAGCGACCAAACGGCATGGTGTTCTGTTCCAGCAGCCCAAATACACAGAGACAGCGTGCCCACTGAATCCTCCAAACGTCCCCAGGAGGAAGTTTGGACCAATACTTCCATTTCACAGGCAGAGCGCTGGGGCCCTAAGATTTGAAGCCAGAGAATCTGACCTCCTGCCAAGCAGATGTCTGCATTATCTGCCCCACTCGCATGACCTGATGATGATGAAATAAGAAGCAGAGGAATGTCGGTAGGTAGCGTATTTTCATTGCAAAGACAGACCGTGGAAGGATGAGACGGTAACCGTCAGGCATCTAAAGGAGTGTGAGCAGGGGTGGGCGGGCAGGCAGACGAAACCTCGCCATCCGCAGCCAAGCCTCAGATGTTTGAAGCTCAGCATCCAATTTGGAATCGGGGAGGGAAACACTGCAGAAGGAAGTCTTGATGAGGGTGAGGGAAGGGGGAGAGGGCCGTGTTCTCATCACGGGCTCCCCTGCACTGGGATTTGTTCCTATGCACAAGTATTGCTTTGACTAAGAGACACTCTCTCGGCAGGGAGGGACAGGGCTGCTAGAAGTCGCATTGTTGGTGGACAGAACTGTGGATCTGAGTGGCCCGGGAAAAGGACATCTCATCTTCCCCAGGGCACCTTGGATGAGCTCTCTTGAGGCAAACACAGTTTCCATCTATGTGCTCTTCCTTACCCCACCTGCACAAGGTCACTGGACCAAGGTCATCTTTATGACGGTATTGAATGGATGACGCTCCGACAGCCCATGGGCTATAGGGTACCACACCCCTCACATCCCAAAAACTCACCAATATCCACTCTTCTGAAACTACCCCAACTCCTGTGGTCACAGAACTAGCCACCTTTGGTCTTCCTAACCTTAGTAAGACGGACACCTGTTGGTTGCTTCCCTAGCATTCGTATACCCCCCTAACCCAACAGACTTCACCTCTCAAGTCGGGGGTCTATGCAGGTCCCAGGAACCCAACTCCATTCCTGGGTCCAGGGAGAATGCACATGATGTAAGCTAAGCCAATGAGTGTGTTTCCCATCACTTTGCCAAGTGAATGGTCCCAAGGTGGGCTCATTAACCAATCCAGGCTAATTAATGCAAACTCAGAAGCTTTGCTTGGAATGTTGGAACAAGAGCCTCTCTTTCTTCCTCAATGTGTGTGACCAAGGAAGCATGGAGCCCTGGGGAGAAGTCATCTGGGACCTGCTGGAGGCAGAACTGAGAGATGGAAACATACTTGCATGCACACATGCATGTTTGTGACCATGGGTTTTTTTTGCATTGGAAGGTTCTGGTTGCAGAATACGCAGGCTCTCTCCAGGAAAAGTGGCCAGCAGATGGCTCCAACTCAGCCTGCTCCTCCAAAGCTGGGCAGCTCCTAGATCCATTCTCTCTGTTCAAAGACAACAGGAGACATGTAGAGAGGCCGGAGCGGACAGGTCTGCTATTGCAGCCAAGCTCTTAGGAAGCCAGGCTACCAGTGCCCTGGCAAGGAGAGGCCAAGGGCTCCAAAGCAAATCCCAGCCCTCTCCAGAGGTGGAGAGCCAAGATGTCTTCATTCCCTGCTTCATTTCTGAGTCCTCTGGTCACATCCCACCCAGGAGAGAGGAGGGGCGTGGAAATTTTTGCAGAGCACCCCTCTCCAGGGTGACTGAGCCCTTAAGCCTGCAGAGCTCATAAAAGTCCACACTCAAGTGCTTGCTGGGCACTGACAAGTTCACAGGCATTCGTGGAACTCATGGGAGCCAGAGTACAGCGAGATCCCCAGGGCACCTTTCCAAGAACTGAGGTTCTGTCCAAGAGAGGGAAGGATCCGGAGAACAGCAAGTTTGCACTTGGCGTTGTGAAGTCTAGTGGCTCCCACCCAAGGGCAGTGAGAAGATGCTGCAAAAGTTCGCAAAGTCACTTCAGTCTTGTCCAGCTATTTGTGACCCTATGGATCATAGCCTGCCAGGCTTCTCTGTCCATGGGGATTCTCCAGGCAAGAATACTGGAGTCGGTTGCCATGCCCTCTTCCAGGGGACCTGCCCCACTCAGGGATCAAACCCGTGTCTCACATTTCCTGTACTGGCAGGCAGGTTTACCACTACCTCCATCTGGAAAGCCTGCGGTAAAGGTTTGCAAGCCTCTAATTCAGGCTGTGACCTATGAGAAACCCAGGAGGGTATGTGGGTGGGTCGTGCTGGTGCTCATAGGTAGTCTCACTGAGGAGCCTTGTTTCTGCACCTCAGACACCCAGGTGCAGAGGGTGTGGCTCTCAGTGAGGCTGCCCCAGGGGCACCAACTGGAGTCCCCAGGGCTCCTCCTGCAGGACTGGTAGCTCTCCAGTGCTTGCCAGGTGAGAGAACAGACCTCTGTTGCCTGATGCATCTCACTTGGCCATCAAAGACAGCCTCCCTCGTGTTTCATAGAAGGCTCTCGGGTCAAGCAAAGAGGAACAGAGCAGGATTCCAAGAAGCAAGAGCCTCAGGAACACACAATCTCCCAAGGAAGGAGCAGGAGAGAACCTGGGAATCTCTATCCAGAACATCAGACTCCCAGTCTCCATATTCGGAGACTCAACCTGCCGTCAGTATTTGATGGGTTGGAAAAATAAAAAGGCTATGTGTTGAATGGAAAATTCAAATGCTCCAAGTGTGGAACAAGTCACACTTATAAAGAACATAGGTACCCCTGTTACTGATCAGTGCTTGGGTATTAGCACCTTGCCTTATTCAGGAAAGGTAGACAGTCCTCAGTCTACCTGAGCCAGACTGGCATCGTTATTACTAAAGCAATTCATCATCTGTGTAAAAGAGTTTTCATACCTTTATATATGACCCGGAAGTAATATCCTAACACATTTAAAAAAATATTTCCTGTGAAGAGTTTTGTGGATTTTGAACTCTCTTATTAAAGATATGAAAGTATAATACTTTCCAAGACTGTAAGAATGACTGATTGGCATAAGGAAGGACAGAAATTAAGCCACCAAATTTCAATTTTAAAAAACTTTACACAATTGTCAGATGGGGTTGAAAATCAAGTTTCTTTGTTCATTAGCAGCAGCCATCAACTCACTTCCTCTAGATGGATCTACAGGTCTTCATGAGGTGTCATTTTCACCTATGATCACCTGAAAAAAGCTTTCAAATAAACAGTTTAGAAGTAGACCCTCAAGTCACAC
This sequence comes from Bos taurus, assembly GCF_002263795.3. Taxonomy (NCBI): domain Eukaryota; kingdom Metazoa; phylum Chordata; class Mammalia; order Artiodactyla; family Bovidae; genus Bos; species Bos taurus. Next base: position 54,463,668 of record NC_037346.1, read on the forward strand.
TATGCATGAAGCCAAAAATTTCAAAAACCAGTATGGTCTACTTATTGTCCACAAAGGCACAAGGGTATTCCAGTAGAGAAAAGAGTCTTTTCAAGAAATGGTGCTGTAAAAAGAAAGAAAGAAATGCTGCAATAAAAACTGGATATCTATATGCAAAAAAAGATGACTCTCGATTCATGACTCACACCATATTAAAAAAAAAACTGAGAGTGGAACAGAGACTGAAAGTGCTAAAAGAAAACACGGGAGAAAATCTTGGATCGGGGAAGATCGCTGAGATGCAGATGAAATGCACAATTCACTAAGGAAAAAAATGATGAACTGGACTTCTTCAAAACTAAAAACTTCCACTCTTTGAGAGACATTGCTAAGAAAACAAGAAGACAAACCTCAGACTAGGAGCAAATAGTCACAAAACACATATCTGCGTAAGGACGCGTATCTGGGGTACTCAAAAAACTCTCAAAACTTAATAATACAAAAAGAACCCAATTCAAAAAGAAAGGCAAAAGATTTGAAAGACACTTCACTGAAAAAGATATACAATGGCAAGTAAACACACAGAAAAAGATGATCAACATTATTAATTATTAGGGAAATGTAAATTAAGACCACAACAGGATATCACAACACAGATGTTAGAAGGGCTAGAATTTTTTTTAGTCTGACAATAGCAAAATGTTGGTGAGAATGTGGAACTCTCACACAGGCTGGTGGAGATGCAAAATGGTATAGCCATGCTGAACGATAGTGTAGAAGTTGAGCATATGTATTTATTACATAATCCATACTGGCTACGTGTGTTCCCACAAAAACCTGTATGTGAGTCTTCACCATAGCTTTATTCATCATTATCCAAAACTGGAAACATCTCAAATGTCCTTTCACTGAGAGCAAAGAGAAGAAATCATGGTGCATCCACATGATGGAACACTATTCAGCAATAAAAAGGAACAGCCCATAAATGCATACAACATAGATGACTGACTTTCAGATGTATTACGGTAACTCAGGGAAGTCAAGCTCAAGGGGCTACATCCCATCTAACTTCATTCATAGAACATTCTGAAAGGCAAAATTATAGGGAAAGGTAACAGATTATTAGTGTCCAGAGACCAAGGGGAGGGGAGCACTTGCCCACAAAGAAGCATAAGGGAAGGTTCGGGGCTAACGGAATTCATGGCCACACACCTAAATCGGGGTGCTGGTTGCAACCCTGTACACAGTTACCAAAGCTCACAGGACCCTCTACTAACAGGTGTAAATTTTATTGTATGCAAATTCTACCCTCAATTTTTTAAAAAGGATACAGTCAGATTAAAAAAAAAAGGAAACAGTCCATCAGAGTGACTGCATTAAAATATACATTTGCAGCAAAAATATTACCAATGTTTTATCAATAAAGGTGGCATGGGGTCAGATCAGGGTGCTGATGCCAAGTCAAATTTTAGCAGTACTAGAGTTATTTTCAAAACAGTTTGCCCTGCAGTTGTACCGTGTGATCTCCACAGCCTCAGAGTTTTCTTCCTTCTAACAGGAGCAAATGTTGAAGGCAGGTGGGTTTTGCACTGGGAGATGGTGGGCAGGAGTCAGGGGAAGGGTGGGATGGCCCATATCATCTCCTTCCGTGTGGTTCCTGCCGTGGTTTATCTGAGACGGGGCGAGCAGGGGAGAAGGGGGAGTCTTCACCTGCCAACATCCTGAAGGTCGTCCACAGGGCCAAGAGAGACTCACCGAAGTCCCAGGATTGGTGACAGCCCGCGGGGCCGGGGGTGTCAGGTGCGAAGGTGGGAGCAGAGGGAGCAAGCAGAAGGGACAGGGAGCCTTAAAGAGGAGAGAACACGGCTGAGGCATGTTGGGGGGATGGATGGAGACCACCAGAGGGATGCCATTCAGCAGCCCGCCCCAAGCTGTCTATTCCCTCCTTGGTATTCTGTGAGCAGAACTGGTAAACAGTTGAGATCTATCTACGAGGAGCTGGTTCCCTTCCCCCAGCCCCACCAGGGAGCAGCCTGGCCCAGGAGCAAATCATCTCGTGACCCTGTCACTCCAACTAAGATGGGGTCACCAGGCCCTTTGACCTCCGTGTAGCTTGATCAAAGACAAATAAACTCTCCTGTTTGTTTAGGGAAAAGTCTGCAAAGCCCAGAGCCCTGGAAGAGACGTCCCTCCTCCTACCTAGAGGAACAGATTCCCCTCCCGCCCCAGTGCCCAGACGGGGTGCAGGCGCTGGCAGAGCAGGCAGGAGGAAGCCCAGATCTCTCTCGGTCAGCATTGTGGGCTCACCATCTCCAAACACAGGCGTCTTGCTTTTATTAAAAGCTTCCATGGGGGGTCCCAGCATCTGGGGACACACTTGGGGACACACACCTGAAACACTGGAGCCAGGGCAGACACTTTTCTGGAACAACGGGCTTTTGTCTTAACCAACTACTTCTGACTCCAGGGAGGGTTGTAAAGACAGGGTCCTGCTAACTTCTTTAGGGGCAGATTCTCATCTCAGTGGGACCCTCGGGGGCGGGGTGGGGCGATGCTCTGGAACATTCAGGAAGCTGTAATCCACCTATATATGAGGTTGGGAAGCACCTATAAGTGTCTCTACTGCAACGATGGCCCACCCTTTTGGGCTCTTGATTGGCTGATACAGTTGTCTGTCACCAACCCAGGGAGCCAATAGGGTGGCAGTCTGTGGTCCAGGTGTGAGTGCTTTGGCTCCTGGAACAAATGCCCAGGACTCTGTTCACAGGACTGTGTACCATGTAGTGTCCACACTCGTTGTTGTGACTTTGATTCCTGGTGGAAGGAAAGTGCACATTTCCTGACCGTGTTCCCATTCACCAACGGAGTGAGTGATGTGGTTCCTGTAAGGTCTTGGGATGCACAGGTGGTCTCACTGGCCCCAACCCTCAGGGAAGGATCCACTTCCCTCATGGATGAGGTCTCCCTCCCCGCAGAGGGACTGGGCGAGACACCTCCTCTTTGCCAAGTGTTTGCATTCACAGTTGGGCAAAGAGGGACTGAACCAGCTCCTCCAACACAGCCTCCTTTCTGGGGGCCAAGGCCAGGGGAGTCCAAGCGGGAGAGCCCTCAAGCTGCCCTCATGGGTGTAGAGACATCCGCTTCTATTTGCACAAGCAGCCCAGCACCAGAAACAAACACAGCATTTCTGTTGCCCCGCCCTTCATAGCAGCATCTTTCCATTCCCGGCGCATTGACATCCTCTGCAGTCTGCGTTTCAAAACCCAGAGGAGGCATTCATGGAAACCCCACCGATCTGGGCCCCGTGGGCACTCTGACTCAGCCCCAGTAAGCCCGTGGCCTTGGGAAAATCCTCGCATCTCCCTGAGCCTTTTCCGTGAGGGGAGTGGGGTCAGGCTAGATGGTTTCTATGGTGTCTTCCAGCTCTCCGTGCATCCATGTCTTAATATCTCTCTGTACATTCTCCCCGAGTCCACACCTGGGAGAGTACAGTACGCACGCTCGTGTTTTCCAAAGGGACTCTTTCCATCCATGGCATCCTTTTCGCTGCTATTTCCTACTTGTATCTCCTGGCTCCCGCTGGAGGAAGAACGGTTTAACCTCATTGTATAGCATGGTGATTATTAGCTACACTTTGGCCATAGAAGAGATTCCAGCCATAAATAATAATGATGATGATGGAAATAACAGGCACAATCCCCTCCCTGTGTCAAAGTGCTGGCTGTTGCTTTTTTTTTTTTTTTTCCCTCACTCCACTCTGTGCCAAAGGCCTTCAGAAAAGGAGTTAATTAATATCCCTTGCTGTGGACTAATTCTCGTTTCAACATGTGGCTGTCATTTCCCTGTCATCATAGCTGATTTACAACAGGGTTTAATTAAATTCTCAGTACATTATTCAGCATTCTCCAAAGACAACACCAGAGAGGCTGGGGGTATTTAAAATGTCACCTGCTGAGACATATCACCTCTTCTTAAATAAATATGACAGTGATCAAACTTTGGCTAATTACAGTGACTTAGTTATTTGTTTGTATGTTTTAATATTTAATTGCTTTCATGTTCATTCAATTATCAAGCAATAGCAAACAGAAATTAACTTTTTATCAGTGCATTCCCAGCCCAGAATAAGCGCCCCAGAGCCTCAGTACAAAGGCAGCCACCCAGAGTGAGAGGATGGCGGTCTTGGTCTCAGCTCAGTGCACGGGTCGATTAAATTAAAGGACAACCCTGCCCGCTTCTGCCCCAGCTCCCAGCCTGCCTGCCTTCAGGAGCATCCAACTCAAGACCGCAGGTTATTTCCTGAACATAATCAGGGATTTGGTTCCACACTGCCACCCCATGGCCACTCAGCGCAATTGCCCCATCTCCTTCAGATGCTTTGAGTCCCCAGAAGGAGGTGAAAGATAACCACTGGACACACACACCTTAGCCAGTGTCTTCGAGCTCTCACAAGGGCAACCTGCGTTCTCCTCACCATGGGAGCGCTGTCTTCATGCTCCGCCAGCTTTGAGGGCCTTCTGCTCCTCGTTAGACATTCCAGCATCTTCTGCCGAGTTCCGGGGACAAAGGCAACACCCGACAACGTGTCGACTGTGTGCCCTTTTACCTCAAATTCCAGCAGCCAGATATACTGGCAGCTAAGAGACAGGAGCCAGGATGTGCTCATCACCAGCGAGGTTCTGCCAAACCCTTACCCAGACCCCAATACGGCCCAGCACCCCACGGCATTATCTCCAAAATTCCCATCAGCTCCCTCCAGCACAGCATTTGACACTTCGACATTTACTTTTCTCCCAAGCCTAACTTCAGCATCTCAGAACCTCTGCAGCATATGTATAAATATACATATATATATATATATATATATATTTTTTTTTTTTTTAATGGATGGAGAATTAAGCCCTTTCTGGAACTCTTCAGTGATTCCAAATTGGATAAGTAAGCATGGTCTACCTCTAGCCTAACCCCACAGTCTCATGGGATGCTGGCTTAAAACGTTCAACCTTCCAAAAATAAAAATAATCTTTCCAAGGACTTATATCTTATCTCCCCAGCTCAGCTATAAGCTCCTTAAGGGGCGGACCCAGAAACGAGCAGAGAGACAAAATCACGGTAAGAGTGAAAGAAAGTACCCACTGGCCTTCCGCTGAATGGCCGAAGGGTGGCCTTTGCGGAGTGTCTAGCTCATGAGGGGGCAGATGGGTGTCATGTAAAGAAACTGGTGTGTTCATTGAGCAAATGCTGCCTACTATGTGCTGGGTGTTGGGTGTTGGCTGTATAACGGTGACAACTCAATGCAAAGTCCCTGTCCTTGGTGCTGGAGTCTGAGAGTGAACATGAATTATTATGAGTGATTGAGATGTTGTTGGGGGAGGCCACAGGAGTGCAGTTAAATGAGGTGACCCAGTCTGAGGAGCCAACAAAAGCTTCCTAGGGATGTCACGTGTGAGCTGACAGCTGGGGAGAGAAAAAGAACCTTTTTCATTCAGCAAAGAATAGGATATCTTCAGGAAATTTTTTCCTGGGGGCCCAGAGTTTATGCAAATGAACCCAGTCCAGAAGGAAGAATTCTAATTGGTCCCAGCAGGTGCTTCCCTGGTGGGGCCAACACAACAGCGTGGGGCCTGTGTGAGCACCTCCTTCAGGGTCCCCGAGGCCAGAGCGCACTGTCACACCCGCTCTCTTCAGATCCGGGGGACTTTTACATTCACATCCAGCCCTTATTTCCCTTTCCTCACAAACGAATTCCCCTTGGCAGGCAAGTCCTCGGAGAAAGTGACAAGGCTTTAACTCCCATGGCTTGGCCAAGAACCACTGAGAAGCCAGGACTGGGAGTGGACAGAGAGCACAGAGCGGTGGATGCAGCAAGGCCGGGTATCAGGGAGGGTGTGGGCCTCGGGTCCACGCGGCTGCACTTGTTTGTAAGCACCCAGTTACTGCTCAGGTCAAATACGGGCTCCAGGAGTCTAGAAACTCTAGCTGGCCTTGTCTAGGCTCTGTGTGGCCCAGATGATAATGTCCACTGACCTGGGGTGCTTGACTTTTGTGGAAGGCAGCACAGTGTGGCACAAGGGACCAGTTGTCCAAGGGGTTGGGCTTCAATCCCGGTTCTACCACTTCCCAGCTATGTTACCTTGGGCATACACTTAAAATAGACCTCAGTTTTCCCATCTGTAAAATGGGAATAATTTGAGGAGTAAATGTATAGAGTTGCAGGAGGATTAAAAGAGATAACCCACGTAGAGTATCATGTAGCGCCTAGTACTGGTACTAGCTCTTTTCATCACACCAGCCATCTTGTGGGGTGGCTATCGTTCCTGTTTCCAGGTGAGCAATCTGAGCACAGATCAGGCAGCTATGCAGTGCAGCTATGAACTTTCTCCAAACCCAGACATGACACAACCTCAGATGTGCCCACTTGCTGTAGTGCACACCAGTGGTTCTTAACTGTAGTTCTGCTACGGATCCCTTTGACTTCTGGTGAAGTCTGTTGTTGTTCAGTTGCTAAGTCCTGTTGGACTCGTCGATACCCCGTGGACTGCAGCACGCCAAGCTTCCCCGTCCTTCACTATCTCCAGGAGTGTTCAAACTCATGCCCATGGAGTCAGTGATGCTATCCAACCATCTCATCCTCTGCTGCCCGCTTCTCCTTTTGCCCTCAATCTTTCCCAGCACGAGGGACACTTTTCCAATGTGTCACCTCCTTGCACCAGGGGGCCAAAGCACTGGAGCTTCAGTTTCAGCGTCAGTCCCTCCAATGAATATTCACGGTTGTTTTCCTTTAGGACTGGCTGATTTGATCTACTTGCAGTCCAGGAGTCTTTTCCATCACAATTCAAAAGCATCAGTTCTTCGGCACTCATGAAGTCTATGGGTGTGTGCAGGCTAAGTCGCTTCAGTCGTGTCTGACTCTTTGCAACCCCATAGACTGTAGCCTGCCAGGTTCTTCTGTCCATGGGATTCTCCAGGCAAGAATACTGGAGTGGGTTTCCATGCCCTCCTCCAGGGGAGATCCTCGAACCATGATTCGAAACTGCATCTCCTATGATTCCTACATTGCAGACGGATTCTTTATGGCTGAGCCACCACAGGAACCCAAGAATACTGGAGTGGGCAGACTATCCCTTCTCCATGGGAATCTTCTTGACCCAGGAATCGAACCAGGGTCTCCTGTGTTGCAAGTGGATTCTTTACCACCTGAGCTACCAGGGAAGACTCGTGAAGCCTATGGACCCATTTAAAAGTATATAAATACACAGAATTAGAGACTTCCCTGGCAGTCTGTGGTTAGGACTCCAAGCTTCCACTGCAAGGGGAGCAGGTTCCGACCTCTGGTCTGGGAATTAAGATCCTACATGTCATGTGGTGTAGTCAAAAAATTAAATAGACAAAAACAGGATTATAATGGTAACCAACGATACTGAACACCAGTGCTTAAGATACATTTTTCAAGAGCAAGAGATAATAATATGTGCTTCTTTATTCATGCACTAAATAAAGCAAAGTTGCTGATTTAAACCCACCATAATTTCTAAGTCATGATAAGTGTTAAAAGTATTTTGAGGTATCTACAACAATTTTAATGTAGTGGAGAAATAGCTGTGAACACCACAGGGCTGTGTTGATTCCATTTATTATTGGAGGAAACGCTCAATTTCAATAGAAGTTTCCTGAAACTAAAAGCTGTGAATTTGCCTCACTCAAGCTCCTGGACTTCCTGAATTCACTCCGCAGACCCTAACGGGTCATGACCTCAGGTCTCTATCACTTCTCAGGAAATGCCAGCTACTGTTCTTTGGGACATGAATCCTCCTTGTACATCTGTGAAGACTGATGACTCACTTCCTCAGGGAACACAGATCTATGTATGCAGACATAACGATGGCCAGACAATTGTAGGTGGTCCCCAGAAGCTCACAAGTCCCCTTAGGATCCCAGAATAAAGAACCTTGCTTCCTAAACAGACGTCAGAGTCCTTATCCATTTAGCAGTTTCCTTCAAGAGGAAAATGATCATGCTAATCCCAAACATGCACAGTCCTTTGGGGGGAAAAAAAAAAAAGGACAAAGCAATGAGGAAAACTGACCACGGGCTTTCCAGGTAGTGGAGTGGAATAGAATCCGCCTGCCAATGCAGGAGATGCAGGTGACACGGATTTGATCCCTGGGTCAGGAAGATCCCCTGGAGGAGGAAATGGCAACGCCCTCCTGCGTTCTTCCCTAGAGAATCCCCTGGAAAGAGGAGCCTGGCGAGCTGCAGTCCATGGAGTCGCAAGGTGTCAGACACAACTGAGTGATTAACACTTTCTTTTCTTCTTTCACTTTGCATAGTGTTTTCAAGGTCCATGTTGTAGCCTGTGTCGGTATTTTATTTCTTTTTAAGGCTGAGTGACATTCCACTGGGTGTGCCTACCACAATGTGCTGATCCACTGATGGCTCCGGACAATCTACGCTGTCCCTGACTTGTTCTGATACACCGCGCCCCCGACTTGAAGCTCCCATATTTTAAACATCCCATGTTTTCTATTTCATTCCTCTCTACCTTTACACTGCTCCCTCAGCCTGCATTTGCCCAGCCAAGCCCCCTTGCCTACTAAGCGAGTAAGCACACACACACACAGAATTGACCATTCAGAAAGAAGACATTTTTCTCAGCCATCCGAGTCATCAGGCAGCTTCGACCCATCACATCCCATTTCCAGGTCTGATTACTTCACAGAATCCAGTGCGGAACAAGACATAGGGGCGAGGCCAGCAGAGAGATGGAGGTGGGGGTGGGAGGGACGCGTAACGGGGGTGCGGTTTGATTACACTAATTACTAATAACGGCCCAAACCAGGAACCCGACCACAAGTCAATTCATTTTTAAAGCCGTATAATAATGTTTAGGATAAGGAATTAATTTTTATAGCCACTGGAGCAGTGGAATTTCCACTGCAATACAGATTTATTACAAATTACATTTTCCCCTTAAGTGGTTAACATAAAGACAAAGCAGAAAGGACTCCTTGGCCAGAGCCCCCTCGGGCTAGACTGGAAACCAAGGGTGGATGTTAGAGGGGCAGCCACCCCAACCCGCAGACCGCACTCCCCGAATGGCAGATGCCTCCGATCCAGCTCAGCACCTCTCGTTCCAGGGGGATGCGAGTAGCATCCTCTAAGCTTCCCGAGGACACCAGGGCACTGTGGGACCCCCGGCTGCCTGGTTGACAGCCTGGAAGGGGAACAGCAATGCAGAGTTGGGGAAGTAATTGGTATGGCTCCTCAGGCTCCAATTTTCGGCCCGAGGAATTCTGCCTTCAGAGCATAATTTTTGGTTCACTCTCTACCCGCAAACTCCCCGCCTTTTCAGACTAACCGTTGTCAGGTAGGGCAACTATGGAGACCCTGAGGTCCTCAGGAGGGGCAGACTTTCCTACCCTCCATCTGAGACAACCAAGCCACAGGTTTCCTGGAACGATCCCAGGCAAGGTTTGGGGTCTGTGCCCCCTCCCCTGTCTGTCCAGCTCACACTCCAGCCTCCTTGCTGACCGCAGCTGTGCTCCGGTCAGCAGAGCAGCGTTGAGAGGCAGCACCCCAGCCACGCCTTGGTGCTCTTGTTGGGCAGGGGGCATGGGGCCTGGGGATCTGCGTGTTAAAGCACTTCTGGTTCTGATTATGAGCCTCTATGTGATTCCCTTCCCTGGAAAAGGCTCTCAGAACCACTTCCACATGCACCCCCAGGGCTAGTTGAAATGATCCACTTTGAGCCCTGAATAAATCAGCTTTGATCATAAGGAACCACGAACTCTGACACACCTGGAAATAGGCAGGGGGGTGTGGAGCAGACAGTAGGGTGTCAGGGACTCCTGTGCTTCCAAAACATCAAGGTCACTTCCTTCCGCAAGCCACGGGTCTTTTGGGGCAGAGCTGTAGGGCTCTGCTGCAGGGGTGGCTCTCGCCCAGACTCTGACCAGGCAACAGGGAGGTACTGCAAACCCGGTACCTAAGCACAGAGGGTCCCAGCTGTTGGGTGCAGCCTTTCCAAACATCAAGGCCCCTGACCTCACTCTCTCCCATCCACCGGTCCAGCCATCCCTCCCAGACATCTCACGAGATAACTGACCTAGGGATTTTTTTCCTATTTTAAAAAGTTATGATAAGATATACATAACATAATATTCATCATTTAGCCACTCATAAGAGTGCAATTTGGGGTTTCCCTGGTAGCTCAGCTGGTAAAGAATCCGCCTGCAATACAGGCAACACCAGTTTGACTCTGGATCGGGAAGTTCCCTTGGAGAAGGGATACGCTACCTTCTCCAGTATTCTTGGGCTTCCCTGGTGGCTCAGACGGTAAAGAATTCACCTGCAACGCAGGAGACCTGGGTTTGACCCCTGGGCCAGGAAGATCCCCTGAAGGAGGTCATGGCAACCCACGCCAGTATTCTTGCCTGGAGATTCCCCATGGACAGAGGAGCCTGGCAGGCTACATCTACGGGGTTGCAAAGAGTCAGACACGACTGAGCGACTAAGCACACACACGAGTGCAATTCAGGGAATTCCCGGGGAGTCAGGGGTTAGGACTCTCTGCTTGCAATGCAGGGGGCACAGGTTCCATCCCTGGTTGGGGAACGAAGATCCCACAAGGTGCAGCCAAAAATGTAAAAAGTGCAATTCATTGGCATTAACCACATTCACGACGTCGTTCACCATTACCTGAGGTTTTCTCATTATCTCACCTGAAACTGTCCCTGTGAAACACTAACTCCCCCACCCCCATGCCAGCCAGCCCCTGAGAACCTCTATTCTTTTCGTCTCTATGAAGTTAACAATGCAGTTTCCTCATATAAGTGAAATCATATGATATTTGTCCTTCTGTGTCTGGCTTATTTCACTTAGCGTAATGTTTTCAAGGTCCATCCATATTGTAAATATGCCAAAATTCCGTATCCTCTTATATTCGAATAGTCCATTGTATGTTCATCCATTCATCCATTCATCTGTCGATAGACACTCATGTTGTTTCCACCTTTTGGCTGCAGTGAATAATGCTGCTGGTGTACAAATATCTGCTCTAGTTCCTGCTTTCAGTTCCTTGGGGTGTATACCTAGGAGTGGAATTGCTGGATCACACGGTAATTCTATATTTTTGGGAAACCAGCAAACTGTTTTCCATGGCAGCTGCATCATTTTACATTCCCAACCTCCAAAGCACAAGGGTTCCAATTTCTCCACATCCTTTCCCACACGTGTCATTTTCCGTTCTGTAAATAACAAGCCACCTTAGTAAGTGTGAAACGACATCAATTTTTCATTTTGCTGTGGACTTCCCTAACAACCAATGAGGCTTCAGTCCGTGGGGCCCCACAGAGTCAGACATGACTGACGAGACCAAGCAGCAGCAGCAGTGACCAATGGTGCTGAGTGACCCGGGTTTCTCTGTGATGAGTCGGACTTTGGGAATACCTGAGAAAGCCCCCAGAAGTCCTCGGGAGCACTTGGCTGATGTGATGGGTGGGGAAGGACTTGCTCCCCAGCCTCCGAGATGCTGTCGGCGGGGCCCACCTGTGGGTGCTGGGCCGGCCACGTCCAGCCCAGCCTGCTGCCTGGCCACCTCTCCCGGCCTGGTTGGGACGGGGCCAGACACTTAGACACGTTCATCTCATTAGACTTCCCGAACTCTCTCAGGAAGCCTTCAATGAGATTCCCTCAGCCTCCAAACTGGCTTGAACTTAGATTCCAACTGGAGCATTTTCCTCCTTTACCTGAAAAAGTCTAATTAAGCAGAAAAACTGGAGGGTTTTTTTCCTGCCTGCTTTTGCCATAAGGGAAATTTCCCCTCCATTTCCTTTGACGTTAGCGTTTCTGGTTCATATCATAATCAATTTGCCTGAGAAAGCCCAGATAATAAGAACTAACAGCACCTCATCTGTATTCTTCTCTCCTGCCCCCACCCCGCCCACCCCCCGCCAACACACACACATACACACACATGCTCAGCTAGCCCAGCCAGGTAGGAGGGCATTCCCTCCAGCAGGCTGGGTGTGACCTCAGCCATCGAAGTCCCTTGAAGGGATTCATCCTCTCAAGGCATCTTAGACATATACTTTCTTAAGGAAAGCAGCCATCCCTGACCTACTTGGTAAGTAGATTCGGACTGGACGTTTTCTTAAGGCTAGATAAGGCTAGACACCCACAGCACACTCCTCCCAGATATATGACCCCATCATCAAAGGGCTTCGCCTCCCCAAAATTTCCCTTTTTCTTTAAAAGGTTTTTCTTAATGTGGACCATTTTTGAAGTCTTTGTTGAATTTGTTACAATATTACTTCTGTTTTATGTCTGGGTTTTTCACTGTGAGGCATGTGGGATCTTAGCTTCCTGAAGAGGGACTGAACCCTTACCCCCTGCATTGGAAGGGGAAGTCTTCACCACTGGACCACTGGGGAAGTCCCTGTCCCAAGATTTCCAATGTGGAATCTTTTGGACGAGCACCAGACAGCACGAAAGTCACAAATGCCTAACCGGGGCCATGTCACCGAACTTCTCTGCGTCTCTCTCTCCCCATCTGCAAAACGGATATGACAGGACCTTTTGTTTCCTATGATAACGTGAATGAAGGACAGGTGTGCTGAATGGCCAGGGCTGTGGAGATAAGGAGACCCCAAGCCTTTCAGAATCACACGGTCTCAACTGGTCCTCCTTATCCCCAGGTCTCGGGAGCTCTGGCATCTAGGGTAAGCCGTAAGGGCCCAAGATCCCGAGAGGTTTGGAAGTTTGAAGGAAGTCAAAGGGCTCAGCAGGTAAAGCATCCGCCGGCAACGCAGGAGACATAGGTTCAATCCCTGGGTCAGGAAAATCCCCTGGAGGAGGAAATGGCAAGCCACTCCAGTATTTTTGCCTGGAGAATCCCATGGACAGAGGAGCCAGGTGGGCTACAGTCCATGAGGTCACAAAGAGTCGGACAGGACTGAGCCACTGAGTACGGCACAAAGGGCACCTCTGGATGTGGAATCCTCCATGAGGAAAGGAGGGAGGCTGTGAGGACCAGCTGAGACCGGAAGATTGGGCCATGGCTCAGAGGCAGGACTCTGCCGGCTGCCCCGGGCCCCTGGTGCTATCACGCTCAGCTGTGGCTCACAGCCCCTGTTCCCTCTCCAGTGACCACACAGGTGGCAGGGCCACAGCCTCTGGTCCCCACCAGGAGGCCCCATGGGGAAGTGGGTCCCAGACCCGACAAGCTGCAGGAGGGAGGGTGCGTACAACTTCTCACATTCACCACCACTCCCCAGGTTTGGGGGAAATCAAACTTCAGAATGGGTGGGTGGGAAATGGGTCATTTCTCTATCGACTCATTCCCCTGTCTTTTGATGGAATAACTTCATTTTCATTAGCAGCTAAAACTGAGAGCGATGTGACATTATCATAAAGGTAAATACATAATCACAGCAGGGGCAGGTTTCAGAGCTGATTATTTATCCAACCAACCGGAAACTTGTGAGCGAAACCATCCTTCTCTGACAGGTGGGCAGAGTCAGAATTGCGTTGTCAGTGTGTACTTAAATGTTGATCTGTTGGGTTGGTGGCTCAAACAGTAAAGAAGCTGCCTGCATTGCAGGAGACCTGGGTTCGATCCCTGGGTCAGGAAGATCCCCTGGAGAAGCGAATGGCAACCCAGTCCAGTATTCTTGCCTGGAGAATCCCATGGACAGAGGAGCCTGGTGGGTTACAGTCCATGGGGTCACAAAGAGTCGGGCACAACATACTTGGGTCAATACCTTTTTAAAAGAGCACCTTTTAAGGAGCCGTCGTTAGGTGGGGGCATGTTGGTTGGGGCGTGGAGCATGAACACCATTCCTAAGAGCCTCTTGGTGCCTCTCAACCACACATTCACAAAGGGTTTCCCCTGTGATCAGAGAAAAGGTTTTTAGGGACCTGGAATGTGTCTTTAGAAATACATTTGGGGCTTCCCTGGTGGTCCAGTGGTTAAGAATCTGCCTTGCAATGCAGGGGACACGGGTTTGAGCCCTGGTCCGGGAAGATCCCACATGCCAAGGAGCAACTAACCTGGTGCTCCGCAACAGCTGAACCGCGCGCGCCACAGCTACTGAAGCCCGCGCGCCTGGAGCCAGCGCTCCGCAACAAGAGAAGCCACTGCCATGAGAAGCCACACATCGCCCCTGGAGAGCAGCCCCACTCACTGCAACTAGAGGAAGCCCGGTGCCACAACAAAGACCCACCTTGGCCAAAAAATAAATAAATCTTTAACTAAAACAGAAATACATTTTGGATTCATTTTCTCCAACAGATCCTACATGAGCTGGCTCAGCTGTCCTGACGAAGCTCCACGGATGGGGCGGTTCAGACGACAGAGATCTATCGTCCCACAGTCTGGAGGCTGGACCTAGGTGTCCTCAGCGTCGGTGCCCGCGAGATCCCTCTCCTCGGCTTGTTGTCGGCCACCTCCTCCTTGTACATGGTCATCCCTCTGAGTGCCTGTGTCCTGACTTTCCCTTTTCATCAGGACAGCGGTCCTGTTGCCTTACGGCCCACCCTAATGGCCTTATTTAACCTAATCACCTCTTTAAAGACCCCCTCTCCAAGTACAGTCACACCACATACAGACAACCCTGGGGATTACTATGTGAATATGTGAATTTGGGGCAACATCACCCAGACCGTAACGGAGTCCTGCAAACACACATTACCCAGGCTGGGGAGGGTTTCCTGAAAACAATGTCAGACACACTTCCGAGAGCTCTCCTGGTTCTAACCACTGGCTTTACTTATTTTTAAGGAGAAATAGACCAGAGGGTGATTTTAAAATAATAACATATGAAATAAATGCCTCAAAGGCAGAAGGAACATTCCAGAAAGTCCCAGACTTGAAGGATTGTCCTGATAAGAGAGGAAGCAGATAGTTTCCAGGGACAACCCTAGACGCCCCAGGAGGTGGCCAGGAGGGCAGGTGGAGGGGGCAGCCTGGCCACAGGGCGCAGGGGTGCCACTCTGACCCTCTCTCCTGTGCCCCCATGGGCCATCCCTCCTCGGCCTCATTAGCAGGTGTCCCAGATCCTGGGGGGCGGCTCTCCTGCTCTGGGAGCCTCGGCGGCTCTTCCCTGGGGGGACGCAAGCAGGAGGCCAGTGTCTGTCTGACATGTGTCAGGTCAAATCAGCAGCTTTCCTGAAAATATCTTCCTCGTCTGTCATCCTTGCCTGCAGCCACCCCAGGCCAGCGGTGGACAGAGAGACAGACAGCCCCCCTAATGATGCCAGGCAGGCAGGCAGCCCCCACAGCACTGTCCTCCCGGCTCTCCAAAGGCCAGTGGAACACTCACCATGAAGGGCACGGGCCCTAGGGACCGCACCCCCGCTTTAGAACAAAGCACCGCCGAAAGCCAGGAACCTAGGGTGGTGTGGCTGGGAATGGGGAGGATTTGCACTTTCCTGCCGGCCCGTCCCTTCCAGGCCGCAGAAAGAAAAGGAGGGACCCGCCTCCTCTGGGGCATATATCCTTGCAGCATCTCTGAACCCCCGGTCCACGATGGCCTCCCCCGTGTGTGCAGCCCGTGGCCCTGTTTTCTGTATCGCTGTCACCAAATTTATTTCATTTGTTACTCTCATTGTTGCCACTTCGGCATTTCAAGCTCTGCACCAAGACAGAGACGTATGCTCTAGCCCATGCCCCCTGCCCAATCCTGAGTGCTCTCTGCTGTTGTATGAAGCCTTCCAGAAGATTCCTCAGCCGGCCACACTGGCCCTGGCCCTCCCACTGGCAGCTGGAGGGGCGTCCAGGTGCTCTGTACCCTGGCAACTGCTACTGCGGGGCCGGCGGGTGGGCCTTCCTTCCTAACAAAGGCCGCTCTGCCCCCACCCTCTCCCTCCCTCGGGGTCCATACTCATGGGAAATGGTAGGAAAGGAGGCTGGTGAGATGAAATGATAGAGAAAGGGAAGAAATGACAGCTCCTGGGCATTAAATGAGGCTCCGTGCACAGTGGATGGAGAAAGAGGGGCCCTAGCCCTGAACACCCGGGATGGTTTTTGGGTTCCTCCCCACTGCCTGGAAGTTCAGTTCAGTTCAGTGCAGTCGCTCAGTCGTGTCTGACTCTTTGCGACCCCATGGACTGCCACATGCCAGGCTTCTCTGTCCATCACCAACTCCCAGAGCTTACTCAAACTCATGTCCATCAAGTCAGTGATGCCATCCAACCGTCTCATCCTCTGTCATCCCCTTCTCCTTCTGCCTTCAATCTTTCCCAGCATCAGGGTCTTTTCCAATGAGTCAGTTCTTAGCATCAGGTGGCCAAAGTATTTTCAGCTTCAGTATCAGTCCTTCCACTGAGTATGCAGGACTGATTTCCTTTAGGATGGACTGGTTGGATCTCCTTGCAGTCCAAGAGACTCTCAAGAGTCTTCTCCAACACCACAGTTCAAAAGCATCAATTCTTTGGCGCTCAGCTTTCTTTATGTTCCAACTCTCACATCCATACATGACTACTGAAAAAACCACAGCTTTGACTCGATGGACCTTTGTTGGCAAAGTAATGTCTCTGCTTTTTAATATGCTGTCTAGGTTGGTCATAGCTTTTCTTCCAAGAAGCAAGCGTCTTTTAATTTCATGGCTGCAGTCACCATCTGCAGTGATTTGGGAGCCCCCCAAAATAAAGTCTGTCACTGTTTCCATCGTTTCCCCGTCTATTTGCCGTGAAGTGATGGGACCGGATGGAAGGACACACACAAAAGATGGCACCTTCGGGCAGTGGCTGTGGCTGGCCTGAATGCCTTAAAAGTGCAAGTCGCTCAGTCGTGTCCGACTCTTTGTGACCCCACAGACTGTCCATGGAATTCTCCAGGCCAGAATACTGGAGTGGGTAGCCATTCCCTTCTCCAAGGTATCTTCCCAACCCAGGGATCGAACCCAGGTCTCCTGCATGGCAGGCAGATTCTTTACCATCTGAGCCACCCAGGGAAGCCTCAACTGGCAGGTGACTCAGAGGCCAGGGCACTACCGCCAACAGACTTGCAGAAAGAAAGACGTTATAAAGCAGAGGGGCGGGACTTTCCTGGTGGCCCAAGGGTTAAGAATCCACCTCCCGATGCAGAGGATGCGGGTTCGCTCCCCCGGTCAGAGAACTAGGATCCCACATGGCTCGGAGCAACTGAGTCCGTGCCCCTCAACCAGAGAGAAGCCTGCACACCACAACTAAGACCCAACACAGTTATAAATAAATAATTTATTTTTAGAGCAGAAGGGAGGGAAAGGTTAGGGAGGGTAGGAAGCAGGGAAAGAAGAACTCCTCTATGGCAACATCTGAACCCCAGAGAGGAGCAGAGGGGCAAGCAAAGGCAGGGCCCTGGCGTGACCTCCCCCACCTGCAGGGCGCTTTGCCATTGCCGGGCACACCTGCTCTTGGGTGACTGTGGGACACGCTTCCTGACCACTGCCACTCAGAGTGCCCCCCATCCCGATTTTTGTTCTTCTCTTCCCCAAATAGCCATACTTTGTTCTAAAGTAGGGGCAAGGGCCCCAGAGACCATGCAAGGGACAGAGGGGTTTCTGCTTGGAGGATGTCAGGGAGAGGCTTGGTTGAAGCAAAAGCCCTTGACTGGCCCCTTGGTTCCCCCCGCACCCCCCACCACCCACCGCCCAAGACTGAGCATAAATGCACAAGCATGGCTCAGGCTCCCAGCCAAGCAAGGAGCAAGCGCACTGATGCTCCAGTGCCTGGATGGTGCCCCTGGGCACACAGATGGGACTCACTGTCCTAATGCCCTCCATAGCCCAGCCCCCACCAAATTGGTTTTCTGAGTTCTTTTGTCTCCAATTAAAAAGCAAAATCTACACCCTGAAGGGGAGGCTTCTCCTCTTCCCATTATCCTGCAGGGTGATCGGCACAGAGGAACCCTCAGGCTGCAGTAGAAAAATACCTGGCCCGGGGGAGGGGAGGAGCAGGGCGCAGGGCAGCCCAGATGACTCCACCATAAACGGCCGCGCCCCTGTCACGCCGGGCATGGTAGCATCCCGGGGCCCTCAGCTGGTGGCAATTACCAACTGCATCCCCAGGAAGGGCGCCAGCAGTGGTCTTGGCTTCAGGAGGGAGGCTGTGGTGCTTCTGGGCATGGGAGCAGCAGGGAGGGCACTTTCGGTGGTAAACAGTCCTGCCCCCTGGGATGGGGAGGCTTTGGGACATGAAACACTATTATCACGGGGCTCATTAACCTGACTCCCAGACAGAAAGCCAGGGCCTGTTACTGTTCTCTTCGTAGGATTTTTTTTTTTAATCCTCACATATTACAAGAACATGAATTAAGCTCTGATGAAGGTGATATTAATTAATTACATGAAGATCCACGTGGGAGAGGGGAGGTGGTATGGTGGGGGAAGTCTGCTCCGAAGATCCTAGGGAGGAAAGGTTGCCATGTAAACGCACTTCTCATTGTTTCTGCCTCTTTCCAGCTGCAGATGTGGTTCCAAAGGCTTTAAGCTGTGGCTCTGAGACAGAGGAGGAAAGCAGGGGCCCTGGGTGGTGGCATATATGAGGGCAGAGGGGAGGGGGGACCCTAGCACAGGCTGCCATCTCCTTGTACCAGAAGCATGGGACAAAATCCACTTCACATGTTCTAAACCGGCTGCTCCCAGCCCCAAGCCCTGCAAGGCTCGAGCAAGAAGAGCCCTCACTGCTCTTTTTGGCTTTCCTGGTGGCTCAGAGGTTAAAGCATCTGCCCCCAATGCGGGAAACCCAGGTTCGATCCCTGAGTTGGGAAGATCCCCTGGAGAAGGAAATGGTAACCCACTCCAGTATTCTTGCCTGGAGAATCCCACGGATGGAGAAGCCTGGTAGGCTACAGTCCACGGGGTCGCAAAGAGTCGGACACGACTGAACGACTTCACCTTCACCTTCAAGAACAATCTGGCTACAGGCAGACTGGTCTCCAAAATATTTTGCAGGGGACTCTTTAACCTCCTTCTCCAACTCTGAGCCCCAGAAGTGGGGGCCACTGCCACAGAAGCCCGCCCCCTTCCCCCAAAAAACACCCTTCTAAGGAGAAATGTAAGATTGAACTTGACAATCAGGAGGGGGACCCTGCAGCCTGAGCTTTAAGCAGCTTGGATGTCAGTGGTCACTTCCCAAATGGCTCTTAGATACCAGCACCTCACCCCCATACCCTTGAAGTGGGACAAGTCAGGGATTTCCAGCACCCCTACCTTCACTGGAAAAGACCCTGATGCTGGGAAAGATTGAAGGCAAAAGGAGAAGGGGGCAGCAGAGGATGAGATGGTTACATAGCATCACATGAATTTGAGCAAACTCCGGGAGACAGTGTAGGACTGGGGAGCCTGGCGTGCTGCAGTCCATGGGGTTGCAAAGAGTCAGACCCGACAAGCTCCCTGGGGAACTGAGCAGACCCTCAGGGTAAGGGGTCCGCCAGAAGGATCTGGGTCAACTGGGGAGAGATGAGGAAGCTGCAGAGAAGGGAGCCAGGAGTCGGTCCAGAGACACCCAGAGGCATGAGCTGCGGATTAGGCCCATCTGAATTAGGGCCTCCCCCGGGAAGGTGAGGGAACCAGGAGGCCGTCACACTTCAGTTCAGTGGAGGGGAAAGCCCACAGCAAGTACCGCTGAGCTCTCTCCCTGGTGCTGTCACAACCATCGCTTCAGGGACAGGCCAGACTCGAGTCTAACATCAAGGTCTCCCCTTCGTTTATTAGATATTCTGCTATAGACAGAGTGGGGCTTCCCAGGCAGTGCAGTGGTAAAGAATCTGTCTGCCAATGCAAGGAGATGCAGGAGAGGCGGGTTCGATCCCTGGATCAGGAACCCCCTGGAAGAGGGCATGGCAGCCCACTCCAGTATTCTTGCCTGGAGAATCCCATGGACAGAGGAGCCTGGTGAGCTATGGTCCATAGGGTCAAAAAGAGACACAACTGAAGCGACTTACCACAGTGGGTAGCCTTTCCCTTCACCAGCGATCTTCCCGACCCAGGAATCAAACCAGGGTCTCTTGCATTGGAGGTGGATTCTTTACCAACCAAGCTGTCAGGGAAGACAAAGCAACTTAGCACGTGAGCATAGGTGGAGTATCTGTGTTCCCCTCAAATTCATCTGTTAAATTCCAGTGCCCAGGGTGATAGTATTAGAAGATGGGGCCTTGCGGAGCACGGGGGTGGGGGAGGGGCAGGAAACCAGGTCAGAAGATGATGAGATTATTAAAAGGACCCCTTGCGTCCTTGCCCCTCCAGCCCTGTGGGGACGCAGTCAGAAGGCACCTTCCAGGAACGAGTAAACAGGCTCTCGCCAGGCACCAATTCTGTCAGCATCTTGACCTTGGACGCCCAGAACTGTGAGAAGTGTCTGCTGTCTATAAGCCGCCTAGTCTATGGTATTTTTATTAAAGCAGCCCAAACAGACTAAGAGAGATGCTTTCTGCCAGATTGAACCAGGCTTAAACATTCTGAAGCAGCATCCGTAAAATGTCAGACACGGAGTGGATGTTACAAGCCATTTCCCTTATCCACCTGGGCTGGGGGCCTGGGGAAATTCAACACAGATTTGGAGCTAAAGCAGATCCTATTATTCTCTCCACAGACCAGAGGAGAGTTTTTTTGTGCGTTTGTGCAGGGTATTCGCATTCAGCATCCACTCCCATCACTTTGCATCAGGGGAGCTAGAACGCTAAAAGCCACATCTCCCAGAGGCCTGCCTTTTACAAGGCATCAGATGTGATTTAGGGTCTGCCAACAGATGCACCTGTGTAATATCTGGACAGGGATGTCCTGACTCTTCTCTGCAGGGGTGGAGGTTCACGCATGAGTTTCCAGGCTCCTGACCCCGCCTTTCACTGCCTTGTCTCCAGCTCCACACTCATGAAGCAGTGGCGATGCCTGGACCTCTGGATCACAGCTGCAGTGCACGACCTTGTAATTAGCAATGGCCCCCTCATTTCCATTGTGTTAGCGTTCCATTGACCCCATGAGCGCCTGCTTTCCCATATTCCATCTCTTTTGGCTTAAAACTTTAAAGACACAGCTTCTAACATTTCATCAGTAAGTACAACGCTTGCTGTCAGCTCTTGGTAGACACCCATTACTCTTAGATTAAGGCTTTTAAAATTATTTTCCAAGAGTGGCCATTGAATTGTATCAGGTACCTTTTTCATATCTGTTGAGATTGTTCAGCCCTATGGTGTTTGACCCTTAATCTGATGGAGGTACTTCTGGGCTAGTACAGGGTTCAGGGCTTTAAATATTAAACTGAACAAAATTGTCAAAAAATCAACAGGGACTTCCCTAGTGGTCCAGTGGCTAAGAGTCCTCATCCCTAATGCTGGGGGCCCGGGTTCAATCCCCGGTCAGGGAACTAGATTCCACATACTGCAACTAAGACTCGGCACAGCCAAATAAACAAACACACAAGCATTTTTAAATATAAATAAATAAATAATCAACCTTTTGAGAGGCACTGGGAATCAACCAAAGGCAGACAATAAGCTGAGAAGTTCTTGCTCTTAGAAAACTGCCATAGCTTCAGGTAAGAACAGCAAGGGCTGCAGTCTTCTTACTCGGGGCTGCCCCAGCCTCCCCATGTGAGGTCAGCAGTACAGGTAGATCAGGGGTGGGGATTATTAGGGGCAAGGGGGGAAACCCCAGAGTTTTGTAAGCTCAAGGCTGTTTGCTGAGACAAGCAGCAAACCAGTCAGAAATTTACCAGGGAGAGCCTGGAAGGGAAAGAGTGTGTAGAAGTCCTGAAATCAGTTTTCAAAATGACCTGGCTGCCTGGGGAGCTACGTGTACGCGGGACACCCAAGAAGGAGGAGGCCGGCATAAAGGACGAGCCAGGGGAGGCTGGGCTTTGAGTCTGCACCACAGGGAGGAAGGTTAGGGCTCCAGGAGCTCGAGCACAGACTGTCAACATCATTGGCATCCTCTGAGCCATGCAGATGCGGGGGCGACCCTGAGGAAGGCAGGCTGAAGAGTCAAATATTCAAGCCCAGATATGAGCAGCCACACACCACAGTGGGGATAGATCCTCCAGACAAGACACCAGCAAAAAAACAAAACTCAAGACATCCAACGTTTAGGATTCTGCAGTTTCACCTCCATGGACCCATGTTCAATGTCTGGTTATAAAACTAAGATACTGCAAGCCCTGCAGTGCAGCCAAAAAAAAAAAAAAAGGTAATACACACACAAATGAATATTTCTTGGAATTCCTTGGTGGTCCCGTGGCTAGGATTCCACACATGCCCTGCTGTGGCCAGGGTTCATTCCTGGTCAGGGAACTAAGATCTCTCAAGCCAAGAAGTATGGGAGGAAAAAAAAAAAAAAAAAGGAGGTGCTTCCCTGGTGGTTCAGTGGTTAAGCATCCACTCAGCAATGCAAGAGACACCAGTTCGATCCCTGGTCCTGGAAGATCCCACATGCTTCGGAGCAAATAAGCCAGTGTGCTACAAATACTGAGACAGCACTCTAGAGCTCAGGGTTGCAACTTCTGAGTCCGAGCACTGCAGCTACTGAAGCTCCAGGGCCTAGAGCCTGTGCTCCTCAGCAAGAGAACCCACTGCAATCAGACACCTGCACACCGCCGCAGAGTGACCCCTGCTTGCTGCAACTTGGGAAAGCCCGTGTGCAGCCACACAGACCCACCACAGCCAAAAAACAGAATAAATAAATAAACCTTTTTTAAAAGAGAGAAAGAAAAGAAGAAAAAAAGAGAACATGGAGATACTGTAATATATTATTGTAAATGTCCACTTTCGACCAAAAATTACGAGACATTCAAATAAACAGGGGAGCGTGAGCCACACCCAGGAAAATACAGCAGTCGAAAGAGACTGACTCTGCCCTGATGCTGGAGTTAGTTTCCAGGCCCCTATTAGAAATCTGTTCAAAGAACGGAAGGATGCAGACACTGTTAAAATGATAAATTGTGTGTTACCTACATGTTGCCGCTGTTTTTAAACTAAATACGAGATGGGGGAAGAAAGAACTAAAGGAAAGTATGTCCACAGAATTAGGGAAAACACGATGACCACTCAACAAATAGTTTCAGTAGAGAAACAGGAATGATCATTCTAGAGATTAAAGGTAACATAACTGAAATGAAGAATTCACAAGACGGGCTCAACAGCAGACTTAAGATCATAGAGGAATCCAACAACCACTTAGAAATGAAATTGCTGATTCACAGAGTCGGTGTAAGATTAAATCCATATGAAATTTTCAGGAAATTTAGCAGAGTTCTGCTTGTTCCTCATCTTTGCCAATAATTGTGATTATCAGAACTTTAGTTGTATTGAATATGAATCCATAAATATTCATGGATATGAAAGTGAAATATGAATTTCACTTTCACTTCCCTGATGACGAATGAGGTTGAGCAGGTGTTGATGAGTCACCTAACCGTTCCTGCATCTTTTTTTGTGTAATAATTGTTTCAGTTGTTTTATCCACTTTTGAATGCTTTTTAATTTAATTTTAGTAATTCTTTATGGGGCTTCCCTGCTGGCTTAGTGGTAAAGACTCCTCCTGCCAATGCAGGAGATGCAGGCTTGATCCCTGGGTTGGGGAGATCCCCCTGGAGAAGGAAATGGCAACCCACTCCAGTATTCTTGCCTGGGCAATCCCATGGACAGAGGAGCCTGGCGGGCTGCAGTCCATGGGGTTGCAGAGTCGGACACGACTGAGTGACTAAACACCAACATTTCTCTGTGGATTCTGGGTTCAAGCCTTTTGTCAGATGTGTGTTTTGCGGATATTCTCTCACAGCCAGCAGTTTGCAGTTTCGTGGTCTCAGTGATACAGCACGGACTGTGTAAAGCTAATGTAATTAGACATTTTCAAAATTGACAAAGTCATCATCACAGTGGGAGACTTCAACATGTATCTCAGGAATTGGCAGATCAAACAAACCAAGAATAAATAACTCCATAGAGAATTTCAATAGCAGCTGTAACCAACGTGACGGTCCCAGGGCGGCTACTCTGATAGGCTTCGCGAATTCTCACTCTATGCAGAGGCTGCCCAGTCATCCAGGACCTAAAGGCTATTTATACTCAGCTACAGAGTAAATCTCAACATTAAAATACCATTTTATGCCAAGTTTGGCAAATTATTCTTTAAAGGAGAATATCCAGGGCAATAAGAATACAGAAAGATGAACTGTCCTATCCGTTTTGGGCATAAAAATTGGTCCAAGCCTTTGGAGAAGAACTTGGCAATATAGAATTACAATATGCAATATGCAATTACAGAGGCATGCCCTTTGGCCCAGGTACTCCACATCAAGAACCTACGCTCCTGAAACATTTGCACACCTGTGCAAATATATGTGGTTCAAGCATGCTTTTGCAGGTGACATTAGGTGTGGCAATGCCATGCAATTTGGTTCTGAGCAATTCATCTCTCATCCGTCTTTGGGCCTCTCCTGGTGAGCTCCCTGACATTTCCTTATGTCTGCCTCCAGGGTTAGGGCAGCTCCACTCTCTGAGAGTGGATTAACACTTGTTAAAAATGTTTTATGAGTTGTTCACAGTAGAATCACAAGTATACCGCCCACAACAAATGTTCCTTCTCATTTTTTAGAAACCCTCCAGGCACTTCACAATGTGGTCCTGCCTGTGTATTACCCTTGTGTGTGCGTGATAAGTGACTTCAGTCGTGCCCAATTCTTCGTGACTCCGTGGACTATAGCCCACCAGGCTCCTCTGTCCATGGGATTCTCCAGGCAAGAATACTGGAGTGGGTTGCCATGCCCTCCTCCAGGGGATCTTCCCGACCCAGGGATGGAACCCGCATCTCTTATGTCTCCTTCATTGGCAGGCGGGTTCTTTACCACTAGTGCCCCCTGGGAAGCTCCGCGTGCTACCCTCTCACCTGCCAATTTCCAGCTGTGCCCTCCAGCTCCATGGACTCCCTCAGCTGACCAACTTGTGCTGCTTCCCACCTTCGGGTCCTAAGGGGAAGGGTCCCGTCCCCTTCCGCCAAGCGCTGCCCCCTCCTCTGCTTCATCTCTCTACCCTCCTCTTCCATCCTTCCATCCCGCATCGCTGCCTGGCACAGCACAGCTCCAACCGATCTGGGTGCCATGCCGTCGGCTCCCCAGCCCTCTGTGTGTGCCAACTCCATCCGGAACTTTAGTTATGATACAGTCATCTGTCTTCCTCACCTTTTATGACTTAGGTTCCCCATAGGGAGCATAGTGTCTGGCACATGGAGTTTCACTTACCCCTGAAAAAAATTTCCTTTTTTTTGACTTGCATTTTAAAATTTTTTGAATAATTATTAAAAAAATTTTTTTATCAGAGTATAATTTTTTTACAATGTTTTATTAGTTTCTGCTGTACAACAATGTGAATATATTCTCTCCTTCTTGGACCTCCCTCCCACCCACCCCCAATCCTGCCCCTCGAGGTCATCACAGAGCAGTGAGCTGAGCTCCCTCTGCTGCACAGTGGCTTCCCACTCTTACATATACTACCATATACACGCCAATCCCAATCTCAATCAGTCCCGCCCTCTCCTTCCCGCCTTGTGCCCACAAGTCCATTCTCCACGCCTGCATCTCTAGTCCTGGCCCGCAAATAGGTTCATCTGTACCATTTTTCTAGACTCCATATTGTGCATTAATATACAATATTTATTTTTCCCTTTCTGACTGACTTCAGTCTGTATGACAGACTCTAGTTTTATCCACATCACTGCAAATGTCAAAATATTTCTTAAATGTACAGCCAATCACATGAGTGAAGAGAGAGGAGCAGGACTTCCTTGGAGGTTCAATGGTTAGGATTCCTCCCTTTCGCTGCCAAGGACTCAGATAGGATTCCTGACTGGGGGGAACTAAGAACTAAAATCTTGCCAGCGTGGCCCCCAAAAAAAGAGAGAGAGAGAGAGGACAGAGGAGCAAAAGTGGGGCATTCGTGCGTCAGGGAGCAGTAAAGAGACCGGCTGAATAATAGCACCTGGGGAGGTGGGTAGATCACGCCTGTCAGCAGGCTTCTGTCCACACGGATGATCAAATTAGCTGAATTCAGAGCTTCAGAGGCAGGCACGGTTGCAAAGAGCAAGTTCGGTTTCCTTTGGGAGCTGCCGAACTTTCAATTAACCTTTTTAATCCCCGAAAAGCAGAAGAGACCCCCATCCGCACACTTTTGTGTGCTCTGCAGCCGACTGAGGGGTGAGGGCGGAAAAATACCAGCCTCCATTTGGAGCGTTAAAGAGAAAACTATTAAAGCGGCATTTTTTCCTTTTTTTAAGAGAGAGTACAAAGAAGAATTACGAGAAACCCCCGAAATTACAAGTGTGGGTTACAGTAATTGCTAAATTGCAGAGCTCCAACTTCATTAGACACACACCCCCTCAGCTTGCACAGTTTTCCAGGGCTGTCTCGAGCTGACAAGCGCCAAAAAGCTCGGTGGGAAGTCTGGCAGGGAGTTGAGTGGGACTCACGGGGGCCCCATCCTGGGCGAGGCTGGAATGCAGAGATGGGCCAGAACTAGTAAGTTTCTGTTCTTTAGTCCTGAACTCCTGTGGGGGGACAATACAGCCTGCGCAGGGGGCAGCAGGCAGAACTGGGAGGTTAGCAGGGTTTTTTTTTTTTTTTTTTTTAATTCTGCAGAAACAGCAATGATCTGTGGCCAATTGATTTTGAAGCCCCAAGAATTTGCCTTCAAAGACCCTGGATTCAGGCCGGTCTCCAGCATCATTTTCACCATTCCTAGCTGTGACATCTACAGTTTCAAGGATAAATTCTCTCCTCCTCTGAGGATCATCACCCATCTCTGCACAAACACGGTCTCCTTTGAACAGCATCCTCTTCCATGTTCGTATCCCTGGCACCTCAGACACATCAGCTACATACAGATGTGTTCCACTTACTTCTTTCTCTTCTTTAATGAGTGAATGAATTTGAGACTGGGCTGGGTCCTCATTGGATGGCACAGGCTTTCTCTAGTGGTGGTGCTTGGGTTTCTCACTGTGGTGGCTTCTTCTGTTGCGGAGCCCAGGCTCAGCAGTTGTGGTACACAGGCTGAGTTCCAGCACAGCATATGGGATCTTGCCCCACCGGGGATCGAACCTGTGTCCCCTGCATTGGCAGACCGCTTCTTAACCACTGAACCACCTGAGAAGCCAGCCCACATCTTTCACATAGACACACCTTATGCTTTTCACGTTGCCTCCAAGCGCTTAAGGCAAAGACCTGAGTCCCACCTTCAAAATTTCTGAAGTGAGCCAGGAGATGAATCTACAGCTTCGTCAGAGCCCAGAGACAGATCAGATGCATATTAGACTGATGGCCCTTCATAGTCATGGCCTGAAGGAGGAAGGGGCATGTTCTTTTCCGGGGGAAATGTATCTATTTTACATACGACTGTTTTTTTTTTTTTCTTTTTACACACAATATTTGGAGAAAATAAAAAACGGCATGCAAGGAAGCAGTTCACACGCAGGAGGGTGGGGGAGAGGTTCAGGTCACAGCTTCCCCTGAGGGGCTGCCCTGTGGAACCTGGCCCCACCCACTGGGTCCCTGCCTGCTTCTCAAGACCCATGCCAGCAGGTCGGCCTCCTCTAAACCATCCTAGCAGGGACTCCCCTGGCAGTCCACTGGGTAAGAATCCACCTTCCAATGCAAGAGATCCCTGGTTGGGGAACTACGATCCCAAGTGCCATGGGGAACGATCATGGGGAACGATGCCCAAGCACCGAAATTGAGACCTGAGGCAGTCAAAAGGACAGACCACCCTAGGCCCTAAGGAAGTGGCCTTCTTGACCAATTCAGTTAATTTCTAGACTTCCCTGTGGTCCAACGGCTAAGACTCCGTGTTCCCGATGCAAAGGGCTCGGGGTCGATCCCTGGTCAGGGAACTAGATTCCACGTGCTGCAACTAAGACCCAGTGCAGACAAATAAATAAATATTTTAAAAAACTAACCAAGTAACTCATATGACATTTCCATGGGTCCCGCAGGTTTCTGCCCTCATGAGGCTTCTGTTCTAGTGCAGGGGCCTTGGGGCCTCTGGTGAGTGTGGTCAGCCAATGTCCTCAAAATTCACGTCTGCTGGAATCTCAGAATGTGACCTTATTTGGAAACAGAGTCATCGCAGATGTACTTAGTTAAATCAAGAGCAGGTCCCACTGGATTAGGGGGCCCTAAATCTAGTGACAGGTGTTCTTATGAAAAGAGACACACAGGAGAGACTGAAGCAGCCACAAGCCACACGACGCCGGGAGCCACTGGAAGCCGGAAGAAGGGAGGAAGGATCCTCCCCTTGAGGCTTCAGGGTGGGTGGGCCAGCAGACCCCAGATCACCTCACCTCTCTTACCAGCGCTCTCATCTTCCCCAGAAATTACACCCAAAACTTACATTGCCAGACAAGACACAGGCCACCCAGTTAAAGCTGAACTTCACATACATAAGGGCTTCCCTGGTGGTTCAGACAGTAAGGAATCTGCCTGCAATGCAGGAGAACTGGGTTTGATCCCTGGGTTGGGAAGATCCCCTGGAGAAGGGAAAGGCAACCCACTCCAGTGTTCCTGCCTAGAGAATTCCATGGACAGAGGAGCCCGGTGGGCAACCATCCATGGGGTCGAAAAGAGTTGAACTCGATTGAGTGACTAAGAGTTTCACTTCTCACATGCATGATGAATAATATTGTAGTGAAAAAAAGTTCCATGCACTATTTGGGACATACTTACATTAAAAAAAAAAATCATCTGTGACTTACCTGAAATTCAGATTTAACCAAGCAACCTGTGATTGTTTCCAGACTCTGGCAGCCCTAGGAATGCAGTTGGGAATGACTCATTCCCCCACCCCACGCTGGTCACCCCACTGCTCCCTCAATATCTCTGTGCCTGGCAGGGACCCTGTGGCTTTGCCAGCCCTGTTCTCAGCAGCCTCCTCTATGGCCCCGTGGGTTTGGGCTTCTTTTTACTCTGGGATAGGCCCCGTTCCGCTCTCACCACATCCTGCCGAGGTGCAGGGGCCCCCTGCTTGCCCCCCGTCACTCCGAGGCACACACCTGGAGCCACATCCGTTGCTGTGAGACAGGCCAGGCCCAGAAGGGCTGAGACACAGACATTGCTTTCACACTTAACTTTCAAGATCGCTTTAAAATGTACATGGGCTTCCCTGGTGGCTCAGGGGTAAAGAGTCCAGCTGCAACGCAGGACACACATGCAGGAGACACGTGTCCACTCCCCAAGTCCAAAAGATCCCCGGGGAAGGAAATGGCAACCCACTCCAGCATTCGTGCCTGGACGGAGGAACCTGCTGGGCTACACGGGGTCGCAAAAGAGTCGGATGTGACTGAGCAACTAAACAACAACAAATACGTAATGGAGTTTACCATTTTCGCTCTTTTTAAATGGACAGGACTTCCCTGGTGGTCCAGCAGTTAAAATTCCGCACTTTCAACGTAGGGGGTGTGGGTTCAATCCCTAGTCGGGGAACTATATAAGATCCCACAAGCCACGTGGCATGGCCAAAAAATATATATACAGCTCAGGGGCATTAAGTACATACGTGTTGTTGTGAAACCATTACCACCATCCTCCTCCTGAACTATTTTTCTCCCCAGACTGAAGTTCTGTTGGCATGAAACACACCTCCCCTTGCCCGCTTCCCCAGCCCCGGGCACCCACCACTCTAGCCAAGGATGTTCTAAGGGTTGTTGGCTTTCAGTCGCTCAGTCTTGACTCTCTTCGACCCCATGGACAGCAGCACGCCAGCCTTCCCTGTCTTTTACCATCTCCCGGAGCTTGTTCAAACTCATGTCTATTGAGTCAGTGATGCCATCCATCCAACCATCTCATCCTCTGTCATCCCCTTCTCCTCCCTTCAGTCTTCCCCAGCATCAGGGTCTTTTCCAGTGAATCTGCTCTTCACATCAGGTGGCCGAAGTATTGGAGCTCCATCTTCACCATCAGTCCCTCCAACAAATATTCAGGGTTGATTTCCTTTAGGATGGACTGGTTGGATATCCTTGCAGTCCAAGGGACTCTCAAGAGTCTTCTCCAGCATCGCAATTTGAAAGCATCAATTCTTTGGCTAAGGGTAAGAAGTTCTACAGATGGCGGCCAGCACCAGGCTATGAAAGCTGCCATGTGGTACATATCCCCAACCCCCCCACCGTGGGGCCCCTGAGGGGATGCAGGAGCTGGGCAGAATCCTGATTCTAGCAGTACCCACCCTGGCTGGGCCAGCAAGGATGCCCCTGGGGCTTGCTTCCTGAGTGTCATGGCCGTAGACTCAATTCCACCTGGGCAGTGTCCTCAGTCTCCCTCCCATGGGGTCACTCCACATGGCTGTTTCCTACAGGGGACTTAATACTGCTTCATGGAACGGGCTCTGATGCTGTCACTAATCAGGGAGATGGAGAGGCCATGGCTGTTCTCCACATGTTGGGACTGCCTGATGCTGATGCACCTGGTACCCAAGGGAGGGAGGGGGAGCGGAGAAGGGGGGAAAGAAGGAATCGGGGGAGGGGAGGAGGAGAATGCAGTGATGTGGGCGACGACGGGCAGCATCTCCCTGGCAGGGCCGACTCTCCCAGTAATTAGTTTTTGAATCAGCCAGATGGTTCAAGCCCCACTCACTCTGGGCAGCTTTAATAATTTCCACTCCCTTTTCATTCTCATTATTCACAGCCGTCCTCTCTGAACTGAAAGGAAGATGCTTTCTCTGCTGGGGGACTCGGCCTTCCTGCAGCTGTAGCTTCCCCAAGGCCCAGAGGAACCCCCTGTATACCTGGGAAGTGGTGGCTACACAGCTGGGCAGGGATGCCTGCAGGACCCTGCAGGGCCGGGTGGGGCCCTGAGCATGGAGGGCGGCCCGCAGCCGGTGTGTCCCCCGGGGCCAGTCCTGGGAACCCCGAGGCAGAGGCTCTGGAGGTGGCGGGGCTCACACAGACCCGTGAGGGGATGGAGTGCAGGGAGGTGCCCTTGGGCCTCCAGGGTGCTGCCTCCGGGGTGCAGGGAGGAGAGCTGGTACACGGGTGCTTACCGGCCTGCATCGCAGCCTGGCCTGCTCCCTGCCCAATCTCTGCCGGCCTCCTTCTCTCTCCGGCCTCCTGGCTCCTCTGGCTCCGAGTCCTCCTGGCTCAGAGCTTCGCACATAGGAGGCCCTTCCCGACACCACCCCGGAAAGTGTTGGGTCCCCATTATGTGACCCTGCAGCAGCCATGTTCCCCGTCTAGCACTTGCCCCCATGGACAGCACATCACCGCTCGGCTCTCGGGGCCTCCCCGCTGGCATTTTCCACCTGGTGTATGTTGTATGTGCTACTTTTATAGTCGGAAGTGGTGTTTACAAACAGGAGAGGCACACCCATAAACAGACCCAAAAGGAGAGCTCTGAGTCGGCTGATTTCCAGCAGGCTTCCTCCCCAGGTGGGGCCCTCCTGCCCTGGGTCCTCAAAGGATGCACACGAGGCAGGGCAGGTCTGGGCAAGCCCGTAGGCTGCCAGTTGATTCTATTCTCTGGCTTGTCCACATCCTGCAGCCCAGAGCAAGGGAGGGGCCGACCCAGAACACCTGGTCCTCCCAGCCCTATTGGGACACCCTCCTCCCCACCCCCAGCAGGAGGCTGTGGCCCATCCTTGGGGCTTCCTGCTCACCCTCTGGGATGACTTGGTGACAGCCCAGAGTGAATCTTAAAGGTCTTTGAAGAGCTCCCGGAGTTGGTGAGTCTGAAGCCAGGGTTCCGAGGGGCAGGAGAAGGCCATGTGGGGTCTACGTGGGGATCAACTTGTCCGGGCTTCCCAGGATCTCCCTGGGTTTAGCACTGAAGTCCAGAGTCCCTGGAAACCCGTCATTCCCAGATAAGCTGGGACACTCAGCTGGATCTACAGCAGGGGATTTGCTCGGTTGGGCAGGCCCCATCACCAGGCCGTTCCTCCTTGGATGGGAGGGGCAGGTGAGCTAGGTGGAGAGGATGGCCTGGGCCCCTCTTGGTCCCAGAGCAAGGCTGGCTGTCGTTGGACAGGACAGCAGCGTTAAGGGTCAGGGAGCAGGCTGGACATCGTCAGTGGGCCCCTGGGGGGACGAGCAGGATTTCTGAGCCAAGAGCAGGGCTTGGAGAGGGTGTCGGCCCCAGAGGGTCAGGGCCAGAGAGAGACGGTACTGGACAGGGGTGGCCGGCAGGGGTGGCAGCGGGGACTGTTTTAGTATGGAGGAGCGAGGTGGGTTTCAGGTTCAGGGACTGCCGAGAATTACAGGGATTGAGGGCCGGGCAGAGCCAGGATGGCCTTGAGATGCCAGCCACCAGGGCTGCAACCCTGCTGGTGGGCCAACCCCCACAACCCCTGCCTGGGCCCACAGCACACACGGGTGTCGATGACACATCTCAGATCCTGAAGTAGAGGCTCCATGTGGTCACGGTCCAACCGTTCATCTGGAGATGAAGTCCACTTGCCTTCTCCCGAACGAGCCAATCTGCCCAACCGAAGGGGTAGGGAGGCCCCCAAGGGGCAGAGATGGTCCTGAGGCCACCCCACCTGGCCTGTTGGTGGCAGAGGCTCGAGCCCAAGTCACCCAAGTCCCAGTTCAGGGCTTTTCTACTTCCCCTGAGACTGGATCGGGGCAGGAATGGGGGTGTCATGGGTTGAAGAGTGACCGCTCCCAATCCCCCAAATCAACATCCACTTGGAACCTTATGTGGCCTTATGTGGACAGTCCCGGCAGTGTTAAGGTAAGAACCGGACGAGGTCACCCTGGATTAGGCTGGGCCTGAGATTCAATGAGAAACACCGGAAGAGGACTGACGCACAGACTGAACTACACGGCCACCGAAGCTGGAAGAGGCGGGAAGGCTCCTCCCTGGGCCTTCAGAGGGAGCCTCGTCCTGCCGACACATGATCTGGCATGTCTGACCCCCAGACTGCAAGAAAATCCATTTCTGCAGGCCTACACACAGCTAAGAAATACCCAGATCCCTGGTCTAGAAGCCCCACTCGGGATGCAAGAAAAAACCTTGCAGGCCAGCCTCTTTTATTCCAGTCTTTTGGTGACTGAGTTCTCTTGGAATAAATTGGTATGAAATGATTGTCAAACACTGACCAGCTCATAGGGTTCACTGCAACAGACTTCAATTTTAAGAAGAAAAACATTATTTCCAGGATACAGTCATAGAAGCAGTGCACAGCACCGCCCGGTGGAATGCCTTCAAAGCCTCCTTTTAATGAATAAATTAAGACTCTGTTCGCTTTTCAATCATCCCATTAAATCAGTGCTTCTAAGTCCCTGAAACCTTTCTTCCTCCTGAAAGGAGATGAAACAATTCCCCAGCAATCACTTCCACGCTATCTTCATACTCATCAAAGGAGTGCCGTGCTTTCGGGGTCAGAAAAGAGGGGATAAAAAAAAAAATCCCCACTCCAGAGTCTTCCGGGTTTGCATTTGGAACATTTATTTCAGGAAATACATTTTCAACACTTTGTTATTTATACAAAAAGAGACAAATTTCTCAGGAGGCACATAGCGAAAGGCCACTGTGGAACAGATCCCAGTGAAACTAACAAGTTTTCAAAATCTGGCTACAGAGAAGGAAGCGAAGGCGTCCCAAGACGGGCCGGGACCCCGACGCTGGCGACGGACGCATCCTTCAACATCTCGGTTTTGGCAAAAATGGCAAGTCGGCAAGTAAACTGTTTCTGCTGAGGGTTCTTCCTCTCTCAGGTGGGGAGGGAGTAAACACACGAAGCAATGACCTACACACACACACGCACGCGCGCGCACACACACACACACACACACACACACACCGGTTGTCCACACCCACCCCTCCCACCTTCTCATGGGCTGCAAGAAGCCAGCCTGGGGCCTGGAGACAGTCACGGATCGTTGTCCCGAGTCTGAGCTCCCTGGCCCGGGGCCGTGAGGACATAGAGCCCGACTGTGGGCTGTGGACACCTGAGCCCTGATCAATCCCTCTCTGGGGATCTTTATGATGGGCTCTGGGGGCAGGGGAGGTGCAGGGCCCCAGGCGCCTCAGGGCAACACGCAGTCAGGCTTGCCTGGCCTCCCATCTCCCTGTTTGTGGCGTCAGCTAGGCCTCCGTCGGAGGGCTGTGTGTCTGGGGCGGCCAACTGAGCCTTCACTTAACCAGAGCATCTCGGGCCGAATGGGTGTCTAAACAGACAGACAGACACGCTTCCCTGGTCACACGGGGTGGGGGCAAGGCTGGCACTGAGCCCACAAGAGCCACTCAGAGCACCCCAGCCGTGGTTCACACAACCCATGGCCCCCCACTTCCTTCTAGCACTTCACTTCCTCAGCTCCTCTACCAGATTCACTCGCTTGGACCTTCCCAAAAATCAGGGCGGGGTAGGGTGCATCTTTTGCTTCCTTTGAATCCTCAAATTCCAGCAGGGGTGGGGGTGGGGAAGGGAGCGGGACATAAGGGGAGATGAAGACACATCTCCCTCTCTCCACCTTGTCCCAGTTCCCCGCCCGAGGGGACAGCTGGGGAGAGCTGGTGGCTCGCGTGGACGGCTGAGATAAAGGCACTTTCTGCTCCAGGACAGGCTCGCGGGTGGGTGGGCAGCAACCAATGGGCAACTTGGGTCTCGTGGAATGAACTGCTCTCCCCCAGGGGCGGGCTCAGGGGCTCCCCCGCAGCGTGCAGGGAGGCGGGGCCAGGAAGGGGCCCCAGGTCCACTGGCAGGGTCCCATCCTCCCGCGGGCACCACCCCGCCATGCTCCAGGGGCTCTAGGAGCTGGGGGCTGCTCCTGGCCCCGGGGAGCTGGGCCTGGAGTGGGGGCAGGGTCGGGAACTGAGTCACTGGTCCTCCCGCCCCTTCTGGACCTCAGGGATGGCCAGAGAGCCGCCCCCCAACTCCAAGCTCCCCCCCCACCCCCAGTCCTGGTCCCCGAAGTCAGTGGGCTAATAACAAACATACTCAGAGGGCACTCGTCATCTTGTTACTTGGCAGGTGTGAAGGGGCGGAGATCGAGGACACAAGGAGAAAATTATATAAAATAAAAATGGGGCGGGTGGCGGGTGGCGGGAGACGGTAAAGACTCGGGGTAGGGTCCCGGGGCGGGCGGTGTCTACATCTCCTGGGCTTCGGGCGCCTTCTCCTCGACGCCGGGCGGTGTCTACATCTCCTGGGCTTCGGGCGCCTTCTCCTCGACGCCGTTGGCCACGGCGCTGCTGCCCTCGTGCAGACGCTTCACGCGGTAGGCTTCGAAGTGGATGGTGCTGGTGATGTCTTTGATGTTCTGCATGTGTGTCCTGGGAGGGGCACGGGGGAGGAGTCACGAGGGGGGCCAGGAGTCAGTCAGGGCGGGGGTCCTGCTCACTCAGCCTGCCCTCCCCACTCCCAATCCCCACTACACGGTTCCCCAGGGGGGCGGTTCCCCAGCATGGCGCTTTAGCCCCACCAAGACAGACCAAGCCTGGACAGGAGCATGTGGGGGTGAGGAGGTGGATCTCCATGGCAACCCCTGCCTCTCTCAGGACCACGAATTCCAACACAGCCCCCTTTCTGTGACAACTCAATCGCCAGTTCAGGGACAGGCTGAGCACAGAGGACCCCGGCGGTGGGCAGGGCTGGAGTGCCCTTGCCCTGGTTCAGAAGAGCCAGGGCAGCGGCCAGGTGTGCTGGCAGGCGAGTAGCCTGGGGGTGGCGGGTACTGGTACCCTTGCTAGCCATGTGTTCAAGCGTCCCTTCTCCACTGACCATCAGGGCAGGTTTGCAAAGGAGGTGCCAGAAGGGCCCGAGGTCAGAAAGGCGTCCTTCCGCAGCCAGGCTCTCCAGCACAGGGCAGTTAGCTCCTGGAAGCCATATCCTCCCCCAACTTGGAGGCCATGAGAGATGGTCCCATCCCTCCTAGTGACTTCGTCCCTAGCATCCATCCTATTGGCTGAGGAGCTGGGAGCCCCTGGCACCCCAGAGGGAGCCCTCATCATCTCTGTTCACCTGCCCAGGCCCAGGCCTTACCACCTAGGCTGAGGACGGGCTCCTCCTTGCCTGGGCTCAAGGAAACTGAGGTGCGGCCTCCACCAGGTCAGAGGACAAGAGGTGGAGCCCCCGACACATGCCCAGCACCCGAGACTCCTGAGGCTCAGGTTGCAGTGATGCAAACTCAACCCTTCCCCAAGTGGAAGTAAAAAAGATTTTCACTGCTTGCTTCATTTCCAACAAGGCGTTTTAAGACAATGGGGCCCCAAGGAGGAAGGCAGATGGGTGGGGTGCACTGGCTGCTGCTCAAGACCTCTGCCAGCCGGCCCATCATCCTCGCCCACCACCTGCAGCCCTGATGGAGGCCCCTTCTGAGCTGTCAGCCCCTCCACACCCAAGCACCGGACCAGCCCGGCTCTCACCTGATAAGGAGGTCCCGCAGGTAAGCAAACTCACAGTGAGTGGTGTTCTCGACTGCAGAGGAGAGAGAGGGAGCTTTAAGATCAGGAAAGCCCCTCCCGGCAATGCTGGGCGGGTAGATGGGCGGGGCAGGGGGGCCACAGGGGCGCACCGGGCACCTCAGCTCCTGCCCTCCGGGAAGATGGCACTGTCACCCCGCAAGACAACTACGGGGGAGAGAGCGCTGCGCCAAGCAGCAGGGGGCCCGGGGGTGTCCCAGGGGAGACCTGAAGATGAGAGGGGTGCTGGGAACAGAACGAGGCAGGAACCGGGGCTGGGGTTTCTCCCCCTCGTGCTCAGGACACACGCAAGGACACACGTGTACAGAGGTCGCACACTGGGGATGACCACTCGCACTGAGCTCAAGAGCCAGCAAACCTGAGTCCTGGGCTGCCCGGGAGGCTGCACACGGGGACACACCAAAGCCCTCAGGGTGCCGAGCACAAGTGCAGGACAGCAGCTGGCTCTGGGCACGCGGGACGACGGGCAGGGAGGGGCCCCACAGCACCCCGGAGTGGGCCAGTGACGCCCAGTGCTGCACGGAAACTGCCTGCCTGCTGCGTGGTCGTCAGCTGCCAGTCACCCTTTAAAGGGTGCTGAGTGGCATCACCTGGACTCAGGGAGGCTCTCCTCTGCGGTTCTGTGGGGGCGTCCGGCCTACGGGAAGGAATCCCCAATCTCCACACACCTTACAGGAGAGCGACTAAGACTTCTCATTTGTGGTCATAGGGAGGTGGGGCTCAGAGAGTGAAAAAAAAAGCACTCTGTCCAGCTTCCACGGCCCGTGAGGCCTGGCTCCCAGGTCCAGGCTTCCCCATCCCAGGGTAGCAGGGCCTTTCTCAAAGTTAAAGGGTCGATACAGCCAGCAGATAGATGGGGAAACAATGGAAACTGTGAGAGACTTTATTTTTCTGGACTCCAAAACTGCTGCAGGTGGTGATTGCAGCCACGAAATTAAAAGATGCTTGTTCCTTGGAAGAAAAGCTATGACCAACCTAGAGAGCATATTAAAAAGCAGAGACATTACTTTACCAACAAAGGTCTGTCGAGTCAAAGCTATGGTTTTTTCAGTAGTCATGTATGGATGTGAGAGTTGGACTATAAAGAAAGCTGAGCGCTGAAGAATTGATGCTTTTGAACCGTGGTGTTAGAGAAGACTCTTGAGAGTCTCTTGGACTGCAAGGAGAGCCATCCTAAAGGAAATCAGTCCTGAATATTCATTGGAAGGACCGACGCTGAAGCTGAAACTCCCGTACGTTAGCCACCCAAAGCGATGAACTGACTCATTGGAAAAGACCCTAATGCTAGGAAAGATTGAAGGCAGGAGGAGAAGGGGACGACAGAGGATGAAATGGTTGGATGGCATCACCGACTCAATGGACATGAGTTTGAGTAAACTCTGGGAGTTGGTGATGGTCAGGGAAGCCTGGCGTGCTGCAGTCCATGGGGTCTCAAGGAGTCGGACACAACTGGGCAACTGAACTGACTGACTGCCAGCCGGCAGGGGGGCCAGGGTGGTAAAAGGCCGAGTGCCCCACCCTCCAACTCAGGCTTCCCAGGTGGCACTAGTGGTAAAGAACCCGCCTGCCAATGCAGGAGACATAAGAGATGTGGGTTTGATCCTTGGAATCAAGAGCATGGCAGCCCACTCCAGTATTCTTGCCTGGAGAATCCCATGGACAGAGGAGCCCGGCAGGCTGCAGCCCATAGGGTCACACAGGGTCGGACACAACTGAGGTCACTGAGCGTGCACGCACACCCCCTACCCCCATGCCGAGCCTCCAGTGCTCTGATTGGCCTTTCCTTGCTTTGTGCCTGGGCTCTGTCCTCCTTCCTCTCCCATCCCCTATCCTGCAGGGCTGCGCCCACAGTAGAATCCTCTGCTGGCTGGCTCTCACGCAGCCTTTCCATCTAACGTGGAGAAACACTGAGAGTTCAGGGAAGGATGGGGCTCTGAACCTGAAATGACTGACCACTGCATCCCAGGTTGGGCAAGTTATTCTGGCCTCTCTGAGCCTCCATTTCCTCATCTGTAAAATGGGCATAATAATGCCTCCCACCTCTCAGGGGTGGAAGAGGATGAAATGAGTTAACTGTGTGCTTTATCACATCCACCCTCCTCTGAAAACACTCGGGCAGCTTCCAAGGATGAGTAAAGTACCTCAGGACGGTGGTGCGCAACCCAGGAGGAGGAAGAGGGAACTGGGCCTGGAGAGGGTGGGGATGAGGAGAGGCACAGAGCAGCCTGCTCTCCGGTCAGCTCTCAATTCACAAGGTCCCAGAGATTAAAAAAAAAAAAAAAAAGTCACCAATGTCTTGGGGAAGTTCAACTACTCTAATGGCAGAAACTCCTTCTGGGACCTCACGAAGGCTGCTGGGAAGTCAGAGCTACCCCCCGCCACCATCTTTAAAGGTTCCGTGGGGCTGTTTCTCATCACCACCCTCAACGTGGGCTGGCAGCACCACAGCAAGGCACAGATCATTCAAAGCGCAGGCAGGATCCAGGCCAGAGCAGGGGAGCGCGGACACAGAAAACCAACCTCCCTAATTTCCCAACAATTTCCTTTACCGGATGCCGGCAGGGCCCAAGTTGGCCACCAGAGGGCAGCAGAGGCTATCAGAAGCGGAGCTGCCCTTCCCTGCCCCTCCCCAATGGCCTTTTCTTTTTCGTTTTCCTTTTTTCAAATGTACTCGGGCTGCGCCACGTGGCGTGTGGTATCTTGGTTCTTGACCAGAGATCAAATCTGTGCCCCCTGCAGTGGAAGTGTGGAGTCTTAACTACTGGCCTGCCAGGGAAGTCCCCCCACTGGCCCCTTATCCCAAATCCTCCAACACACTTTACAAAAAGGTTTCTAAACAGCAAGATTTCAGGAAGAAGAGAAATGGAAGAGGAGGGGCCAAAACGGGATGAGCCCAGGATGCAGCCTAATTGAGACATCTAGGCGGGACAGGGAGGTGAGGGAATTTAACAATAATCCAGGTAAAATGAGCCTGGGAGTGCTCTATTAGATCAGTTTTCATTATATCATTTACTGCTAATACAATGAAAGTATATGAAAAATTAAAGTATCTGCTGTCCTGAAAGCTCCGATGGTCTTTGAGACATTCTCTGATTTCACTAAACTCTTGGCACAAGGTGCTCACTTTATGGACGGCAAAAACGGGACCCAAGGGATGATGGGACATGCCCAACGTCACAGGGACGTGCCCAAGGTCATGAGCTGGGTGTGGGATGGGGTGGTAGCAGCGGGAGTTGAAAGCAACTGCTGAATTTTCTGCTTCTTTCTCTATGCTAGGCCTTTCAGCCAAGTGAACAAGGAGCAAAGTGGTCCATTTTAATCTGCTCTAGAGAGAGAAGGACAGAACAGAGAGAGGGGGAAGGACACGCCCAGGTCCACCCCGCCTAGGGTTGTGGCCACCTGCGGTGGGTTGGATGGTGTCCCCCAGACGTCCAGCTCCCAACCCTGGGCATCAGTGAACGGGACCCTATTTGGAAAAAGAGTCTGTGAAGGTGTAATTAAAGCAAGGATTTCAGGGACTTCCCCAGTGGTCCAGTGGTTAAGAATCCACCTTCTGATGCAGGGATGCAGGTTTGATCCCTGTTTGGGGAACTGAGGTCCCACATGCCAGGGGCCCCCTGAGCGCCACAACTAGACCTGATGCAGCAATAAATAAATAGATCTACCTCAAGAGGGGATCATCCTGGATTTAGGGGGGCCCTAAGGTCAGTGACAAGTGTTCTTAGAAGAAGAAAGACACAGGAGCACAGAGGAAGGCAGAGCAGAGACCACAGGGCTGAACCTACATGCCAAGGTCAGCCCGCAGCCACTAGAAAGCGGGCAGGGAACAGAGCCTCCCTCGAGGCCTCCAGAACACTGAGGATGAACTTCTGTTTTAAGCCACCCAGTCTGTGCTGGTCTGTTGCAGAAGCCCCAGGACATGAAGACGTGGGGGTCCTGGAACTCCGAGGGGGCAGGGAGTGGGGAGGGCATCTGGTTCTCAGCTGGACAGAGCTCCAACCCAGCCCTTTCCCCAGGCCCAGAGAGGCAGGGTGACTTGTCCAGGGTCACACAGCATGCCTGGAAAACCCCAGCACCAGGACCCTGGCAGAGCCCGTCATACCTCCTTCCTGCCTGGATGTGGGGGACTGGGACGGAGGCACGGCTCAGTCAGCTAACGGCTGTGGGCCCGGACAAGACACCTAGCCCCTCATTTCCTGCACCAAGCAGGAACCACGGGAGCCCTTCCTGTGGCCGAATGGGCAACAGACGAGGTCCCAAGAGCACCCGGTCAGGCCCGGGTGCACAGCTCCCGGGTAGCAGAGGCAGCTTTCCTCCTGGCCTGACTGGAGGCCCCGGCGTCAGCTCAACCATTACCTTCGATGGTGCCCCACTTGGTTTTCCTTCCAAGGATCCTCTTCCCGTTCACCTGGTACTCGTGGTCACTGCCCACCACGGCGAACGGGATCATCTCCTGGGGGACGGGCAGGACGCACTGGTCACTTGTGTGTGCAAAGGCTGGTCCACTCCCTGGGCCCCTGGCAGGAGCTGCCCTGAGTCGGGCCCCCAGCACCGAGACCCCTCGGCCTGAGAGGGCTGCACGTGGGCCCTCTGGCTCCGACCCCTCCTAGACCAGATAACACTTCCTTATGGCTCAAGACCATCCCACCTGTTTCCCTGGCCCCTGGAAAGACCCCCACCCACGTCCTCTAGCAGGAAGTGAGGGGCCTCTGGAAACAGCAGTCTGGTCGGTGCACTCACCCGGAACTTCTCATTCACCAGCCGGTCCTCAGAGTCCTCGTCAAACTCCTTCTGGGGGTACACGTCAATGCCATTGGACAGCAGGTCCGCAGTGATCTGGGGGTCCAGAGGGGAGACAGGTGGGCACTGTCCATGCAGCAAACTGGACCAACCCACTGGGATCTGCCCGTGCTGTGACCTCCACAAAGCAAGTGGCCCCGGGCTCAGTCAGGGGTGGGCTCTGGGGGGCTGGTAACCCTGATACTGTCCAGCTCTTGTGCCTCTGGAGTGGAGGAGGGGCAGCTACAGACCTGCCTGCCGGGAGACCGCAGCAGCCCCAGGGCCCCAGGTTCATCCCAGGCACAGGGCATCTCCCCGTCCTGAACTCCACCTGGAGACCCTCTCACTGAAGCGGCCCATACTGCACAGGGGCACCTGCTTGTGCCAACTGTCACCAACCACCGTCGCAGCGACAGCTGCCTGTACGATGGTGCTCGGTGATAACGTCCCCGTGAACAGCTGTCGTTTCTGCCCTGAGCACAAATGCCCGGGGGCAGCTTTGGGGGCTTCCTTGTTCTTTTCCCTCCAGACACATCCATTGCCAGGGCGCTGTCCTCCCCTAAGCATGCTGGGAAAATCCCTGGACCTAAGGGATTGTGGGTGGAGCTTTGGGAATAAGAGTGAGGAGTCTCCCCACTCAGAGGCAGAGGCTCTACGGGGCCCAGGGTTCACCCTCCTGTTCGGACAGCAGTCCAAGTGGGACAGCAACTGGGAAGGAAGTGACCATCTGTCCCCTGATGGAAACTGTCTCTTCTATCCACAAAAAAACTGGGGATTTTGTCTGATGGCCTTGCTCCCACCAAGAGGGATGGCGGGCAGAGGCGGAGCCCTACCCGCTGTTTGAAGTAGACCCTCTCCTCCAGGGTCAGCGTGTCAGCCTTGGCGATGACTGGGACGATGTTGACCACTTTGCTCAGGCGCTTCATGAACTCGATGTCCAGGGGCCTGAGGCTGGAGCAGAGGGACAGGGATGAGGGTGTCGGGGGAGGGACATGGAACGGGGACAGAAACGCAGAAAGGGGGCCCACTCCTGCCTGGAGGGAGCTGAGAGGAGGCCCCCAGGGTGCCTGCGGAGCTCCCAGGTGGGTGTACGCCAAGGTCAAGGCTGTGGACTGAGCGCCAGCCAAGGCACCAGTGAGGGACAGAGAAAGGAAAAGAATCCTGGTCCACGTGAACTGGGAGAGGAAGGAGGGGGGGCCAGACCAGCTCTGAGCAGCCTGGGGATGAGCTCCCAAAGCCCCCAGTGTGTCCACTGGGAGAAGGGCTGCCACCGGCTCAGAGGGCCATCAGATGGTGGGGCATCACTGTCTGGGGGGAGATGGGCGCTCACTCAGCCCCATTCCCCAGGATGAGCTGGGGGCTGCTGTCTGGGGCATCCCCAGCCCCTTGCCCACTGGCTCCAGGTGTCCAAGGTCTGATGCGGGGAAAGGCTACCCCTCAGGCCCTCCTCACACCCCCCACCCCGACCTGAGACAGTTCTCAGCAGCTGCAGGGGCAGGGCTGCAGGGCTCCTGAATGGCAGGCACCGCCTTCCCACCAGGACCAGAGCTCTCCCTGCTGTCCCCGCACAGTCGGTCACAGACTCGGTGTGAGGGTGAGGCGGGCCCCAGGAGGAGGTCTGAACGGTGATGGGGAGGAGCCGCTGGATCCCCTGGGCCGGGGTCTGGGGGAGGGGTGGCGTGGTACCCCGCAGGGTCACCTCAGCAGCAGCAGGGCCTACCCTCAGCTCCCTGCTTTCAGCAGCACCTCAATGGGTCAAAGCCTGGACTGGCTGCTGTGGGACTCGCGGCTGAGCCCCCCGCCCCTGCACAGATCCTCACCAAGGGTGGCTTGGGGACTCGCTTGGTTTCCCACAAAGGCACCCAGGTGAGGCCTGCGGCTCCTGCTGGCTTCCTTCCTGTAACTGGTGCCTGCGAGGCTGGGCCCCAACCCTGGGCTTCCTGCTTCTAGTAGAACTGAGTGCAGAACAGTCAGAGCCAGAGCCTCAGGCCGCGGTGACCAGTCAGACCCCAGGCCCCAGCAACCCACCTCTGTCCGCCCTCGCCGCCCTCTCCCCACCTGCTCCCAACGTCCACTGGGTGTGGGCTCCCCTCCTTCCCACATCCTGATCAGGACGAGCCCGAGGGTGTCCACCAGGCGGTGGGAAGACACCTACAGGTGTCAGGTGCAGATGGAGCCACAGGGAGCCAAGGACAAGGGGTCTGTGAGGCCATCCGGGGCCCATCTGGGGCTTCCCCGGTGGCGCAGTGGATGAGAATCCGCCTGCCGATGCCTGGGACACGGGTTCAATTCCTGGTCCATGAAGATTCCACATGCCGCAGAGCAACGAAGCCCATGTGCCACAACCACTGAGCCCGCCAGCTGCAACTACGGAAGCCCTCGTGCCCCGGGGCCTGAGTTCCACCATGAGAAGCCACCGCAACGGGACGGTGTGCACCACAATAGAGCAGCCCCCGCCAGACGCAACTAGAGAAAGCCGGAGCAGCAACAAAGACCCAGCAGAGCCAAAAATAAATATATAAATTTAAAATATGGGTGTTTTTTAAAAAGGGGCTTCCCAGGTGGCTCAGTGGGTAAAAGAATCCGCCTGCAATGCAAGAGACGCAGCTTCAATCCCTGGGTCGGGAAGATCCCCTGGAGGAGGGCATGGCAAGCCACTCCAGTATTCTTGCTTGGGAAATGCCATGGACAGAGGAGCTTAGCGGGCTACAGTCCATGGGGTCGCAAAGAGTCAGACATGACTGAAGCGACTGAGCACGCATACACACACACACACGTTTAAAGAAAAAAATAAATAACACTGGCCTTACTCACATGCACAATTAACATTCTAAAAAATCAAAGAGCCCATCTGCCCTCACGAG
This sequence comes from Bos taurus, assembly GCF_002263795.3. Taxonomy (NCBI): domain Eukaryota; kingdom Metazoa; phylum Chordata; class Mammalia; order Artiodactyla; family Bovidae; genus Bos; species Bos taurus. The sequence goes on from NC_037346.1 coordinate 54,507,656, forward strand.
GGAGACCGCCCTTGCTCAAAGGAGGCGAGGAGGGCACCCACCCCATGCCAGCCTCACTGACTTGTGCGTACATCTGTAGCTGCAGATGGCACTGGCAGGAGAAAGCAGCTCTCTCCAAGGTGGCCTCAACTAACAGCCCTTATCCAGCCCTGCCCGGGGCCAAGCCCGCTGTTCTCTGTGCTCTAAACCCTCCTGGGTGTGTGGGGGGGTGGTCCCTGCCGGGGTCTGTTATCACATCGTCAGCACTCCCCTATGGACTAGCGACCCACATGGAGGGACAGGTAAGTGCTAAAGATACACAGCTGGAGAGTCTCTGCCCACCTGCCAGGCCCGCCAGAACGCCTGCCCTGAGAAGGCACAGCCCAGGCTCCGGACCACCCCAGGCCCAGCCGGTCCTCTGCCTTCCCAGGCAAGCTGGATGCTGACAGGTGGGCGGGACACAGTGTGGGGGCCAGAGGGAGGGTGGGGGCACTCAGGCTGCGGCCCGGGCCCACCCAGCCCCAGAGCGCGCCAAAGGCACGTACGAGTGGCCGGTGGCGGGGATGAAGTACAGGCAGCAGTGAACGCGGGTGTCCGGGATGCGCTTCTTCCGGTTGATGTTGACCTCCTCTTGCAGGTACTTCTCGTACTGGTCGTTGATGAACTGCATGATGGGCTGCCAGCTGCATGGAAGGACCCAGTCAGCGGGCATGGAACCCCCACCGCCCCAGCTGGGGAAGCAGCCCCCTGCCCCCCCATCCTCACCTGCAGGTCCCCAATCCCCCAACTCTCTGCCCAACACCGGGAAGCAGGGGGTGGGGGTGGGGTGGGTACCACCTGCAATCCTGAGTGCAACAGAGACCTGAGCCCGCCTCCCAGGCTGACCTGTGACCCCAGGGGTGGGGGTGGGGGTGGGGCGAGACTCCCAGCAGCCCCGGGAGGGCTCTTCCGCCGGGGCAGGGGAGACTCCCAGCAGCCCCGCGAGGGCTCTTCCGCCCGGGCAGGGGTCCCCTCACCAGTTCTCATTGTTGATGTGATCCCCGAAGCCCGGCGTGTCGATGACTGTCAGCTTCATGCGGACGCCCTTCTCCTCAATATCTGCACACAATCGCAGCCCCCGCCGAGTTCAGGGGGGAGACTTGGGACCTGTGCACATAACCGCCCCCCACCGGCCAGGCTGCCCGACCCACCCTGCCCCAAAGAGGCCCTCCTGCAGCGCCCCCAGGGTGATGCCAGGGAGATGCCAGTGTAAAGCAGTGAAGCTCCCTGCCCATGCTTTTTGGTGGAAAACTCAGCTGTCTCCAGGGGGCTCTGACCAGGGCCTGCAGGGATCCTGGAGAGCATCCCTGACCCCTCGCCCTCCTCCCACCCCACTCCGAGTCTCAACATGCCCAGAGGTGCTGCCCCGAGGGACCTGACTCGGTACCCTGCCCCCAGACCCCGCCTGGCTCTCACCGTGTGTGATGGACTTGATCTCTATGGTCTTAGGGATGCGCTCCTCCGAGGTGGGCTGCACTGACTTCCGGCTGATCTTGGATTTGAAGAGAGTGTTGATCAAGGTGGACTTTCCCAAGCCGCTCTGCCCTGGGGAGAGAATGGGGCTGGTCGGCAGGGTGCTCCAGAGACAGCGGCTCAAGCGCCTGGGAGGTGGCGAGGCCTGGGCATCATCCCCCAGCTCTCCTTGGTGGGACTCTGGGTCAGGGGGCGGTCAGGAGGCAGGAAGGGCTGGGTGCCTGGGCACTGGCCAAGCTCTCGCTATACTTTGTGGCAGAGCAGAACACGGACCCCTTGCCTTTTGACCACAGGGAGCCCCATGCAAGGTCCTGGGGCTCCCAGGAGGAGCTGAGATACAGACAGCGTTGGGGAGGGAAAGTGGGGGCTGGCCCCTCCAGTGCGATGCACCCTTAGCTGTGGGACATACCAGGATCCACGTGAGGTTTGATGGAAAAGCCCTACAGAGCCCCCCACCTTGGGACCCCAGTGGGGAGGGTCTGTATCCCTCACTGCTAGACCACCCACACTGCAGGGTTCTGGCCCAAAGCCCTGGGGGCCAGGCTCCCCACCGCTGAGGATCACCTCAGTAGAAGAGTCCGCATGCTCGTGTCCTGCGGGCCAGGCCTGTCACCCCGTTTTACAAGAGCCTGTGTGGCCGGCCAGGGAGGGGCAGGGGGGCTTCCTTGCGTGGCTCTGGGCGGCTCTCCGGCCTGATGAGAGCGGGGGAACTCACCCACCACCATGATGTTGAACTCGAAGCCCTGCTTCATGGCCTTCCTGCGCATCTGCTCCAGGATGGAGTCGATCCCCACGTAGCCGAAGTCCACGGGGGCCTTCTCGTTCCGTGGTGCGGGCGGCTGCTTGAGCGCGGCATCTCTGGGGGTGTCGGCCATGTCGCCAGCGCTGCTGGGAGCTGCCTCGGTGGCTGCAGGAAGAGGAGCGGGTGCATTAGGGGGTGACGGTAGGGGAGTGGGGACACGCAAGTGGGGGAAAATGAGGCTCAGCTGCCCAAGAGACCCGGAGGAACGCCCCAGAGCCAGACCCCTCGGCTTGGGCTGTCCTGCCGCCGTCTGCCTGGCCCACAAAGCCTCACCCCACAACTCAAGTCCTGAGCCAGGACAAAGGAGAGGATGACCCTCTGAAGGGAGGATGGAGGGAACCAGCCGTGGCCAGTCCCAAGCACCTGCTGGTGGCCCCAGGCCAGCGGGAGTGTGGAAGGAGGGCCGGGACGCAGAGCTAGCTCCTCCGGGCACAGTGGCTCCGTTGGCCCCTGGGCGATGGCAGGAAGGGGAGGGCCCATGGGCAGCACCTGCGGGTACTGCCCCTGCCTCCCACCCTGGACTGGATTCAAGTGTCTTCTCTCGGGCCACCCAGCACCTGCGGGGCCCCACGCCCACAGCCTGGGAGATGGTTTTGTTTTCAGGTCTGCGGACGGGCAGATGGGACTGAGCTGCTCAAAATAACTCAGGCTGCTTCGGTCTACAGGTCAGAGCCTTCCTCTTCTCCTCCTGGGCTGCCCTCAGAGTCCGCGTGACCCAGCTGGAGGCCTGGAGGGGTGGGGGAGATGCCCAGAAAGCTCCCAGTGGGGACCCGAGGGACACCCGGCCTGCGGGGCTGGTCAGGGCGCTCAGGACCGTGTGGGTTCCCCACCAGGGTCGGCTGCATCCCAGCGAGTCCCCCCTACCACGACAAGCACATCCAGACCACACCCGTCCCCGACGGCCCTCCCCACTCCCTCCCCTGCCCCCGTGGGTCCAAGCTCTTCCCACCCCCTCTGCCCGCTAAGGATTTTCAGCTTCATCCTGCCTCCCAGAAAGGATCACAGTCTCTTCTCCCCGGGGCACCCTGAGCTCATGGGAAGCGACCACCCAGCGAGTCCAAACACTCCCCCTCTGCCTGGGAGCCCCTCTCACAGCCCTCAGGGAGGGAGTGCTGGTGGTTTCCAGTGCAACAGCGCCCCTCCCCCCAGGTGCCCACCTCTCCGGGGGCATATCCCACTGCCAAGGTGGGCAAGCAGCCTTCCCAAACACGGCCTGCCACCCATCCCCTCCTGCCCCTGCCAGGAAGGTCCCTGCCAAGCTTTCAGATAAACTGCATTTTGGTTTCCTGGGGAAATAACCGGACTCCACCCCACCCACCAGGTTGCACCTCTGCAGCCACGTCTGTCTTCAGGAGCCTCCAAGGGAGCTGAGATGGGGGCCAACACCCTCTCCTCCCCGCATGCCCAGGCCAGTAAGAGAGGAAAGACGACTGGCCCCATTAGCTTACAAATCCCAGAGACTGGGGTGTCGCTGGTTTATCCCCACGTCAGTCACTAACATCCCGCTATCCTTTGCCCGGAACAGGCAGAGACATTCCTGCTTTCGAGAACAGGGGCGCTAAGCATGGAACGTAACACGCATAAAGGCCAGGGGCAGCCCGGGGTCCACAGATCTCTCCTAACAGGCTGGTGATAGAGGTTTTGGTTCCACGTCCCACCTCACCCCATCCCCGGGCCGGGGAAAGGCAAAGGGTCCAGGAGGCAGGGATCCCCGCTATTCGACCGCCATTGCGGGGGCCTCCTCCCTGCATGGCCCGGAAGGAATTGCCTCTGCTCAGAAACACTCTGCCCCGGGCTCCGGCATCGTTAAATAAACAAAGACCAGAGCCACATCTGGCCCGAACGTGTGGCTCTGGGGCTGCTTCCTGGAGACAGACATGGGGCCCTGTCTTTCGGGACAGCAGTTCAGCCCTGCCCCACGTGACCGAAAATTGCTTCCATCTGTCTGCGGGTCTGGGAGCCATTCTGCCCTGGACCGGGCCAGCCCCCCGCCCCACCCCCACATCTCCCTCCATCCCTCAGCCCCTCCGGAGCAGCACAGGGTGGGGGCGGGGTTGGGGGTGGGGAGTGCCCCCTGAACCAGCCCCTACTCCTCTCCAAGGACTCCGGGAGCAGCAGAGAGAGGCTCCAGCCGGCCCCTCCACAGGCACCAACATCTGCAGAAACCAAAGCGAAACCCCCTGCCCACCAGGACCCTGTTAGAGAAATAATCAGAGAAACGTGACAAGCGCCATCCTTCTCGCTGAGAGAAGGGCCTGGCCTTCTGCACAGGTGAGGGTCCATCTCCCCGAGGCCCCTCCTCTGGGAGGCTCCATGGTGGGCAATCCCCACTCTGTCTGCCTGGATGGCCAGCAGACACGGGACCCTCCAGCTACGCCCACCCTGATAGGAGGCTTTGGGGTCTGCCTTCAGGACCCCATGGGGGAGTGTAGAGGCGTCTAGCAGCCAGCCGGCCCAGAGATTCTCTCTGTGAAACTCGGGGTTTCTGTGACTCTTGCAGCCTCGAGGACTCTAGCCAGCTAGATGGGACAGTGGAGACAGGCGACTCCAGCACCGTCCAGTGAGGCAGCCGTGTGCGCCACTTCCTAGAAATTGTGGTGGAATTTACAGAACACAAAATGTACCATCTTAACCAATTTTAAGCATGCAGCTTGGGAGTGTTAAGTCCATTCACGTTCTGTACCCAAGCTCCTAACTCATCCTGCAAAACTGAAACCGTGCCCGTTAAGCATGAACCCCCACTCCATTCTGTTTTATGTCTCCATGAATTTAGCTACTGTGCACCCCAGGTCAACAGAGTCACGCAGTATTCATCCTTTCGTGACAGGCTTGTTTCACCAAGGAGAATGCCCTCAAGGTCAGTCCACACTCTAGCAGGCGTCAGGATGTCCCTCCTTTTGAAGGCTGAGTGATACTCCAGTGTGTGGCTGGAGCACGTTTTTAATTCATTCATCAATGGACACTTGGATTACTTCTGTATTTTAGCTAGTGAACAGAGCTGCTGGGATCATGGGTACACAACTCTCTCAAGACCCTGCTTTCAAAGCTTTCCGAAACATTTTTGACCCGGTGGGAATGCTGAGTCAAATGGTAGTCATATTTTTAATTTTCTTCAGAACCACCAACTGTTTTCACAAACATGACATTTGAGCACTTAAAATGCAGCTAGTCTAACGGAGGAACTCAGTTTTTTATTTAATTTTAATTCATTTCAATTTAAAGAATGATACACGCCATGGGGACTTCCCTGGCAGCCCAGTAGTTAAGATTCTGCCCTTCAAATGCAGGGAGTGAGGGTCTGATCCCTGGTCAGGGAACTAAGATCCCATATCCCACAAAGCATGGACAAGAAATTTTTAAAAAATTTTTAATTAAAAAAAAAAAAAAAGAATGACACATGGCAAGTGGCAACTATCCTGGACAGCACATAACTCTTGTCTAACCTACTTATTTTACAAATGGGGTGTGATTTTTTTTTTTTTTCCTGAAATGCACTGGAAGCGGTCTAGCCAACCGGAGACCGTCAATGAATCTAGTCCTGTGACTTCACATTCACTCTCATGATATCGGATTAACATACGTGTCCCCCCAGCAGGCCATGAGCTCCAGTGAGGATGGCAGTGACGTGTGTGGATCCCCAGTGAGCCTCCAGGGCCCTACAGGGAGGGGACACTCAACCAAACTGAGTGAATGGGGTCTTGGGGGAGACCCTCGAGGCGGGGGACAGGGAGGAGGGGCTCTGCTGCCCGAGCTGCCCACAGACCCTCCACGACAACGGTCAGACCCACCTCCACACCTGCCTTCTCCTGACCCATCCCCACCCCCAAGACCTGTGTCCAGACCACCTCCTCCAGTGACTTCTGCCTACGGCTCACTCTCTTCCCTGTTAGCTCGGTTGTTGTTTCATACCCAGACTTTATCAAATGCTATTAATAGGAAAAAGGAAGCTCTTAACAGAAAAACAAGAAGTTTCACATTTACATCCAAGGTGACTTTCACTGCAGCCTCTGCATGCAAACAGAGAAAGAGGGAGCTGCCCTCTTTAAAAGCGGGAGACGCATGTTCAGGGAAGTCAAGTGACTTACCAAGGTCACACCGCACCACCAGCTGCTGCTCTCCACTGCTCCTACTTGGGAATCCCTGGAAAAGGGGATGGAGGGGGCGGCACAGACTGCCATAGCCTCTCCTTCCTGGGGTCACGCTCTGAGGGGTGCCAGGTTTGCTGGGGTGTGTGTGGCGGGGGGTGACCCCTGGGACAGCCTTGTTTTTGCTCCACTGGGTCAGCCACTCTCTCTCAGGCCCAGGGCGACATCCCTGCCCACCAGAGTGCCACCTTCCTCTGGGAAAAGACAGCCCAAGTGACCAACTGGGTGGGGGTGACCTTACACGCTGGTTTACACCCTCCCTCCAGCCTGATCACTTTCTTTACTGCAGTAAAACAGACGCAAGTTACAACCTCAATCCCTTTAACCATGTTAAATGTTCATGTTAGCGTCCTTAATTACATTTACGATGGCATGCAACCATCACCACTACCTACCTCCAAACGCTTTTATCATCCTGGTCGGAAGCTCTGAGCCCATTAAACACTAACTCCCCGTCCCCCAACCCTGTAGGCTCTGTTCTGTCTCCGTGAATCTGGCTCCACTAGGAACCTCATATAAGTGGGAACATTCATAAGTATTTGTCCTTTTGTGTCGGGCTTCTTTCACAAGCATCATGTCCTTGAGGCTCCCCCCTGCTCCAGCATGTGTCACATTCCATTCCTTTTCATGTCTGAATAATACTTCATTGTTCATCCATTCATCCATCAGTGGACACGTACGAGGTTTCCACCTTTGATGATGACGAATAATGCTGCTATGAACACGGGTGGACACGTGTCGTTACAGTCCTTGCTTTCAAGTTTTCTAGTATCCAGCCTAATTATCAATATTAATAGAACCCAGTTGGTGCTCAGAAAGGCCACGGTTTGGACAAGTAGGTAACATGGTCACCCTAGTCAAAGCGAGGGGCAGTGCCCCCTGCAGACTTTGCGGCTGGGAACCAGGGCCTCGGATTCTCACTCTGGCTCCACGTGGCCCTCTGCGAGTCTCTCCACCCTGCTATTCACTCCCTGATCTGACTTTGCAAGATCTTCAAACCCAAGGTTGTAGCTCAATCAGTGGCACCCCCACCTCCTAGGCCAGGGGGTGGCACAAAGCAGTGATTCAAGAAACATCTGAAAGGCCGTCCACCCATGGATGAAAAGCCAAAGACAATGCGGTAACTCTACATAACGGATGATGAGCCATTAAAAGGTCGTCCACCCATGGACGAGAGGACAGACAGTGCAGGAAATCCACACGATGGACAATGAGCCATTCAAAGCACTTATGTCCTAGATGAATGGATATGAAGATGTGGTGTACGCAGATGGTGGAATATTACCCAGTCATAAAAAACGAATGGAATAACAGCATGTGCACCTCCACGGATGGACCTAGAGATTATCAAACGCAGTAGTCAGTCAGCCGAGAAAGACAAATATCGCAGGATATCACTTATATGTGGAATCTAAAAAATAATACATTGACCTTATTTACAAAACAGAAACAGATTCTCAGACAAAGAAAAAAATACCAAAGGAAGAAGAGGGGGAAGCAAACTAGGACTTTGGGATTGGCAGATAAAAATTACTTTAAATAAAACAGATAACAAGGTCTTACTGTATAGCACAAGAAAATATATCCAATATATTGGAATAAACTAAAATGGAAAACAATCTGAAAATTAATGTATAAATGTAAAGAATATGTGTGTGTGTGTATATATATATATATACGTGGAACTGAATCACTTTGTTGTACATCAGAAACTAACCTGACATTGTAAATCAATCGTGTGTATGCACGCTAAGTTGCTTTCAGTCATGTCTGACTCTTTGCAAACCTACGGACTAAAGCCCACCAGGTTACCCTGTCCATGGGCTTCTCCAGGCAAGAGTACTGGAGTGGGTTGCCATGCCCTTCTCCAGGGAAATCTTCCTGACCTGGGAATAGAACCTGGGTGTCCTGCATTGCTGGTGAATTCTTTATCCCAGAGCCACTGGGGAGGACCCATAAATCAACAGTACTCAAAAAAAAAAAAAAAAATAGCATTGACATACATACTACTGTGAGGAAAAGAGCTAGTGGGAAGCTGCTATAAAGCACAGGGAGCTCAGCTCAGAGCTCTGTGATGACCTAGAGGGGTGGGATGGGGGTAGGGGAGGGAGGCTCAAGAGGGAGGGGATATATGTATCCATATGGCTGATTCACCTTGTTGTACAGCAGAAACCAACACAACATTGTTAATCAACCATACTCCAATTTTAAAAATTTTTAAAAAGTACTGATGTCCCGACACGCTGTGTAACAGATGAACCTTGAAAACAGCATGCTCAGTGAAGAAGCCAAATGTAAAAGGCCACACGTGGTACGAGTCCATTGAAATGAAATGTCCAGAAGAGGCAAATCCATTAGGACAGAGAGCAGACGGGGCAGCCGGGGCTGGGCCATCACACCTATGGGATTCCTTTTGGGGGACAAATAAGACCCTGATGCTGGGAAAGACTGACGGCAAAAGGAGAAGGGGGTGGCAGAGGATGAAATGGTTAGACAGCATCACCGACTCAATGGGCATGACTGTGAGCAAACTCTGGGAGAGAGGGGACGACAGAGGAGCCTGGCATGCTGCAGTCCATGGGGTCAGAGAGGACACGACTTAGCGACTGAACAACAACATTTTCTGAAACTAGATACAACATTGAGAATACGCCCCACTGATGCACACGCTAAATGAGTGAATTGTACAGGGTGGGGATTCTGTCTCAATGAGCTGCTATACAAAGAGAGGAAAGTCGCTGCTGGTAGAGATGGACTGAAAAGAACCCACTGTGCCCAGGAGTGCCCACCAGCCAGCTGTACAGCTTGTGGACAGCTGAGGCCAGGATGCCCCTACTCAGGCCTAAGGTTCCTGTGCCCACCCCACCCCCCAGGCTGTCCAGCTGCACAAGCAGCCCCGTCATCTCCCAGCGAGGACGTTCAGACCAGCAGGAGGAAACCTGGCAGTGTGTCTCTGCAGGCCTCCAATTTGAGCCCAGGCCTGCAACCCTGGTGGGCGAGCCCCTGCCCCCTCCTTCACCACAGGGGCCTGTAGGTCCGCCTTTTCTCACGAACTGATGGGGAGGGGGTTGCTCTTAAACTGGGGAGGAAGGGGTTCCATCCTCTTCCATCCACATGCCTTCACAGGGGGCTCTAGGTCGCAGCCCTGAGCCAGCGCCAACTTCAGGCTTCTGCTCCAAGGGACAAATTCTTCCCCCTTACCCTGGGGTCTGTATATCTCGGTCTGTGGCTGGCTGGGACTGGGACAGTGGGACGCACATCTGGCTGGGATGCAGCCACCAGAGAGGAGCCCGCAGAGGGTTTATACTTCATTGCAGCCCTGGGCGATCATGGGCGGGGCCCAGCAGGCTTGCAACACCCAAGGGTCACTCTTCGCCACCGCCGCTCCCTATCTGTCCTGCTGTCCTTCCTGCAGCTCAGAAACATCCCTGAAGATTCCACTCTCTCCGAGCATCAACCTCTGCTGCGTGACATTGCTCCCAGCCAGAGGGGCACCTGTGTCACAGCCAGGGACAGAACCCAGGACCAAGCTCTCGGGGTAAAGCCGACTCAATGCCCCTTATCTCCCCCGATCCTCCCCAGGGACATTGGCACCATCATCCCCACCGGCCTTGCTCAATCACCGCCCACAGTGGCTGAGCAGAAAGCAAGGCTGACCCATCTATGGAAACCCACGAGACCACCCAACAGGAGCCAGCATCACCAGGTAGATCCAGGCAGACCCACGCAGAAGCTTGATGTTGGGGTCATAGGGACCTGTCCACCACACATTCTTCCTGCAGTAAATGCGCCCCACCACCCGCCCTTGATGAAGCCTTCCTTCCCCTCTCCCAGCCTCATCCAGGTGCTTCTCACAGTCATAGCCTCCTGCCTTCACTATGCACACATGTGCACCTTGGAGATGTAACTGTCCTAGAAAAGATGCCAAAGAAATGGAAGATGCCAAAGAGCTGGAAGAATCACACTCTCTGACTTTGGACAGTATTATTGATACAAAGCCACAGTCATCAGAACAGTATGGTACTGGCATAAAAACAGACACGCAGATGAACGGAACAGATCATAAAGCCCAGATATAAATCCACACACTTATGGTCAATTAATCTACAACAAAGAAGGCAAGAATATACAACAGGGTAAAGACAGTCTGTTCAATAAGTGGTGCTGGGAACACTGGACAGCTACATATAGAATAATGAAATTAGAACATTTTCTTATGCCATATACAAAAACAACTGAAAATAGATTAAAGACCTAAAAGACCAGGAACCATAAAACTCCTAGAGGAAAACATGGGCAGAACACTCTTGGATATAAATCATAGCAATATTTTTTGGATTTGGCTCCTAAAGGAAATAAAGCAAAGGCAAACAAATGAGACCTAATTAAACTTTAAAACTGTTTCACAGTAAAGGAAATGATCAATAAAATGAAAAGATAATGCACTGTGTGGGAGAAAATATTTGCAAATGATATGACATACAAGGACAGGGAGACCTAGCGTGCCGCAGTCCATGGGGTTGCAAAGAATCAGGCATGACTGAGCGACCGAACAACAAGTGATGTATAAGGGATTAATATCCAACATGTATAAACAGCTCATACCGTTCAACAATCTGATTACAAAATGGGCAGAAGAACTGAACAGAAATGTTTCCAAAGAGGAGATGCAGATGGCCAACAGGCAGAGGAATAGATGCTCAACATCACTAATTATCGGGGAAATGCAAGTCAAAATCACAAGGCTATAGCACCTCACACGTGTCAGAATGGCTATCCGCAAAAGGAATACCACAAACGCTGGCGAGGGTGTGCAGAAAAGGGAATCCTTACACACTGTTCATGGGAACGTAAATTGGTGTAGCCAGTGTAGAAAACGGTATGGAGGTTTCTTGAAAAATTAAAAATAGAACTATCCTATGACCCAGCAACTCTACTTCTGGTATATATCTGAAAAAGCCAAAAACACTAACTTGAAAAGATGCATATACCCTAATGTCCACAGCAGCATTATTTGCAATTGTTGAGTTGTGGAAGCAACCTAAGTATCCATCAACAGATGAATGAATAAAGAAGATGTGGTACTCATACACACACACAAGAATATTACTCAACCATAAAAAAAAAAAAAGAGAAATTTTGCCATTGGCAGCAACACAGGTGGGCTTGGAGGGCATCACGCTAAGTGAAATAAGTCACATAAAGAAAGACACACACTGTACGAGATCACTAACATGCGGAACCTAAAAAATACAGCAAACTAGTGAATACAACAAAAAAGAAGCAGAGTCACAGATACAGGGAACAAACCAGCAGTTACCAGTGGGTAGAGGGAAGCGTGCAGGGGCAGTAAAGGGGTGGGGGATTAACAGGTACAAACTGTTATGTATAAAATAAGCCAGAAGAATATACGGCACAATATAGGTAATATAGCCAATATTTTCTAATAACTATAAATGGAGTATAATCTTTAAAAAGTGTGAATCATATATTATACACTTACAACACATAATACTGTCCATCACCTATACTTCAGTGATAAAACATGGTTATAAACAATGAACAGTAGAAAAAGATCCTGGGGTCCCAGTGGACCAAGACCGTAACAATGATACATTCAACGAACATTTACTGAGCACGTATTACATAGTAACAAAAAGAAGACACTGTATAGGCTTGAGGTCAGTCTGAATGAAAACTATGGTGCCACACAGGAAGAAGAAGTTTATTTATTCAAATGTTCATCAGCCAAAACTTCCAGGCAGATTCATGGTAATCCCTTACAAGTAAGGAACCCAATCTGGCACAGGATTCTCGTGTTGCGCATCACAAACCTCTTTTAGGAGCTGTTAAAAGATAAGGAATCTCTCCCTAAAATAAGCACACATGAAGACAGGCAATAAATTGTGAATAAATTTGGACAATCTGTGGGGTTCATCAAAGAACCCCGTAGCTTTCTTCATGAAACTAACTTGGTCTAACGAGAACTTGGAATTTAATCATTTTATTTCTGAATTGAACTTCTCAACATACAAAGATATTGTGGGTTCCATGGTCAGAAAAGGGTGAGGAAGAGTTTTTAAAAAAATGATCAGGGAATCCTATGGTGGTCCAGTGGTTAGGACTCAAGAGCTTCCACTGCAGGGACCCTGGGTTTGATCCCTGGTTGGGGAACTAGATCCCCAAAGCTACGAGGCACAGCCAAAAAATGAGAAAAAAAAAAAAGATGAAAAATAACAATAAAAAAAATCAGGGTAGGGGGACTTCCCTGGTGGTACAGTGGATAAGAATTCACCTGCCAATGCAGGGGACACAAGTTCGATCCCTGGTCCGGGAAGATCCCACATGCTGCAGAGCAACTAAGCCTGCACGCCTGCAGCTACTGAGCCTGTGCTCCGCAACAAGAGAAACTGCTGCAACGAGAAGCCCTTGCACCCACCGCAACTGGAGAACAGCCCCCGCTTGCCACAACTAAAGAAAGCCTGAGTTCAGCAGCCAAAACTGCGACCCCACGGGCTGCAGCCCGCCAGGCTCCTCTGTCCATGGGGATTCTCCAGGCAAGAACACCGGAGTGGGTAGCCTATCCCTTCTCCAGGGGATCTTCCCCAACCCAGGGGTCGAACTGGGGTCTTCTGCATTGCAGGCGGATTCTTTACCAGCTGAGCTACCAGGGAAGCCCAAAAGAAATAAATAAATTAAAAAAAAAAATTTTTTTTTTGATGATCAAAGGCAGGAAAAGAGGAAAAGGGCAGAGGCTATGAAGCTGGTCTCCATCCCTGAGCCCAAGGAGAAAGCTGTGAGGGATGGGCAGGGACATAAGGGCTGTCATTCCCTGCGGGGCTTTGAAACAGAATCTTTTCCCATTTACCAGATTCCGTTTTTCCTCGTGTCCCCGTGAACCTACCCCAGCCACTACAAACTCCCCATAAATGTCACAGGGGAACTTCCTGTTCCCTTCTAAAGATGGAAACACTGAATACAAATGACTGAATTTTGCAAATTTGTGCAGGCGGGGAATCAAGGCATGCATTTTTAAAGCGTACACGGCTCATCTAATTCAATAAGTAGTTCCAAATCGAATTACACTTCACACTTTGTACAGGGCAGAAAGTGTCTCCCCAAAGCCTGATGAGGAACCAGGAGGCCAGAAATCTGAGAGCCTGCCCTCTGGCCTGAAAGCCGGCTTAGAGATCCAGCACAAAGGCGAAGGCCTCTCTGAAGAAAGACGGGAGTTTGCAAACGCCAGGAGTTGCATCTCTCTCCCCATTGGATCTTTCCCAAGAGGAGACTCAAAACAAGGTCGCAGCTTTAGGGTTTCTGTGCAGGGACAGATTGGGTGGAAAGACTTCCCACGACCCCGCGCCCTTTGCAAGACCTGGGAGGGGACAGGGTAGGAACAGCCCCTGCTCCCACCCGACTCTATTCATTCAGGGGCCCAGGGCGCCCCAAAGTCCGGCGGGGGGTGATTCCCCGCTTCTACTGCCCGCCCTTGTCTCTTGCCAAACCCTTTAAAGCAAACGTCTTCCCTTTTGTCCAGGAAAGAATCTCAAGAACCTCTTCGCTTCTGCCAACACGGTTTCAATTGGCGTCGGTCGGTGGAGCCAGATTTGGACGGCATCCAACGCTCAGCCCGCACCCCCCACCCCCTTCTGGAAGAGGCCCCCTCTGTTCTTTCATTTCCAGCCTGCCTCCCGCCCCGCTCCTCCAGCAGAGTTCCTCACCCGGGTTCAGCAGCCTATTGAGACATCAATCTTTGGTCAGAGCAGGCTCCAACCTGCACCACGTCCTAGGCGCTTTCCTAAAACGCGGTCTGCAGAACTGAGTGCCGCCGAATCCGCATGGCAGAGGAGGCCAGGGATGAGGCCTCCGACTTCCTGTGTCAAGGGATTTATCTTTCATTCTGTGTTCCGCCGCCCACACTCGCCTCGAAGACTCAGGGAATGTGCCCCCGAGCCGCCTCCCACCCCAGGGAACCTTCCAGCAGGATAGACCCTGCCCCAAGGCAAACCCGGAATCCAGCCCGCCCACCACGTCCAAGCGGTCAGCCACAGAGAGATTCCGTTAGTTCTTGGCAAGTGCTCGCAAAGTTAAAGAGAGAAAGAGAAGACCTTCCCCCACAGATGGGTGGAAAGTGGCCATTTGTCACGGGGTGGAGTCCCCCGGCCCCCCTCTCCTATCAGCAGGACTGTCAGCAGACGCACACCAGAGCTCCGTGCTGGGGAGGCTGGGGGCGCCCACTCCAGCAACTGATGAGATCATGTAAAATAACAAAAACTAGACAGGGTCCTCTGGGGTGCAAGAGAGCGGCCCCCTGCCAGGAGCTAAGTAGGAAAAGAGCTCCCCCGCCCCAGAGATACCAAGCAATTCTCCAGTCAGATCATCTGCACAGGCTCCGAGGTGCTGCCTAATGAGGTCTCCTCCCCCACCCGCCAAAGGACCCCCTACCCACCCTGGTCCCTTCAGAGAGGCGGGAGCTGAAGGCACGGCCAGGGAGGGGGCCAAGCAGGGAGGGGCAAGTTCCTAGGCCAGGAGCGGAAGCCTGACCAATGACCCCGTAAGGAAGGAGGCCCCCTCATACCACTAGTTGGAGGGGCCGGGAAGGTTGTGGGGAAGGCGGGAGGGTCAGCAGCTCTGGACCGCCTTGAACCATGTCACTGTCCGCCGGCAGCTCCAGCTCCGGGCTGATGTGAGTCGAGGCAGCTGGCATCACATCCCCCCCTCCCCACCTCCAGCTTCTTCCTGCTCGGGAGGTCAGGGGGTCAGGAAGCAGTGTGCGCAGAGCCTGGGAACCCACGCGGCCCCTCACACGGCTCGCTCCATGTCCACTCAGCAGAGAGCCCGCCTAGACTGTGCCCACCTGCCCACGGGGTTGCCCAGAGCCCTGCCTGCTGGAAAGGCACTCCTGCTCCCCACCCCATGCAGTGCTTAGCCTCTGCTCTCCCAAGGGAGCCCCTGGGCAGAGGGGATAAGCCGGGGCATGTCTGTGACATCTTGGGCCACACCATGAGCCACAAGGTCAAATGCTCCCTGAAGTGAGATGGGGATGGTGAGCTCAGGTATGTACACGCACTGGTCAACCACAGGCTCACCCCAGAAAAAAGCAGTGTGTGGACAGCATGCCTCACCCCCTCGGAACACATGTGCAACACCCATGGAACACTGCCCACAGGAGATGCTGGCCACGGGCAGGGTGCACAGACACCCCTGAGCCCCGTGTGGGTCGGACACTAGGCAGAGTCCCACTTCCTGCGCCTCCTGCACGCTGGCGCTGTGCATGATACGAAGCTTGGGTGCACCACTGGATCGGGAGCTCTGACCAGATGGAGCCCTTTGCAGGGGTCACCCCCCACCCCAACTTCTCCTCTGCTGCTCCTCCTCTGTCTCCGGGGTCTCCACTGCCTCACTGGCTCCTCCTCTGCCTGTAGAACCAGTCTGGTCCCAACTGGACACTCTTCCCAGTGATCCTGCCCATCCTCTGAGCATCAGATGCCAACCTCTGTTCAGAATCATACACCAGTGCCAATCATGACTCAGCAGAGATGGCCCACTGTGCCAGGCCCCCTGCCCAGAGCCGGGTATCCTCGGCCCCTGCCCTAGTGAAGCCTTGATGCCTCCCACTAAACATGCCGCCAACTGAGCTCTGGACCCATCCGTGCCACCCGCCCCCATGAGCAACGGCATCTCCACCCATCCAGTTACTACAGCTGGAAACCCAGGGGCCAGCCTTGGTCCCTCCTTCCATTGGCCCACGTCCAGTCATCCACCCCAAATCCTATCAATCTGAATCCAACACATCTGAAGGCAGTCGCCTGGCCTCCCACCTCCATGGCTCCCACAAGCCAAGCCATCCCCATTAAGTCCCCCACCCACCACCCCACCGCAGGGACCATCCTTCTCAAGGCACCAGGAAGGCCTGTTTAAAACAAATTAATCGCATTGCTCCCCTGGCTTGAAAGCCTGACTGGGTCCCCCTGCACCTGGTATAACACAAGATCCCTGAGGCCCCAGAATCCTGCAGCTGGGACCCTGTTCCATCCCAGACTCCCTGTGTGACCCTGAGCAAGTAACTTAACCTCTCAATGCCTCAGGTTTCTGATGGGTAATATGAGATAATACCTGCCTTGTAAGAGTTCTGTGAGGACCAAACGACATATTTACAAAGCACAGACTAGAGCCTGGCACGGCCAAGGCACAGAGCATGTGTCAGTAAAATAGAAGCCCGTGCCCGGCTCTCCCGTTTTGACATGTGCACCATCTCCCTGGCTCCTTTCCTCTCCTCAAACAAGGCTCCCCAGGGAGGTCCTCCCTTGGCTCTGCTCTGGGGGACTCCCGGTGTCCCATGGTTCTCCTCCTGAGTGCCCCTGCTCACAGCCTGCAATTGCAAGGTCTGCCTCCTCTGCTCACACATCCCACAGCCTGGTACGTAAGATGTCGAATGAGTGAATGAAAGGCCAGTTTGCTGCCTCCCGCCCTCCTCTCTTCCCAGAGCATCGCGGGGCCGCTGCTCCCAGGTCGGTGCAGGCGGCCCCTCCGCGAGGCTCCCGCGGTGCTGGCCTGCATCCTTTCCCACGGGCTTCCCGGGCTTCCCTCCGCTCAGCCTTCCGCGTGTGCCAGCATGTGAATGAGACGTGAACGATTTCTGGTTTCCATCCCCCTTCTGGAACCACAAAGCATCTTGCGAAAGGATGGATGCACTTCCTGGGACAGCTCCTGCCCATTCAGGAAATTCTGTTCAGGAAACCGTCAGTGAGGGCATGGGGATGCCCACAGGGGAGAGGAGGCTGGGCGGCCCCTAATCCCTACCTCCTTCCTCGTGCGTGTGCCCTAAGCTGCTTCAGTCGTGTTCAACTCTTTGCCACCCTACGGACTGGGGCCTGCCAGGCTCCTCTGTCCATGGGATTCTCCAGGCAAGAATACTGGAGTGGGTTGCCATGCCCTCCTCCAGGGGATCTTCCTGACTCAGGGATCAAACCCGTGTCTCTTAGGTCTCCTGCCTTAGCAGGTGGGCTCTTTACCACTAGTACCACCCAGGAAGCCCACACGCCTCCCCACCTACCCCTAACTGGGGCCTCAGGGCACGTGAGGTCTCCTCTCCCTGAAGCTTGGGCAGAGCAGGCAGGGGTGCTGGAGGGGGCGGGCATGGGGAGCGGGGCCCTCAGGTCTGAACACCTGGGCCCACCCGGGGCTCTGTCTGAACCCTGAAACCTCACCCACGCCGCTCTCCACACTGCAGCTGACCTGGCCAGTGCCACGGTGAGGAGTGGGTCCCCTACGTGCAGTGGCCGGGCCACCAGGCACTAGGCATCCATTAATTTGCTGTCCAGCAGTTAAAGGCGACATAGCAGCAGCCTAAACTTAAGAGTGATTGGGTCAGCTGGCAAAGTATTAATCGCGACACCAGCAGGGCCTCTGCAGAAGGCCCCTAGAGCACTCAGTCCTGGCCCCCAGGAGCTTGCCAAGAACACAAGAAGCCGGGCCGGGCCATCAGAGGAGGGCTGACCGCCATCCGGGCTGGCCTGCGCACAGCACTTTACAGTTTACAGAGCGCTCAGACTTGCTTTATCGTATCCGATCCTCGCCTTCACATCCTTCCTTAGACTCTACATTTCCTGCCGTAATTAGCTGACACTTTTGAAATCAGACCAAAATAACAACAGCTATAGTAACAACACATTCTCCTACAAGTTGAGACGAAAGATAAAGGAAGGGGCTCGCCGGTCCCCAGGGCCTCCCCCACTTCCTGGGACCCAGCAGACCCCCCAACCCATCATCCCCTACACCCTCTGCACGCGGTGGAGACCTACTGTGGACCGAGACTGTCCGGCGTCCTCCAACCGATCAATTTGTGCCTCTGAAGGAGCTTCGCCTCAGTCAGCACAGGACCTGGAGGCGCCTCCAGCCCCCGAGGGTGGGAGCCTGTCCCCTCCCAGGTCTCCCCAACCCGCGCTGTGGGAAGGAGCCACATTCATATGGTAATTTCTGCCTGTGAACTGCCGAGGAGCAGAGGCCCCCTCCAGCTGCCCGGAGGGCGGGGAGGGCCGGGAGGAGGGAGGAAGCTGGACCGCCCCGCCGCCTTCCCGGGACCGCGCGCCAGTGGGCCCTCCCCAGCGCGCTCCCGGGCGCCAGGCTCAGAGTGGACCCAGCAGGCGCCCAGACGTGCGCACGGGTGAGCCTTTGCTGGATGCACTTGTGTGGTGGCTTAAAAAGACAAGCAACGCGCATTCGTTCCGCAGCTTAACTTTCTGCCTGTGATGCACACAGCCATCCAGAAAGGGTGTACCTTGTTGCTCCTGCAGATTCTGCGGGGGACAGCAGTCACCCTCACACCCTCCCTGGACCCCAGAGGCCGACCTCCCCTAAGTCCTGCATTTCACCCTCCCAGGAAGGAAACACCTCCCCCCCTGGCCAGGAATGGAGACGGGGGTGCATCCTCGCCCCCACCTTCCCACTGGGGGAGGGTACTCCAACCCCGCCCACTCCTTCCACCCACTTCCTCTTTCGCTGCCACTACCTCACTGTCACATGCCCCCCTGTCTCCCCTGGAGAGGACACACAAGCCTTCCTTCTCCCCTTCCTGCCTTGTCCCGGGCCCTGTGCAGGCCAAGGAAACCAGAAGTCAGAGGCAGGACCCAACAGGTTCCTCTGCTCCTTGATCCCACCCCCAACTCCTCCCTGCATTAATTCCTCATTGATTCATCCTGTTCCGCAAAGCTTGGCCCTGGACTCACAGTGAAACCAAAGAACCCCCAGCCAACTGCACAGAGACGCAGATTCAAGACTTGACACACAGTGCTCACAGCCACTGGGAGTGGAGCTCAAGAGACCAACAGTGCTCCCCTAACTGGGTGCTGGTGAGCCAAGTGCTCCCCACTGACTGTGCAGGTCCCCAAGAGAAACAAAAACACAGGTGCCCACCCAAACCCGGACCCCAGTGTTCACTGCAGCACGATTCATATGAGCTACGAAGTGGACACAGCCCGAATAAATGCCCATCAACCCATGAATGGATAAACAGCACGTGATGCAATTGTTAGAGTGGAATACTGTGCAGCCATAAACAGGGATGGAGTGTGGACACATTACATACGGACGAACCCTGAAAACATTACACCGGCTGAAAGACGCCAGATACAAAAAGCCACCCACTAAAAAAAGAAAGCCATTCACGACATGATTCTACCGATAGAAGTTACTAGGATAGGCAAATTCACAGACAGCAGGCAGATTCGTGGCTGCCAAGCGCTGAAAATGACCAGTAATGGACTTAAGATCTCTGAGGGGGAGTGACAAAAATATTCTGGAATTGGTGATGATGGTAACTTTGTAAGTATACGGGAAACCACTGAACTGCACACAATAAAAGGGTGCATTTCCTGGAATGTGGATTATATCTCCATAAAGCTATTATCAGCAACAAGCCCGATGACTGTGGTCCCCAGGGAATGAACCAGAACAACGGTGTCCTCTGGCCCACGGCTGCCCCCTCCACCCCCCGCACCAATCCAGCCTGCACGCCCCTCCCCCCTTTCCATTCAGCGGCTTGTGTGTGTATGTGTGTGTTGGGGGGTGATTCCGGTGACTTCTCCACCTGTGCGGCCCGCTCCTCACACCACCAGTGCTCATAAGGACTCAACATGAACTTTTAAGAAGGGGCCTCAGCGTCACGGGCTAGAACCTGTCAAGTCATAGAATGACCCAGGAGCAAGCCCTGTTTACAGAAGGAAGCCTCACCCTGAAAGGAGGGGGATGTGGCAGCAAAAGCAGCCAGTCAGCAATAAGAAAGGCTGAACGTGGCTCATCCTGGATCTCTGCACAGGAGGGACAAGGGGTGAAAACCTTTGCTACCCAGGACACCCACTCAGACCCCTTCCAAGTGCCTGAATCAGCGGGGTGCAGCCGACGTGGGCCAGTGCCCACCTGCACCCTGCCACCGCCTGCCTGACCAGCCAGGTGCTGAGGCTGGTCGGAGTCCTGAGCACTAGCTAGTCTGGAGGAAATGATTGCAGAGCTGCTGGGGGGCCACCGCCGGATTTCCTGGGCCCACCCCAAATCCGTTAGAGGCCTAAGTCCTCTCTCCACCCCCTGTCCCAAACCTTCAGGATGCCGAACAAGCCACAACGAGAGAGAACTCAGTGAAGCCCGACTTTTATGAGGTGGTGCAGGCCTCAGAGGTGGAGGGGCCCCCAGGTTTCTCAAGGTTTAATTATAACTTTAGCACTTGGATTTTGGGGTGCCCGTGGTGTGAATAAGCTCTCTACTTCCAGCCATCCTCGGGGAGCCCCACGGTGAGCTGGGGGGGGAGCTCACAGAGAGGCCTCTGGCCTCAACTGTACCCACCCCACAAAACCCGAAGACCAGCTCCCCCACCCCTGACTCACACGTCTCCCCACAAGCCGGTGAACTGGAGCACGCTGGATGCAGAAACTGAGGTGCACGGGGTCACCCGCCCATCTCTCCGTGGCCCACGAGGGGCCTGGCCCCCAGGCACAGTGGCTCCTCTTCAGCAGACGGAGAGCAGATGGCTCCCCCGCCGCAAAGCGTTGCTGGATGAACACACGAAGGAGTGAGAGTGAGGGGGACAGAGCCGGCTGCTGGCACACAGACGGGGTCCCAGGAGCCTCGGGGAGACGGGACTGGGCCGTCCGGTTCCACGGTGGGCCCCGGAGGAAGCTGGGGAGGCAGCCAAGAGTTTGGAAAGATGGAAAAGGACAGCTGAGCAGCTTTGCGCCAGGCAGGCAGGAAGCAGGAAGTAGGCATCTGTGGAGGGGGTGCTGTGTGGGGGTGGCCCTCACGGAGGTGAGCCATGTGAGAAGCAGCTGCCACATGGACACGGGGCACCCCCCTCACCTCCTGAGCCCCCTCCTCTGCCTGACTGTGCTCCTCACCATCACACTCCAGCCCCGGAGGGTGGCCATGGAGGCCAAGAGGACACCAAGGCGCCTTCCTACCTGCCCTCAGCACCTCCTGGGCACTGGGTGACATGCGGAGGACCTTGTGTTTTCCCACTTTTTCAACAACTGCACTTAAACCAATGAAAAACAGATGCCTCTTAAAACGTGTTCTCCTTCCCCTGAGGAACAGTCTGGGAGGATGGCGTTTCGTCACGGACCTGTCCCAACCCAGCGTTCCCCTCGCTTCGGTGCCCACCTCGGTCATGTGGGGAGGGAGGCAGGCAGCCCCCCCCCCCACCGCTGGTGACGAGGGTCCCGTAAGCGACACTCCTGGGCGTGGAGACTGGGGACCCCAGGCACCTGGCCCTGAGGAGCCCACGCTTGGGAGCCGGCGCCGGTTGTGGGGCTCCTGGCCTGATGGGCCGACTGAAAAGCCACTGGGGTGACTGAAGGGACGTCAGCAGAGCGTGCGGTTTGCAGAGTGGCCCCAGGACCTCTGCTCTGTGTCCTCTGTCACTGCAGGGCCAAGGGAGGGCTCCCCTGTGGGAGGCTGTGCGGTGCCACCCTCCACCGCTCTCTGCACTCCCTGCCCCCCCCCACCAGTCTCCCCCGCCAGCCCCCAAATGACAATCAACAAGGACTCTCACTCCAACTCAACGGGGCCGCTGTCCACCTGTCGCTCGTCTCCGGGGCCCACAACTGACCCCAGCAACTGGCAGCTCTTCCTTGGTCCTGGGCAGCCGAGAAACAAAAGACTGGGATCCTGTCCTCACTTCCCAACGGCTCCCACAGCACCAGAGCTTGCAGGCAGGCCCGGGGTCATCTGATCCAGTCCCCTGGCCCAGGAAAATGTATTCAAATCACCAAAGAAACACTGCTCTTGGGTCCTTTCTCTTTAAAAAAAAAAAAAGGAGGGCTCCAAGAAGCACTCGTGAAAAGAGAGCAAAACAAATGTCTGTTCTTACAAGGCTCTCTGAAGCTTGTCTCGTCTCACAGGAACCACAGAGCGTGTGAATAAAAGATGAAACACCACGATCATGCGGTATTGCTCGCGCCTCCACGGAGAAACAACAGGAGCATCCAGGCCTCCACGAAGACCGAGAAGGCTCAACCCAACACAGGGGCATGGTCGGGGCAAGACACACAGGCAGGACACAGACGTCCTCACCTGCTGTGTCCTCATTGAAGGAGGGAGACTCACTTTCTTGCCCTGGGAAAGGGAAAACCTTATCTGTCGTCATCAGAGGCCTTGTCGACAGGCCTGGGAGATAAGATAAGAGATAAGGGTGTGGGAGGCGGGAGGAGGTGCGCGCGCATCCCACTGGGGACACCAGCAATGGCGCTCGTCGGAGCGACCGCCTCACTGGGCACTCGGTGCCTGGCACTCGCAGGGCAGGACAGGACCAGGGGTTCCCCTCCAGGGCACATGACTGCGGAGGGCCCTGCGGCACGCGTGCCAGAAGCAAAGAAACAGAGGGTGGAGCACCCCTCCTCCACGAAGGCTCCGTGGGGGTCAGTGTGGGTGACTGAACCTCAACCCGTAGCTTCTGAGAACAGCCAGGATGCTCAGGAGTTGACATCTCATGGGGTGCGTGCTGGCCCACCCCTCCCACTCCTCGCCAGCTTCAGCAGGGCAACAAGAAATGGGGTGCTTCTGCTATGATCTGGCTACTAAACCCAGGTTAAAAGATTTATTTACGCTGAAATGGCCAAGAAGGGAGAGGAAGCAAATTGGTTCATCTTCCCTCTTTCAGGCCCTTTGCTTTGAGTTGCCCTTCCCCTGCCACCAAGGGCCAGCCCCGCAGCCCAGATGGGTGGGTGGGGTGACGCAGCTCAGCTCCTGTGGGGGACAGGTGAGCCCAGGTGAGGCCAAGTGGCCACTCAGGCCCCTGCAGAGGTGGAATCAGAGCTCCCCAGGCCTCTCAGCAGTAAGCCCTTCTCTGCCAGATCTCAGTAGTGATAAAAGAGAAGAGAGTGGCAAGTTAGAACCCCACCCACCCACCCACACCCCAGGGCCAGATGTTCCACCTACCGCTCTGCGAGCCCCAGTACAGGGCCCGCGAGGAGCCCGCTGGGAGGTGGGCAGGTTGGAGGGCCCACCAGGTGGGGCAAGGTGCCCTCCTGGCTGTGGATCAGACCCGCACCTTTGCTGGCCACCCCCCCAGGCTGCACAGCCAACAGGCTGGCCTGCGGAGCTGGCTGCCTGGCCACCACCTCAGGGGCGCTCCTGGGAAGGCGTCAGGAGGCTTCACTGAGCTGCTGAGAACAGGTCCCTACCTGTCCCAGGAACCAGGCTGGTACTCAACAAACAAACCCAAGCCTGGTGCTGGCAGGCAGAAGTCTGGGAGGGGAGTCCTGGCCAAGGGCTATGACGCCTGCTGGAAGCATCTTCCTCAAGACCCCGGCTGAAGGGAGCTGGGACCCCAGCTCCAATCCCTGAAGCATCTGTGGCCTAAGCCAAGGTTGGGGGCAGGCGAGAAGAGGGATGGGGCTGGCACAGCAGGTGTGGAAGGCTGACCACCACTGCAGAGGGCCCCGGCCAGGGCCTCAGGGGCCAGCAAGCGTCTGTCCTCACCCTCACAGGGTGAAATAAAGTCCTGCTTCCTACACACCCGGCCAACGGGAGAGGGAGGGAGCCCAGAGCCATCGGCAGTCTGGGAAAGGCAGCCAGGAGTGAGCCGTGTGGGGGGGGTGACTGTGTAGGGGTGACCGGCGTCCTAAGAGACCTCTGACACCACAGGAAGCCAGCGCCGCTCCACGCTGCTGGGGCAGGGGGGTGCTCTCCTTCTGCCGAATGCATCTCAGCCCTAGGACGCCTCCCTCTTGCAAAGCTGCCCTATCTGATGAGGCTGGTGGTGACACAGCAGGAAGTGGGGAGAGCACAGGGTGGCTGTGGAAGCAGGCAGGGGGTGGGGAAGTAAGTCAGCCCCAGGATCCTGGTTGTCTTAAGGGGTTCAGGGCTTCTGGGGTGAAAGCCCTGGTGAACCCCAGCCTGGAGGCCTGGGGCGATGGACCTGGCACTCAGGGAACAACCCCAAGGGCCCCCTCAAGGCTTGGTGTTGGTGGGGGCCAATGACAGCATGGGCTGTTGTTCTGCCTCATGGCAGCCCCCTTCCCAGGAGAACAGGGCTCTGTCTCCTCCAGGACAGAATGCCCGGTGGCCCCCCACCCCACACACACACAGCAGGTCCTCCCCATGTGCCAGTCTTCCCTGTCACAGTGCCGGCCTCGAGGAGCAGAGCCTGATGGAAATACAGACACAGACCAGTAGACCCAATAGTACTGCACATGTCACAACCCGGAAATGATGGGAGGCGGGCAGCAGGGATGCCCAGGAGGGGTGGACAAGGGTCAGTGACCACAAAGGTCCCCTGAGATGGGCGTAAAAAGAGGTTAGCCACAGAAGAGGCCTCCTTTCCCAGCCACGTTCTAACACAGAGAAGACCCGAGAAGAGTCAGGCGGGCATGACACCTTTCCAAAGAGACCTCACGTGGACACCAGCTTCCCGCTCCCAAATGGTCAGACAAACTTGTTCTTCTTTCTAGTTCCTGAAAAGGAGCCTATCCGTTGCCAAAGAGAAATGACATTTATGTAAACACCCATGCAGGCCCTAAGTCTGAAGGCAACACAATAATGAACGAAGGGTTGGAAGCATACCATTATGAAAAAAGGGGCCTTCTTTTCGCTTCTCCCCAGCAGGACTTTCCAAAGCGGGATCCAAACAGAATCCCAACCAGGACGCTGTCCCCACAGGAAGAAACCCACTGCATGGACCAGAAACCCGCCGTATAGACTGCTTCTGGGTGGCACATTTTTCTCCAGAAAAGGAATCTCAAACTTCTCTTTGGTGAGCAGAGATGCTTCCCAAAACCTCGGACAAAAATGCAGCAGAGTTCACGGCGGAGGAAAGAGAGGGAGACGAGAATGAAGAGCAGCGGCCTGGGCGCCGAGTCGACCCCCAGGGGACGTGGGGGATGAAGTTTCCGAGCAGATGGCCCTGCCTGCACGGCACCTCACACCCCTGCCCCTCGTCTGGGTGCCTGAGAGGACATGCTGGCCCGGCTACGGGACTGGAGTCCGGGGGGCTACGGGTCCAGGGTCCCAACTTCTCGCAGCTAGAAAAGCCCTTTGGAAGACACATCCTGGAGATGCTGCTCCCCGGCAGGGCATGGCGAGGCAGACACCTTCCCATCCTCTAGCAAAGCACATGCATGCCAGCACCCCAACCCACTACCCTCTACTGCCCCCTCCCCAGTCCGCTCCCAGAACATCGAGAACGTCCCAAACACCTCCCAGGAATCCAGAGAAGCTGCAGCACAAACTCCCCCGGAACACAATTCTGTCTGCGAGGTCTCCAATTCGCCTGTTGAAACTAATCTCCAGCCGGTCCTCCGCTAACCCGCCTACCCCTAACGGTTGACAATCTGCATGGGACGGTTTGAAGAGGCAGCGGTGGCCCACCAGCATCTCCTCCCGGCCCTCCAGGAATATGAGGGAAGTCCCCTTGCGAAAGGGAAATGGGCTCCAAGAAACTGCTGGCCGAGGCGTATTTAACCACTCGGGTAGCCGGCCAAATATTTACAAAGCCTCGGCTGTGACACACAAAGCCGTACTCTTCTGCTCCGCGGCCGAAAATCTGGGCCCCGCGTGGAGGACCGACTTCCCGCCGTCCCGCTCCTGGGGCCAGGGGGGCTGTCCCGCCGGCTGTGGGGGGCAGGGGGTGGCCGGGCCTGGGGGGGCTCCGGGGAGGCGCCGTTCCTGCTCAGCCCTGGGGCGCGGGGGAGGGGGCTTCCCGGCGGCCAGACCACCTGAGAGCCCCCTGCGAGCCGAGTGAGGCTGGAGGGAACAAAGGGAGCGCGGACTCACCCAGCAGCTGAGTCGGGCTGCGCCGGCCGCCTGCGCGCGCGGCCCGCCCACCGGGTCACATGGCTCGGAGCCGAGCAGAGGATCAAAGGGGCTTTGTGGCCGAGGAACAAGGAGCCTCCCAGAGCGCGGGCAGAGGTAGGGAGGGACCGCGACGGCCTCCCTGAAGAGGGAGGCTCGGCGGGGCAGCGGCTCCGAAGGGGCAGGGCGAGGGATGCGGAGGGAGTGGGTGGGGGTGGGAGCAGGCGGAGAGAAGGGGCGCTCCCGGCAGCCACCCCCACCCCGGGTGCGTTAGCTGTGCCCGAGGAACGCTAAGAAGCCCACTCCCCAAGCCAGCCTGAGTCACCCCAAAAGGAAAAGTGACATGGTTCCCCAGAGGGAGAGAGAGAAGGCGAGAGGCTCACCTGGACAGACGACCAGGCTGCCCTTCCGCCCAGTCCTGCTGGGGTGGAGGGACGGGTGATGCCAAGAACCTGCTGCTGCCCACGGGCACCCTCTCCCTGCTGCCCCGCCCTGGCTCCTTCTCTGCCAGGTGTACCTCCCCCCTCCCCCGCCCCCATCTGGTTCTGAACCCCCCTCCCCTACCCCAGCAGCTCAGATGACAGGCCACCCTCCCCAGGAGGTCCAGGTTTCCCGGCAGCTGAGGGTGGGAGCAGAGCCAGCCCCGCTGTATGTGCCCTGGTGGAAATGACCCGGGAAGGGAGCGGAGAGGAACCGGCAGGGGCTGGGGAGGCGGCGGCAGTGGCCAGCTCACCCTGAGCTCGGTCTTCTTCCTGGAGCCTCGGAAGATTACTATCGGATCCCGCTCCGGCTTCTGCAGCCCCTCAGGGCCTGGGGATGACTCACGGAGTCTCCTCCTCTCTCTCCCCTCCCTGCGGGCTCCGGGGAAGAGCTGAGACCCCCTCAGGGGATGAGCTAGGTGGTCCCCAGAGGAGGGAGCTTGGGAGCGTCCCTGTCCGGGGCTGGGCCTGCCGCCTGGGATCAGCCAGATCCATCCTGTGCCTCGACCTCTGACCCCCGAGGGAGTGAGTCACTCCCAGGCATGGGCGGGGCCAACTTGGCTCAGGCCCACTCCCACAGGAGGAGACAGCTCCTGGGGGCTGGTGTGGGGTCTTCCTAGGGCAGAGTGTGGTTAGTTCAAGTGCAAAATGGCAGTCCATCCTCCTGCCTCCAGAAGGAAGATCCCCACCTCAGCCTTCAGGAGCCAGGCCACACCCCAGGTTTCCCAGATCCCCCGCATGGTTAGTGGGCAAGGACCCAGGGGCACCCACCCCACCAGCCACAGGGGTAGGCCGACCACGTCCCTCAGCAGCCAGCCCTTCCCAGCAGCAGCCACTCCTACCCCTGACGGCCAACTTGCCCCCCAGTGGCCTCTGAGGTCTGGGGGTTTGCCACAAAGGCTTCAGGGGCCTGTGCTGCAAACCCCTTCCAACTCCGACATGGAGTGGCCATGCAGAGCTGCTGACCCCGGTCTCCAGGCACTTGGCCAGAGCTAGGGGAGTGCCCAGTGGGAGGAAATGCATGTCCGGAGCCCTTCTTCGCATCTCACTGGGAGGGAGGCCGTAGTGGATCCCAGGCACGGGCCTCAGAGTCAACATCAGATGGAGGCCCCTTCCCTCGAACCATCTTTGACTTATTACTCAACATCTGCTGGCCTGGATCTTCCCCATCTGTAAAATGGGCAGGATCAACTCCAGCTGCAAGAATTAAAGTGAGACACGTGTGTGTCCAGAAACAGGAAAGGCAGCCGCTCCCCAAATACAAATCCTTTTCCTCCAAGAAGGTGATTTCCAGACAGTTGCAAGGGCCCAGCCCCTCCTGACACCCCTGCCCACTTGTTCAGTTGCTCAGTGTCCAACTCCCTGTGACCCAATGGACTGCAGCACACCAGGCTTTCCTGTCCCTCACTATCTCCTGGAGCTTGCTCAAACTCATGTTCATTGAGTTGGTGATGCCATCCAACCATCTCATCCTCTGCCGCCCCCTTCTCCTCCTGCCTTCAATCTTTCCCAGCATCTGGGTCTTTTCCAGAGTTGACTTTTCTGCCTACTTGGCTGGGACCTAAAAAGCAGGTCCAGGAACCAGCAACAAGGGAGGCCAAGCCAGGCGTCAGGGTTAATTAACATGAAGCCTGCACTCCACGCCTGCCCTGGCAGCCTCCTGGTCCCGCAGCACTCCCCTCGAAGCCTCCTTCCAGCCTCTGGCCTCGCTGTGTCCCCCAGTTTTCTGGCCCCAGAGTCCACTCCCAGGGCCCACTACCCCTCCTGGGCGCCCACCACTGCTCTCCAAGCTTATCCCTCACCCTGCCTGCCGTCTACCCCCGACCCCCATATCATGGGTCCAGGAGGCAGCCTGGGTACTTTGTACACATGCCAGGCTCCTCTTACAACTTTTCCTCACTTGTCACTGACCAGGGCCCCCAGAGCACAGAAGAGGGTATTCTTGTGCCCACCAAGCCCCCCAGTCCAGGGGCTTCTCCAACACAGAACATCTGCCGCCCGGCACTGCTCACAGTTCACCGCCGCTCAGGACACACTCGGCATCCAGGGAGAGCGGCCTGACACCTGGGCAGCTGCCCGTCCAATCCTCCAGTGGAAACCGAAGGCCGGCCACAGACAGCCCAGCCACAGACGTGATTTTAACGTTTCTAGTAGCCACAGTAAAAAATATAAGAAGAAACAGGTAACATTAATGTTAATGCATTTTATGTAACCTAACAGAGCCAAGATATTATCCACCCAACATGTGACCAGTATAAACACTTTTGAGATTGTTAATGTTTTATTTTGTTTTTTGGCCACAAGGCATGTGGGATCTAGTTCCCAGACCAGGGATCAAACCCACGCCCCCTGCACTTGGAAGCGTGGAGTCTCAACCACTGGACCACCAGGGAGGTCTCCAGTGTGTGTTTTATAACTATGGAACCTCTCGATTTGGACTGTTCACATTTCAGGTGGTCAGTAGCCACAGGTGACCGGGGCTACTGTCCTGGACAGCACAGCTCTCTATATTCTCAGTTTCACCCTGAGGTGACAACAGACCCTTAGAGAGAGGTTTATCCGGATCATTTTTCACACCACATATGGAGCCACCCTGGGGGTGATACAAGACACACCACAGCATCTACTGTGAGATGCCGAGGCCTCTATTGATGCCACTGATCCCTACGTGACAGTGTCCCGTTTCTGGGGACATAGAGGGACATGCGGGCTTCCCTGGTGGCTCAGATGGTAAAGAATCCACCTGCAGTGCGGGGGGCCTGGGTTCAATCCCTGGGTTGGGAAAATCCCCTGGAGGAGGGCATGGTAACCCACTCCAGTATTCTTGCCTGGAGAATCCCATGGACAGAGGAGCCTGGTGGGCTACAGTCCAGGGGGTCACAGAGAGTCAGACACAACTGAGTGACTAAGCACAGCACAAGGGGACATGATTCTCAGCTTCCACCGTCAGACACAGCAGAGCTTCTCCTAAGAAATCGCTTTGCCAAATGTGCGCTAAGTATCGGTCAGACAGTTTTCTGTGACTGCCACACATCCCTTTCTGGGCTTCCCTTGCCTACCTGGCTCACGGTTGCTCAGGCCAGGATGAACCCCTGACTCAAAGGCAATGGGGCTTCCCTGGTGGCTGGGTGGTAAAGAGTTCACCTGCCAATTGCATGAGACATGGGTTCGATCCCTAGTCCGGGAAGATCCCACATGCCACAGAGCAACTAAGCCCGTGCGCCTCAGCTACTGAACCAGTGCTCTAGATCTTGGGAGCTGCAACTGAGCCCACGTGCTCGAGAGCCTGTGTGCCCTGCAACAAGAGAAGCCACTGCAATGAGAAGCCCAAGCACTGCAACGAGGAGTAGTCCCCGCTCGTCGCGACTAGAGAAAGACCGCACGCAGCGATGAAGACCCATCACAGCCAAAAATAAGTAAATAATTAAAAAAAAAAAAAAGAATGAGTTGGGCTGTTTAAGCTTCCTTGGCAGCCTGGAGCCAGGAACCCTTCTGGACACCCAAGCTCCCTCAACTGCTCCTCCCACTCAAGACACCCAGGCACTGGCCTCCCTTGCATCCAATAAGTACCTCAACACACTTCTGGTTACTAACTTCAAAGTACCCAGAACTGCACTGATTAAAAAACAATCTATAAAGAAAGCAGCGGTCGCCGAGGCGGGGGCAGCTGTGGCTGGGCAGTGATGCTTCATGGATCTTGGGTTTCCACTGAGGTGAGGAAATATGCTGGAAGTAGACAGCAGCGACGGCTGCACAACAAGCTCTATGTGCGGATGGTCAATAAAAAAGAATTTAACGTGTCCTCCTTTCACTGGAGCCAGTTTGTTTTCTTGTTGTATATCTTAAAGCCAGAGGGCCCCAAGACAAATCGGGAGCCCTGGGGGAGACTGTATCATGCCCCATCTTCCCGGAACCTCTGAATGTGATCTTACACGGCAGGGCCGACTGCAGAGATGAGGGTCTGTGAGATGCAGAGGCTCTCCCAATTCTGTGGCTGGGCCCCGAACGTAATCATGAGGGTCCTTAAGAGAGGTTTGCAGAGAGCAACTTGAAGAATATAGGGAAGATGACTGTGTGATGACGGAGGCAGAGAGTGGAGTGGTGTGGCCACAAGCCAAGGGCGCAGGCAGCCACCAGAAGGTGAAGGAAGGACGGCTTCTCCCCCTGGAGCCTCCAGACAGAGCCAGCCCCACCCAGTGCCCCTGATTTCAGACTTCTGACTGCCAGAACTGTAAGAAGAATACATTTCTGTTGTTTGAAGCCATTGAGTGTGCGGTAAGTCGGGACAGCAGCCCCGCAGTCTGCAACTCGACCCGTGTAAGTTTAGGAGCTTTCTGGAGAGATGAAGACACAAACTCTCAGAGTGGGATGGGAACTTGTTCCAGGCCACGCACCTGTGAGCCAGACCCTTCCCAGACCTACAGGATATTAGTCGGGGTTTGGGAGAGAGAGTCGGACTCATCCACGGAAAGCTAAAGATACCCCCCTCGCCAGGTTCCAGCTGATGTGCAGTCGGGCGGAGGGGGCGTGGGCTGCCCCATGGTGTCCTTGACAACTCGACAAGGGTGCTGTGGGCTGTTTGCACATGTCCATGAGCAGACCCCACCATCGGGAACGCCGTGGGGAAGGTCACCGGGGGCAGCTGCACTGATCGGCTGTCCAGCGGGAGGGTCCCACTCTGGAAGCCACAAAGGGACACGTTGAGGCTTCCACCTCCAGCCAGGCCGACTGGGTGAAGAGCACAGCATCCTGTGGGGGAGGCACCCGCCCTGCAGAGTGGGGCCACTCATGTGGAGCCAGCGTGCAGCAGCAGCGGGAGAGAAGGAAGCGGTTACACAGTGCCCTCCTTCCCTCCCTCTCTCACGCACTCATGCACACACGCACCACCCCCACCCCAGTTCCCAGGTCCCAAACGGTCCTCCTGCCAAGCCCAAAAGCCTGGTGGCGAGCACACAGCTCAGCCCTCCTGCCAACTCCCTTCCAACCCACCCTGGGCAAACCCCCATGGGATGCAGCAGATGCTTTCCATCAAAGGCCAAGAAAAATATCCCTCCCCCTCTTCTGCGGGCAGGTCGCTGCGCTCCACACCCCCACACACACCCAGGAGGACAGGGGAAGGGCTGGGCGGGTTAGAAGTGTGGGGCTGGGGGCTGAAGTGAGCCAGGAGCATAAGCAGCCACATGCCCCCAGGGATGGGGGGCCCAGGTGCCCAGAGGCAGGCCGACCTCAGGAGGTGCTGCCCCACGCGCAAACCCCCCCCTTCATTCCTGGGGTAGGGGAGGACCCCACAGCCCCAGGGCAAAAGCCCCGGCATGCACGGGGGAGGGAGGGGACCCTAGCTCAGTTTCTGCTCTCTCTGCAGTAGAGCAACGCTTGCAGGGGCTGGTTTTCACCTTGGGTTGATATCTGTGTTTTTCCCAGGTCCCTTTCAACTTGACCTAGAACATTCAGGCTGCCCCTCATCTCAAAAACAAGGCCACCCCCACTTCCTTTGGCCCCGCCCCCTCCTCCAACTGTAGGCTTGCTTCCTCTCTCAACAACCCGACCTCACCTCCTAACAGTTGGTCTACACTTGCAGCTTCCACCTTCTCACCGCCCACTCACTTCTTAACCTTTGCTCTCTGGCTTCTGCCCATTTCACCATTAGAAACGACCTCTTGAAACGACCCTCATGGCCGACTGATCTCGGGGGGCAGTACGTGGCATGCATTAACCACCCCTCCTAGCAGGACGCTTCTCCCAGCTACCTTCCTCACCTCGTCCCCCAAGACACAGGAGTCTCCTCTCCCCGCATCTCAGGAGAGGCTGGCCTTACTTTTGTCACCAGCTTCAGCCACACCCCCCCAGGCTGCTGCCTCTGGTCCTGACCGCCGTCGGACTCAGCCACACCTCTAGGCATGCTTGTGTTCTAAGGGCCCCTACGCTCTTCACCTGGGCCCCATAGTCTCCCAAACCATACCTAAAATCCCCTGGTAAAAGTCACCACTTCCAGGAAGCCCTCCAGGTGTTCCATCAGCTAGGATCACCCCTGCCCGCTTTCGTGTTTCCCACCTCACATCCTGACCTGGAGCACTTGTCTGGCTGACTCACTCACCTTTTTCCCCGGCTCCTGGGTAGCGGCCCCTGTAAATGTTTGTGGAACTCCGCGGCCGGAAGGCCCCATTTCCTCCTTTCTAAGAAGCACTCCTCCCAGCCTCACTGTCAGGTTGCCTCTTCCCCTGGCAGGCACCTTTAATACACATTCCTTTTTCCTCTTGAAAAGCTATCATTACATCAACAATGTGTCAGAAATTATTTGATGATAATCTTAACTCTCACTCGCAGCCAACTCTATTATTCTGGTTGGGATGGATACTTTGTAGCTGAGCAGTAGCCCCAGGCACACTTCCAACCCCACTACTCCATCCTCCTTCCAAAATCCCGAACTCCCAGCAACAAAAGGAGCCAATCCCGCACTGATTTCAAACAGAAACCCAGCCTGTCGGTACTGGAGAGCTCTCTCTCAGGGGTGGGGTGGGGGTGGGGGGTGGTGTCAAGAGGGAAGACCTCCAGGTGGGGGCGCTCCAGACCGGCGTTACGAGCGACACTCTAGACTTCCTAATCCTCCACTGAAATTAGGAGCAAAACAAAAGCTTAAGCAGCTAAGATGGTAAATTGTTTCAGTCCAGCAATACACAATTTGGTATTTAGAGGCGGGAGTGAGGGTCTAGAACTGGGAAGTAAGGGGACAAGCAAGTAGAAAGAGCAGGATGTTTATTTGGCTTCTGCTCAGAGGTTCTCAAACCTAAGGGGAGCTTCAGGGAAATACAGATTCCCAGGCCCCGTCCCCAGCGATTCTGATTTAACTAATCTAGGCGTTGGTTAAACATTTCTCAGGAGATTCCAACGGACAGCCTGGGTTGAGAGTAGCTGGTTAGCACTGACAGACACATACAGTACCCTTGAGATTTGGCAAGATGCTGATAACATTTGAACTTAAGCTAGGTGTGTCCAAGAGACACACAGGGGGTGAGTGGGGTGGGGGTGAAGTGTGAGTTGCTCAGTCGACTCTTTGTGGCCCCAGGGACTGTAGCCCGCCAGGCTCCTCAGTTCACAGAATTCTCCAGGCAAGAACACTGGGGTGCGTAGCCATTCCCTTCTCCAGATCTTTCCAACCCAGGGGTCAAACCCAGTTCTCCTGCATTGCAAGCAGATTCTTTACCATCCGGGTCACCAGGAAAGCCAGGGGTGGGGTGGGAGTGTCAGCAGTTCCCACAGTGGGTGCAGGGCCCGAGGTGCTAAAGTGCTGTCGTGGCTGACTCTTTGAGACCCCATGGACTGTAGCCCGCCAGGATCCTCTGTCTATGGAATTTTCCAGGCAAGAATACTGGAGTGGGTTGCCACTTCCTTTTCCAGGAGGGCCAGAGGGGCTCTTGGCAATTCCATGGGCAACACGGGGCCTTTTTATAAAGGGCCTCCACATTGCCCACTGTCTGGCTGGGACTTGGAAGAGAACCAGAGAAGGACACTTGGAAAGGTGTCCAGGATACACTACTGTGGCACAGGACTTGGGACAGACGGCATTTGAGTCCCTGAAGTCTCATCTGCCTAAGAACAGAACCTTCTGGAAGAACTCAGTTGTCAGCAGTCTGCTCCTCTGAGCAAGCCCGGAAGACTGACTATTGCAGACAAGAAGTCTGCACACCACACCTACAGATACTGTGCCACAAAACCATCCTAGCTCTCATATCCCCGCTTAAGGGTCCATTTATCTTTCCAGAGTCCTTTGTTCTCCAGTAAGTGTCCTTCTCCGCCTTCCCTTTTCCTATTAAGAAGGTGTGTATATAAGCCCTAAATCCTAAAGACCCTTTGAGTAACATTTTCCTGTGAAATCCCTTACTTATGTGCTTACGTCTATCTTTTCTCTTACTGGTATGGCTCTTGGTTTAGTTTGCAGACCCCCAAAAGACTGAAGGAGAGACATTATTTTGCCAACAAAGGTCCATATAGTCAAAGCTATGGTTGTTCCAGTAGTCATGTATGGGTCTAAGAGCTGGACCATAAAGAAGGCTGAGTGCCGAAGAATTGATGCTTTTGAACTGTGGTGTTGGAGAAGACTCTTGAGAGTCTCTTGGACTGCAAGGAGATCCAACCAGTCCATTCTAAAGGAGATCAGTCCTGAATATTCATTGTAACGACTGATAATGAAGCTGAAGCCCCAATACTTTGGCCACCTGATGCAAAACGCCAATTCATTATAAAGACCCTGATGCTGGTTCCAAATAGGAAAAGGAGTACATCAAGGCTGTATATTGTCACCCTGTTTATTTAACTTATATGCAGAGTACATCATGAGAAACGCTGGACTGGAAGAAACACAAGCTGGAATCAAGATTGCCGGGAGAAATATCAATAACCTCAGATATGCAGAAAGTGAAGAGGAACTCAAAAGCCTCTTGATGAAAGTGAAAGTGGAGAGTGAAAAAATTGGCTTAAAGCTCAACATTCAGAAAACGAAGATCATGGCATCTGGTCCCATCACTTCATGGGAAATAGATGGGGAAACAGTGGAAACAGTATCAGACTTTATTTTTGGGGGCTCCAAAATCACTGCAGATGGTGACTACAGCCATGAAATTAAAAGACGCTTACTCCTTAGAAGGAAAGTTATGACCAACCTAGATAGCATATTCAGAAGCAGAGACATTACTTTGCCAACAAAGGTTCGTCTAGTCAAGGCTATGGTTTTTCCTGTGGTCATGTATGGATGTGAGAGTTGGACTGTGAAGAAGGCTGAATGCCGAAGAATTGATGCTTTTGAACTGTGTGGTGTTGGAGAAGACTCTTGAGAGTCCCTTGGACTACAAGGAGATCCAACCAGTCCATTCTGAAGGAGTTCAGCCCTGGGATTGCTTTGGAAGAAATGATGCTAAAGCTGAAACTCTTTGGCCACCTCATGCGAAGAGCTGACTCATTGGAAAAGACTCTGATGCTGGGAGGGATTGGGGGCAAGAGGAGAAGGGGATGACAGAGGATGAGATGGCTGGATGGCATCACTGACTCGAAGGATGTGAGTCTGAGTGAACTCTGGGAGTTGGTGATGGACAGGGAGGCCTGGCGTGCTGCGATTAATGGGGTTGCAAAGAGTCGGACACGACTGAGTGACTGATCTGATCTGATGCTGGAAAAGATCGAAGGCCGGAGGAGAAAGGGACAAAAGAGGACGAGATGGTTGGATGGCCTCACTGACTCAATGGATATGAGTTTGGGCAAGCTCCAGGAAATGGTGAAAGACAGGGAAGCCCGGTGTGCTACGGATCAAGGGGTTGTAAAGAGTTCTCGCGGCTGAGCAACTGAACAACAGAAAGACTGAAGCTAAGAGGGTAGAGGAAAAGTCTTCCCTCCCTGTGTGTGTATTAAGTCCCTTCAGTCGTGTCCGACTCTTTGCGACCCCATGGACGGTAGCCTGCCAAGCTCCTCTGTCCATGGGGATTCTCCAGGCAAGAATCCTGGAGCAGGTTGCCATGCCCTCCTCCAGGGGATCTTCCCGACCCAGGGATGGAGTCCACCTCTCCTGCATCTGCAAACCACACCTACAGATACTGCCACAAAACCACCCTAGTTCTCATCTCTCCTCCTAAGGGTCCATTTATCTTTCCAGAGTCCTTTGTTTTCCAGTAAGGGCCTTTCTCCTCCTCCCCTACTATGAAGGTGTGTATATAAACCCTAAATCCTAAAGCCCCTTTGAGTCACATTTTCTCTGTGAAATCCCTTACTTATGTGCTTAGGTCTGTCTTCTCTTACTAATGTGGCTCCTGGGTTAGTCTGCAGACCGTCAAAAGACAGAAGCTAAGAAGGCAGAGGAAAAGTTTTCCCTCCCCAATACTTGTGTGTGTGTGTGAAGTCGCTTCAGTCATGTTGGACTCTTTGCGACCCTATGGACTGTAGCCTACCAGGCTTTTCTGGCGTTCTCCAGGCAAGAATACTGGAGGGGGTCACCATGCCCTCCTCCAGGGGATCTTCCCAACCCAGGGACCAAACCCACAGATTCTTTACCACCGAGCCACCCAGGAAGCCCCAGGCATTGGTACAGGTCACCTCATCACAAACAGAGGCTGCTGACACAGAACAAGCTGGGTATGCTGTTCTGCAACATGTAAAACACTAGCATGTAACACTGGGAGAAACAGAGCTGCCCAGCCAAAGTTCTAAGTAAACACGGGAACGATAAATAGATACGAACGCAGGTTGAGTCTGGTGAGAGGAAGGAAAGAAGACTGGCAAAGCTTTGCTTCTCAGGCTGCATGGAGGCGCTCAGGTGCTGTGTTCACAGAGATGGTGCATGGTTTTTGTTTTCTTTTTAATAATGTTTAATTTTTATTTATTTATTTTACAATTTATTTCCTTTTTCTTTTTTTTAAACTTTTGGTTTCACCGCTCAGCGTGTAGGATCTTAGCAGCCAACCAGGGGTCAAACCTGTTCCCCCTGCATTGGAAGCTCAGAGTCTTAACCACTGGACTGCTAGGAAAGTCCCAGGGTGAGTGTTTTTGTTGCTGTTGTTAAATGCAAGCAGTCTTCGCAGGCCCTGGGGAAGCAAAGCCCCGAGTCTGTGTGTGGCTCACTGGCCAGGTGGCGTCCAAGACGAGGCATCACCTCCTGAGCCTCCGCTCACCTCCTGAGCCTCTGCTCACCCACCTCAGCCCAAGGGTGGTGAACCCACCTGCTGTTTGGCTGCTCGAGAGGAGGTGCCTCAAACCTCCTGCCCTCCTTGCGGCATTTTGGGGAGGGTGCTTTGAACTAACCATGTCAAAGTACTCTGAAAACCACAGAAAGCCTCTAACCAAGAGGAGCTGGCGACTCCGGGCCTATTTTCATGACCTGGCAGAAAACGCCCCAGCCCAAGAAGCCTTGTTTTCCCCTCTGGGGTGGAGCCCTCAGTTGGGTGTGAGGGTTGAAGGCTTTTGCAGCTCCTTAAGATGCCTGATGTGAGGTTCTGTCAGCCCCAGGCCCACTTTAGTTGGGGATGCCTGAGACCCCTCTCCCCTTTAGCGAAGACCGGGGGCAGGTAACACTGCCACTCATGGGAAACTAAGCGGCTTGTTTAATTGGGAATTGGGCCCAAACCAGCCCAGCCCAGCTCTTTCCTCTCCTCCTTTCTCTCCTCCCAGACCTGGAAGCTCAGGAAATTCAAGGCTGTGAAGCAGTGGGCACATGACCTCCGGCTATTTACACAGACTGGGGTTGGGGAGGGGGGACACTGATCCTTCCCAGCTCGCCCCACAAACCTGGGGAACCCCTGTGCCTGACCCTCCTGGCCCAGGGGCCAGTGGTCCAAGCCACCCAAGTTTTCATTTCATCCAGGAAACTCAGGCTTTGAGGTCAGAAGGGTGTCCAAATCTGACACCACCACCTATCAGCTGAACGATGGGGTGTGTGTGTGTGTGTAAATTTCTTTATCTCTTGAGAGTGATTTTTCTCATCTGTCAAAAGGGGGAAGGGGTTCACTGGAATTCAAGGAGAATGAAAAGGAAAAAGATGGCATGTGTACAGACTGGCGCTGAGCCTGGCACCCAGGCAGACGCTCCATAGCACTGCCCCCCGCCTTTTCTCGGGCATGGGAGTGGGGAAGACAGCCCACAGGCAGGCAGCATCTGCCAGCTCCCCAGCGGAAGCACAGAGAAGAATCAGCAGAAACTGTTGATGGATGCGAAGAGTCTGGATTACCGATGACTTTCATGTATCTGTGCTTGTAAAACCTTAATGGTGGATCCAAAAGGTCTTCTGGGAAATTTCGCTTTTAAAAGCACATTAAAAAAAAAAAGAATAAATCCTGCAAACATAATATTCAGTGGAAGAAGCCAAAAATGAAAGTATGCTACATGGTAACATGGTAATGACTCAATGGACATGAATTTGAGCAAACTCTGGGAGACTGTGGACACAAGAGCCTAGCGGGTTGCAGTCCTTGGGGTTGCAGAGTCGGATGCAACTTAGCAACTGAACAACAATTCAGATACAATTCAAAACCAGGCGAAACCCTCACTGCTGATGCAGCATTTCTGTTTCCTGATTCTGGTGGTGACTGCATGAACCTATGTACGTGTTAAGTCTCACTTCAAAGAACCACAATGCCCCCAAAAGGGACATTTCACCTGTAAAACTGGCGAGAGCAGAGTCAAGTCTGTAGCTGAGTTAACATCCTTGTACTCCTGCCAGCTTCCTGGTTTTGATTCATACTGTGACAGGTCATTAGGGGAGAAGCTGGCAAAGGGTACACTGGCACTCTCTACTATGACTTTTGTGATCTCTGGCGAGTCGAAGATTATTTCAAAATAGAGAAAATATTTTAAGTACATTCAAAGGAGCTCCCTTCTAGTTGCTAAAGGAGGTGTTGCCTACTCGTGAACTGTGTAACAAAACCAATTTAATCTTTCACACACCAAAAAAGGTATATTCAAAATGTGAAATGCTACACATGATGTACCAGTTAGAAATGGGAACTGGATGGTTTCACGACGTGTCTGTTCATTCCTTCATCTCCTGTACACACGTGGAGCATGCAAGCACCTTGTCAGGTACGGGGAAGGGGCTAAGCCTTACCGACAGAGGCCCTGCCTGCCCAGGTCCCGGCCTCAGGACAAAGCTAAGGGATCCGGCACCGTGTAGCAAGGGCCAGCGAACACGCCACTGAGGCTGTTCTTAGAGAAACCTAGAAGGGGTCCCACCCCTGTGGAAAAGCAGACCTTCCAGGCCAAGGGCCTGGCAGGCAATAGAGCTGGCAGCAAGCCTCGGGTGAGCCTCAGCGAAACCATTCGGGATGCCACGAGAGGTGTGAGCTGCGGAGGGGCAAGCTGATGAGGCTGGAAGACTATCACTTCGTGTCATCCAGGCTGTTTCTCCAGACCCCAGGATAGAACGATCACAGTGGTCAGGAGGTAGAGATTCATTCATTTGGTCCCCACGCAGCTCAGAAAATGACATTTCACGGCCAGAAGCAGGAGCCTAACTCTTGCGAGCTGCTGGCTCTGGGTGCTGATGACGGAAAGCACAGTTTGCAATCTGACCCACCAAGGTCTCTGAGAGCCCCAGGCAGGCTGGCAGCATATGCAAAGGAGGTCTCCACCTAAGGCAGCGCACCTGGCACTTCCCTACCTCATCTCAGGCCACAGTCCCCAAGCCGGGGCATCCTGTGGTCCCCAGGTTCTAGGGCTGTGAGGCAGCTGCTCCTCCAGCTCCCCAGAGCCCACCTCCCACCCCAAACACACACAGCCAATCTGCTTTGCTCCCTGGCAGTCCCCACCCACTAGCCTTCCACCCACCACCACCACCAGGCATGCCCTAGCCATGCAGGCTCACTTCTCTGGGCCTCAGCTTTCTTCTTCATTGCAAATAAGCTGATGAACCCACAGTCTCTTTCAGCTACAGAATTCTAAGTCTAGGGGGGGAAAAGGTCACAAAAAGGAGACAGGAACATCGGCCCACAGCCTTGCCTTCACTTGTGAAAGTGGGAAAGAGTTTCACAACTGTTTTCTTTCCTGCCCGGCCCGGGGTGGGGAGTGTCCTGTGGACTCTAGGGCTGGGAGTGTCTAGGGGAGCCCAGAACCCCCAGGGTTCAGGATACAGATGGAATTCCTCCTGAATTCTTCCAGAAGAGGACCACCACTTCCTGTCTTCGCTTCCCATTGCTGCCCTAACAAGTCACACAGCACGGAAACTCGGAACAGCGCAGCGTGTCCTCTTATAGTTCTGGAGTCAGAAGTCCAACACAAAGTTGCTGAGCTAAAACCAAAGGCTGGTGCCCTCCAGAGGCTCGGGGGAGAATCCCTTTGACCACCTGTCCCAACTTCCAGAGGCCACTGCATTGCTGGGCTCCTGGCCTCCCCACCCCCCCGGCAACTTTACAGCCGGCATGGCCTGTGGAATCTCCCCACATCCCATCACTGATGCTGACTCGCCTGCCTCCTTCCCCTACTTCTAAGGACCCTTGTGATTACACTGGCTCTGTGTGGATTATCCAGGATCATCCCTCCAGATTATCCAGGATAATCTCGCTACTTTAGGGCCAGCTGATCAGCAACCTCGATTCCCCTTTGCCTTGTGGGCTGACGTAGTCACACGGTCTGGGGATTAGGACATGGCCGTCTTTGGGAGTCATCTTTCTGCTGACTCAACTAACCCAGGTCCTGGAGGGAGACAAAGGGTGGAATCACAGGCCCAGGAGACTGCCTGCTTGGGTTCAAATCCTGGTCCCACTACTTGGTAGCTGAGGGAATCAGTTATCCACATCTGTAAAATGGGATAATGTGTCCCCAACCCTTGGGTGCCAGCCCATGGCCTGTCAGGAACCAGGCAGCCCAGCAGGAGCTGAGTGGTGGGTGAGACCCAAACCATCCCCCAACCCAAGACCATGGGAAGACTGTCTTCCACGAAACTGGTTCGTGGTGCCAAAAAGGTTGGAGATGGCTGCCTAAGAGGGACCGGGGGTTGGGGGTGGGGCAGGCAACAGAAGGCCCTTCCCAGAAATTCCATCCTCAGCTCTTGAACAGTGATTCTTCCAGGACAACACTGGGGTTCATCTGGGCTCTCCCAGCACGGCACCAGGCTGCCACGGAAGGGTAACAGACCGGATGGCGCAGCCGGCTCGTCATGGCCCCCTCCTTTACCAGGGCAGAGGAGGCCAGTGCAGTCAGCCGCCAGCTCCCAGGGTGCCAGCTTCCTCCAACCTCACTGTGGGACCCTCTCGAGCACAGAGAGCCCCCTTTCCTCACCAGGAAGAGCTGGTCACATGAAGGCAGTCTTGTGTGCAGAGAGACGAATTTAGGATCCCCGAGCCCAGGTCACTCCAGCTTCGTGGCAGAGAGGTCCCAGGGGATTGGGGTGGAGGATGTGGGTGAGGGGTCAGTGTTCTACCCCCCGGGAACCAGGCCTGGTTCCTGACACCCCAAACCACAGGCCTCACCTCTCTCCCAGGCGTCTTGCTTTCCAAACACTTCAGCATCAGGCGTCTAAATCCCAGTATGACAGCAGCTGCCACATGGGGAGGCACAGAGAGAGGGAATGCTGGGCTGTGTGGCTTTGGGGAAGTCACTCTGCCTCTCGTTTGCTCCTCCAGAAACTGCAGGATCAGGGTCAGGCTAATCCTAAGTGGACACCCTGACTTCTGCATCCCCAGCAAACAGCTCACCAACCCCAGACAAAGCTTCCGGAGCCCAGGGGCACCCCAGGCCTGAGAAACGCTCAGGGACATTCTTTATGCCGTGTCCCACATAGTGGCCCCTGGCCTTTCCCCCAGTGTCCTCCCAGCGCCAGGAAAGGGGTGCTGGTGGCCTTCAGGGGCGCCCCAGGACCCAGCCTGGCTGCCAGGAAGTGGCTTTTGCCCACGCCTGGCCCAGCCTCCATGGAGAGAGGCCAGTGCAACCAAACAGGAGGCCGTAGGTGGCAGGGGCCAAAGGGGCCAAACCATTCTCTCCCGGCAGGGCAGGGGCGGCGGGAGG
This sequence comes from Bos taurus, assembly GCF_002263795.3. Lineage (NCBI taxonomy): Eukaryota > Metazoa > Chordata > Mammalia > Artiodactyla > Bovidae > Bos > Bos taurus. The sequence goes on from NC_037346.1 coordinate 54,549,823, forward strand.
GAAGCGGAGGGAAGCGGCACGTGACTCCAGCCTGCGGTTCTCAGGGGAAGGGCGAGCCCCAGGCAAAGGGAAGCAGGGCCCCCCCACCCCCCGCCCCACCCGGGGGCCCAGCTGTGGGGGAAGGGAAGGGACTCTGGCCTCACACCCCCACCCTCTGGCTCCAGCCCAGGGCCTCCTCCTCGGACCCTGCCCCCCTCCTATCTCAGGGGAGAAAGTGAGGCTCTGTGTGTTGCCAGATTCCTGTAATGAATCCCACATTCATTCCGTCCTCTGCGCCTATTGGAAAGCCTCCCTCTGCCTTCTGGGTTCGCTCTGAACAGCTGGTCTGCAGAAGTCGGTGGAACTGAATGTGCAGGAGGTGACTGCAGAGGAACAAGCTCCCTTCGCGTCCCTGCCCACCCCTTCCTCTGAAGAGGAGGCCGCTAGTTCCTGCCCTTTCCCTGGGAAAGCTGGGGAGGGAGCCAGGGACGCAGGATCCACCATTAACTCTTTCACTTCCTGCCGGCATCCATCCTCCTGGCGAGGATGGACTCCACGGCTTCCTGAGCGTGGACAGCAGAGGCCCCCGGCTTCCCAGAGCCCCCAACCCCACTCCCAGGCACGAAAGCGCACAAGGTCAAGGCCCAGAGAACACACGCTCTGCTGGGAAAGGGCTTTTCTGCACCAGTTCCCAGCTCTCGCCTTGAAGGAGGTCCACAGGGCATGGATTTTGCAGGTGGAAGCAGGGAAGCCCCGAGAGGTCGGCATCTCGCGGATTACACAAAGGCAGGGCTCAGACACCCACAGCGCTGCTTTCAAATTTGTGCTGCTCACAAAAATTTGTGCTCCTCAGACAAATGCAAGCGGTGAGGAGCTGGGAGACGCAAAGGCACCCGCGGAACAGTAACGGTTCATTAGCCCAGAGGCGTCCTGTCTCCCCCAGCTGCCCCATCCTGGGCAGTGCAGACCAGCCACCCCTGGCACTTCCGGCCCCACCCCAAGGATGGGTGGGCCATTCCGCCTCCAAACAGGCACTGGCTCAAGGAAAGACATCAGCCCCAAGGCCTGGGAGACATGACTCCACCTCTGCCACTAAACTGCTGTGTGTCCCCTGGCAGAGTCAGAAACCTTCTCTGAGCCTCAGAGACAAGAGGAAGCAAAACCAGAAATCGGAGGAGGTTTAGAGGCTCTGGAGTCAGGCTTCCTGAATCCAAACCATCTAGCTGCATGGCCTTGGGCAGGTTGTTTAACCTGTCTGCGCCGAGTCCCTCATCTGTTAAATGGGGAGAGTGACAGAATCGAATTCACAGGTCTGTCAGGAGGACTCACTGAGGTCAAGAGCCCTAGGACCATGCAAGTTACCCCAGGAAGCCCTGGCGGCTGGGGACACCACCACTGCCATCACGGTCATCGGGGATCCTGTCTGGCCCCAGCAGCCTGAGGCCTGGGAGAATGGAGGGGGAGCATCCTTGGTCCTCTGCCGCCCCCATCCTCCGGTCCCTCTGCTGACGGCGGCCACAGCTGGAGTCTAGCCATGGTTCCCAGTGACCCAGCACCCTCCTGCATCAGCAGTCACAGAGGCTCCAAGTCCAGATGTGAGAGGATCAAACCATCCCTCCTCGTCTTCATCAAACCCACGCCTTATATGCCATTCTCCCATGAGTCTTTATGTGCAGCAGACATGTGGGGTGAGGGGAGGCAGGCAGAGACCCAATGAGGCCTCGGACTTGAGGCTGTGGGAGTAAGCCAGGATGCAAGGAGCTGCCTGCAGCTGGGGAGGGTCTCTTGGCAGGCAGAGGGGGCCCTGCCGCCCAGGCCCGCCACGCCGCTCCCTTCAGTGGCGTGTCCTCTGCCCTCTTCTGCCCCACCCTCAGGGATGCTCCCTACAGCCCTGCCAGGAGGAGAGGGAGAATGTGGCCCCAGTGGGTGAAGGACGCCAGGGCCCAGCCACATGGCCAACGAGTAACAGGGTCGGGGGCCCAGAGCCCGAGCTGGCCCTGCCTCCACTCTGAGCGGCTCTGTTCTAGTGAACCTTCTGTAGAAAGCGGGGGCTGGAGAGGAACAGCCTAGATCGAGGGGGACGGGCCCCATGCCTCTCCCACGAGCACAGGGAGCTCGGCTTGCAAACACCAAGCCAAGGGCCCTTCCCCAAGTGGGAGAAGGGAGAGAAACACACACAGGAGGGCTGCAGCTTGGTATTCCTCCTGTAACACACACATGCACGCACACACATGTGCAATCTGCTTTTTAAACCCAGGAGATGAGGGCTCTGTGCTGGGGAACCCCACCCCGCTGGTAGGGGAGGCCCAACAGCAGCTCGCTCTGGCTGTCCTAGGAGCAGGGGGCGGAAGGCACTAACTGGGGGGAGAGGAGAGAGGGGGTGGGGAAGGAAGCCCACAGGCGCACGAAGGGGCCCACGAAGGCAGGGCAGGGGCCAGGAGAGAGCAGGGTGCCCGCCCAGCCACCCCGCAGGGAAGAGGGTGTGGAGGGACAGCCCACCCACTTCCTCCTCCAGCGTTTCAATAGCTACCGGTCGTCCCTGGGACAGCTGGATTCCCCTCAGAGGTCAGGCTGCAGCCCGCGTCAACCCTCACCATCCCCCCAGTTGGTGCCATGGGCACAGCACTACCTCCGGTGTGGACGGCCGCCCACGTTTCAGCTGGGGGTGCAGATGGCACCCGGCTCATTGGCTCAAGGTGGCTGCTGCAGGCCTGGTCAGAAAGGACTGGCCATGTGGGCACCGTCTCTCCTTGGACCCCAGCTGAATCAAGGGGCCCCCTTGTCCCTCCCTGCTCCCTCTGCCAAGGGAGGGTGGCCAAAGTGGACCCCCAGGCTGCCCCACCTTGCCCAGCCAAGCCTTTTGGTTCAGGGCTTCGTTCTCCTCCCTGCGCTGCTGGGAAATGCCATGTACTTCAGAACAGGAACCCCCAGGTTGGGGAGGGGGGTCAGCTGACAGTAGGGGGCTGAGGGAGGGCGAGAATCCCCCAGGGGCTTGGGGGAAAGGTTTCCTGGTTCATGGACGAGGCCCAAGGGGAGGGGGCTTCCCTCCCTCTGAATGCTGCTGTGTCAGCGAATGCTGCAGCACCTCTGACCCTGCGGACAGCTGGAAACGAAGCCACACGGAGGATGGCCGACCCAGGGTCCTCCACGGCACCCTTGAGCTGCCCAGGCTCCACACTTCTCACTGTGTGCAGCAGCAAATCCGCCGTGGAGCTCAGGCCGTTCTGAGCCGAGGTTTCTACTGCTCGCCTGTGTGCTAAGTCGCTTTTGTCGTGTCCGACTCTTTGCGACCCTGTGGATGTAGCCCACCAGGGCTCCTCTGTCCATGGGGATTCTCCAAGCATGAATTCTGGAGTGGGTTGCCATGCCCTCCCCCAGGGGATCTTCCCAACCCAGGATATCAAATCTGCATCTCCAGCGGCTCCTGCGCTGCAGGCAGATTCTTTACCGCAGTGCCACCGGGGAAGCCCTGGGGTTTCTATTACTCGAAGCCAAAGCCTCCTGTCAGAGCATCCAAGAGCACAGCAGGCCCAGGCAGGCAGGGAGGGAAGGCCCTGCACAGTACAGCAAGAGCTGACCAGACTCCTGCCTAGGGCCGTCCAGACACACCCCCTCCGGCCCCCACTGCTCCCTGTTCAAGCCGAGAAGGACAGAGGTCCTGGGACAGGGGACTTCAAGGGAGCCAGCCTCCCTCCTAAGAATGGTTGACTGCTCTGGGCCATGGCTCCCAAGTCAGTAACTGTTCCTGCAGCCGCTGAGTCCCCCCTTTGATGGCTGCCAGAGACAGCATGCCACCCACAGGCCTCGGTACCCTGGGATCCAAGGATATTCTCAGAATGGCCACCACAAGCAAAGCACATGCTGAGTGAGGTCCTCACAACAGCCCCGTCCGGGCCTCCCTCTGGCGTCCCTCTTTTAGCAGATTTGGGAAGTCGCGTAGAGGAGTTAGGCAACTTGCCCCAGGTCACACAGCAAGAAGTGATAGAGCTGGCTGCCTCCCTGCTAGCTTTCCAGTGGCCCCCGTGAGGAGGGGGCGATGGGGCAGCCTGGCGGGCCAGTCTCCAAGGTCCTCACACTCCTCTCAGAAACCCCCGGGGGCCCGGGAGCAGGGCGTCATCCTCAGCTCCAGTCCTGGCACAGAGAAGGCCTCAATAGGTGAACGAATGAATGAATAAGTGAATGACGGCCTGGCCACAGACGAGGGCCACGGGGACGAGGAGAGGACACAGGGAGAAGAACCATGTCCCGTGATGGCAGTGGTCACGCCAGGCCGGCCCTGGGCCTTTTGCATGGATGAGCAGGCTAGCTTCTCACGTGGGCCTCTATGACCCCATTCTACAGAGGGGAACCAAGCACCTCAGCCAAGGTCATGCTGCCGCAGGAAGGGCCGTGGCCCAGGGTCGGGGTCAGGGCACTGTGACCGTGCTCTCATTCACACTGTCTCAGAGATAACCCCACGGAATAACATGAGAAAGCGTCCAAGGGCCCCCTCCCTGCCCACCACCCCTGGCCGGGATCTACCCTTTGCTGAAGCTCTCCAGCCACTTTCCAAGTTCCACCAGCCATGAGATGGTTCTCTAACTGCCAGTCCCCTCCTAGAGCAAATTATCCCGATCACCTTTTGAGGCTCGGCTTGGGTCACGAGTAGGGAAACTCTCCTGGGGGTGGAGGGGCACCCTTGTTAGCGGCAGGGAGGTGTCAGATCCCATTTTTGGTTCTTTAATTCTTTGTGTTAAGTACGCATGTAGGGAAAAGACTGGAAGAAAACACCAAAATGTGAACAGCGCTGATTTCTACAGTACCTAATTAACATCCATCATCTTCTTTATAGCTTTCTAAGTAAATTATTTTTGTCGTAAGTAGGCATAATTTTTAAAATTGCAGTAAGATTGTTTTTCAGCCAGGAAGATAGATGCTTCTTAGCCCGTCAGCTCTCCTAACACCTGCCCACTGCCTCATCTGGCCAGGTGGATGAAGCATTCCAAGGAGCTGTCAGCCAGGCACTGGGCGGGGGTCTTCCCCGGGCGGCTCTGGGGGCCAGGATCCTTCTCCTCCACTTGTGGAGCTGGGTCCCGGCTCCACCGGCTCTGCCACGAGGCCACTTCCCGCTGGGCTGCAGGGAGGATGTGGGTTCAACCGGAGACTGTGTCAACAGAGCTCTGCTTCGTCCACATCCTGGGAGGCCCCCCGCCCCACCCAGCGTGACGATCCCAGGGAAAATGTTAGCAGGGTGTGATGGGAGAGACTTCCCCGGACCAGATCTGTAAACACTCAACACTGTGCCCAGTTGTCTTGGGGGGCTTAAGGCCTCCACTGCCCCCTACTGACCAGCCGAGGCTCAGAGAGGAAACCAGAGGTGGAGTGGCCCATGAGGCCACAGCTGAGGGGACAGTGGGCACCACGGGGGCAAGGAGGGGAGCTGGGGGCCCGTGGCACTGGAACGGCAGCCTCTTCTCTAAGCCATCTCTTGTCTCCAAAAAAAAAGTCATGTCCCTCTTTCTCCGGCCACAGAATGGGGCAGTGCCAAGGGCCGTGCACAAACTTCCCAGGTGAGAAAGCCAGGCTCTGCCTGGGCTGTGCACCCCATGGTCAATCCCCCAGAAGCAGGCTTCCGGGGCCCGCTGTTGCCACAAGGAAGAGGCTGGAGGACACCGACAGAACCTGGACACGGCCAGGCTCAAGCCCACTCCCTGGGAAAGGGTCTGACAACTGAGAGTGGTGGTCAGGGGGTGGTGGTCACAGTTCTGCAGCAGGAGAGAAAGCAGGCAAAGAGAGCTCTCGTCCACGGTCCTCTAGTGACCCTCACAGCTCCAGGCTGGTCTGGGACCACCCCTGATGGGCCAGCCCGCTGCGAGGTACGTACAAGCCACGAGCCTCCATGGGAAAGAAGGCAGGCTGCTTGGCCCTCCTTCAGAACCTCTATTCGCACATTCAGACCCTCTATTTGCCCTGCACAGGGCGGTCAGCTGCAGAGAGAGCCCTGGGCAGGCATGATATCTCAGCCTCACTCTCTCCTGCAGAATGAAAGCATGAACAGTATTCACGTCACAGATGAACCCAGCTCACAGGTGAGTGGTCCTGGCACCACCAGCTGCCCACACACCGAGAGCACCCACAGTTGCAGGCGTGAATGCCGAAATGACAGCATAGAGTGGGTACCAGAAGCCTGCCCCCCGGTGTGCCCTTGGCTGCTATGTGGGAATCGCACCCCTTCCCCCTCTCTGGACTTGAGTCCCATCAGCTCTCAGGGTCTCTGCCTGGCTTCCGGCCTTACTGCTTAGAAAGTCAGCTTGAAAGCAAACCTCGATGATGCCTCCCTTGCCAGCTCCATCCCCAGCCTTTTATTCCTCCAACCCTTCCTCCTCCAGGAAAGAGATGGCCCCCAGACATATTCCCAGAAGGGCCATCCCTTTCCGATCACAGAAAACTGGAACGCAGCTTCCGGCCTTCCTGACCCCTTCAGGAGGACGGACATCACCTGGACGCCCGATGTCTAGAGCTGAGCATCCACACCAAGAAGCCACAGCCTTCTCTGAGGTCCCCTCTGGTTCTCTGACCACCCCCATGGCTCCATCCTCCTGCAGCCCCTCCAGCAACGGAGCAACTGCAGCCGAGGCTTCCGGTAACTTCTCATAGCACAGTCTGCACAGGTGCCAGCCCAGCACTCTGCCAGGCGGCTGCAGGAGCCAGCGGGCAGCCCAGGCAGGAGGCCTGTGGGTGCCGGCAGCAGCGGCAAAGACAGTGAGGCTTCTTCCCCGCACATGTGCCCACTGGCCTGTCCAGGCCCCGGGTGGACACAGCTAATAGCCACCAATGCTCAGCCTGGGGAAGCAGATGCTTAGAGCAGGAGCCTGCCTGACACCCCCGTGAAACAGGGCTGATGTTGTCAATAGTAGCAGCCTTAGCATTTATTATACACTGACTGAATGCCCAGGGCTGCGCCATGTCCATCCCTTACACTACCCCATTAAATCTTCGCGTTTGTTCCCCATCTACAATGAGATGAGTTCAGAGTAGTTAAACAGCCAATCTGCAAGAGTAAGTGGTGGAACCCGAATCTGAACACAGGCCCGGCTCCAGCCTCCCTCCTTCTGCTTTCCTGGAGACTACCAGGGGCCGCAGGCTAAAGTCCGTGCTTCTTAAATATTCGTGAACTGCTGAACACTCCCCAGCTGGGAAGCACTCCCTCCCTCCACTGACACCCCGCCCTCACCCCCAGGCTTCCAGCATTTTCCCTTCCAGCACTGCCATCTGTAGCCCAGGCTCTCACTCTGTGACTGGGGTCAGGGCCCCAACCTCTCTGGGCCTCTTGAAAATGAGGACACAGCCACACCAGACTACTTCAAAAGGTCGCTGGGGGAGCCCAGCTTTCTCCAAACCCAGTGTGTTCCCCCCCTGCCCCACTCTGGGGGATAGAGGCCCTTAGTTCCTCTTTCCGTAGATAAGAAAGCTGAAAGCTTCTGGAAGGCTCCCAGGGTCAGCCAGTTTGCAAGTGGGTGCACAGAGCCCAGAGCCCACGCTCCTGTCTGTCGGTGGACCAGCCTGCTGCAAGTCAGGGTATCAGCTGAACCTGCTGGCCACCTTGCCTACGCTCAGCGGGGGGCCAGTCCTCATACCTCGCTTCCTCACCAGGGTCCCCCTGGGGCCCCGAAAAGGTCCTGAGGCCAGAGGTCCCGCTTGAATCTCGGTGCCTGCTTTGTGACTACGGACCAGTGACTCAGCCTCTCTGGGCCTCCTGAGTGGCTGTGAGAGCTACGGGAGACTTAGGGAGAGCGCTGAGCCCCGTGGCCACACCCTGGAAAGTCTGGACACGTGGCAGCTGCGGGGTAGGGATGGCAGTGATCAGATGGGTCAAACCGAAAAGGCAGCTGAGCCCGGGGAGAGAGGCCGATGAAACAAAGTGGAGCTGACAGGGACTCTCCGACATGTCAAGCAGAACAACCGAGACAGGGCCCGGGGTGGCAAGGCCTGGGTGCTGTCCAGGGGCCCCTCTCCCCACCCCCACCCACTGGCCTCCTCATATTCTACACATGGGAATCCCTGGGGGCACCCACGGTCCCCGCTTCACCCGAGGAGGGCACTGCCAAACAGAGCAGGTTTTCCTCCTGGTTTCAGAATCCTTCTTAGCACAGTGCCACAGGCAGCCACAACCAGGGGCGGCAGCCAGCCCCACACCTGAAACACATCCACCGAGCTGGGCCGGCTAGGGGAATGGGAAGCCCGGTCCTCCTCTTCCCTCCAGGGGCTTCCGGAACGCATCCTGCCCTTTCGGTTCCCGGGGTTCGACCGTCCCTCAGTCTCCCAGAGCCTTGGGCGGGACCGGCTTTGGGGCCACTCCTGTCCTTGCCGTTCTGTTTGACCGTTCCACCCACGCTGGGTTAGTCCCTCAGGAACACAGCCACTCATCACCCCTGAGGAGCCTCAGCTGGTTGGTTTGAGGGCTGGTCGGGCTCCAGGCCCACCCCACACTGGGCTGCACCCACAGGTGTCCTTCCCACCTCCAGCCTTTGCTCACCCAGGAGCTCAGCCTCCCAGGGGCCTCCAGCTCACAGTACTTCTCTCTCTGCCTCCTGCCTGTGTCGGCCACCAGCAAGCCATGTACCAGCAGCCATCGCTGCTCAAGGCTGTCCGTCGAGTTATGACAATGCCCCTCGACCCTCTGTCTTAATTTGGCACCAGAAAAACTCATCACTTTCCAGGGCTCACCAGATGCCACTTCTTCCAGGAAGTCTTCCCTGATTGTTCCAGCTGGACAGACCCTACCCTTAGAGTCCTCTCGCGCTAAGTGCTCAACAGGCATGACCTGGGCACCACCAACATGCCAGGGCCTGGGGACAGGGCCAGCTTCCCCTGACCTCATGGAGCTCACACTCCATGGGAACAAATCAGCACTAAGTGTCTAGGGATAGCCCATAAGCAGGCATAAAAGCATTTAAGCAGGGACCCAAGAAAAGATCTGGGGAATGACATCCCAGGAAGGTACAGGCTCACTGGGGACAAACCTCTGTGTCTCCAGGAGCAGCCAGGCCAGAGGGCTGCATACCCACGAGCAGGGAGTAGGCACCCACTGGGAGGTTTAAGCTGAGGAGCGGTTTGAACCAATGCCAGACCCACTGCGTCCAGCCACTGCACACATCCAGGAGGTGCCCTTCACAAACATTACAGGTGTGGGTGCTTGTGGGGAAGGTGAGAGGGCCTTGTGGGCCACTGTGGGGAGCAAGCTGCAAGGGGAAGTTCGGGGGGGACCATCTGCCCAGGCAAGGCCTGGGGCTGCAGCAGGGGGGCACAAGGAGCACACAGATTTGGGTCTGTTTTGGAGGGGGCTGTGCCTGGCAGATGAGTCCCAAATTTCTGAGGCCCAGGCAATGTAGTGGGCGGAGAGGGTGCTGTTTCCCCGATCAGGAGGCCCGGGGTATGGACTCAGGAGGAAACGGCTGTGCTGAGAGGGGTGGAAGGCACCCAGGACAGCTCAGAGAGGGCTGGGGCTGAGGAGGTGACTGAGGACCTCCCCTCCCTCCCCTGTCCCCCCAGAACCCTGGCTCATCTGGATATGTGGTTCTCTGCCACGCCCGCCCACGGGCGCTCACAGACCTTAACTTCTCAGAGGGAACACCTCCCCTCGCATCACACTTCATACCTTAGGACACACAGGCTGGAGCCCGGCAGAGCTGGGCAAACCCTACAATTTCACAGCTCCAAGCTAGACAGAGGGATGTGCTCCACACACAGACCCTGAGCATGGTGCGTGCGTCTGCTGGCCGGGAGGACCGGTGGATGGCCGGGTAACTGGCAGATCGTGTGCAGAGCTGGGGAGGCAGGTGGCTTGCCGGCCTACGGACATCCAGCGTGCAGAGTGGATGCTCTGCCTGGAGTGACTTCCCCCTCCATTCCCGGGAAGTGTGACCCCAACCCCACCCCCACCCGGGCTGTTCCTGGAGCCCTGCCCTCCCTCTCCCAGAGCAGCGCTGACCCCGCACCATGTGCGCCGGGCCTGGGAAGATGGACCCGGCTGTGGGAGGTCGTGCCGCCTGAGGACTGAGTGTGCAGGAGGACCCAGCTGCACAGGAAGCTGGGCCACAGGCCTCCGGAAGCCTCTGGGTTTTACAGGCCAGACTCCCAGGGTCTGTTGCTGTGGGGCCCTCTCCTGCAGCCGGGGAGCCCTTGACCCACACCTGCGGGCTCCATAGATCCAGGAGACGGGATGTGGCTGTGTCCCCGGGGTGGCCACCCCCCCAGACAGCAACTCTGCCTACAGTCACCACCTCTCCTGGTCCGTTTCAGCTGTGGGGACACTGTCCTGGAACTGCCTGCAGAAGGGGCCTCAGTCGAGGTGGCCGACCAGAGGCTACCAGAGTTGCACAGAAACCACACACCTAGTTCCAAACCAGCCCTGGCTCTGAAGTCAAACAGCCCCTGCGTTCACATCCAGAGCTGGGTCAGCCACTCCCAGCTGTGTGGCCGGGGGCAAGCGACTTAGCCTCTCTGGGCCTTGGTACCTTCTTTACAAATCACAACAGCAACTGTTTCTAAGGCTGCTGGGCAGATACATCCCATGAAGCACATAAAGCTGCCTCCAGGCCGGCACTGGAGCGTGTAAGTACACAGTGAGCGGTCACTGTGATTAATGAAATATTAATAAAGGCTAGGAAGGGAGTGACAGCCTCCCCACAGTGTCCCTAAAATGGAAACAAATCTGCGCAGCTCTCAAGAGCTGCAGAGCTCGAGCCAAGGGCAGGCTCCCAGGCCTCGCTTCCAGCCCCGTCGGGCGATTCCCCTGCAGAACGCTGGCTCCTGGTTGCAAGCTGGGCCCGGGGCAGGACGCCACCTCCAGATGATCTCATAGCTGGCACCTGCTTCCCAAGCACATGGCCGGACTTTCCAGATCTTTCCTCCCCTCTCTCTGACCTTTCCCGACTCTCTCACCCCCACACACTTTCTTAGTCACTCTCTCCTTTCATTCCTGTTCAAAAACAAAAAACAGAGGCCAAATGTGACAGCTGGCTCCCTGGAAAAGCTTCCCTGTAGCATGACCGAGTGGCAGTTACACGGTGGGGGACGTGGTGCTGGGAGGGGTCCTCACTGCAGAGGCTCATCTCGGGGTGGAAGGGCACAGTGAGGGGGTCACCAGGACCCCCAACCCCCCATCAAGACCTGGCCTGGGACCATGTGGCTAAAGCCTCCTGGGCAGACTACGTGCACGCACGCACGCACACACACGGTCATATGGTCACAAACACTGCATCAAGTTCACCATCTTTTAGAGTGGGATGAGGGTTGACCTGGTGGGTTCCCAAGTAACCTGTACACAAAACTTTCAAGGGGACTGAAGTTTCTCATCTACCCACGGCATGGCCAGGAGGCAGATGTGACCTCAGAGCCCACGGGTCTCCCCAGTGCCCGCCATGGAGCTGAGCCCTGACAAGGATCCCAGAGGGAGGAGGGGAAAGTGTTAAAAGGCACAGGGGAGGGGTCAGAGCCGGGTTAGTAACTTTCTTTGCAGAGTTGCTGCCTCCATGCCTCCTGCACAGACGCTGGTCCCTAAAGACTGGATTTGGGCCCAGGAAGCTGCATTCAGATTCAGAGGTAACCGCCCCGCTTTGGAAACACAGACCTGGAGAGTAAAACTCAGACCCAACAGGTAGTAAGAGCTCTGCCACGGGGTCTCAGCCCATGGGTATCAGGGTCCCCAGGTCCATGAAGCCAGGAGGCTCGCTTCCTCGGACCAGCCCCAAACAATCCTGGGGAAGAGAGGGCTGCAGGGGTATACAGGGGTTGAGGAGACGCCTTTCCAGGGTCCCCTGGCTCCTCTAAGCCCCTGCTTTCTCTCTGGTTGCTCCCACCCTAAGCTCCCAGGCAGAAATGTGGGGGCCTGCTCCCAAGGCCCAGACAAGAAATGAGGGGAAGTGGAGACAGAAGCACCCCTCCCAGTCCCCTGGGCCATGCTGATGGGCTGACCTCCCAGAAAGCCACGCTGTGGCCGCTACTGTCCTGGCCGCCCTGCCCAGCCCCGAGGCAGTGCTGACAAGAGTGGAGATGCTGTGTTTCTCGCTGCTTCTCCACTTGACTCTCTTCTGTCCTGAGGGCCCCACCCACGGTGTCCAGCAAGAAGGGACATTACCCTGGGCTGTCCAAGGTAATGGCCATCAAGACCCGAGCCAACCCCTGGGAATAAGACTCGTCCACTTCACTTCATTCCCGGGCCCTAGTGCAGTTAGAAGCCCCCAGGGAGAGGCGCCCGCATTCACGCATCCCTCCTCCACCCATCTCAGCGCCTTGCTCAGCTCAAGCAGGCGGAACCACTCCAAGCTCCAGAAAGATCAATGGCCCTGGAGTGCCTGTAGAGGCCCTGCTGTATACAAAAAAGCTGCTCTGGGACCCACGGGGACCGCCAGAGCCAGGGAGCAAACCCGGCAGGCAGGGACTAGAGTCTTCCCCCTCTTCCAGGGCCCACCATGAGACCACAACCGGGGGTCTCACGTCAGCCCCTCTCCAACAAGGAGGCACACCACGCCTGCTCCCCTCCTCCCCCTCCCCCAGCCCAGCCTGAACATCTCCCGTTGGCTCTTCAGCAGAACTCAAGCTGGTCTTACAGGGAGGAGGAGGAGGAGGGAAGATGAGGAAGGCAGGGCTGGGCGGATCTGGGCTGGGCTGGGCTGCAAGCCATAGCAAGCTCCCTGCAGCTGTGATCAGCGGGGAGAAACGGGACTTCCAATCTGTTCCCGCTTTCCCCGACAAATTATTTTAAACTCCAGGACAGGTAGGGGGCTAGAGGAAACGGGGGAGTCCCAGAGTCCCTCATTTCTTCTAACTGGAGTTTTCTTTCACTCCATCATCTCGTTCTGCCTTCTGAAAGAAGGAGGCCAGAGGAGGGTCCCAGTCTGGGTTCTTCCACATCCCAGCCCAAGCTCTGGGGCAGGGACCCGGTTTCATGGGTCAGCCCTGCTCCCTAGCCCTGGGGTGGCCAGGGCTGGCAGAGAGCCTCTCCCAAGGTTCACATCCAGATTATTAACAACTGTGGGGCCTTAGGCAAGTGGCCGGAGCTCCCTGTGCCTTGGTTTCCTAATCTGGAAAACAGGAGCAACGGGGCACCCAGATGCCAGCCTTATCTTGCCGGAGTGGTCAGGCCAGTCATTATTATCAACTGCTCGGTCTGCTTCCCTGGCTGAGATCAGGATTTCCCTACCTGTCGCTACCGGGATCTGGACCTGGAAAGTCTTTTAGTGTCAAGCCCCATCCGGTAGGTGCCTCTGCCAGCTGGCCTGCCGCAAGGGGAGAAGGAGAAAGCCAAGGGAGGAGCCGAGCGTGCGTGAGGAAGGAACAGGCAACAGGGAGGACCCACCCAGGGCCCCACCACCCACGCAGCAGGAAGGTGGCTCAGAACAGTCCCCCGGCCCCAACCAAGCCTCATCAGCACACTGGACCTTCTGGGTCCTATAACAGAATCACCCACCCCTGGAGCCAGAAGTCTCGCTGGCTTGAAGGCCCAGGTGGGGCCAGTACAGGTGGGACTGCCCAGGCATCATGGGGACAGGCACCGAGGCCTGGGAACCCACGCCAGCCACAGAGCATAAATATCTGCCCTGAGCAAGCATGCATAATAAGCAAGGACGTGGGCGGAGGCAGCCTTGCTGCTAAATTCAATATCAAGAAATGCCACTTCCAATTCACTGACCGAGGCTTTCTTGGCTGAACAGAAAGTCCATTGATAGAGCCACTAAATAAATCACCCACCTCCCTAAAAGCTGGGATGGGGGTTCAAGGTCTGCCCCATTCCTGCACCAGCTCTTCCACACAGTGGCCCTGCAGCCTGTCCACCGCCTGTCACCCTCCCTAGAGACACAAGAGTGGCCAGGTCTGCCTCCACCAGCCCCCAACAGCCACAGAAAGAAGTGGGGACGTGCCTACCCACTCACCCTCCTCCATCGCGGCCTCCCAGCCCTGCCCCACACCAGAAAACCAGGGCCCCCACGTCCTGGGGCGCCAGTCTGAACTTACCTGATAGGAGGTGGGGGTGCCTGAAACCCAGGCGGGCGGTGGAAGGCCGCGGCTGCAGGGCCGTGTTTCGGGAGGTGCCCCAACTCTCTGTAACTTGAGCCCTGGGTGCCTCACCCATCAGGCACTAGATAGGCATTACTCAGCAGGTAAATAAATGGGCAGGGAGCCACAGACCTCAGGAAAGCCGGCCTCAGGCCAGAACTAAGGAGCGAGGCTCAGCCTGGGGGTGAAAACACAGCCCCTTTCTGGGCTGGGCTACTAGACTGTGCAGGGAAGCTGACTCCGAGGGAGCATACAGCGGTTACGTCATGACTCAGGCGTGCCCTGGGGTCACCAATGACAATGATGACCATGGGTGTTACCCCCCGTCCCAGCTGGGCTCCTCGTCCCCAGGCAGAGGAGAGAGAGGACTCGCTGAGTTGTGCCTGAGGCTGCGTCTGCAAGGGTGACCTGCCCAGGGAGGGGCCAGAGCCCCGCTGTTCACACAGCAGCCTTCTTGCCCACTTCGGGGATCTCCCAGGGTCTCTGGATTCTGCTCTGCCAAAAGTAAGGCGAGGCGTGAAGTCTGGACAGGGCCAGACGAGAGGAAGTGGGCCTGGAGACACTGAGGAGAGAGGACTTTCTCGGGCTGGACTTTGCAGTCCAGGGACCAGGAGACTGGGGGGTGGGAGGGTGGGGAGCTCAGAGGCAGGCAGGCAGCTCCCTGGAACGTGACAGGTAGCCCTCCCCAACTCTGGGCTGTGGACACCACAGTTAATGATTTCCAGCTCCTCCTGAGCCACAAGAGCCTCATCTCAGACCAGACACGCCCCTCGCAGCCAGTCCCACGGCCCTGCATGGAAGGCAGGATCCACAGGGCTCAGATAAAGGGCAGGGCTCCCGCCAGTGCCTAACCATGCAGAGGCCGTCTGGAACTGAATCTGCTGTTCTGCCGGCTCGGGGAGCCCCCAGGAGGAGGGAGCTTTGGGAGGAACACATGAAAACCTCAAGGGACAGGCAGGAAGGGAGGAGACCCTGTTGCATCCTCAGGGTCTCAGAAGGCAGAACAAGCAGAGCTGGAGACCAGGGGGGCAACCGAAGCCTGCCAGGACTGCCTTCCCACCATCAGTAGCCCAGGACCCACGAGAGGGTGCCCTGCAGCGGGACTCCCAGTGGGGCAGGGCTGCTCCGTCACCGCCCACGTCCATAGCAGGGCAAGGCCACCCACTGCAGACAAGAGGCCACAAAGGCGCCGTGGGGGCGGCCCGACCTCGGAGCTGGGGCTCCAGCACGGGTGATCTCAGGTGCCACCCCCCACCGGGAAACGGAGGACCGAAGAGCAGCCCCTACCCACCGGGTCCCACCGATGGGAGGTCACCCGAGCGCCCACCTGGTGCCTCGTGACACAGGACAAACCCAGCGGTCACAGCGGACTATCTTCTTCAACCTTCCCGGCCAACACTCGAAGCCGCCTGCAGGAGGCGCTCTGCTGGTGGGGGGGAATCACCCCAACCCACCAGGAAGGCTGGTTCCTGGAACCCCAAGACTTGGGGCTGAGGAATATTCAGATACTTGCAGTTAGGGAATAAAGTATGGGGGTATACCTAAGAAAACCCCCAAAGGAACAAGAATATATACATGCGTATGTATATGTTACTTTTAAGATAGTAACCATTTGTGCAACACTAATGGCTTCTGTATAATTAATTTCCATTTGACATCCCCTGTCTGGTCTAAAGTCATCAGGAGTTCCCTAACAGTTTCAATTAGAAATCCCCACCTTCTTCCCATTCCATGGGAAATTCTAGACACACAAGGATACACTGTTTCCATAGCTGACTCCACACCAAGGTTCAGCCCCTTTCTGATTTCGTGACTTGGACTCTATTCCGGCGGCTTCTATCTCAGAGCACAGTGAACTTGGGGGAAACTGATCCGTCTGTCAGAATCACTGCCCCACCCCAGGGCCCAGTTCTGAGAGCCCACCTGGGCCCCCTCGATCTCCTCTCTGTC